>NC_140588.1:76766660-77472043 GCF_964204655.1 Triturus cristatus | reverse complement strand
GTTCATTGTCTATTTTTCTACACTCTAATGGAATAGAATTCCAGAGTTTGGGAGCCAGATGTGAAAAAGCTCTTCTGCCCCATCTTTCTCTCCTGGCCTCTGTTTGTGTTAGGCGGTCTGCCGTACTAGATCGTAACCACCTGTTTGGGATGTAGGGGGATATAAGTTTCCTGACTTTTTCTGGCCCTTTATTATGGCGTACTCTGTGTGTAATGATCAGGAATTTGAATGATATTCTTGCTTCTATCGGTAACCAATGAAGGTACGCTAAATGTTTAATTACCGATTCCCGTATGGGGACATCACAGAGCAGACTGGCAGCTGCATTCCGAACGCTCTGCAGTTTGCGAGTGACGTATTTAGGTGCTCAAAGGAACAGAGAGTTTCCATAGTCTAGTCGGGAAGTGACCAGAGAGTGGACCACTGTCTTCCTATGATGTATTGGCACCCTGTCCAGGATTTTCCGTATGCTTCTCAGTAGTCCGAAAAAAGTTGAGTCTTCCTTCTTGGCTTGTGTCCCCATAGACAGGTTGGACTCTAGCCAAAAGCCTAGGCTTTTAATTATGTCGGTTGGTATCGGTGCCTTACCTAAGCAGGCTGGCCAGTCTAAAATGGGGCTGGGTATCAGTTTATTTCCAAGATATAATATCTCGTTTTTTTCCCCATTCAGCTTTAGGCAGCTTCTCGTCATCCGCTCTTTGACTTTTATCAAGCAGAAAGACATCTTCTCCCTGTCTCTGCTGTTTGATGGGTCTAGTGATATCACCAATTGTGTATCGTCTGCGTACGAGGTCATGGATATGTCAAATCCTTCTACAATCTTGGCCAGGGGCTCCATGTATACAATAAAAAGGGTTGGGCTTAGGGCTGATCCCTGTGGTACGCGGCACTCTAGCCTCATGGTATCTGAGAAAGTATAATTTTCTTGTACTAGGAAAGTTCTTTTGTTCAGGAATGATAACTGCCATTTGAGTGCGTTACCCTGTATCCCAATATTAGCTAACCTTCTGCCTAGTATTTGATGGTCTACCGTGTCGAATGCGGTGCTCAAATCCAGCAGGAGGAGAACCGCAGATTTCCCCTGGTCTAGTGATTGTCTCAGCTCTTCTACGACTACCAGAAATGCAGATTCCGTGCTGTGATGTGCTCGAAAACTCATCTGAGTTGGATGGAGACATTGGTGGCTCTCAAGAAAATCAGACAGGTTTCTGTTGATATGTTTTTCTAGCAGCTTGCCTGCATATGGTAGCTGGGATATCGGTCGGTAGTTCCCCAGTTGTCCTGTATCTGCATTGGCTTTTTTTAATAATGCCTGTGTGATTGCATGAGTACAGGGGTACTGTCTGAGTGATTATAAGAAGTGCATGGGTAATGCCTGGGTGCATGTACGAGTGCATGGGTTGTGCATGGGTGAATGTAGGACTGCATGGGTAGTTCTTGGATGATAGGAGGAGTGCATGAGTTTTACCTGGGTGTTTGCATGAGTCCAGGAGTACTGCTTGGATGATTGGAAAACTGTATGGTTAGCACTTGGGTGATTGCATGAGTGCATAGGTAGTGCCTGGGTGATTGCAGAATGCAGGGGTAATGTCTGGGTGATTGGAAGAGTGCATGGGTACTGGCTAAGTGATTGAAGGAGTACCATGAGTAATACCTGGGTGATTCCATAAGTGCATGGGTAGTGCCTGGGTAATTGGAATAGTGTATGCGTACTGCCTGGGTGATTGCAAGAGTGCATGGGTAGTGCATGGGTGCATGTAGAACTCATGAGTATTTTTGGGGTGATTGGAGGAGTGCATGTGTTTTACCTGGGTGATTGCATGAGTGCAGGAGTACTGCCTGGATGATTGCATGAGTGCATAGGCAGTGCCTGGTGATTGCATGACTGCAGGGGTAGTGCCTAAGTGATTGATGGAGTGCATGGGTAATGCCTGAGTGATTCCATGAGTGCAGAAGTGATGTCTGGGTGATTGGAGGAGTGCAAGGGTACTTCCTGAGTGATTGAAGAAGTGCATGGGTAGTGCCTGCGTGATTGCATGAGTGCATGGGTAATGTCTGGGTGATTGGAGGAGTTCATGGGTGCTGTCTAAGTGATTGAAGGAGTACATGGGCAATGCATGGGTGATTTCATAAGTGCATGGTTAATGCCTGCGTAATTGGAATAGTGCATGGGTACTGCCTGGGTGATTGCATGAGTGTATCAGTAGTTTCTGGATATTTCCATGAGTGCAGAAGTAATGTCTGCATGATTGGAGGAGTGCATGGGTACTGTCTCGGTGATTAAAAGAGTGCAAGTGTGATGTTTGAGGACTACATGAATGCATAGGTAATGCCTGGGTAATTGTATGAGTGTAGGGGTAATGTTTAGAGGATAGGAGAAGTATATAGGTAATACCTGGGTGATTGGAAGAGAGTATCAGTAATTTTTGTTGATTGCCTGAGTGTATATATAGTGCCTTGATGATTGAAAGAGAACATAGGTAGTGTCTGGGTGATATTATACATGTATGGGTACTGGCTAGATGATTTCAGAGGTGCATAGATAGTGCATGTGTGATTGGAGGAGTATGGTAACAATGTCTAACTGTATAGATGACTGCAGGGGTAGTGTTTGTAAAAATGGATGATTGCAGTAAAAGTCACTGTAAACCTTAGTTCATATTATCATGCTTATTACATTATTTCATCTTACCTTTTTTATTAAAGAAGATACAAAACTCAGTAGATCTATTTTACAGTAGTTTTGTTGTAAACTGAATTTGAAATCTTTTCAAATTTTAGTATTACCTTCTGTAAAAAATAATAAGAAAAATTGTTATTGCATATAATATTATGGTTTTAAGAACATAACATAATGTTAGGATTATATAACATATTCAGTTCCCCTTTTTGCTGTTCTCAGATTTTATTGAATTTCACCATACACAGTGATTTCAATGTAGATCATCATATCACAGCGAGGGAAAAAATACAATCAATAATATTGTAAAAAAAAAAAAAAAAATCTGCGTTGAATATTTACAACAATTGCAATTATGTGTTTACCTATCTCCAATTTGTAAATTACATTCTTCAACTACATTAAATCTTATACTTCTCTCAAGTACATTTCGTAAAATGTACACTCTCATTTACATCACCTATAATATAAAGATCAAATATTTAAAATACTTCTTTCAAACACAATTTTGCAAATGCAATAAGAATTACCACAAACAATAATCCAAACACTAATTGTTCACATCTTTCCAATAGGCTAAATAATGTTTCCAAAACCATTTACATTGAAAATATCCAAAATATACTTGTTTATTTGTGTTCACATCTTCCCAATAGGCCAAATGGTGTTTTCAAAACTATGGCATTAAAAATATCAGATATGAATTTGGTAATTCGTAAGGCAACCGACATTTGAATTCCAAAAGGACATTATTACAATGAGTCCATCCTTTATTGCACTTTAAATACACAGTATAGTGTCTAAATGTTATAGTAGGTCCATCATGAAAAAAATAGCCACTGCTTTCAAAGTTTTTAATTTTCGTTTTCAATTTTCTTCCATCTGCTCTATGACATTGTAGCATTAAAATTACATATTGTCCAAATCTGTCTATAAACAATGTTGACAACATTTCTGATTTGCATTGAGAACATTTCATAGCTTGATTAGCTGTTTTCACTAATTTATTAAAAGACACTGTTTTGCAAACTGGTATTGTCAAATATATGAATCATTCAGTTTCTATTTGAGTGGTAGAAGAAAATGAACACTCTTCATATTTATGATCCCATCTGTAACTTAGTCCAAACACATTTAAATTTCTATTCCTTCATCTTCAAATACTGCAAGCATAAACATAAGAAATTCTTGTGCTTCTCGATGTGCATTAAATGTAAATTGCGAAGTACCATTACAATATATCCAAAAGATGCCAAATGCCAGAAGCAGTATGGATTTTAGTTCTATCAGTTACCAACTTTTGAAAAATATAATATAATAAAGAACAGAATCTTTTTTCTCGATTTTCCATAATTTCATGCTGAAGATCTCCTAGATAAAATACAACATTCACAATTACATTAGCATAGCAGTTGATACCTGAACTATTTTCTAATTGGTATCCTACAATATCATCAACAGTGTCCATTTTCATTTTCTTTGCAGCTTCATCATTCTCTTGAAATGGTTTCTTTTTTGAAACCTTACTAGAATGTTTACGATATTTTTGTTTTGTTCACACTACACATTTTTCATATACGGGATCTTCATCTAAGTTAGGAGCATGCAGTCTTCTTAACCGATTATACTGTCTTACACAATTTGCATCAGCAATAACCTTTTTCTCATCAAAATCAATACAAACCGGATAATGTTCTTACTCGAGAAAATGCAATATATTCCATGCCCTCTTTAAACACTGTACTTCCAATATTTACCAAAGTATTATCTACACTTAAACCTTGAGATTTATGAATAGTTACAGCATATGCTAAAGAAAGAGGAAACTGTTTTCTATGAACATCCAAATCCTTTACAAGCAAAAAATGAACAGCACAACGTCCAACCTGTTTTACCTCTTCAATCTGATCAAATTTAATATTCAAAAATTCATTTCCATCTCGGTTCTGAAAATATAGAAAATCAACAACTTTTCCCATTGCTCCATTTACTAAACCTTCTTCTACATTCCAATTACGCCGTAAAATTACTCGACAATGTACACATATATATATAAAGTCTTTTCTAAACCTGCAGTCTTAAGACACTGACTTTGCCAAAGAATCAAAATTTGACTGTCATTTCTCTGAGAGAAGAATAGTAACTCCTTTATGTTCCATTTTATCAATAGCTTCCATTTTCACTATTGCCAGTTTTTCCAATTTCAAAAGTTGTTGATTGAATCTAGAACACTCTTGGAGTGTAGGCATTAGGCAAAATATAGACTTCTTTTCTCCAATTTTTTGTATATTATTTCAGCTGCTATGTTTTCATTAGCAAACAAGTTTGTTAAAAGCCGACTTTGCAAAGCTTCTGTACCATCTTTAGTCAAAACACCAATTCTTATATCTTTAAGAATGTATCCATAATGTTCATCACTTGCTTGTCGCATATTCTTAACAAGTTCTTTATATTCAAAATGAGATCAAATGTTGACATTTCTAATAGTTCCCAAAGATTTCCTAGTATCTTCATGGACAAGTGTTTTAAAAACAGGTTGCCCTTTCACAGGAGTAAGTTGCAGTACGTCGCCGAATAAAATTACATGTTTTCCTCCAAATAGAAGATCATAAGCAGTTTTTAAAATCTGTTGCATTCTTGAATGTACAAAGGCAAGCTTTAAGTTTGACACCAAGCTCACCTCATCAATAATTAGAAGTTTCATTTTCTTGAGTACTCTTAAAACTTCATAACAAGCTTCTCCATATAGCTTGTGATATTCCAACCTATTTTCATGTTCAACTGGTAGTATGATTAATCCATGTAATGTGACCCCTTTAATGTTATATGCTGCTAACCCAGTTGGAGCGGTTGCAACACAAGATAAATGTGACTCAGTGGTTTTGTGTAGATAATTGGTCAAAACTTTAATTAAGAAACATTTCCCTGTTCCAGCTTGTCCACTGATATACATTCGAATAGGTTTAAACTATGTGCATTGGCATTCTTTTTTTTCGTACAGTAAACCATGCTGTATCTGTTATGTCACTTGCTCATGTATTTCTTTTTGTTCAATATTTAGTTCTTCCCAGTTTCCTAACTAAATAATATCCTGTTATGCTTGTTGCATTGCCGTTTCAACTTCACTCATGGCTATTGCTGCTTCATTTTCAAGAATTGATTGTCCTAGTGGATCTTGACTTAGTGGAGCAGAACTTTGAATATCTTGACAACTGTCTCTAGCTATTTCAGCTGCAATAGTAGTTTCTTGTTCAATCTCTTCATTCAACATTTGTAGATAATTTGGAAAAATTGTGCATTCAATGCTACCTTTACATGCATTAAAAGAATCTTCATAGCCATCAAAATCTCCAAATAATGCCATTTCATTACGCCAAGCCTTGAAGTATTGCAGAAGTGTTAAATAGAAAAATTCCTTTGATCTGGAGTATCACAACTGAGTTTCTTGTGATTAATAAGATTTCCTTTGGCATGTTTTACCACACATCCATCACATTCAATTACTGCATACTTTTGTTGATGTATATTTTCTGTACCCTTTTGATTAGAACTATAATTTTGCAGTACTTCATAAAGACATATCTTTTCTAGATGTGGACTCCTTTTCAGATAGTATATATCCAACATATTTGTTTTAACATAATCTGTACTTTCCGGTTCTCTTGATGGGAAAGCATCTTCAAACTAAAGCAGTAGAATTTTTTATTAAGAGTCTTCTCTTGTGAAATTCCTTTCCACATTTCTTTCAACTCCATCTTTTCAGATTTGGTTATATATGATGTAACATGATGAGCAACAGCAATCGAATTATGTGCAACATACTGGATATCCTGGTTTGCATTCCACATTGTCAAAATCACTAGATTGTAGTCATTAATATACTTTGAATCTTCACTTCTTTTTATATTGTAAGTATACTTCTGAGATTGTCTTACTGCTGACATCAAACTGTTGACTCTTCCTTTTGAAATTACTGGACTCGGGAATCCAAAACGACATTTTGTATAACATTTTCCCTTTGATGTGTATTTCTGTCGACAATATTTTCCACATCAATGACTTTGAAACCGTAAAAATTGTTGTCTTAAGCAATTTTCTCCTCCTTTTTTTGGAATGGCACAGGTAACATAGTCTTCAATGAAAGACAAAACAGTTTCATCAGAATCAGTTCCAAATGTAGGTGCATTCATGATCCATATTAACATGTGTATATGAGGAGCACCTCTGGCTTGGTAATCCTTTATCCAAAAGAAATCAATAACTTCTCCAAGAGCTGGATTATTTTTATTACAGATAAGATACATCATAGCTTGAAACCTATCATTAAAATATCTGCACACATTTACAGGATCCAACTAACAGAGTTTTCCAGCTGTCTTCAATTCAATGTTTTTTACATTTGAATTTGCTTCTCGTAGAACTTGAAGTAAATCGTCCCATGCGTATTCAGCACAGCTAAGTGTTCCAAATCATGTAGGGGTTCCTAAGATTCTTAACATGCATTAAAGTTCTCTGTGACGATGATACCAATACTCATTAGTATAACGTTGACACACAATCAAATTAATTAACTGATATTCTAAATGATCGTCTCTTTGTTGAACTTTGTCTAAAAATTCCTTTGCAGAAACATGTGTAAGATAAACTCCTGTTTTTAATATGTGGTTCACTGCATATCAAAGTCCAGACAAGTCACTTTCAAACAGAAGATGAAATGAATATGGAACACACTGTCGAAATCTTGGATCTTCTAAGTACAGTATTGTTGTACGATATTCTGAAGCTGGAATCTGTACTGGTCGTTCATCATATCATCCACCTTTTCCAGTGGGGAAGAGTTGTGGAAAACAACGAGCTTGTAAACTTTTTTCTCAAACACTCATGGGAGTTACCTTTGCTTTCTTTATTTGGAATAATTCAATTGTGTTTCCAATCGTTTCTTATGAATGTACAGGATGTATACTGTAATGTTCATAAATATCTTCACTCCTGGAATTGTCCACTTTTTCGATTTGGCCAGTTGAAATTTCTCTATCATCTTCTAAAGATATTTCTTCTTCTTCCACATATACATTTTTATAGTAAATATTGCTTTGTATTAGATATAATGTAGGCTTTTGAAGTGTGATGACATCTACCAACACTTGCAGTATTTTCAGACTCTTTGTTGGTACACCATTAACTAGAATAACTACAGGTTCACTTTCCTCTCAGTCTACACCAACAGTTTCAATATTTTTCCTAAAATCTAAAGGTAAATACACAACTCTTCCTTTTAAACCTCTTTGTAAATCTGTTGAAGGCAGCTTACCTGTTTTAGGCTCCATACGAATTGTAGCCTGAAACGGGTACACAGATTGAATAAGAATGGACTCATATGTATTTAAATCTTCCAGTTCTGGAGGAATAGCTGCCAACTCTAGGTCATTATGTACAGCTCTAGCTGGCATTTTGTTCTCTTCTGTTTTGTTGTAACAATATTTACAAATACGCTGATCACTACCCAACTCAAAACAACCTTCTATCAACAAATAAGCACAAAATTGCTCCCACTTATCATTATTTTCCTTTTCACTTTTTAAATACACATCAACATTCCTAGTTTGCGTTCTATAGTGAGTATGTTGACAACAAATACAAACATAGTTTGATTTTTCACAAGAAACTACGTTAAACTTTGTCATTTCTTCTTCAAACTTCTCAGTAGTACTATCTTCCACCTCTTCTTCAACACATACATTTAGGAAACTCTCATTCCTCTTGAGGACCAAAGAAACTAAAATGTATATCATCAGAATTTTTTTTTACATCCACTACTGAATCATGCAAAAGAGCTGTATTTATTTCACTTAAAGATAATGCAGGACTATTTAAATAGTACAATCTTCTTACTAACTTCCGCATTTCTGAGTGATGTACTGCTAACATTCTTAAATGATGAAAAGTACTTTGACACACTTTTCTAGAAGGACAAGCCAGAGAATGACCCTGCAAGGTAGCATATTTTCTCACTTTACAAGGATCTAGTCCTTGCAACATCTTAATCTTCTGTTTAACACTTTTTTCCCATAATCTCTTACGAAAATTCATAATGTATCGATAGATTCCTGTTGTATACTTCAAATACTACTACAATCCCACTTATACACTGGAGCTTGTGTACGTCTCCCTTGAACTTCTTCAGCTATTTCTTCTTCCACATTTTTAGGAACCATCTTTTCTTTTCCAATTGGACAACCGTTTTTAACCTCATAACAACGAACACTGGTATCAACTGCATGAACTTATGTTGTTTGCTGAAAATAGCTTTCTGCATTTTAAAAATGGTTCAGTGTGCTTCTATTCACCCAAATATTTTTTGCAAAAGTTAGTTCTATTCACCAATCTTTTTCTTTTACTTTTCTCCTTCATAAAGTGCATTGTTTTATTCAATATTTTCATTCTCTTCAATACCAATATAAATAATCTTCTTTTCTATGCAAAAGTCTTTTTGACTACATTTTCAATCTGTTGTTTTTTCTTGTAAAATGCTGATTTTCTTTTATATTTTTTAAATCTTTCAATGAATTTTGTAGTAATACACTTTTATACATTCTCTTTCTCATGTCTTTATATTCTTTCATTCCTTTTTCAACAAAGATTGTTTTTCCAGAACCTGATTTTTCATTAATAAGTCCTTTTTTTGTTTCCTTCTGAATGGTTGTACTACTTTTCTTTTTCCCATTTTGAAAATTAATTGCGTTCTTTAAAAGTCTCTTAACAAATTCTTTGGTTCTCTTACCAGAAATCTTTTTCTTCAATATCACATGTTGTACTTCATCTAATTTCTCCTTTTCTCTTTCCTTTAAATAGTACTGTTTTTTATATTTTCTTTTCTTTTGATAATTTCGTGCCATACTCAATCTTCATTACTAATAATGGTGAATATCCTAAAACAAAGAAAAGTTTAAAGACTTTCTTTAAATAATTTAATAATATTAAAATAATTATATACAAATATTCTCATCTATAAATAAAGACTTTTTTTATTGCATTGCAAAGCTATGTCAGACACTGCACAATTCCTACAATTAGAAGAAATCACAACCTCTACAATAGAATCACAGAGCACATCTAAAGGATTTCTCTTCTGCTACCCAAATCAAAACTAAAGTGCAGTCTGTAGTACCTGGGTGATTGCATGAGACCAAAGGCACTGCCTGGGTGATTGGAGGAGTACTAGAGTAGTACCTGGGTGATTGCATAAGTGCATAGCTGGTACCTGAGTGAATTTATAAGTGCAAGGGTACTGTCTAAGTGATTGGAGGAATGCATAGATCCTGACAGGTTGATTGGAGGAGTACAAGGATAGTGCCTCAGCGATTGCATCAGTGTATAGCTCAAGCATTAGTGATTGAATGAGTTCAGGGGTAATTTCTTGGAATTACAAAAGTGCATAGGAAGTGCCTGGATGATTACATGAGTTCAGGGGTAATATCTGGGGAACTACAGGAGTACATAACAAGTGCCTCAGTGGTTTTATAAGTGCATCACTACTGCCTAGGGGATTACAGTACTGTTGTGGTAGTGCCTCAGTGATTGGAGGAGAGTAAAGGTAGGGCCTGGGTGATTTTATAACTGCATGGGTACTGACAAAGTGATTGGAGGAGTGCATACATCCTTATACGGTGATTGGAGGAGTGCAAGGGTAGCGTCTGGGTGATTGAACTAGTGTAAAGCTACTGCATTGGTGATTGCATGAGTGCAGAGGTAATGTCTAGATGATTACAGGAGTACATACATAGTGTCTGGGTGATTGATTGAGTTGAGGGGTAACATCTGGGGGATTACAGGAGTACATAGGTACTGTCTGGGTGATTTTCTAAGTGCATGGGTACTGCCTAAGTGATTGGAGGAGCGTATAAATCCTGACAGGATGATTGAGAGAGTGCAAGGACAGTGCCTGAGTGTTTGAATCAGTGTATAGCTAAAGCATTAGTGATTGCATGAAAGCAATCGTAATGTCATGGGGATTGCAAAAGTACATAGGAACTGCCTGGATGATTGCATGAGTTCAGGGGTAATATCTGGGTAACTACAGGTGTACATAGAAAATGCCTCAGTGATTTTTATAACAGCATCACTACTGCCTAGGTGACTATAGTTGTATTGTGATAGTGCCTCAGTGATTGGAGGAGTATAAAGGAGGGCCAGGGTGATTTTATAAATGCATGGGTTCTGCCTATGTGATTCGAGGTGTGTATAGATCTTGAAAGGGTTATTGGAGGACTGCAACTATTGAGCCTGAGTGATTGAATCAGTGTATAGCCAAAGCATTAGTGATTGCATGAGTGCAGGGGTAATGTCTTGGGAATTACAAAAGTACATAGGAAGAGCCTGGATGATTGCATGAGTTTAGGGGTTATATCTGGGGAACTACAGGAGTACATAAAAAATGCCTCGGTGATTTTATAAGTGCATCACTACTGCCTCGGTGATTGGAGGAGTGTAAAGGTAGGGCCTGGGTGATTTAATAACTGAATGAGTACTGGCAAAGTGATTAGAGGAGTGCATAGATCCTTATACAGTGGTTAGAGGAGTGCAAGGGTAGCGTTTGGGAGATTGAACTAGTGTATAGCTAGGTGATTGCCTGGGTTCAGAGGTAATGTCTGAGTGATTAGAGGACAACATAGGTTATGTCAAGCATTAGTGATTGAATGAGTTCAGGGGTAATTTCTTGGAGATTACAAAAGAACATAGGAAGTGCCTGGAAGATTGCATGAGCTCAGGGGTAATATCTGGGGAACTAGAGGAGTACATAGAAAGTGCCTCAGTGATGTTAAAAGTGCATCACTACTGCCTAGGTGATTACAGTACTATTGTGCTAGTGCCTCGGGGATTGGAGGAGTGTAAAGGTAGTGCCTGGTTGATTTTATAACTGCATGAGAACTGGCAAAGTGATTAGAGGAGTGCATAGATCCTGATACAGTGATCGGAGGAGTGCAAGGGTAGTTTTTGGGTGATTAAACTAGTGTATAGCTAATGTATTGGTGACTGCATGAGTTCAGAGATAATGACTGAATGATTAGAGGATTACATAGGTTATGTCTGGGTGATTGCATGAGTTGAGAGTAACATCTGGGGGATTACGGGAGTACATAGGAACTGCCTAGGCGATTTTATCAGTGCATAGGTACTGCCTAAGTGATTGGAGGAGTGTATAGATCTTGACATGGTGATTGGAGTAGTGCAGGGATAGTACCTGGGTGATTCAATCAGTGTATATCTAAAGCACTAGTGATTGCATGTATGCAGGAGTAATGTCTGGGGGATTACAGAAGTACATAGTAAGTGCCTGCATGCTTTGATAACTACATGGGTACTGCCTGGGTGATTGGAGTAGTACTAATGTAGTGTCTGAGTGATTCGATGATTGTAAAGGTAGTGCCTTGGTGAATTTAAAACTGCATGGGCACCGGCTTAGTGGTTACATAATTACAGAGATAGTTCCAGCGTGATTGGAAGAGTGCAAAGGTAATGCCTGGATGATTATATAAGTGTATGGGTAGTGGTTGGGTGAACGTAGGACTGGAGTGGAAGTGGCTTGGTAATTGAAGAAGTGCTGGGGTAGTGCCTAGGTGATTGCATGACAACAAAGATAACTGCCTAGGTGATTGGAGGAGTACTAGGGTAATGATTGGGTGATTGCATAAGTGCATATGTAGTACCTGAGTGATTTTATAAGTGCATGGGTACTGGGTAAGGGACTGGAAGAGTGCATAGATCCTGACACGGTAATTGGAGGAGTGCAATGGTAATGTCTGGGGGATTACAAAAGTACATAGAAAGTGCCTCAGTGATTTTGTAAGTGCATCGCTACTGCTTAGGTGATTACAGTATTATTGTCATAGTACCTCAGTGATTGCAGGAGTGTAAAGATAGTGCCTGAATGATTGCAGTAGTACTGTGGTAGGACCTTAGTGATTGAAGGAGTGCAACATCCTGAATAGTAGCAGAATACTGAAATTACAGCACAAAAGTGAGGTATATGACATGGTGTACACTTTTGTACCGCAGCTTCACAATTCTGTAACTACTCAAGGTGTTGGGCGTACCGAAAATAAAGCATCAAACCTACACATGAGTCTGTTATAAATCTCACCATATTCCTGAAACCATACATGCATATATGATATATGTCTACCTTTTGAAATTTATCATCATATATAAAAGAAATAAACAAATGGACTGAACTTTACATTTGAAATACACACCCACATTCCTGCAGTGTATTTCAAGTGTCCTTTTCCCCAGACTAATAGAAAATACCTTAATCACTAATTGCTCTGCCAACATGTTTTAAACCAGTTCTGAGCTGCAGCTTCACCATTTTGCAGCTACTCATAATGTTACACATAGCCAAATACAAAGCAGGAACAATATTCCTAAAAGCATACATGCATATGTCTGTATCACACTATCCACACCTCAAACATTCAGAGAACAAACTTACAATTTCAAACAAACACCAAAAATTATGTGGCATATTTCGACTCTACCTCTCTAGATACTTAAAAAAAGCCTAATCCTTAATACATTATGTCAACATCTTTTAAATCACACTTTTATGCTACATCTTCACCATTCAACTACTAATCACAGTCTTGAGCCTGCCACTTAAAAAGCAACAACACCTCTTTGTTATACATCATGAGCCTTCAAATATATAAAACATTTGAAAATACATATACAAATAAAAATATACTTCAGACACAAGTCCATGCACACCTTAAAACTTAACAGACTGCAGTTCCAATTTGAAAGTGGCGCATAAAATTATGCAGTATACAACAAATGTACATATCCACACAATAAAACAAACTAACATAATCACTAACCCATCTTCCAAGATACACATATTGCTATAAAGAATCTATTTCAAACAACATTTAAGTACAATAAAACAAACCACAATACACATCTGTACATTTAATAATATATCTCAAATATTACTGTTCTTGAATATTTTTCAAAGATTAAAAATAAAGCTATTACATAATAGACCTCACACATTTATAACTCACCTTCCAAATTGATTTGTAGAATATTAAAAATCACAAACTTATAAAAGATTTTCTTATGCACACATAATCAATGTAATGCACCACTCTCAGCACGGTAAAACCGGTAATGGCATGTAAATGTGACAGTTCAGATTATTCCAGGTCCCCAAAGCTAAAGGAATGGCTGGGGAGGAAGGTAGTAGCAATTTTAATGTATATTGTATTCCTAAACAACCGTTGCTCTGCTCATCTCTAAATTAGATGAACTGTGCCACCATGTGGTAGACTGTTCTATGTGTGGTGGTAACAATTAGGTGCCATTGTCGAACACCGGAAACCAATTAAGTGCCGGTGCTTAGCACTGGAAAACCCTGGCTCAAAGTAAGCACTGCTTCAGAGTAATGTGTACATAATGGAAATAATTACAATCTGACATTTTTTGAAAAAGGGATGGAAATTTGGGAAACTCATAACACAATCTTAGTAAATACTGTCATAGGGTATCAAACCTTTTACCACTTTAGAATAGGAAATTGACCCTTGTATTCAAAGCTCATTATCAGTAAAGTCCATGCAAGCTTTAATATAGGCATATCTCATACATCGGCTGCAGGTCATTTGAAGGCCCAGGGAGGCCCAAAAGCAAGGGTTGACAAGACTCAAACCAAATCATCATGTTTAAAAACTGCTGCTTATTTATTCAAAGCTGTTTTAAATCTATTTGCAGAAAGCTTACAGTGCTAAAGAAAAACGGAAGGCTAAATATGTATGGCTATGACAAGAATCAACCAGCCTTCTTTATGTATTTTCCTGAAGGCATCATGGCTCCATTGTTCAAAAGTTTATGCAAAGAAACTTAAGAATGCAAACGTCTGGCTGAATCCCAATCCCTTAAATTGCTGATCAATTTTTACCTAATACCAAGCAAAGGTACAGCTCTAAGTAATGATCAATTGTTATGCTAGATTTGGTGTAATTCCATTCAGTGTTTTTGTTGTTGCAGTGGTCTGCAAAGTTTCCTGCGTCTACTGACATTGAAAACAGAAACATTTTGAACTTTTTAAAAATCTTTTACCCACTCTGAGGGAACTGTATTAAACCTGGCAAGCCGAAACTTTGGGATTTACCCATTTGTTTAAAGGTTTCAAGCATATTTGTCAAATGTTGCCAAATTTATAAGCAACCCAAAAAATTATTTCCTATGGAAGAAAATCCTAACAATAACTACACAGTGATTTTATGTTTGCAGAATTAAAAATGGGTAACCAGGAATTATGATTGTATATTGCCTTGAGGGGTTCTTGTGACTTAACAAACCACAAGGCCAAGTGGATGGTAAATGTGACCAGAACCCTGAGATGGCAAAGTAGTTTCACATTACATATTAGCTATTATGTATTTTCTGTATTGCTTGCTCATTTCAGGGTAGTTGACTTGAAAAATGTGTTGCTTTCCAGAGACTTTTTTTTTTTTTAAAGTAAGAAACTGGACAAAAAAAATCACACTTTCCGTTGACAAAAGAAAATTGACCGTTCTCTCCAAGGGGCAATTGACAATGGGCACAGATTAAAATTAGAATGTTCAGGTTTCGTTTTCCTTTCAAGAATCGAATGTTAATCAATCAACAGACATGGATGCAGATCGGCAATTCAATTCAATTCAATTCAATTAGATTTTTATTCGGATATAAATATATCCATAAAAGCACAGGTCAATACATTGGACTATAAAATACATTTAAAATAAAAAACAGCAGCATCACAAAAGGAGAGAAGGTTCACAAAAGGGTCCTGTAGACACAGATCAAGTAGCAGCATTAAATACATAGGTCTATGAAAAAGCAATCAAGGAGATATAAGTCCAACTTCACAAAACAGTGGCAGACTTAGAATTGTAAGATATACATACAAACTATCTCAACAATTGTAATAATAGACAATTTGGCACCACAATCCAAGTGTTTTAACCATGAGCATGGATTGCAGATCAGTGCACTCAATAGAAACAGCTTTTTAGTGAATACTCATTGAGGCACACGTGCAAATTGTCGCCTTTAAAAAAGATCCCACACGAAAAATTAAATCATCCTCTTCTAGCTCAAGGATTTTCATAAATGCTGCCTTATAATGGATTGTGACAGTTTTCTTAAAAAAGTGAATCAAAAACCATTTAGTGTATTTTTGATAAAAGTTACAGAAAAATAAAAAGTGCAACATAGATTGTTTGCTATGGTCATCGCAGGTAAATGACAATTGATCGAGGTTGGCATGATACCCTAGAGGGAAACAAAGTAAACATTTCAAAGTACCTGCCCTTAGGCGGAAAAGCAACCCTCTCTCCCAGGACCTATGGTTTTTAAAAGGTTACTCGATGGTAAGTATGATGACTGGTGGGATGCATCCACTAGGGACATATACCTGGCCGCCTGAAGGTTTTTTTATTTATATGCTCTATATCAGTTGGATTTAAAAAGTTGTGCTTTAAATTCACGCTGTTTAGGCTCTCCCTTAAAGCATCAAGCCAGGGTATGTCCCTACCCTTTTCACATTTAAGGCAATCTGTTATTACATCTCTGATGAGGGTCGCTACTGGGTTTTTCCAGATTGCAAGCCCAAATATGGCTGGGAGAGCCCTGATATAATCCTCGATGTATGGAAAACATACTGTGAAGAAAAGATTGGGGCCCCTGGTAGTTTTCAGCAAAATCTGTTTTCCTCGCCCTGAATTCTACTATACTTAGTAAAGCCTCAAACTTCTGCACCGTATGTTGCAGTAGGGATGCACTGAGATTCAAAGATTTTGGTAAGCACTAAAACCACCTCTGCCTTTTTGGGTTTTGGGAGGCAGAAAATTGAGTTGATGGCTTTTGAAAATTTACTCCTACTGAGTGCCACGCGATCCGCCCAGGAACCGTTAGCTACGAATACCATCCCCAGATAGAGACAAGTGCAGGTGCGATGTAAACATTCAGAACT
The DNA here is from genome assembly GCF_964204655.1 of Triturus cristatus. Taxonomy (NCBI): domain Eukaryota; kingdom Metazoa; phylum Chordata; class Amphibia; order Caudata; family Salamandridae; genus Triturus; species Triturus cristatus. The sequence continues at coordinate 77,455,346 of NC_140588.1, read as the reverse complement.
TATAGAGATTGTATTGATAAAGTGCTTTTTCGGACCACAGGCCATTAAAAACGATTTTTTTTAATTAGTGCAAAGATCTAAGCCAGCCATAAAATCTACAAAGCCCCGAACTAAAGTCCGTAATGCATTGGATTGTGACCCATTAGGACCGCGTCATCAGCGTACAATTGGGCGGGGAGTATATTACCATTAATTCTAGGGACATCATTAGTAAGTACAGTCAATGACTTATGGAGTTCAATAATGTGTAAAATGAAAAGGAGAGGGGCCAGGACACACCCCTGCCTGACCCATGTGCCAATAGTGATGTCCTTAGAGACCTCTCCGCCTTTACTGATCCTCACCTGAGCTTTTCAGGTCCCTATGTAAATAGGCTATAAAAGGAACTAAAACATCATCCAACCCATATTTTAAAAGAATCGACGATAAACCTCACCTGTTAACATAATCAAAGGCCGAGGTGAGATCCATAAAAGCCAAATAAATAGGGGATTTCTGGGCTATGGTATATTTTCCAATAATCAAGTTGAGGTTTAGGCACTGTTCAACTGTGCCTATTTTACTTCTAAAACCTTACTGAGAGGGATATAAAATGTGTTCTTCCTCTGTCCATAGCCTAATCTTGTTATAAAGGATCCGCCCGAGGATTTTCAGGGTGTTATCAATCAGGGAGAACGGTCTGTAACAGCTTGGGTTGGATCAATCACCCTTTTTAAGATTGGAACGATATTGCTGGTAGACCATGTGCACCGAATTGTGGCATTGGATAGGTTATGAAGAACATTAAATAAAACAAGCACCCAAAACTCCGGGTTGTGTTTTATGAGATCAATAGGGAGCTCATCAGGGCCAGGAGCTTTATTGCCCAAACTTTGATGAATGGCATCCTCTACTTCTGACAGGGATATCTGAATCTTAGAGGCGGTTTGATGGTTGTATGGGTACTCGTTTTGCAATGGAGCTAGATAAATCCTGGAGAAGTGGGCATCCTATACTTCGCTTGTTGTATTGCAGCTTATGGGCATTAATGTATGGCCCATAGATCTCATGTCTTTGACTGCTGCCCAGAAGCCCTTCTCGCTCTTGACCCTGCAGCACATGCAAGATTATCCCAACACTCTTTTATAATCTCATCTTTCTGTAGGGTAGTCATAGCCTTATACTGTTGCCTCAAACATTTAATAAGTGCCGGGTCTCTCGGGCTCTTTATGAGCGCTTTACGGAGCTTCCTGTTTGCTAGGGAGCAATCGCTGGTGAACCATCTCGGTCCATGGTGGGATTCCGTCATGGGTCTAGATATCAATAATTTGATTCCCCCACAGAGTTTGTTAAAAGCATCTATTACTTCTGGGTTATGATCAATTGGTGACAAGCCAATGTCAATAAGTAGCAGGTGTTCTCCTACCATTCTAAGAAATACATCGTTGCTGTCAATGCCTATCAAAATCAATCTTAAATTATCAGTAGAGGATACTACGATACTTGCCCCAAACTCTTTAGCAAATATCGGTCTCGGGGCAAATCTCAGTGTTGGAGTAACAGGATTGTGGTCACCATGAGCAGTTGGTATAACCTCGGCTTTTAACAAGCAATCTTCCAAGGTGGAAGATATGAAAACATAATCAATAATGGAAGCTCTGCCTCGGCCTATATATGTTGGCACAACATGCTTATCTTTAATTGGTACTACCACAATTTCCATTACGTTAATTAGGTTATTATTGGACAAATGATCCAATAATTCTATCCCCCTATTACATGAAAGCACGTTAATGCAGGTGTCCGTGTCTAGTATATTTCCTTTGGAGATCCTGGCATTAAAATCACCACCCAAGCAAATACCAGCTAACTTATCATAAACATTCTGACTTTGCAATAAAGTTAAACAAATTAGTAAAATTCACATTTGGTGAGGTAAAAAAGTCATTATTGTAAAAATGTATGAAACAAATGGAACCCCTCGTGTATAGATCAAAGCCTGCAATTTGTCATTATTTGTGACAAGAGCCTTTATGCTACCTCCTGCGTTGATATTGACCCAAGTTGAGAGACCACCAGACGGACGGCCAGCCTTGGGGATAGGGACAACGAAATTAAAACAGTCAAACCCTTCTAAATATAAATCCTGTGTGGCCCAAGTTTCCTGTAGCATAAGAATGTCATATTTATGAACTATTATTATCCAATCTGGTGCGTTTATTTTGGATGCCAAACCACCAACATTCCAACTTAGTATATTTAAATCTAGATTTTGGTCAAATATAGGGATAGCTGGGTGGGTCTCTAAGGTGTGGTAACCTGAGGACACAAGCATGTTCGATATAGAGGTAGGCTCATCTAGTGTCAGAAGAAGTGGCAGTCAATCCTGATTGTCTAGACCAGACAGTAGGGAGAACCTGTTGTGCATATTTAAAATGAAAGAATCCTTGGCTTTTAGTCCCGGAAATGGTTTATAAAAATAGCCTAGCGGCAATGACCAGATGTCGGTTGGTTTGGCAATAATTGACTTCTGTGGGGTCAGTATGATCTTACTAATAGCGGGTTTCGGAAATTAATGACAATACAGTCTCCCTCAATATTCTTTGTGGATGAGCCAACACACCCAACCCTGCGTACCATGATGATGTCACTAGTATGTGCCACCTGAAACCCCGTATGTTTTACAAGCCAATCCGCACTTTTGTTGGTTCACAATTGAACCCATGTCTCAGTCTGGTTTTTTCTGAGAGTAGGTACCCCCGCTAAGACCAAGATATAAGGGCATGCTGCCAGCGTTAGGCTTAGTACCTCCTTACTGGGTTCTAGAGTTTCCATACTCACGGAGACTAAAACACCCTCACGTTCTCCCACCCCTAACTTGACTCTTTCTGGGACGTTCCACGGCATAGCACTAAGGGCTGATGGCATAAGTGGGATTGTAACAGGGAGCCAGCAGTTCCAACAGTGGGAGGATTGTCCTGAACAGGGTGGATTCTAATAGGAAACATTCCTTGACTTTACTGCAGGTATCACAGGTGCTAATTGATGGAATCGATATTGGTACGTGCGACTGTGTATTAGAAAGAAACGCATCGCTGGTTAACAAATTAGAATTCACCCCGTCAGAGGTGACAGGCTTGGAAGTTTTAACTTGTAAACTTATTCTATTAGTCAGGGTATCCAAGCGGTCTAAGCGTTTCCACAGTGTGGTGAATTTTTTAGCGATCAAATCTTTAATGCTCTCGCATTCGGTGTCCACAATAGTGTCAATAAAGGTATTGCCGCAAGTGAAAGGGATGGTTACAGCATCGGTCTGAGTGAAAATAGTTCTGCTTGATGCCTTGGTAGAAGCGGGCTCGACAGTAGGCTCAACAATTTTGACGATATCCGCATTCACGGGGAGTGGAGGGCCCTGTATCCAAGAGTTTAGGGCAGTGTGAGATAGATTGGCATGGAGGGGTTGTTTCCTTTTTGAACAGGTGGGTTTGGCTGTCTTCTTTTTGCGTTTGGCCCCTGGGGCTGCGGGAGTTGTAATTGGATCCAAATGTGCTGGGGCATTAACAGTACTTTCACCATTACAAAGTGCGTTGGGTGGGTCCTTGTTATTACATCTGGGTCCTGAGACAGTAGGCTGCACGCTCGAGGGGGAAGCAACTAAGTCAAATGGGGCCACCCCTGTCGTGAGACCAGACTGTGTTGCAAGGATTTCCAGAGACAAGCACATTTCTGTTAGTTCAATCTCGTTGGAGACTATGTTGACTGCCCTTTCCAACATACTGTCTATACTTGTTGAGGGACAGGGGCATGGTATCCCGGTTTGTCTCATCATGGTAAGTTATATGACGTCAATTTACAGCTAGTGTTTAGGGTAGCACTCACCTCACTAAGGTTTGAAGAATGGCAGGTGAAACAGGGGCGGCCCATCCCAGCCCAGCCTCGTCCTGACGCGGACGGGTGCAGACGGGCCCGCCCTTGGCCCGCGCACGTACCGGGCACACCTGTGCACGTACAGCGCTGCGGGAGCCGGCGTTGCTCTTTAAGCGCCTCAGGCGCAGTGAGGAGTCTCTCGCACGCCTCTTGGCACGGTTCCTCCTGGGGGATGGAGTCCTCTTACTCCGGTCAGGGCAGAGGCAGAGTGGTGGCAACAACTGAGACGGGCTCTCGCGCTGTGGGAGCTGCCGTTGCTCTTTAAGCACCTCAGGTGCAGTGACGAGTCTCTCTGAACAAACAGCAGTACCTTACATCCCCATGTATCCTCCCTCCCTCCCTACTTCTTGGTAGTGCTTATCTTCCATGGTCACCATTTCTCACGTATCATGGTGAGAGATGGATGGGGACTCTCACAATCGCCGCAATGTCCTGCCTACTCTGAGTGCATCTCTGTGACCTCTAACAAGGATGCTCATGGTACTCTGTGCCTAGCCTCTCCTCCCCAATTATCCACTTCTTATAACGTGTTAATTATTTCAAATATTTTCCTATTCTTTAACAATTTTGTGTTACAGCACTCTTTTGAGTTGTGTGTTCTCTAGAAAAATTAATAGTCTCACCAATACACACAGAGAGTCAGATTTACGAAGAGTTCACAACACAGTGCTGCACATAACATTGATGCATTGTTTTCTATGAATGGCAACAGCAGAACTGTCCCATATCTATTAAGACGTGGCTCAGTTCTGCTCTATCCCTGTGTTGACCCAGGTTTGGCAGCCATGCACCCACGCACGAACGAAATGAAAACCTTGAATCAGATAGTCCTTTCAATTTTGTTTATGTCGTTTGTCTCGTGCTTCTGAAAAGGATGAATCCGTTCAGAAATAGGCAAGGATTTAAAAAGCATGTGTACAATATGTTCCTTTTTTATTGTATACAGTCATTTGGCAAATTGGAAGCTGCGGTTTGCTAAAATGCCACCTTTCTCTATTTGTTCCAAATGTATCTGCCAAGAAGCCTGATTACTCCTTGGTTCTGGTACATAAATCAGCAGCACCTGGTTCAATCCCTTTCCCTGAAGACCAGGAGATACATTTGCCAATAGTAAACAATAGCAAAGAAACTCGCCTCGTTACACCATTCAACAACTCATCTTCTGTAACGCCATAAATGAATTAACATCACACACTGCATGGATAAAAAAAGGTTGCTAGACAAATAAAGATTTGTAAAGCCAACTGAACCCAGTGAAATCTCAGAAAGGATGACAATAAAATAATAATAATAATTGTAAGGTTCAAATGCAGTCACCAATCTGTGTAAAATAATATACTTTGTATTTCAGAATATTGAAGAGATAAGGAAATTAGGGTTAATTTGTTATAGATTGTGCTTCACCCCCATTCAGCCCCACCCAACAAGATGAAGTTGTTGCTTTTCGTTGTACGTTTATCAGTTCCTACCATTTTGGGATTCGTATGGTTGGGACAAGAAATAGTTGGGAGACCATACACTTTAATCTGGCATTTCTATTCTCTCTTCAGTACCACTCAGAGCACAGCTGAATGTTCTATAAACACCACGGACAATAAATGTTATCACGTTATCACATTTCCTCAATCCTTGAAAGTATATATAGCTTTCCATTTATATGTATATGTAGCTTTCAATGGCTGTAAAGTATTCAGGGGCATATTAGCAAGGGCTGGCGATATAATTATCGCCGCTATAGCGTCCGTTTTCGGGCGATAAGCGGCGATAATTATATCGCAATATCATCAAGGATACGCTAGCGCGTGTTTCTTTGATGCAGAGCCCGTTTTTTCACAGCCTCGCCTCGCATCGCTAATGAGATGCAAAGAAGGCGTGGCTGTGAAAACAACACATGAAAATATCGCGAAGGCAGCTTCGCGATATTAACAAGGAGGTGCAGCGATAAAAAAAATCGTGCTACCTCGGTCTTAACGCTGGAATTTAACCTCTGTTAAATGCCAGACTAAGGCATACTAATAATGGTAGGTGGATTATGCTGATAGGACCACAGGGTCGTATCAGCAATGTTATCGCTGTTTTCCATGGAACATCGCTGGAAAACCAGCAATGTTCCATGGTAAACACCGCTATCTCTGAAAAATTATCACCATAGTGCTATGTATTGTTAATATAGCGTTATCATGGTGATAATTTTCAGCGATAGCCGGCGATCATATTTCTACCACTATGTGGGGCCAGCGATAATTATTGCTGGCCCTTGTTAATATGCCCTTCAATACTTACTATTTTCTCAAGTAACTATAACTCATGCCATAAGGTAACTATAACTTGCAACCTCGCCATTCACTGCTAAATATCCCACTTATTACCTCTCCTATGACATCATTGATAATATCACTGCAACAATTGCTGTAAAATTAATGATGAGAAGCTGTGCATAGAGGAGGTGCGTGTTATAGATACCGTAGGGCAAGAGGTATTGAGTGTGTAAAATCTGAACCTAACCATAAAATCCCTTTAACCTTTGTTTATTTTAGTGAATTCTGAGGGGGTATGTGACTGCAACGATAACTGCTGAATTTCTTTTATTTTTTTAGTTGAAAACATTAACGTTGTCACTGAGAAATTCAACTAACTATAACGTTACTTTAACTTTTGGGTTTTCAGTGAATATCTATGTGTGTATGTGTATCAAAAGGTACTATGTTTTGACTAGTTTGTGCATGGAAAGTTTTGGGTTGATCTGTCAGGCAGTGGCGAGAAAAAAGAGGGGGTCCTAAAACACAAAATCTCCATGCATGTTCATTAGATTTTTTAAGAAGGGTTACAGCAAAAACTGTTGAATGGAATTACAAAAAGATTGACAGGAAGGCAGATCAATTCAATTCAAATTAAGCTTTATTTGATTTCTTCATAGGAAACCATAAAAGCATATACTAAACGCAATTTCTATTAAAAACGTAAAAACAATATATGTTCCATACAAAAAGTACAAAACTTTTTACAGCACTATAACATTTTCCTATTAAAAGAGTCTTTCTACATCTAATATCACTTTTTAAAAACCTTACCATAGGTACAAACATTTTTATAGCACCATAAAATTCATATTAAAATGTTTTTCTATAGCTAATCACATTCTTTAAAAACCTTGCCATAAAGAAACGTATGTACTGGTTATGTAGAGACTGCAAAAATAAGAATGTAGGTCAACATTGTCTAAACCCACAAGACCTCAGTATAAGTAAAATACAACTCTTTCTCTGTTAATTATAGAAGTTACAGAATAACAGTGTGAATTGTTGACTTTATTGATATGTCATCACAAGGGCATTTACAAAGATATTGTGACCAATAGTTTATCTCTGGGAAACTGGTCACACGATGGAATGTGCCCAATCTGAAATGCGTTAAAACAAATCTATCTTGTGTCCACTCAATAGATTTTAAATATGGTTGCATGTCATGAGTGACAAGGATCATTGGGTTATTATAGACACTCAGCTTAATCAATTTTGAAGACAGTCTTAATCCCTCCAGCAATGATAAACACTCACTTTTAAATTTATTGCTGTCGATGTGTGCTAAAGATTCTGGCTGATCATAAAAATGGGGGTGGCCCAGATCACTCATACAATTTTTAATGTATTTCAGCCATGGTATGCGAAGAGCAAAATGAGATTTAGGACAGTCAATAATGGTACGATTGTAGGTGGTTTTCTCAGTGGACCAGAGCTTATGCCACAAAAGAATTGGCTGTGTCTTAATTACATCAATAAAGGAGACTAGTGCCAGCTCAGCATGGTGTACATAGGAGGAAGAGCTACCTGCTACCCCTAGGTGAAATCTCAAAAAGGCATTCTCCACTGCTTGCAAAAGTTGACAGTCAGTATACCCCCATACCCATGCCCCGTATGTAGCTGTTGATACACACTTTGACTTATAAATAATTACTAATTCTTTGGGTGGTTTTCTGCCTAACTTCCTCAAAAAACTGGGCAATGTTGTGGTGGTTTTCAAAAACAGAAGCTTCCTAGCATTAATAGCCCATCTCAACATACCATCCTGATCAAACAAAATACCCAAATAGGAAAATGTCTTTGTGAAACAAATCTTCTTATCTTCAATAAAATAAATTCCTACATTTTAAGTTCCCTTTCCAACACTTCATTTTAAAAGTCTTGTCTTTGTTAAGTAACAGGCCTAAGTTCTGAATGTAATTTGTAAAAGTTGTTAAGAAGTGTTGGAGCCCCACCTGAGTACATGCAATAAGCACAGCCTCATGATTGTGGTAAATCAAAGCACTGTTGAGTCAGTATGCATCCCAGACTGTTGATATACAATGTAAATAGAAAGGGTGACAGTACGTAACCCTGCCTTACCCCCCCTCTCGCTATGCTGAATGATGCAGTACAGTCTCTCGTAGCACGATACGCACCCTTGATCTGGTCCAGAATATAGTTGCCTAAGGAAGTCTGATAGAGATGGGTCAAAACCTAGGTTGGCCATTATGTTCCACAGTTTATTGTGTTCCACACAATTAAAAGCCGAAAATAGATCTACAAATGCCAAAAACAAGCTTCCCTGCTTGCCAAAGCATATTTCCCAATTAAAAGCTTCAAATTGAGTCCCTGTCTGACTGCCCCCAGTCCTGTTTGAAAACTGAACTGCAAGTCAGATAAACTTTCTTTAGATTCAGCCAAATCCTAAAGCCTGTTCAGTAAAATATGTCCTGCTACCTTGACCAGTATATCAAGTAATGAAATTGGCCTGTTTCAGGAAGGGATGAGTCAATTACCTTTTTTATAGATTGGTACTATAAGTGATTCAGACCGGGTTGCTAAAAAACCAACAGTACAGCGACCTTCCAAAACCTTTGTCAATAAGGGGGCCCAAAGTGAAAGGTTGACTTAAAGAGGTCAACTGGTATACCATCGGGCCAGGTGCTTTTCCTCCTTTATTCGCTTTTGAAGCTTGAGTGACCTCTTCCAGTGTGAATTAGAGGTTGGTGAACAATTTTGTAGGAGAATAGATGGGAGGCAAATTGGGTAATGAGCTGCAGGCACCCGGTTTCTCCTTCGATATTTTATAAAAGTTGGAAAAGTGGGTTGCCCATTCCATTTCACCAATTTAAACCTCTATTCGTGGGCCATCCATAGGTCTCAAGATGGGGCATTTATCGCACACCAAAACACTATGTTGTATTTAACCATATTTGCTTCTTTCAAGGCCTCTTATGCCTCCTCTCTCAACTCCTTCCTCTGTTCTCTTAGAGCTTGTTTATACTCCCATCGACATACTTTTATTTCATGCCTGCACTTCGGTGATTTATGTAGGGCATCTTTCAGTTTATTGTGTGCCTTAGTGCATCTCGTGTCAAACCATCCAGCACTTATATTTTTTTGTTTTTCTATTTAGGCAGATATGCCGTCCTTAATCCTTGTCATAATCAATTGGAAGGCTTCTTAAACGTTAGCATGATTCAAAGTGTCATCCAGTTAATCTATAAAGGCTTTATTGTATGTGATCACTAATTATTTGATGAATTTATCAGGATCGACTTTTGACCAACAAAGGGAGTAGCCATTATTTCTGTCAAGTGTGATGTCATCACTCAAATATTGGTTATTATCTCTCATTTTGATTACTGCATCAAGCAATGCAAGACATACACTCTGAGGAATGTGATCGCTTTGTGTCATGAAACCCTTAACCCTAGTTGATTATCTAGTTGAATAACACATAATCTATAGCGGTATTTGCGTCCCTCCCATTGAAGGTACAGCCAAATGGAACCGGTGAAGTGCATAATTCATTACTGAATGCTAAATCGAACATAAATAGTATATCATTTAGGCTGTCCCCATAAGGGGTGTGTGGAAAGTGAGTATAATCAATCTTTTCATTGGATGTTAGACCACATGTTTTTCCCATGTGGTTTAGGCACAGACTGGTATTAAAATACCCGCACCAGAGTATGACTGTATCCTTATTAGTACCACTCTTAATATGCCTAAAATCTTTGGCCAAATTGTTTAAGGACTAGGCATATCTCCTTGGTTGGTGCATTGTTATAATATTTTACCACTGCTAATAAACAGTGTGGAGCTAGTTCGGAAGTAATAACTTGAACGTTGGATACTACAAGGTTTATCTTGGTAATGTTCACTTAGTTCAAGATATAAGTACATAAGGCCCCTTTAGGTCTTCCAGATATGGACGGTATTGCTGAGGTATAGTAAGCTTTGTATCCATTAATGTGTAATGGTTACACTGTCCAAGTTTCTTGTAGACAAAAAATACTAAAATTGCTGACAAAATCTACCCACTCTAATGTGGGAGCCTTAGAACGCAATCCTGCAACGTTCAAGTATAAAACCTTTTTGTGGAACCTATTATATTGTTTATAGCTGGGCTAACATTTGGGAGTAGGGCAGGATTATGTATCAATATTGGGGTTTCTACAGGAAAAGTGTTTCCAGTTCTCTCACAAGTTCCTATCAATGCTGATTAGTGTTTTCTTCGGCATGATAACCTTTGATAGTTTACATCGCATTCAGTGAAGGACCATCTATTTCGACACCACCATCCTACCGGAAATGTAGATCTTGAACAGCAGATTGTACTTTTTGTGTTTTTGCGTAAATCTGTTCAGTAGTTTTTTAGAAATTAAGGGGAAAAAATATTTGTATATCTCTTTGGTTGGATCCACAAGAGGCTTGAAGTCTCTTGCGGGAGCACCAAAATCAAAAAATCAAGTGTTCTGATTGGCTCATGGAGCTTTTTTTCCCTTGGACCAATTCACTCCCATCGGAGTCAGACTCAGATGGGAGCAAGCGCTTTGATTGGCTGCTGGCAAAATGAGAAAAATGTTGCTGCCAGCCATTACAGTACTCTGGGACTTAGGGTTAGATGTACAAAACATTTTTGGGTTCACAATCAGTCCGATTCGTAGAACCACGCTATTTATGAATGCGAAAATGCTTTTTCTTATGTACAAAGCCCAAATTGGAATTCAGTAACCTGTTAATGAATCGCAATTTGGGTTTGTGAATCAGTATTTGGAAGGAATATGTTTAGGGCGTCCCTTCCAAATACGGATTTGCATTGGTATGTACGACTATTTGACGACAGAAATGTGGTTGCAACATATTTGCACTTTACTGCCAACTCAAAGATGGTGTTGGCCCATCTGCAAATGCAAAAGGGTCCCCAATGTACCCCTTCCCTTGTGGGAATGGTCTAAAAATTATTTTTTAAGAGCAGCCAGTGGTCCAAGGGACCACTACCTACTCTTAAATAATGAAACTAAAACATTTCATTTTTTCTTTTTAAACACAGCCAATTTTCCTTTAAAGAAAACTAGCTGTGTTTAAAAAAAAAAAGTGCTTTATTTAAAAGCAAACACAGATATGGTGGTCTGCCGACTGGTCACGATCCCTGTGATATATATGCTAGCATAGGTTCTGTCGGGAGAAAAGTAAGTGCTTTAAGCTATCATAAACATGTATGCATGAAGAAAGCAGAACACACCTGGTTTGAGGTAATCAAAAAGAATTGTGTTAGCAAATTAATTCATTTCTCTTTTTACAATTTTATCTGGTTGTAACATAGTCCGGCTGTCACAAAAAGCAAAACATTATTGATAAATGACACAAGGCCAACAAATCTGTGATGAGGTGAACTAGAAGTGACAAAGTGCTTAAAGTGACTGAAAGTAAATACAGTGCTGTACAAGATGTATCTAAAATGTTAACTCAATAGACATCAATCCCTATTCACATGAATCTCCAGTCCATAAACAGTTTTGCTTTATACGTGGAGTGGAGAGAGTAGGAATAGATTGTGCAGGCACGTCGACATTTTGACCCAGACGAGTGAGTTATTCAAGCGGAGTCACAGCAGGTCTTTTTCAGGATACGGAGGGACAGCCTATGAGGTAAATCAGTGGAAACTTGTTGTTTCTGTTGGCAAAAGCACAGTTCGGGTACCTTGGATGGCAAGGACAGGCACCAGTTCAAGGAAGGATGAGCCAAACTCTTTTTTATCTGTAATCTTCACTCTGATTAGATCTCTAACTTTAAGAATCCAGACAGAAACTGCTGGTTGCCCCTTCACTGCATTAGTGGCGGAAGGTTTAGAATTTAAATTTAAGTGTTCATCTCAGAAGTCTTGTAATTTCTATAAGACAGTAAAACATTATTTGATGTCAAAGGGTGCATATTCTGCCACTGCACCACAGTTATTAAGATCTCGTGCAAATATTGGAACTCCAACCACCCAATATTTGTCTATGCAGAAATATAGGTGATGAATCCAACAATTAATAAAACCTAATACTCTAGTTGTTAAGGACTATTTTAAGTAATGGTTCTTCCATTCCACTATGGAATTCATTTTCCTCAGGATCATAGGGGTGGAATAATGCACAGCAACACCAGGGTGCCCATAGTATCACGGTATGCCTTAGAGGTGAAAGTCGGTCCCTGGTCTGAGTGGAATGCTGTCTATGAATATTTACCGATAAAGACATCCAAATCTTTAATAACAGTTCAAGCATCAGCCAATCTCTATGGCCACACCCATAGAAATCGAGAACAAGAATCAACAACCACTAAGATATATTTAAAGGCACCATCCATATGGAGTAGTCTGCAACTATATACATAGACACATTTAAATGGCTTATTTGAAACTAAAAGTGGTGTCTGCGGTGGGCGTGCAACAGTAAAACCTTTAATTTGTTGACAAATGTTGCAGCAAAGGACACCTTTTTTTGTGTTTATAAAGATCCTGCAACAATCAGTCAATCAATCAGGGAATTGCAAGCATGCTATTCACCCGTGAGAGTCTCAAGGTACGGAGGGGGGGAGGTCCGCAGATCTGTTTAGCCGAATAGCCAGGTCTTGAGGGTCTTCCTGAAGGTTTTCAGGGAGGGGGTGCGTCTGATGTCTGCCAGTAGCTCGTTCCAGGTCTTGGCTGCAATGTGAGAGAAGGATCTTTCGACTGCTCTGGCTCTGTGGATGCACGGGGTTTCTGCCAGTATGAGGTTGGAAGATCGGAGGTTTCTTTTGGGTACATGGAAGTTGATTCTGTCATTGAGGTATTTGGGTCCGTTGTTGTGTAGGCATTTGTAGGCGTGAGTGAGGATTTTGAAAGTGAATCTTTTTTCCACTGGGAGCCAGTGGAGACTTCGTAGGTGTTGACTCATGTGTTCGTGTCGGTGGATGCCGAGGACGAATCTGGTAGGGATGTTCTGTATTGTCTGGAGTTTGCGGAGGAGGGACTTATTGATGCTGGCAGAGAGTGCATTTCCATAGTCCAGTCTGCTGGTGATGAGTGTGTGGGTGACTGTCTTCCTTGACTCGGGGGGGTCCACTTGAAGGTCTTGCGGAGGGTGTTGAAGCAGCTGGAGGTGACGTCGTTGACCTGTTGGTTCATGGTGAGTGATGAGTCGAGTACGATGCTGCGGTTCTTGGCGTGGTCTGAGGGGTAGGAGGACATCTGAGGGCAGTCGGCCACCAGGTGCTGTCCCATGCAGAAGGGGTGGTACTGAGGACGAGGACTTTGGTCTTCTCAGCATTGAGCTTCGGGCAGCTGTTTGTCATCCAGAATGCGGCGTTTTGCATTCCTTTCTGGAAGTTGAGTTTGGCAGTGGTGTGGTCTTTGGTGAGGGAGAGTATGAGCTGGGTGTTGTTGGCATAGGATAGGATGTTGAGGCCGTGTTGTCGGACGATGGCTGCGAGGGGGGCCATGTAAATGTTGAAGAGGGTGGGGCTCAGGGATAAACCCTGTGGGACTCCGCAGGTGATTTTCGTGGGGGCGGAGAGGAAGGGTGGGAGTCTGATCCTTTGGCTTCTTCCGGTGAGGAACAATCTAATCCAGTCCAGGGCTGTTCATTGTATGCCTGCGTCATGTAGTCTGGCGACTCGTGTGTGGTGGGAGATGGTGTCAAATGCTGCTGATAGGTCGAGTAGGATTAGGGCTGCGGAGTGGCCTTGGGCCAGGAGGGTATGGATGTTGTCTGTGGTGGCAAGGTAGGCGGTCTCTGTGCTGTTGTTGCTTCGGAATCTGGATTGGAATGGGTTGAGGATGGCGTTCTCTTCAGTGAATCGTGTCAGTTTCCTGTTGACTGTTTTCTATGCAACTTTGGCTGCAAAGGGGAGGAACGAGATGGGCCGATAGTTCTTGTGGTTGGTGGGGTCAGCTGTTGGCTTCTTGAGCAGGGGTCTGACTCCTGCACGCTTCCCGTCGTTTGGGAAGGTGCCTGTTTTGAAGGTGGTGTTGATGGTACATTGTAGTTCGGGTACGATGGCGGCCGCGGCTCTGTGGTAGATGTGAGGGGGGCAGGGGTCGATGGGGGCCCCCGAGTGGATGCTTTTCATGGTCATGGCGGTGTCTTTGGCCGTGATCGGTGTCCAGTTGGAGATGGTGGGCTGGCTGGTGTTTCTGGGGGGTGGGGGCCAGTACTGGTTTTGTAACAAAGAAACTGTAGCCGCCACACCAGCATGGACAGATGCCAAACCATCATGACAACTATTATTAACTCTAACCTGAGGTCCCGGTTGGGTATTACTCGATCATCCACCCCAGGAATTCGGGGCAAGGGAACATTTAGAGGACTCAATAGATAGGAGTTTTTTGCTGAATAGCCTTTAGGTAAGGGCTCACCACTAGCCGAGGCAGTTACCTAAGCCATAATGTCATCATCTATCTGCGTATGTGAATGAGTAATCAAAGCTAATAATACAGTCTGCACAGCCACCTTGGCAGCTTCATCAGCCAACAAATTCCCTGCAACTTGCAAACCAACATGCTGATGACTCAATGTGTGGATCACATGAGCTCTTGGCAAAGCATCTTATGGTGCCACCTCCTTTCCACAAAGAAGCTTGATAAAATTCCCCTCAGAACTTCCGAATCCATTCAAGTGCCAACACGATAAATTATCTTTAAACGACTGGATAGGAATCATACACTATAAGTGTGGGGAATTCTGAATACGGCATTCTGCAGAGCCTGAACCAAACCTTTCAATTCAGCCAGCTGAGCTTTTACAGTCACCTGAGGTTTATGTATATGTTCTTTGTTCCTGAATTACACCATCTTTCACGACATCCTTAACTGCAGCACACAAAGCTGAGTACTTTTACCAACCGCAGTATAGATTATGAAAGCATACTCAACTAGAGGCATAATTTCACTAGACATGGGGCATTCCTGCTCATATTGGGGATATTCCAGTGTTTTCAAAGTTGAGTCAAAATTATAATCTATATCAATTGGGGTCAAGGAAGAGGCCCACTGGATCTATCTTAGATGTAAGGCTTTTGCGTTGGAAACACTGGCCTTAGTGATGCATCTGAGGCTGGAACAGAAGCCACCACAACTATAAGTTTCCCATGAGCCAATGGGTATTCCTTTAGTTCACAGTCTGACCTGCAGTCAAAACCTTTCAGTAAAAGCAAAATGCATTTCTGCATTGGAATATACATTTATAAGCAATCATTACTGTTTCTCCTTCATTGAATAAAACAAATATGTAACCACTGGAACCCGCAATATGCAGTTCACTAAATTAGCAGTGTTAACACAAGTATGTAAGTGTTTAGATTCAAGCATGTCTGTCTGCAAATTTCAGAGAATAGTAGCATATTCAGTCGTCCAATATTTATTAGAAAAATCAGGATGAATTAAATAGTACAACGGCTCACCCTGTTGTGCATAATCTGGTATGTAAGCTTTTTAAGTAATTTGTTGTTTGCAGAAGAGCACATTTCTTTATGAAATGGGGTGCCAGGATTTTGCCTTAATATGATAATTCATATCTCAAATACAGGGCACTAAGAGAGGCAATTTTAGATTTTGGAAAATTTAATTTATAGCTATCGTCAGCGAATCCCAGAATATGATCCACTATGGCCAAATATGCGTTTAAATCATATTCTATGATGTAAATGCCATCAACATAGGACAACGCGTCAGAGTTAATTTCTTGTAAAATTGACATCACTTGAGAAGCAAACAGACCTGGACTGGTCTTACACGCATGTGGCAGGATGCCAGAACCGCTGGTGTGCTCCTAAAGCTGAGAATGCTATCGAATGACAGCTTTCAGGCACTTAGGGGTCCATTATGATGGAGGGCGGATGTCCTCTGCTGGGCGGGCGGTAGCAACCGCCGGACCGGCGGCGGACATCCGCCCGCCATCAAAGCCCTGAACATCGCCAGTCTGATTAGCATTGCAGTCGCGACCGCAGCAGTGTGTTTTCCTGCCCGCCACTTTTACGCAGGTTGCAGTCCGCCCACTTGCCTGGCGTGCAGAGCTGGAACGCTACAATTGTGGCGGATCAGGGCCAAGCACCGCCGGCACGATTATGATGCCGGCGGTAGCCAGCTTTCCGCGCCGGTGGAACCGCCAAGGAAAGGCATACGGAGAATGTCTCCGGGGGTCCATTGCGGACCCCAATGTGTTGGGGGTGTGTGGGTGCACATGTGGTGTGTGTTTGTCCAAGGAGGTTGAGGATGAGTCTGGCTGTGGCATTCTGTATGGTTTGAAGTTTCTGTAGGAGGGGTGCAGCAATTCCTACAAAGAGAGTTTGTCCAAAGTCCAGTCAGCTGTTGATGAGGGCCTGTGTCATGGTAGGTCTGTTGTACAGAGGTATTCACTTGAAGATCTTACGAAGCATGAGCAGAGCGAGGGAGACAGCAGAGGAGATGGTATTGATCTGTGATTGCATGCTGAGCTTGTTATCAATAATGGTTCTGAGGTTTCTGGCTTGGCCGGCAGATGTAGGTGTGGGTCCTAGGTCTGATGGCCACCAGGATTTTTTCTATGGGTTGCTGTTGTTGCCGAAGATCAGTACTTTCATCTTGTCAGTGTTCAGCTTCAAAAACAACAGTTGATAAACAGAATGCAGAACAATGTCATACATTCACCCCAGTACAGAGATCTGGGCCTAAATCCTTCGTTTTTTTGGTCACCATGCCATTCCAGTTTGAACCCAGTCATATGCAGATCAGTCTTGACCCTGTGCCTCATTGGAACAGTCTAGCCTGAACTGCCAAGCCAGGTCCTCCCTGGA
The DNA here is from genome assembly GCF_964204655.1 of Triturus cristatus. Taxonomy (NCBI): domain Eukaryota; kingdom Metazoa; phylum Chordata; class Amphibia; order Caudata; family Salamandridae; genus Triturus; species Triturus cristatus. Next base: position 77,438,355 of record NC_140588.1, on the reverse strand, counting down.
CTGGAACCAAGCATCCTAGGACCGGTTTTGGGGTTTCACCCCTCTGCAGCCAGGATAGCTTGATTCAAGTGGCATGGAGAGCACAGGACTCACGTCTGAGCATACCCGACCCACTTGGGGTAACAAATGCAAAAACAACAGTTGATGGACTGAATGCAGAACAATGTCATACATTCACCCCAGTTCAGAGATCTGGGCCTAAATCCATCGTTTTTTTGCTCACCATGCCATTTCAGTTTGAACCCAGCCATATGCAAATCAGTCTTGACCCTGTGCCTCATGGGAACAGTCTTGGTGAAACCCCGAAACCGGTCCTAGAATGCTTGTTTCCGGTCCAGGGAGGACCTGGCTTGGAAGTTCGGGCTGGACTGTTCCCATGTGGTACAGGGTCAAGACTGATTTGCATATGGCCAGGTCTAAACTGGGGTGGCATGGTGAGCAAAAGAATGATGGATTTGTGTGTAGGATAATATGTTGAGACCTTGAAGATCTGACCATGTTGGCCAGTGGGATCATAACTGTGTTGAAGAGCGTGGGGTTGAGGGATGAGCCCTGGGGACACTGCAGATGATATCTTTGGGTTCAGAGGTGAAAGGTGGTAGGCGGATCCTCCGTGTTCTTCCAGTGAGTAAGGAGATGATGCACCTGAGTACATACCATTGGATGCCAATGTGGTTGAATCTTTCAATCAGTGTGTGGTGGGATATAATGTTGAAGGCTGCTGAGAGGTCAAAGAGGATCACAGCTACTGTTTCTCCTCAGTTGAGGGGGGTTTGGATGTTGTCGGTAGCTGCGATCAAGGTAGTCTTGGTGCTCTGAGTGCTGCAGAAGCCGAAATGGGAGGCACTGAGTTGCTGGTTCTGCTCCTTGTGTGTCATGAGTTACTAATTGATAGTCTTTGTGAGAAGTTGGCCTGGTATATGCTGTCCACTAGTTATAGTGGGCACCTTGCACCAGTCCAAACAACCACTTATTGATGATAGGTTAAAGACAACCTTTATTGAAAGCTATCCTAGTGGTAGCTATGGAGAGCAGCTTTCAGGCTAAGTCTTGAAGGAATGTAAAGCAGCTTGTTTTACCAGTCAATAATCTCTTGAGTGGCTAACTGAAAGGAGACCACAGCAGGTATATATATAAGATATATGTATTTATCACTAAACAAACCTCTCTAGTCTCTTTATGAGGCTAGAGGCAAAAGCACATAAGCTACACTTCAAATAATACAGTAAAGTAGCACAAATACATGGTAGGCCCTAGGGGCGAGCCAAAGCATATACTAAAAAAGTGGTATAAGAATGACAACTTAACTAGACACAAGGCCTAGAGCCTGTAAAAGTGCTGGGACCCCAAGGAACCACCAAAGGTAGTGCCACAGGGGACCCACGGGGGCCGTGTGCAATGTGAGAACACAGCCACGAGCTACAGTTAGCTTCTATGGGGAAAGTCGTGGTTAAATGTTTAGAGATAAAGGACACTTAGAAAAGGACTAGGACCAAACCCTCTTGGACTTAGACAGATCTAGGGTCAACACCCACGGGAGCACCGGAATACTCGAGTTACCTCTCCCAGGGAAGCCGGGTGCATAGGTGTCAAATGGTGATGGGTCGCGTCGTCGTTTTCAATGGAGGCAGGCAAAGAAGTGCTGCTGCCGGGAAGATGCGAAGTGTCCAAAGAGATCCAAGCCTGGATCGGAGATGTGAAGAACCTGAAAGCAGAGGGGACAGAGTCTGGGTCACTTCCCAGTGACCAGGGGTACAATAAACAAATGCCCACCGATGTCGGGTGTTTCAGGTGAAAGAGGTGAAGCTTGATTCTTCAGCCACAAGGACCAGGAGGTGTCGAGGTTGACCAGGAGCTGAATTTGAGCTGTCCCACAAAGGATGTCAAGTGCTGCAGCGTCGGAGCCCGGATTGGACACAATAAGCCTTGGCAATAGCAACCCATGCAGGAAGGAGAAAGATGCTTCGGTGCGGACCAGCAAGGTCCTGGGGACTCCACAAGCAATGGAGAGTCAGGGCTCATTTGTAGCAACCAGGGAAGCCGAACCAAAGGAAAGTTACCCTTCTCAGGGACCCGCAAGTTGACAGACAACGGATCGCGAAGGGACCTCAAGAGGAATCACAAAATGGTGGCCCATAAGTCACTCGGAGTGGGCAGGCCAGCAATGTTCAGTGGATTCACTGGTCGGGGTCTGGGCTACAAGTAACCCAATGCACAGCCTCAAGGGACGTAAATAAGCTATTGCACTAGCAAATGTGCATGGTGTCCAGGGGTTCCAGTTCCACACTACTCACGAGGGCTATGGGTCTCAGCTTTGCTGGGGACTCGGTTCGGCCTCTGGGAAGTCTGGAAATCCACCTCTGGTGTTGCAAAGTCTTCAGCATCTGGCAGGAGCTTCAGAGATGCAGACCGGACAGCTGCGTCTTTGGTGCCTGCCAAGCAGGGGAGTAACTACTTTACCCCAAGGGAGATTCTTCAGTCATCTGGCATTGAACAGATCGTCGAAGGTCTAGGATTCACAGGCACCTCACCTATACAGCTTGGGAAAAAGATCTCTGACAAAGAGCCCCTCATAGAGTGCCCGTGAGGCATTGCAACCCTGGGCTGACGAGGATCAAGCCCTATGATGAAGCATGACACCCAAATGGGTGTGTGAGGGCCCCACTTCCCAAATTGGGAGACACCCACACTCCACTACTGAGTAAGGGTTTTGACCAACCCAGCCTCCTTCTCTTCTTTCCCCACCCTACAGGAACATCATACTCCTTTGGTGCTACATTTAATTTATTGGGGCTTGTATGCTGGACCTATATGCGCCCCTTCTCCCTCATTTGTATTGAGTACTTCTCAACTGTACAACACTCCAGTCTATCCCACTCCACTGTACCCTACTACACTATACGCCAATACACTATAAACTGTACCACTGTACTCAACTCAGCGGTAAGACACTCCGCCCTATGCAATTCCACTCTACGCCACTCCACTCTACAGCACTTTAATATGAGCTATTCCACGGTACGCCCTTCCACTCTACTCTATCACACTCCACTCTATGCTGTACCACTCCATGTCACTCCAATCTATGCCACTTCTCTGTAAGCCACTTCCAGAGATGATACTCTACTTTACAACAATACACTGTATGCTATTACACCCTACATTACTCCATTCTATGGCACTACACTGTACGTCACTCAACTGCATACCAAACCACTCTAACCTATTACATCCTACCCATGTACACTGAACGACATTCAACTCTACGTCACTGTACTGTACAGTATTCCACTATATGCTACGCCACTCTAGGTTAATACACTGTATGCCAGTAACACTCAATGTTTTCCCACTCTACACCTCTACACTGTGCGCTACTCCACTGTATGCCACTCCACTGTATGCCACACCACTCTATGCCATACCACTCTACACTACTACACTCTATGCAATACAATGTATACCACTCCACTCTAGAACACTCCATAGTACGGTATTACACTGAATGCCACTACAGTCCACCCCACTACAATCTATCTCGCTCCACTCTACATTCCACTATATGGTATTTCACTCCACAGCACTCCACTCTACACCACTATATTGTACGCCAATTCACTGTATGTCACTTCACTCTATGCTATTCTGCTTTACGCCATTACACTGTACCTCACTCCACTCCACACCAGTGATTCCTAAAACACTCCACTGTACCCCGCTCCATTGTATGCCACTCCATACTATGGCAGTCCACTCTATTCCACTCGATTCTACACTATTCCACTGTATGCCAATTCACTCTAATAAACTCAACCATACGCCACTGTAATGTACATCACTAAACTGTATGTCAATCCACTTTACACTATTTAATTTATACATCTCCACTGTATGGCACATGACTCTATGTTATTCCACCCTATGGCACTCTACTGTATGCCACGCCACTGTACGCCACTCTAATGTATGGTATTCCACTGAACGCCACTCCCCTGCATGCCACTGTACTTTACGTCTCTCTACTCTGCCCAACTCCACATGACACCACTCCACTCTACACCACTCCACTCTATGCCACTGCACTCTACACTAGTCAACTCTATGCTACCCCACTCTATGCTATTCCACTGTATGCATCTCCACACTTGCCAATACACTCTGCGCTATTCCACTCTATGCTACTACACTCTACGACACTCCACTGTATGACACACCACTATATGCTATCCCACTCCATGCCTCTCCACTCCAAGACACTTCAATCTATGCTATTGTACTGTAGGCCACTACACTGTACAATGCTCCACTCTACGCCACTGCACTCTACGCTACTCTACTGTATGCTTTTATACTCTACCACACAACATTCTACACCACTCCACTTTTCTCGACTCCACTGTACGCTATTCTACTGTACGCCACTCCACTCTACCTCATTCCATTCTACAATACTCCACTCTACGCTATTCCACTCCACGCCACTCTACTAGATGCCACTTGTTGGACTTGTCCCTTTTGTGTACGGTCATCCCAGAACTTTTTGCCTTCCTCATGTATTTATTCTGACCTGCTCTTGGTGGTTTTAGGACACTGGGCACTTTATCACTGCTGATCAGTAATAAAGTGCATGTGCTCTCTATTGTAAACTTGGTAAAATTTGTCTACACCCGTTTGGCATATTTAATTTACCTATTAGTCCTTTGTAAAGTGGTATCCCATATAGCCAGGGCCAGTAAATTAAATGCTACTGGTGGGCTTGCAGGGTTGCTTGAGCCACCCACCGAGGTAGCCTTTCAAACCTGTCTCAGGCCTCTACCACTGCAGGGCCTGCACGTGCAGTTTACTGCAGCTGTGACGTGGCACATAAAGTGGTGGCCACATCTGCGACTCTCCTTTTACTACATATCAGTCACCCCTAAGGTAGGTTCTAGCTAACCCTATGGACAGGGTGCGCTGTAGGTAAAAGGTAGGACATGTGCCTTAACTGTGTGGCATGTCCTGGTAGTGACAAACAGCCTATTTGGTTTCTCACTGCTGTGAGGCTTCCCTCTCCTAGGAATGCATTGGGGACTCCCTGATATGTGCTTCAGTGGTAATTCCTGATCTGAGAGGGGTAGTATGATCAAGTTGGGTATGTTTGGAATAGTAGTGATAAATCTTTCTTATTGGTGAAAGCAAATTTATTATTATTGCTATTTTAGAAATGCCACTTTTAGAAGAAGGCATTTCTGTGTGCATGTGTCTTTGTGCCTGCCTGATGTGTATTGACCCTCTGGCTCTGAATGGCAGGGGAGAGGGGATGCACATTCACTTCAGTCAGTCCCTGGCGGGGTTGAGATGTGTCCTGCCATGCCTGGGTGACTCAGTGCTAGGATGAATATGTCTGGTCTGCATTTGGAGTGGTGGGAGGAGTTTGCACCCGCACCTGAATAGGGCTGTGCCTGCCTTCCACAATGATGGCTCTTCCCCCTGTGGTGTATCTGGAGCCCAGGCTTTCATTAAGAATGGAGGGTGTTGTGCACCATTAATTGTATTTTAAAGTGCCCCCAGAACTGGTTTAGCCTGGCCTCAGAGCCCTGTGTCAGGGGAGAACTAAGACATGTAAACTATAAATATTGGGTTTGTTACCCCATGTTCTTGGAACTGAGAGATCTTTAGAGAAGACTACGTGGACTGCAGGGTGCCAGGAGGAACCACCATTTGGGACTGACCTGCTGTCTGCTAAGTGGCTGAAAGGACTTACACTCATCTGAGTGACCCCGTGTTCTGGCCTGCCTGTGCCCAGCTCTGCCCTGTGTAATTTTGGGACTGAGCGCATGGTGAGCGCTGGATTTTCACCCTGCTATCTCAAAGCGTGTGTGGAGCACTGTGCAGGGTCTGGTGAGCTCTTTCCCCTTCTCAAGTCTTTTGCTTGGTGAAAGAGCGTGAAGAGCATCCTTTTGGTGATTTAAAGAAAGCATGTGGTGAGCACTGTGGTGGTGCATGGAAGGTGTATTCAGTGCAGCCCGGTCCCTTTGGCTCGGGGCAGCCGGAGGGGAGAACTTGAAGTTGAAAGCACTCTCCCCCATCCCCTTTTCTCCTGCTTCCAGACCTGGCTGGAGTTCCTGTATTGCCGAGCTGCAAGGGCTGGAAATGGAGACAAAACGGAAGCCAGGCAGAGGCTGAGCCTGGTTGTGGGTGGGGCCCGACAGCATGAGGAAGCGTAGCCTTCCAGGCTCCCATCAGCTGTCAGCCGCCGGAGGCTGGGTGCGGGCACTAGAGCCTCACTGGCCTGTGAACCCCCCCCCCAGTGAAGAGCAATGCTGAGATTGAGGGCAAAGTAACCATCCTGGGTCGCCTACTATGGAGAGCTGGACCTCGGCACCGCCCCCAGTACCAGTGCTGTTTTACTACCGAGGAGGGAGAGTAGTGAGCCTGCTCTTGTGAAGAGAGGAGGTGCCTCAGGCAACTGAGAGGTTGCAGAAACCAGCCTTTGGGGAGAAGAGACCTACTGCCATGCGGGGGCAGTGCGGGTGCCTCCATCCTTTTCTTACATATACCGGGGGCACAGTGAGAGGTCTCCTATGTATTTGATGCCAGCAGCTGCACCACGAAGAATTGCGGCAGCTGCTGATTGAGTGCCCTGTTAGGGGTTTCCTCTTGCCCATGTGGCCATCACAGGGTGAGCCCCAGATGGGCCCTCGCCGCAGTTATCTCGGCAGCTGCATCATAGGTCTGTGGGCAGCTGCCAATCTCCGTTGGGGGAAATTTGGCTCAAAGGAATTTTTGGCTCATGCAGGGGGATTCACAGTGATGGGGAATACCTAATGTGTGCACTGTGCTAGTATCTACTATTGTGCACTATTGAGATTGTGTTTGCATAATATGTTATGCTCATTGTAATCCTGCCAGTAGTTACTGGTTGCCGTAACTGATGACGATTACATTGGCACGATTGGCCAAGCGATTTATGTAATCCCTGTGAAATCATGACAAGTGCTTAGTGGCACAGTAATATATGTGATTGTGTTCTAATGTGTTTTTATGGATAGTACAAAGTCTTTATTTTACATAACCTTTTGTGGAGTTTCTTTTGTGTCACAGCTGTTTGAGTGTGTTGCACAAACGCTTTACGCATTGCATCTGGGATAAGCCTGACTGCTCTGCCAAGCTACCAAGGGGGTGAACAGGGGTTATCTTTGGTCAGTTATTTCCTTACCCTGACAAGAGTGGTGGATTATACCTGGGTTAGGTACATACCCTAGCCAACCAGAAACCCCATTTCTAACACCACTCCACTGTGCTTTTGTTATTTGATGTAACTCCATTCTACCATGTTCAAGAAATTCATATTTTAAAAGGTGCTTGAGGTTGTCATAAAGGGGTTAACAAGTGTTATAGTCCAGATATGCCGTGATTGTCAACTTTAATAGAGACTAGTCAATCCTGATTGGCTGGCCATAACCAAAACAGGCTATCGCAAGTCTCAGGACCATGGTCCCTATGTCCTGAAAATGAAAAAAACATAAGGGGGCAGGGTGAGCCTATCCTGATCCGAGGGGGCATGTGGGGCCCCTCCCTTGACCAGCTTTATGGAGAGCTGTTCAATAACAACTTTCAGTCTTCCACCACAAAAGATTTTTAAATGTCTAACAATGATGGTAAGCTTTTTGATCGGAATACAGAAAATACATTTCTTCAACTACACCACAGAGAATAACAGTAAATTTGACTTTCCTGTTACTGCTCTTTTATTTTTGCAATACTTCCATATCCCTAAATCCAATTTTCTTAATTTTGCATGCTTTTTCTTGTCAATTCGTTCTTATTTTGACTCACTTGGTTTGTAAATTGTAATTTCCTTTTTTCTTAAATGTATTGCTGTTTTGGTGGTACTGCCAATGTACAACATGCCCTTTCTGAAGAAAACCTTATGCTTTATGCTACCTACCAGAGCCCTCTTTATGAGTGTCCTCTTAATTCTGATTAGGCCAGTGTAACCAGCCACCAGTCCCATCTCAAGTATGAGATCTGCTGCAACACTTCTGATCGTTTCTCTTTCACCCAGAGTTCAATGATGGTAAAAGCAGCAGAAATCTCCAGGAACTATTGAATTAATACCCAGAATTACTAATTCCACTGATAATACTACGCTCCCTGGTACTGACGCTGATCTTCCTGTAGCGCTTAGAGACCTGCTGGTATTAAGCGCTATACAAATCAAAATTAACAATAGCAACATTAACAATTCCTCAGTCCTCATGTTCTTCATCACACCAATATGTGTAATGAGGAATTACATTGAATTAAGACCCAGAAGTACACATTCCACTGGTAATTCCTCATTTCGTAGTGGACTCTCTGTGTTTGACTCATAATAGGCCAGACTTCCCCCACCACCTGAGCTAACGATACCACCAGTATAAATAACTGCAGGGTTGGGAAGAATAGTCCATTTCCTGGCCCAAAGGTGAGCCAAGTATACTTCATAGAAACCAGACTTGTGTTTGAAGCAAAATGTCTTTGGTTCCTGGACGCTCAGTCACAGCACCCTTCAAGTCTATGGCCTCCCCCTCCTATAACAATATAACAATTTAAAAATCTGTTACTTTTTGAGGCGGTGTAGCTGATGGAAGTTCCTAAAGGCTTTTAGACTTGATTTGTATGGCTATGAGGCAAGTATCAAAACGTTGGACATTGCTGCATCTGCCTAACTCTTTATGTACCCTCGTTTACAGATGGGAAATCATTGTATTTCTGCTTTTTCCAAATGGAGGCCCCCAAAATATGTATTGCTCAAGGGCGCCAAAATCCTTAAAATGACACTGAATCAGGTGTATCCTTCACCCGCATTCAGTCCTCTTGCTGGTTCTTGAAACTGTAGAAAATTGGATGAGGTTGAGCTGCGTTCAATCTGTATTACGTTAGAAGCTCACGACTCAGAAGGCGAATACTCAGGGCCCGATTCACAAACGTAATGTGAGACAAAAGTAGTACGAGGAGTAAATGCCCTTTGTGAATACCAAAAGTCATAAAGTTAGACTTTCGTCTCACTTTACCTTTGTGAATGGGGACCTCAGTGTTCACTAATATACTTAGAAGAACATGAGTCTGTCAGCCATTGGGCTGTGGTTGGTGTTCCCATGAATTCCCACTGTACAGACTGGTAGTAGGAGTGTGGTTGGAGTTCTGGTGTGTGAGCTCGCTGCTGCTGAAACACAGTAGAACTGGGAAGGTTAGGGGAGTGCACCATCCCTTCAGCATGGTCCTGTTTACCTGTTGGACCAGTAGGACATCTACCACCTACCTTTGTTGGTTATGTTACTGATTGCACTGCAACTGCTAATTCTGAAGTAATGACAATTGTTTTGCTGAGGTTGTAGTTCAAGCTTTTGCCAGTTTCTTGTTGGAGGAGTTTATTTTGTTTCTATGCATTAATTCGTAAATTGTATCTCCACAATAACCACATTTCAAAAGCTGATTAAAACAGAATCTCAATAGATTGCAATAAAGGAATTCACAATGGGAACATGAAAATGGATTTTAAAATGTTTTGCGATTGATAGTATAGCTTAAAAATAATGGAAACATCCTAAATCCTAAATCCTGATCCACAGAATCAGGATTTGACGAACCGCGGACTGTTCAAACAAAAACGTGTGTACTATTTAGCAACAATTACCTCTTGGTAATTCAGAGGTGGGGTTTGGGTGGTGGCTGGTCTGGGACATGGTCCAAGTGTTTATTGGAATTGTTAGGAAAACTCATGTAATCATAACATTGTACATATTCACAAACACTGTTATTGATCTTTGCCACACAGTTTGCATAACTAATGTTAATCTGAGAAACGTTGGGCTAGGTATGTTAGTAAAATGCTGAAGTGTCCCAAACTCACTAATGGATTCAAATGATGTAGTACAGAGCTTTTACATGGGGTATACAAATGGGAAAAAAATGAACTTTTGTAAATGTACTTTTTCAGCACTTTTGGTTCTGCTGGGAAACATGAAAAAACAATGGCACTGATCCAAATAGTTTCTACTGTTAAACACCTACAAACGTTGAGTAAATCAGTCTCAAACCCATACCTGTCACGTTAAAAAGGCAAGTGCTTGAAAGCCTTTATGCAGTACTTTCTACGTTTTGTTAGACAAATAGTCAAATATTCGTGGATTTCCTCTGTTTGTCATATGGAGCTAGAATGTTTCCAGTCAGGAAAACTATTTCACAACCTTGGCACGGCGGGTCTGAATTTTAGTTGATTGGAAATGGTTATTTTCGTCCACTGCAGCATTTTTAATTTCGCAGATAATTTGGGTGGATTTAAAATGCATAAATACATAGGGCAATCATCCCTTTTGGTCGTATTGCTCTTTAATTCACTGGCACTCCAGTTTTTGGATTAGGTATGTGTTCATTACTTGATATAGCGGTAATGAAGAGACTGTTATGACGAAAGTTATTGCCAATCTGTGCATCTGGTCTATCAAAGCCACTTTTCAATGGTTCTTGTGGCTATTCGTGTTTTTTGAGCCAGGCTTGACGGACCTGGATCTCCAAGGAACCATCAGACTGCAGAGCCAGTGCTCTTTTAAGTGAACATAGGAGGTTGGAATGAAGATACCTGAAATAGTTTTACATTGGGGTGACCTTAAACAATTTTAAGGGCATAGTGCCCACTTGAACTCTTTGCCCAGGGCTTTACATGAGAGGCTGCAAAGTATTATTTTTGGGTGCAGTATGCATGAATAGGGCTATGTACCTTCACGTTTGAATTAAGACCAATTAACTTTGTCGAATGGGCACCCCTAATTTTTATTTTTTTATTTGATCAATATGGTTGCTAGTGAGTAAAGGTGCATCGAATTTCCAATAATGATCGCAAACACCGGAATAAGTGTGGAGGGGAAGATTGATAGTAATCTCCTTCAGTGCACCTGACATTAGTGTTACCCTTAGATCAAACACGTAAAAGGTGAAGAGAAGAATGCTTGCTATTTTTCTCTCCACCGACAATCTCTCGGTTAGCATTCCAATCCCAACCCATCGTTGTTTCGCCCACCATGACCTCAGATAAGACATCTGATTGCTGACACTTGGGGGCATTTCTCCCATCACCTTTTGCATGTTTGATGTAACAACGCAAATGGCAAGTGTATGCCCAGACATGGGGCCCATGCTCACTGTGTCATGGGATCCAAGCTATACCGGACTGATGGACCACATCCAGGGCAAAATCGGCTTTGGGTTGCTGGTAGTTCAGAACAGACTTTTCCAATTGGAGCAGGGTTCAGACTGATTTGCATATGGCTGGGTCCAAACTGGGGTGGCAAAAGAACAATAGGTTAGATTTCTACTCTGAACTCTTACCAGTGGTAAGACTTCCTCAATCACTTTTGCATGTTTGACGTAATGACTTAAGTTAGAAGGGTATGCCCAGACGTGGGTCCTGTGCTTACTGTGCTGCTGGAATCAAGCTCCCCCTCACTGAAGAGCCCCAATCAGGGAGAAACAGGTCTTGGGTTGCTTGTGTTCCAGAAAATGGAGGACCTGGCCAGGCAGCTTGCACTTGGCAGTTCCTATTGGAGCATGGTCAAGACTGGTTTAAATATAGCTTGATCTAAACTGGGTGGCATGGTGGGCAAGAGAATGATGTGTTAGATTGCTCTCCCAAGAGATTGCCAGTGGCAAGCATACCTCCCATCACCTTTTGTCTGTTTGACTCTCAGACAGTCACACAAATCTTTTCAATAAAAGAAATGGACATAACCAAATGGAGGATTTTTGCTGCCCACAGAGAAATTACCAACCCATACCACACAAAAGGCACTTTTTCTACACCTCCTAACTCTTTTGTCTCTGGGTCGTGCCTGGGGTAAATGCACAAGGATTCCCCTTAGAAAGGACCCCCTGGAGAGAATACCTGTCTTTTGTCATGCAGCCACTAGCCCCTGCAGTACATCCAGAGAACAAAGTAAGGCCTGACTTACCAAGAAGATGCTCTGAGGGGTGAGACTCTTCAAACCTAGTTGTTTAGGAATTTGGATGCCTAAATTGCACTCAAAAATAGGCAGAAGGCTGTTGCCAAACTCATAGAAACTGTTAAATTAAGCTGAAGCCTCATTCCAGCATATAGAAGACATCACAACCCTGACTTGGTAAAACACTGTTGCAGTGCTTTCTAAACATGGAACTGCATGTTGCCCCTTTAATGTGGCAGGATCTTAGCACCCGAAGTTAACAGGGCACCTCTGACTCACAGGAGGGAACATTTGCTCCTTGATACCAGAGACAAGACCTCTTCCTGAGTAGTGAAACAAGCATGCATGATGGAAGACCTGAAATGAGAGATGGCTCTGATGTTGTTTAATAATGCCCCCATAAACCTGCTCCTAGTTCCTTTGGAGGTTTTGAACCTGTATTCTGCACTGGCAATTGCAACTGTCATTTAAGAAAGCAGGAGCACGATTAATCTAAATAGTATAATCCTCCTTACTCGAAATTGGAAATAATAATGACCAAAAATAATGAAATATTTAATGAACTGCCTCAGCCTGAATCCCCAAGGCTGTAATTCTGAGCGAATATCAAAAAAACACAAAGCAGGCAATCTCCTAGTACACCCCCTCCCCCACACCCCAGTAATTACAGTGATGCAAACGTTCTGGCAATGGCTGGACCGCACAACCACTTCTTCTGAGGTGATAGCGCCTTGAGACCCTCACGGGTGACTAGTGCGCTCTACAAATGTTTGATTGATTGATTGATTGATTGATAGCAGACCAACCATCAGTGAGGTGCTTCTGCATAGAGAGGTGTGCTTTATCCAAAAGCTAGAGGACCTAGGGAGCCTGATCCTTCACCTTGACTCGTGTTTGATCCCCTTAGGGACCCAAACCCACCAGTAGCATATCATATTGAGCCCCTCATAGAATTCAAAGGATAGAGAGAACTAGCATACCAAGCAACTGTCTCCTTCCTGCCTGCAACACCCCCTGCATTTCTGAGACATCCCAACAGTGAAAGTGTAGGGCTGGAACTTTGGTCATCTGGTTTGTGGCGGCTGCTGTCTTCGCTTGCATGGACGTTAACACCCAATGCATGGAAGTCGGCATGGTAATAGGTACGTACTGCTAAGAAGTCCTTTTTACCTCTCACCCGAAACTGGAGGAAGGAAAAACAAGACCTAGTTCGCTTCAAGTCCCGGTAAACTCAGATGGATCCCTGAGCCTTTCTTGCAGTTTGTTAGTCCACCCCTAAGTTGCATTATGTGCTGGCCTAATCCACAAGCCCCCCAAAGTCCCAGAGATGAAAAATAAAATGGTCATTTACCATTTTATTTTTCAAGCCCCATCCCAAACATAGTGTCCGGACAGGGGCAGTGCTGCTGCTGAGTGACAGCAGGGAGGAAGGTGGGCTGGCACTGCACTGTTTAAAGTGCGCATGTCTTTTTGGTCGGCTGTCTTGCTACGGCCAGCCACACATGTGCACTTTAAACAGCTCTAACCCAGCTGGGTTATAGCAAGCCAAAGCCTCCAGACCTCAGTGGAGCGACGAGTTAGTCCACTCCCACCAATCCTGGCACTGCTATCATTCTGGTTAGAGCAGCCCCAGGATTGCCCAAGGAAGTTGCTGCATCCGGTTCCAGTTCCTGCCAAAGTGGAGGTCCGTACCGGAGGACGTCATGCTCATGTAAGGTAAGTGTTTTTTTAAATATATGATTTGTGCACATTCTTTTTTTTAATGTGTTATTTGCACGTGTGTCTCCCACTACCCGTAGATTCCAGCTGCTCCTGTCCATAGCAAGTGGGTTTAGAGGCATAAGGAATTGGGGAAGCAGAGTGCTCCCTCAAGCGTAACCTCACTGACTAAGTAAATTTAGTATGATCTACAATATAATGAAATGTTTTTCTAACTTAAATCAGGGACTTGATTGATTAAGCCGAATTATGCATTGCCACTCAGAATGGGGGGCATGTCAGAGGGAGGGGTTCAACTATTGGAACAAGCAGAACCCCTTAGCATATGTTGTTAACCTAAATGAGATGTTGGTTGTTTAGGTAGCAGATGCTCAGTTGATCGGAAAGAGACACGTGAACCTCATATTTTCCACTTGTAAGTCGGTTCTGTGAACTAAGCTCTCAGTTCTGAAATCTTATGTGATCTGAAGGAGATCATTTCAAATCCAGACACGGATTACCCGGCATTTGGCCTTTGAGATGGTAAATGATGTACCATCAATTTGGGAACTTGTACCTATTACTTAAAATGCCCCAAATCGTCAAAACTCAGTATGACTTACTAATTAAAAATACATTATTATTATTATTTTTTTTTTAAGTTTCAAAAGAAAAGTTTATTGAAATTTAAGCACAACAGAATTATAATAAAACAGCATGGATAAATTCAACTAAAATGGAGTATTGTCATACGGGAAGGGAGGAAATAAAGAAATAAGGGAAGGAAATAGAAAGGAAAAGGAGAAAGTATACAGATACATTGGGTATACAAAGACTTCTCCAATAACAATGTATAAAATACTTAGAAATACAAAACATTCTATATGTATAGATGCATAAAATCAACAGAAATATGTTCAGGGAGGATTAGGAACTTCTTCTGTACGAGGATTGTGTAAAGGTAGAGAACGTGCAACTTCATTTAAAAAGTTCGTGATTGGTACCCATAATATATCACGTTTAATAGCAAGTGTAATGGGATATACATAGGCCCTATCTAATCTATGGTGATAACAAACCCCATACCACCAAGCTTGAAAAGAAACATTTGAGGCATCCTTCCAAGACTTAGTGATTTGTTGAAACGCCACAGCTATAAGTAGATCAATAATGGAAGTATTTGTGGTGGAAGAGGACCATATGTCGGAGAGACTGCCTAAGAAAATATGTGAAAGAGTAAAGGGGAAATGTGTTGAAAAGATTTTGTTGATCTGTCGCCACACGTCATTCCAAAATTTGTAAATCACTGGGCATGTAAATAACATATGCTTAAGGTCTGCTAGTGAGGCTGAACAAGTCCAACAGGTAGAGGGCACAGAAGGATCAATCATATTCAGTTTAGCAGGAGTGATTAAAAGTCTATTGTAGATAAAAAATAACGTTTGAGTTGTATTAGCTGCTCTAGACAACTTCCTTCCAAATTTTTTGCCATATGGAAGCAGAAAAAGAGTCCTCTAAATCTGACTCCCAATCGGATTCTACTTTAGATTTATCCTGAGTAGTAGGAATCTCTCTCAACTTTTTGTAGATTTGGGAAGCAGAAGAAGAAGCAAGTAAGTAAGGGAGAGGAAGAGGAGAAGGGTGGATGTGAGTGGTAGAGGGAGAGAGGGAATCATAGCTATTCTGTGTAGCCGCACGTAGTAGATTATATTTAGGTTCAAAGGAAACTGGTAAAGAAAAACGGGATTGAAGGGTATTGAAGGAGACACAAGTACCTTCATGAAAAAGCTGGTGAGTCCAGTTAAGACCAAGATCTCTCCAGTCCTTCCAAAAAAGCATCCTATTTTTTAGTTTAATAAGGGGATTATACCATAAGGAGGAATGCAAGAAACGTGAGCGATCATCGGAGCCGTCCAGAAAAAGAGGAGAAAATATTTTCCGAGAGTTTTTAAGAATGGGAAGGGAAAAGCTCTTGGGAATGCGGGACAATGACACAAATTCTTCAAACAGGGGAGAACAAAGACATGTAAACTATAAATATTGGGTTTATGACCCCATGTTCTTGGAACTGAGAGATCTTTAGAGAAGACTGCGTGGACTGCAGTGTGCCAGGAGGAACCACCATTTGGGACTGACCTGCTGCCTGCTAAGTGGCTGAAAGGACTTACACTCATCTGAGTGACCCTGTGTTCTGGCCTGCCTGTGCCCAGCTCTGCCCTGTGTAATTTTGGGACTGAGCGCATGGTGAGTGCTGGATTTTCACCCTGCTATCTCAAAGCGCGTGTGGAGCACTGTGCAGGGTCTGGTGAGCTCTTTCCCCTTCTCAAGTCTTTTGCTTGGTGAAAGAGCGTGAAGAGCATCCTTTTGGTGATTTAAAGAAAGCATGTGGTGAGCACTGTGGTGGTGCATGGAGCGTGTGTTCAGTGCTGCCCGGTCCCTTTGGCTCGGGGCAGCCGGAGGGGAGAACTTGAAGTTGAAAGCACTCTCCCCATCCCCTTTTCTCCTGCTTCCAGACCTGGCCGGAGTTCCTGTATTGCCGAGCTGCAAGGGCTGGAAATGGAGACAAAACGGAAGCCAGGCAGAGACTGAGCCTGGTTGTGGGTGGGGCCCGACAGCACGAGGAAGCATAGCCTTCCAGGCTCCCATCAGCTGTGAGCCCCCGGAGGCTTGGTGCGGGCACTAGAGCCTCACTGGCCCGTGAACCCCCCCCCAGTGAAGAGCAATGCTGAGAGTGAGGGCAAAGTAACCATCCTGGGTCGCCTACTATGGAGAGCTAGTGGGGCCCCTCCCTTCACCAGCTTTATGAAGAGCTGTTCAATAACAACTTTCAGTCTTCCACCACAAAAGATTTTTAAATGTCTAACAATGATGGTAAGCTTTTTGATCGGAATACAGAAATACATTTCTTCAACTACACCACAGAGAATAACAGTAAATTTGATTTTCCTGTTACTGCTCTTTTATTTTTGCAATACTTCCATATCCCTAAATCCAATTTTCTTCATTTTGCATGCTTTTTCTTGTCAATTCGTTCTTATTTTGACTCACTTGGTTTGTAAATTGTAATTTCCTTTTTTCTTAAATGTATTGCTGTTTGGGTGGTGCTGCCAATGTACAACATGCCCTTTCTGAAGAAAACCTTGTGCTTTATGCTACCTACCAGAGCCCTCTTTATGAGTGTCCTCTTAATTCTGATTAGGCCAGTGTAACCAGCCACTAGTCCCATCTCAAGTATGAGATCCGCTGAAACACTTCTGATCTTTTCACTTTCATCCAGAGTTCAATGATGGTAAAAGCAGCAGAAATCTCCAGGTACTATTGAATTAATACCCAGAATTACTAATTCCACTGATAATACTACGCTCCCTGGTACTGACGCTGATCTTCTTGTAGCGCTTAGAGACCTGCTGGTATTAAGCGCTATACAAATCAAAATTAACAATAACAACATTAACAATTCCTCAGGCCTCATGTTCTTCATCACACCAATATGTGTAATGAGGAATTACATTGAATTAAGACCCAGAAGTACACATTCCACTGGTAATTCCTCACTCTTTATGTACCCTCATTTACAGATGGGAAATCGTTGTATTTCTGCTTTTTCCAAATGGAGGCCCCCAAAATAGGTATTGCTCAAGGGCCCTAAAAATCTTAAAATGAACCTGAATCAGGTGTATCTGCCACCCGCATCAAGTCCTCTTGCTGGTTGTTGAAACTGTAGAAATTTGGATGGAGGTTGAGCTGCGTTCAAACTGTATTACGTTAGAAGCTCACGACTCAGAAGGCGAAGACTCAGGGCCCGATTCACAAACGTAATGTGAGACAAAAGTAGTACGAGTAGTAAATGCCCTTTGTGAATACCAAAAGTCATAAAGTTAGACTTTCATCTCACTTTACCTTTGTGATTGGGGACCTCAGTGTTCACTAATATACTTAGAAGAACATGAGTCTGTCAGCCATTGGGCTGTGGTTGGTGTTCCCATGAATTCCCACTGTACAGACTGTTAGTAGGAGTGTGGTTGGAGTTCTGGTGTGTGAGCTCGCTGCTGCTGAAACACAACAGAACTGGGAAGGTGTGGGGAGAGCACCATCCCTTCAGCATGGTCCTGTTTACTTGTTGGACCTGTACGACATCTCCCACATCTCCCACCTACCTTTGTTGGTTATGTTTCTGTTTGCACTGCAACTGCTAATTCTGAATTAATGACAATTGTTTTGCTGAGGTTGTAGTTCAAGCTTTTGCCAGTATCTTGTTGGAGGAGTTTATTTTGTTTCTATGCATTATTTCGTAAATTGTAGCTCCACAATAACCGCATTTCAAAAGCTGATTAAAACAGAATCTCAATATATTGCAATAAAGGAATTCACAATGGGAACATGAAAATGGATTTTAAAATGTTTTGCGATTGACAGTATAGCTTAGAAATAATAGAAACATCCTAAATCCTAAATCCTGATCCACAGAATCAGGATTTGACGAACCGCGGACTGTTCAAACAAAAACGTGTGTACTATTTAGCAACAATTACCTCTTGGTAATTCAGAGGTGGGGTTTGGGTGGTGGCAGGTCTAGGACATGGTCCAAGTTTTTATTGGAATTGTTAGGAAAACTCATGTAATCATAACATTGTAGATATTCACAAACACTGTTATTGATCTTTGCCACACAGTTTGCATAACTAATGTTAATCTGAGAAACGTTGGGCTAGGTATGTTAGTAAAATGCTGAAGTGTCCCAAACTCACTAATGGATTCAAATGATGTAGTACAGAGCTTTTACATGGGGTATACAAATGGGAAAAAAATGAACTTTTGTAAATGTACTTTTTCAGCACTTTTGGTTCTGCTGGGAAACATGAAAAAACAATGGCACTGATCCAAATAGTTTCTACTGTTAAACACCTACAAACGTTGAGTAAATCAGTCTCAAACCCATACCTGTCACGTTAAAAAGGCAAGTGCTTGAAAGCCTTTATGCAGTACTTTCTACGTTTTGTTAGACAAATAGTCAAATATTAGTGGATTTCCTCCGTTTGTCATATGGAGCTAGAATGTTTCCAGTCAGGAAAACTATTTCACAACCTTGGCACGGCGGGTCTGAATTTTAGTTGATTGGAAATGGTTATTTTTGTCCACTGCAGCATTTTTAATTTCGCAGATAATTTGGGTGGATTTAAAATGCATAAATACATAGGGCAATCATCCCTTTTGGTCGTATTGCTCTTTAATTCACTGGCACTCCAGTTTTTGGATTAGGTATGTGTTCATTACTTGATATAGCGGTAATGAAGAGACTGTTATGACGAAAGTTATTGCCAATCTGTGCATCTGGTCTATCAAAGCCACTTTTCAATGGTTCTTGTGGCTATTCGTGTTTTTTGAGCCAGGCTTGACGGACCTGGATCTCCAAGGAACCATCAGACTGCAGAGCCAGTGCTCTTTTAAGTGAACATAGGAGGTTGGAATGAAGATACCTGAAATAGTTTTACATTGGGGTGACCTTAAACAATTTTAAGGGCATAGTGCCCACTTGAACTCTTTGCCCAGGGCTTTACATGAGGCTGCAAAGTATTATTTTTGGGTGCAGTATGCATGAATAGGGCTATGTACCTTCACGTTTGAATTAAGACCAATTAACTTTGTCGAATGGGCACCCCTAATTTTTATTTTTTTATTTGATCAATATGGTTGCTAGTGAGTAAAGGTGCATCGAATTTCCAATAATGATCGCAAACACCGGAATAAGTGTGGAGGGGAAGATTGATAGTAATCTCCTTCAGTGCACCTGACATTAGTGTTACCCTTAGATCAAACAC
The DNA here is from genome assembly GCF_964204655.1 of Triturus cristatus. Lineage (NCBI taxonomy): Eukaryota > Metazoa > Chordata > Amphibia > Caudata > Salamandridae > Triturus > Triturus cristatus. The sequence goes on along the minus strand of NC_140588.1, from coordinate 77,418,875 downwards.
GTAAAAGGTGAAGAGAAGAATGCTTGCTATTTTTCTCTCCACCGACAATCTCTCGGTTAGCATTCCAATCCCAACCCATCGTTGTTTCGCCCACCATGACCTCAGATAAGACATCTGATTGCTGACACTTGGGGGCATTTCTCCCATCACCTTTTGCATGTTTGATGTAACAACGCAAATGGCAAGTGTATGCCCAGACATGGGGCCCATGCTCACTGTGTCATGGGATCCAAGCTATACCGGACTGATGGACCACATCCAGGGCAAAATCGGCTTTGGGTTGCTGGTAGTTCAGAACAGACTTTTCCAATTGGAGCAGGGTTCAGACTGATTTGCATATGGCTGGGTCCAAACTGGGGTGGCAAAAGAACAATAGGTTAGATTTCTACTCTGAACTCTTACCAGTGGTAAGACTTCCTCAATCACTTTTGCATGTTTGACGTAATGACTTAAGTTAGAAGGGTATGCCCAGACGTGGGTCCTGTGCTTACTGTGCTGCTGGAATCAAGCTCCCCCTCACTGAAGAGCCCCAATCAGGGAGAAACAGGTCTTGGGTTGCTTGTGTTCCAGAAAATGGAGGACCTGGCCAGGCAGCTTGCACTTGGCAGTTCCTATTGGAGCATGGTCAAGACTGGTTTAAATATAGCTTGATCTAAACTGGGTGGCATGGTGGGCAAGAGAATGATGTGTTAGATTGCTCTCCCAAGAGATTGCCAGTGGCAAGCATACCTCCCATCACCTTTTGTCTGTTTGACTCTCAGACAGTCACACAAATCTTTTCAATAAAAGAAATGGACATAACCAAATGGAGGATTTTTGCTGCCCACAGAGAAATTACCAACCCATACCACACAAAAGGCACTTTTTCTACACCTCCTAACTCTTTTGTCTCTGGGTCTTGCCTGGGGTAAATGCACAAGGATTCCCCTTAGAAAGGACCCCCTGGAGAGAATACCTGTCTTTTGTCATGCAGCCACTAGCCCCTGCAGTACATCCAGAGAACAAAGTAAGGCCTGACTTACCAAGAAGATGCTCTGAGGGGTGAGACTCTTCAAACCTAGTTGTTTAGGAATTTGGATGCCTAAATTGCACTCACTAATAGGCAGAAGGCTGTTGCCAAACTCATAGGAACTGTTAAATTAAGCTGAAGCCTCATTCCAGCATATAGAAGACATCACAACCCTGACTTGGTAAAACACTGTTGCAGTGCTTTCTAAACATGGAACTGCATGTTGCCCCTTTAATGTGGCAGGATCTTAGCACCCGAAGTTAACAGGGCACCTTTGACTCACAGGAGGGAACATTTGCTCCTTGATACCAGAGACAAGAAACAAGCAGGCATGATGGAAGACCTGAAATGAGAGATGGCTCTGATGTTGTTTAATAATGCCCCCATAAACCTGCTCCTAGTTCCTTTGGAGGTTTTGAACCTGTATTCTGCACTGGCAATTGCAACTGTCATTTAAGAAAGCAGGAGCAAGATTAATCTAAATAGTATAATCCTCCTTACTCGAATTTGGAAATAATAATGACCAAAAATAATGAAATATTTAATGAACTGCCTCAGCCTGAATCCCCAAGGCTGTAATTCTGAGCGAATATAAAAAAAACACAAAGCAGGCAATCTCCTAATACACCCCCCCCCACACCCCAGTAATTACAGTGATGCAAACGTTCTGGCGATGGCTGGACCGCACAACCACTTCTTCTGAGGTGATAGCGCCTTGAGACCCTCACGGGTGACTAGTGCGCTCTACAAATGTTTGATTGATTGATTGATTGATTGATAGCAGACCAACCATCAGTGAGGTGCTTCTGCATAGAGAGGTGTGCTTTATCCAAAAGCTAGAGGACCTAGGGAGCCTGATCCTTCACCTTGACTCATGTTTGATCCCCTTAGGCTCAGAAGGGACCCACCAGTAGCATATCATATTGAGCCCCTCATAGAATTCAAAGGATAGAGAGAACTAGCATACCAAGCAACTGTCTCCTTCCTGCCTGCAACACCCCCTGCATTTCTGAGACATCCCAACAGTGAAAGTGTAGGCCTGGAACTTTGGTCATCTGGTTTGTGGCTGCTGCTGTCTTCGCTTGCATGGACGTTAACACCCAATGTATGGAAGTCGGCATGGTAATAGGTACGTACTGCTAAGAAGTCCTTTTTACCTCTCACCCGAAACTGGAGGAAGGAAAAACAAGACCTAGTTCGCTTCAAGTCCCGGTAAACTCAGATGGATCCCTGAGCCTTTCTTGCAGTTTGTTAGTCCACCCCTAAGTTGCATTATGTGCTGGCCTAATCCACAAGCCCCCCAAAGTCCCAGAGATGAAAATAAAATGGTAATTTACCATTTTATTTTTCAAGCCCCATCCCAAACATAGTGTCCGGACAGGGGCAGTGCTGCTGCTGAGTGACAGCAGGGAGGAAGGTGGGCTGGCACTGCACTGTTTAAAGTGCGCATGTCTTTTTGGTCGGCTGTCTTGCTACGGCCAGCCACACATGTGCACTTTAAACAGCTCTAACCCAGCTGGGTTATAGCAAGCCAAAGCCTCCAGACCTCAGTGGAGCGACGAGTTAGTCCACTCCCACCAATCCTGGCACTGCTATCATTCTGGTTAGAGCAGCCCCAGGATTGCCCAAGGAAGTTGCTGCATCCGGTTCCAGTTCCTGCCAAAGTGGAGGTCCGTACCGGAGGACGTCATGCTCATGTAAGGTAAGTGTTTTTTTAAATATATGATTTGTGCACATTCTTTTTTTTAATGTGTTATTTGCACGTGTGTCTCCCACTACCCGTAGATGCCAGCTGCTCCTGTCCATAGCAAGTGGGTTTAGAGGCATAAGGAATTGGGGAAGCAGAGTGCTCCCTCAAGCGTAACCTCACTGACTAAGTAAATTTAGTATGATCTACAATATAATGAAATGTTTTTCTAACTTAAATCAGGGACTTGATTGATTAAGCCGAATTATGCATTGCCACTCAGAATGGGGGGCATGTCAGAGGGAGGGGTTCAACTATTGGAACAAGCAGAACCCCTTAGCATATGTTGTTAACCTAAATGAGATGTTGGTTGTTTAGGTAGCAGATGCTCAGTTGATCGGAAAGAGACACGTGAACCTCATATTTTCCACTTGTAAGTCGGTTCTGTGAACTAAGCTCTCAGTTCTGAAATCTTATGTGATCTGAAGGAGATCATTTTCAATCCAGACACGGATTACCCGGCATTTGGCCTTTGAGATGGTAAATGATGTACCATCAATTTGGGAACTTGTACCTATTACTTAAAATGCCCCAAATCGTCAAAACTCAGTATGACTTACTAATTAAAAATACATTATTATTATTTTTTTTTTTTTAAGTTTCAAAAGAAAAGTTTATTGAAATTTAAGCACAACAGAATTATAATAAAACAGCATGGATAAATTCAACTAAAATGGAGTATTGTCATACGGGAAGGGAGGAAATAAAGAAATAAGGGAAGGAAATAGAAAGGAAAAGGAGATTGTCAGTTAGTAGAGCAAAATATATACACAAAGAGCATAATTATTACTATATAAAACGTATGCAGAGAAAGTATACAGATACATTGGGTATACAAAGACTTCTCCAATAACAATGTATAAAATACTTAGAAATACAAAACATTCTATATGTATAGATGCATAAAATCAACAGAAATATGTTCAGGGAGGATTAGGAACTTCTTCTGTACGAGGATTGTGTAAAGGTAGAGAACGTGCAACTTCATTTAAAATGTTCGTGATTGGTACCCATAATATATCACGTTTAATAGCAAGTGTAATGGGATATACATAGGCCCTATCTAATCTATGGTGATAACAAACCCCATACCACCAAGCTTGAAAAGAAACATTTGAGGCATCCTTCCAAGACTTAGTGATTTGTTGAAACGCCACAGCTATAAGTATATCAATAATGGAAGTATTTGTAGAGGAAGAGGACCATATGTCGGAGAGACTGCCTAAGAAAATATGTGAAAGAGTAAAGGGGAAATGTGTTGAAAAGATTTTGTTGATCTGTCGCCACACGTCATTCCAAAATTTGTAAATCACTGGGCATGTAAATAACATATGCTTAAGGTCTGCTAGTGAGGCTGAACAAGTCCAACAGGTAGAAGGCACAGAAGGATCAATCATATTCAGTTTAGCAGGAGTGATTAAAAGTCTATTGTAGATAAAAAATAACGTTTGAGTTGTATTAGCTGCTCTAGACGACTTCCTTATTTTGATCCACATTTTTTGCCATATGGAAGCAGAAAAAGAGTCCTCTAATTCTGACTCCCAATCGGATTCTACTTTAGATTTATCCTGAGTAGTAGGAATCTCTCTCAACTTTTTGTAGATTTGGGAAGCAGAAGAAGAAGCAAGTAAGTAAGGGAGAGGAAGAGGAGAAGAGTGGATGTGAGTGGTAGAGGGAGAGAGGGAATCATAGCTATTCTGTGTAGCCGCACGTAGTAGATTATATTTAGGTTCAAAGGAAACCGGTAAAGAAAAACGGGATTGAAGGGTATTGAAGGAGACACAAGTACCTTCATGAAAAAGCTGGTGAGTCCAGTTAAGACCAAGATCTCTACAGTCCTTCCAAAAAAGCATCCTATTTTTTAGTTTAATAAGGGGATTATACCATAAGGAGGAATGCAAGAAACGTGAGCGATCATCGGAGCCGTCCAGAAAAAGAGGAGAAAATATTTTCCGAGAGTTTTTAAGAATGGGAAGGGAAAAGCTCTTGGGAATGCGGGACAATGACACAAATTCTTCAAAAGTGAAAGGATGAAAGAAAGAGGACTCAATGTCTACCCACAGAGGTTGAGAAAGGATATCAGACGCATGATCAGATAAAAGGGAAACAGAGTGCTGAAGAAAAAATGAAGTATGATAAGTAGCAAAATCCGGGAAATTAACTCCACCCAATTGCTTAGGTCATTTAAGTCTGGCAAAAGACATCCTAGGCTTCTTATGATGCCATAGGAATTTTGATAAGATGGAGTAACTATTTTTATAGCAGGATTTAGGTATATTAATTGGAAGATTAGAAATATAGAACAAAATTATCGGAACTAACATCACTTTAATAGAATCTAATCTACCCCACCAGGATAAAAACAGGGGATGCCACCGAGCTGTAGAATCCTTTAAAGTTGTTAATAGGTTTTTAAGGTTGAGCGTGACAATGTCCTTAATAGAGGGTTTAAACCACAAACCTAAGTACTTAATCTGAGTCGGGCTCCAGTGAAAAGATGAGGCCAAAAAATCTACGTGGAAACAACATTTATTTAGAGGAAGGATTTCACATTTGTCTACATTTAATTTATAACCCGATACCTTCGCAAACCCAGAAACTTCAGATAAAAAAGATGGAATAGAGGATTTGGGGTTAGAAATGAATAAAAGTATGTCGTCCGCATAGCCTGAAAGTTTCAAATACTTATCCCCCTATGGAAAACCGGTGATACCGTTATTTTCTCGGAGTTTTGTCAAAAAAGGTTCTAATGCCAAAATAAAAAGAAGAGGAGAAAGGGGACAACCTTGTCGGACACCTCTAAAGAGGGGAAACGAAGAAGAGACAAGACCATTAGCTAATATAAAAGACCTAGGAAAGGAGTATAATAAAGAGATGTATGCAAGAAATTTTGGACTAAAACCAAACCAAACAAGAACTGCGAACATAAATTGCCAATTAACCCTATCAAAAGCTTTTTCGGCGTCTAATGCAATAGCAGCTAAAGAGTGTGGGTAGGAATGAGACTTACTTAATACGTTAAAAAGGAGTCGAGTATTGTCAGAGAGGTGACGGCCCTTAACGAAACCACATTGTTCCTTACCAATCAAGTGAGGTAAAATTTTATCGAGACGAAGCGCTAGAATTTTTGCAAAAATTTTGTAATCCAGGTTAATTAGAGATATGGGTCTATAATTTTTACATAAGGTATGGTCCTTATTCTCTTTAGGAAGGAGGCAAATTAAGGCTTCCTTAAAGGAGACTTCAGATTTTTTGGAAGATATAAAGAATGAGAACAGTTGATGAAGCTTAGGAACAAGCAACTTGGAAAAATGTAAATAGAATTCGATCGTAAAACCATCTGGCCCAGGGGCTTTGCCTTTTTTAAGCACTTGAATGGAATCCTGAATGTCTTTAGGGCTTATATCAGCTTCCAAGGGGGCAAAGTCAATTTCTGGAAAGGAAGGGGAGGGAATAGAGGATAAATATTGGTCAATATCAGTTGACAAGGGAGGGGATTCCGGAGTATAAAGCTTTTGATAAAAATTAGTGAATTCCATCAGAATATCCTCATTTTTATGGAGTGTGACGTTAGATGAGGAAATAATAGAATCAATTCTTGTGCGCTCTCTTTTAACTTTAAGATATTTGGCAAGAAGATTGCCAGCCTTATTCTGAGCAGTATAATATTTGGCACTAGATTTAAGTAAACATAAATTTGCAGATTCCGTGGAGATTTTATTAAACGAGAATTTAGCCTTGAGAAGCTTATCCAAGTCAGGGGGGGATTTAGTCAAGTAATAGGAATGTTCCAATTGTTTGATTTGTAAGTTAATCAATTGTAAAGATTGGGAAGCGACACGCCTTTTACGAGAGACAAAAGAAATAATGAAATCCCTAGAAGCAGCTTTAAAAGTGTCCCACAATACTTGAGGACAGATCATAGGGGATTCATTTTCCGTAAAAAATAGGGATGAGAACTCAAGAAAAGCTGGGGTAAATTTAGGATCTAATAAAAGAGAGTTATTAAACCGCCATCTCCTAGTACCTTTTACGGGCGGGAGTAAATCTAGGTGCAAGGAAACTGGAGCGTGATCAGAGATTAAAATAGAACCTATTTCAGAATGAGTAATATGTTGAGTCAAGGCTTTAGAGATAAAAATGTAGTCGATCCGGGATTGGGAAGAATGGGCTGGTGAGTAATATGTGTATTCCCTAAGTGTAGGATGGCAGAGTCTCCAGGAATCAACAAGAGACCATTGGGAAATAGTGGAAGTAAATTGAGTGTGGATTAGAGAGGGCGAGAAATGGCAGTTGGAGCGTCGATCAATAAGAGGGTCCACAATTGTGTTACAATCCCCCCCCAAAATGAGGTAGTCATCAGAAGATTGCATCAATGAGGTGAGCATCTGTGGCCAAAATAACTTGTCCTGTGTGGTAGGAGCATACACATTAAAAATAGTTATAGGGATGTTATCAATTAACAAAGATACATTCACCCATCTACCATCAGAGTCATTGGCTTGGTGTATAACTTTGATATTTAAGCGCTTATGACAAAGAATAGCAACACCATTAAGTTTTCCTGAACCAGGAGATGCAAAAACATGACCTACCCAATTACGACGTAGTTTGGCAATTTCAACCTCCTTTATATGAATTTCCTGTAATAACACAATATCCCCTCTCAAACTTGCTAAATGGGATAGAACACATTGCCGTTTAATGGGAGGACCCAATCCTTTAACATTCCATGTAAGTATATTTATCGACATTTAAAAATACAATTTATACCAAAAAAGTTGTGTGAAAGTCAAATACATATAAAAGTGATAAAATACAAAGCATCTTGTAAAAATTGTAGAAAAAATGGCATTGCGTCTAGAGGAGTAGCTAAAGAATAAGGAGAAAAAATATGAAATAAGAGAAAGACTTGGAGAAGAAAGATTAAAAGCAGAAAGGTATGAAACGAAAAAATTGAGGATCAAATATAAACAAGAGGAAAAATAACCGGAGGAGAAATATGACCAGAGAGAAAAGCAGAGAATAAAAAGTAAAGGAGAAAGAGGAGAAAAAACATTTATTACAAAAAACAAAAGTACAAAACGACAGACAAGAGTAATGAAAAAATAGAAGAACAAATAGACATACCACCAAAAATAATGAAGAGCGGGGTTGGTGAAGCCACATGAGGAAGATGGGACACTGAGACGGGAGACTCTAGGACGACGATAAGGAAGGGACATCCGCTAGGCAAGCTGAGGAGAACAAGGAACGATGAGGAACCACAAAATCACTACCTGAGAGGGAGAAGAAAAGGGAAACAAATTAGCGCAACATAACGATACAAAACACAATAGGGGAGAATTAAATATCATTAATGGTGAAACAAACAGACACCGCTAAAATGAATAAATCCATCATGACTGAGTCACTTCCATGGATTCCGTTCTGCAGCTGTTCAGGAATTGTTGGAGCAGCGCAGGATCTTCATAACTGGTAGTTTTGTTGTTATAAGTTACTTTAAAGAGGCATGGATGGAATAAACCATAGCGTGCGTTTATGCTGCGTAGCGCAGGTCTCATGTCTAGGAATTTTTTCCGACGGTCAGCAGTTAGTTTAGCATAATCCTGGGCAAAGAAAAGAGCAGAACCATTCCAGGTAATTTTCCCTCGTTGCTTGGCAGCCTGCAGGACTCTGAGTAGATCCGTATACTCCAGAAAGTATAAGATGACTCCTCTCGGTTTAGTAGACGATGATGAAGGAGAGCGAGTTAAGGGACCTAAACGATGCGCCCTTTGAATATTTAATGAAGGGTTTTCTGGAAGACCCAAAAGAGTTGGCAAAAAGGATTTGAAAAAAGAAATTGGGTTAGCACCTTCAAGACCTTCAACCAATCCGTAAATGCGCAGATTATTGCGCCTATTACGATTTTCTAACATTTCAACCTGTTGTTTAAGTTGAGCCACCTCCTGAGAAATAAGAGGAACTTGAGCTGTGAGGCTTTGGACAGAGTCAACATGTAATTCCAGGTCTCCAACTCTCTTTTCAGTGAGAGACCAGTTAGCTTCCAGATTCTGAAGTCTGGCGTTAGTTTCCTCCATATGTGGTTTGAGGGCACGAATTTCATCAAGAAGGAGTTCCATAGAAATCGGGGACGATGAACTAGTGGGAGAAGGCAGGTTAGCCTTCACCCTTTTGCCAGAAGTAGACGGTGACGCAGAAGGTATCTTGGTATTTTGTTTAGCGCTTAAACGAGGAGTAGGCGGAGTAATAGACTTGGCGCCAACACAGTCTTTGGTATTATCGTCAGTATGCTCTTGTAAAACATCAAAAGGATTAAAGACCTCTAAATTGCTCTCAGTGGAGGAACGGGCGGCGTTACAATTGCCACGAGGCATGAAGTTATGAGAAAAGATCCTGAGAATCCTTCACAAGAAAGCAGAGTCAAAATTGGAAGATAGTAGCCCAGCAAAAATGAAGAAATAATGTTGAGCAGTAACTGCAGGCACACCAGAGATCAAGTAATATAGGTGCTGCCTAAAAAGGACGAAAGAAACGTGATATTAACAAAGAAGGCAGCCAAATGTTGATCAGCACCGTCATACAGCCGCAGGCGGGGAGCAAAGGATCGTTGAAGAAAAAAAAAAAAAAAAAAATAATGGCGGCCGCGACGGTGAGGTAACATAAAAAACATTAAAATAAACTTTCCAGACTCACCCTATGAAAAAATAAAGGTATCATTCTGGAGAGTGGCAGTTCCGATTGTCGAAACGAACAATTTCGGCGATTTCGATGAAGAAATGCTGCATGCAGAGGTCGCGCTCCCTCACGGCTCGCCGGAGCTCCCGGGAATAGCGGCCATCTTCTAAGGCTCCGAAGCCACGCCCCCCCCCAAAAAAAAAAAAATACATTATTATTATGACACTTGCTGATGATGCCATGTTATTAACAAGTCAGAACAGAGAACCCAATCCTAATGCTTTTGGACAACGTGATCACTTACCAGTTTGGAAAGAAATTGACAGTACGCCTCAGTAAGAAAGAAAGTGATGTCCTTAGTCACCTATCCCGCTCTCATACTTGGGTTCTAATTAAAAAGGAAACATTGAGATAGTAAAGGTGTATATTGGATTGGAAATAAATGAGACCATAAGAAACCCAGTAAGTTTACATTGGTAAAAACATTAGCTTTCTCAGCAGAAAAAAAAGAGCAAGGGTCCGTAGATAAATCGGGCATATTGCTGGAGCATCATTTTATAAAGAAGCTCCTCTGTGGACTTGAGGATTGGGGACAAGCCCATACATCAACCTTGTGAACGTATAAAATTCCTTTTTTCAGAATAATGGTTGGGGCATGAGTGAGCATAGCAGGAGTTGTATTGAAGACAAAGGTAGGCACACATTCTGCCGGTCAATAAGTGCACATATCAGTCCTTCTTTAAAGGATACTTATTCTTTGATAAAGAAGAGACTTAAATAGTGAGTTTCCGAGGGATTTTCTGAAACCTGGGCCTAATTTGTAAAGATTATCATAAGTGCAGGGAACTAAAGCTTTTCATGGTAGCTGACAGCTGAATGCCGGGTGAGCTGAATAACATGGCTGCTTAGGTTGATTCCAGCTCATGGTCTTTCTTCCACGACCCCACCCTTCCTGTGGATTTATCTTACTATTTCAAGTTAATTTTCTTTTTTTTCAAAAATGTTTTTATTTGTGTTTTGTACAAAACAAAAAACAAAAGAAAGCTTATCTCCATCGGTTACAGTCGTGCAAAGGCTTACATATACAATTCACATCACATATTGTCCGGCATCGTCATCCCTTCGGGTGATTCGAACCTGCAGGTCCCACCCATTCTCTGTTCTTCTCTGCAGTGTCCCATGTTTCTTTCCCTTCTGGAGTGCCCGGGGATGGGCAAGCCGGCAGCCATGGCTAAAGTTAAAGGAGGGACCTCTTAAAGGCCTGCTAATCATCACCCAGTCCTCCATCCAGCCCATAATATGCCCTCCACTTCCCCATACCCTACGGAACTTTCTCGGGCAACCTCTAGACTTATGTGTGACCCTCTCTGCCACCATGTACATATTTATTCCCGTCTTCCATTTGCAGAGCTGGGGTGGTGCTGCCGCTCCCCACGTTCGAGCTATATATCCCATTTTACCACCACCAGAGCTAACATGGCAAAGATGAGCTGCAGGCGTCCTAAGTCTACATCACCGGGTATGCCCAGCAGTATAAATTTAGGGTCCAGTGGTAATGTGGCTGGTAGAACCTTGCTCAGTTCACCCAACACCGTTTCCCAGTAGGCCTGATTTTCGGAGCAGCCCCAAATGGTATGATAGAAATCTCCCTGTGTCTGGCCACATCTCAGACAATTCGGGTCACTGGCGCAGCCCATACGGTGAAGCCGGGCTCTATCATAATAGACTCTATGTAGAATCTTCTATTTAATGAGACGAAGATGGGATTTAATGGCCACCTCGCGGAGGTGCATTAAGGCTGCTTCCCAGTCTATGTTCTCAACTGTACCTCAGTTTATTTCCCAGGACTCTCTCAGTCTCCCCAACCTGTCTGCTGCATTATTATTCAAGGTCTGATATGTCAGCGGTACTGCCTTAGTAAGTATGTGTTTCTGTAGTAAACACCCCTCCAATGGCGCATACTCTGGCAACGAGGAGGATAAGGAGCCCTCCGCTTGCCAGGCGTGTCGGAGTTGAGCGTACCTAAAAAATTGGCATGCGCGCAACCCAAAGTCTGTCTGTAGCGCACAGAAACTTTTAAGTTTGCCCCTGGCTACGATGTCTCCTATGGTAGAAATGCCAATGGCATCCCACCCCTCAAAACCCCTCAGTTTGTGGACTTCTTTTAGTTATGGACAATGCCAAAGAGATGTCTGTTTTGTAGGTTTGTGGTCCCACCCCAGTGCATTCAACGCCCTGCCCCATACCTCTAGCGTGACTTTTGTAGCCGGGAGAAGTCGTCCCTTACCCCGTCACCCATAGAGATAATACATGTATGTGCGGTGCGCCATAGTGTCCCTTTCAAGCCTGTATGTGGGGTTGTCCGCCGTGGCATGTAGCCATTCATTCACCGGGGTTAGATGTTCTGCCCAGTACTAAGCCTCTATATCGGGCAGTGAGATCCCCCCATTATATTGGTTGCGGTGTAACATAGTCAATGCAATCCTCGGTTCCTTCCCGAGCCATAGAAGGGAACGTAGTTTCGCATCTACCCCCGAAAGTTTTGCTGGGAGAGGGGGAAGCACTCATTCTGGAGGCCATAGAGGAAACAGGGCAGGGTAATCATCTTAAACATAGCTGCCCGGCTTAGGATTGTGAGGGGGAGGGATTTCCAAAATTTGTTATGTATGACCTGTTGAATTTTCCTTCGGTACAAAATCCTCCTGTCTGTGGTAAGGTAAATCCCTAGATATGTAAACCCAGTATATGCTATCTGCAGGGCCCCAGGGAGAGTGGGCCAACCTGCCAGTTGATGGTGTAACCAGAGCATGCCCCATAGAGGTCTATGACATTGAATAAAGCGGGAATCATGATATTCGGGTGAGTAATATAGAGCAGGATGTCATCCGCATAAAGCGAGATCTTTTCTTCCCCAGCGTATGTTGGAGTAATGTGGAACCCCCGAATCTCTGAGCACTCCTTAACCACATGAGCCACTATCTCTACAGTGAGAGCGAAGAGTAGTGGAGAAAGTGGACACTCCTGTCTGGTACCCCTTCTGATGGGGAAATCTCCTGAGATCTTGCCATTGACCTTGACTCTCGCCCAAGGCTCCCTGTACAAGAGACCTATCCAGTGCCGAAATGTGGGGCTTATTCCAAATTTAACCAATGTGGCCTCCAGGAAGGGTCAGTGTACCGCGTCAAACACCTTTTCCGCGTCTAGGGACAGGAACAAATGCAGGCCGTCTTGATCCTGAACCTCCATGAGCCAGTTGTGAGTCCTTCGTAGGATCAGCCAGGTCGCGCGACCAGGTAGGAAACCCGTCTGGTTCTGGTGTATTAGATCAATGATGACCTGACGAAGCCGCAAGGCAAGGATAGTCGCCAATATTTTCACCTCCATATTAAGGAGGGTAGATGGGGCGATAGGAAGCACAGTCAGTGGGGGGTTGCTTATGAATAGGTATAATCGTGGCCTTTTGCAGGTCTAGGGGCAGGATTTCCTCTTGAGAAGTATCCTGGAAAAGCTTCAGGAGGTGTGTGGCTAAAAGGTCCACGCTCTTCTTAAAACATTCTGCAGCGAGGCCGTTTGGACCCGGGGTCTTCCCAGGATGTAGTCTAGTTAAAGCCAGTTTGATTTCGTCTACCGTTATATCCGAATCTAGGCCCTACCTACCTTCGTCATCTAATGACGGGGAATGAATGTCCATCAGGTAGTCGGTTTAGGGTTTGGGCGCCCTCAGGTCTCGGGCTTCATAGAAGCGCTAATAGTAGGATGTGAACGTCTGTACTATCTGTGTATCATGTGTCTGTGTAATGCCCTGGGAGTGCAACACACTCGCAACCCAAAGGGCTTCCATCTCCAGGAGCTTTCCCGATTTGTCGCCCACATAATACAGCCTATATAAGGTCGACTGGGTCTGTGCCTTAGCCTCTTGCGTGCCAGAGCCCTGTATTGGTGTTGCGCATCCGGTAACTGTCCCAGCCCCTGCGGGTCTCTATGTGTTAGGTGCTGTCATTCTAGAGTAAGAATTTTGGGCCTCTAATGTGGCGAGTTCTTCGTGAGCCTTCCTCTTTTCCCAGGCTATCCGGTTCTGGGCCCTATCTCGTAACACCGTTTTATAGGCTTCACACATCATAACCCCAGACTGCACCAAGCCCATGTTTTCAGCAAAGAAGACTTTGGTATCAGCTCGGAGACCGTGGAGCACCTCTTTATTCTGTAAGTCCCAAACCGATAATCTCCAGCCCCCCCGTCCAGTTCAAGACCTCTCACCCACTCGAACATATAGGGGCGAGAGGTCAGACAAACCCCTGGCCATGAATCCCGCCTTATAGATGTCCTGAATGATGCCCTGTGGGAGCAACACATAATCTAGTCATGAATGGACCCTGTGCGCCCCAGAGTAGTATGAGTACTGTCGCTACCCTGGATGCAGGTGTCTCCATACATCCACCAGGCCCAAAGTATCAGCCAGGTGGGCCAATTGTGTGACCAGGGGAGAATGGGCATGAGCACCCGAGAGGTCAATAGGGATTTGCATCACGTCATTAAAGTCACCCCTAATGATGTGCGTCGATCCCGGTGTTTCCAGCAATATATCTGTTACCCCGTGTAGTGTCCTGGTCTACAGCTTCGGCGGGGCATAAACTGAGAGGATAGTGACATTTCTCCTTCCACATGACCCTGTCACTCCCACATAGGTTCCCAGAGGATCTATCCATGTCCGTGCTATCAGGAAAGGCAGTGACTTTTTAATCAGGATGGCGACTCCTCTAGAACCGGAGATGTAACCTGCATGTGCCAGGACCATATATTCCCCCCGCACTTCGTCCCCTTAAGATGGGTTTCCTACAGAAGCATCACATCCGAGTGGGTGTGTTTTATGAATGCCAACACCAACCCTCTCTTAATTTTGTTACCAAGTCCATTAACATTCCAGGTAAGCACTGCGAAGGGGCTATCCTCCAAACCCATCACGACTGATTTTTGTGTAAGTGTGGGACACATGTATATGAGTGTTTAAATGATGCCCTATCCGGGAAATGTGGGTGATAGCGCACATTCTCCAAAATCTGACTGCACCTCAGAAAAAACATAATAAACCAAAAAAAAATGAAACTGGTTGTATCGGCTTACTTCCATCCCCCCACCCCACCTCCCCAGTGTCACATCACCTGCAAAGGCGCTCGAGGTGGTGCATAAGGGTGGTAGAGGTCTGCCGCCCGCACGAGCCCCCTACAACTTCAAACTCCTGCAGCAGTCCTAATAGTTCCAAAAAAGGAACAAACCTCAAATAGAATGAGATAAACAAAAGCTAAGGACCAGAAGTGCAGGAAAGGGGAAGGGAAGAATAGAGTGAGGAGAAAGAAAGTAGGAAGAGGAAAAAGAAAGGGCTATCCAAAGCCCGAGTCTGTGGCCAACCCGGCCTTTCGCCTGCAATGTAATGGAGCACTTCAGTCACTCTGCAGGACTCGTAGATGGTGTATCGGTGGGGGGGGGGGGGGAGGAGAAATGTCCAGTCAACAAACTCCGTCTTAATATTCTGATTCCACGGCCAGTCCCAGAGGCTCATATTCAGGAGTGCAAGTCAGGGGATTCCCCTGTGGTGCCAAGGTTTCTGTCGCTGCGTCTTGCTCCATTGCCACTATTGCAGCAGCCAAGGGATGGAGGGAGGGCTTGTCTTCTCCATCTTCTCCTGATGTGCTGCCTCTTAGTGTCAGTCTCCATGCCAGGTTCAGGGTGGTCAGAGAGGTGGAGGGTGTATGAGTCCGCTGATAGGCGAGAGTCCAGTGAGCGACCGCTACGCCGTCGAACCCTTCTACTGCCCCTTGGTGCATATGGCGTCACCTCCTTCAGATGTTTTTTTTGGTTACCCCGGGGTTGGAGTGTTCTTTGATGACCAAAGGGCTGCGGGGCATTTCCCGCTGATGTCTGGCTGCGGCGCGATGGGACCTCAGGTTGCTTCAATACGGGCCTTTCCTCGATCCTTTGCCACGCTTCCTCTGGTGTTTGGAAGAAGTGGGTCCTCCCCATAAATAACAATTTCAGTTTTGCGGGGAAGAGAAGCATATTTTGAATCTTGTGTTCCCGAAGCTTTGCCTTCACCGAGTCAAAGGTATGCCATTGCTTCTGAACCTCCCTACTGTAGTTCGGGAAGATCATTATATGTGTGTTCTCGTGTGTAGCATCTTTAATTTTCCTAGCCTCTCGGAGGATCATGTCTCTGTCTAGGAAGTTCAGAAAGCGAGCTGTAACTGGATGTGGCTGTGCCCCACAAATCGAAGGTTATTGCGCCTTGCCCTGTTTTCCGCATCATCGATGTGCCACTGAAGGTCTTTGTTCGAGGACCGGAGGTCTGCTATACCTTTGTGGAAGTCCTGAAGGGCATCTTCAGCCTCGCCCAGTCTGGTCTCCGATTCCGTGACCCTGGCCGCTAGATTTCGCAGGTCCTGCCTCAGGAGCATCACCTCCGTGCCCACCTCCCCTATCTTTCCCTCCGGTGCCATCCTGGAGGACTGGATCGCCTGGAGGAGAATGTCAGTATCGGTGCGGGCGGCCTGTCGTTCCTCCGGGGGGGGGGGGGTGATCACCTTTGTGCAGCGATCCATTTTCACCTGGCGCAGCGGCTTCAGGTCTTCGTCATTGCCCATGCTCATAGGTACTGAAGTGTATCGCGCGTGGTACCACATCAAGGCTGGGGTCCAATGCTTTCAATGGTGGAGGGGGGGAACCAGTTCTTCACCTCCCCCTGCTGGACAATCCCTCAACGCGAATCCAGACCACAGAGCACCGTAGTGTCCCCGCTGGGTGCAATCCGTTCCCACCAAGGTATATTCGTCCCTCACCAAAGCAGCAGGGATCTGTTCTCTCCAGCTGATGATGAAGGTCAGAGGTGCTCTGCGAGACCACCCTAGCAGGCGCCCAGGGGTCTAGACCAGTCAGGGCTGCCGGGGTCCAGTAGAAGCACCCACCTCGGTTGCCGTGCAATGGAAGAGGCTCCCACTCCACCACGCACTGTCTCCACGTCAGTTCCTCAGGGCCCTACGCCGCTTCAGCAGGGTGCAGAAAGAATGTTACTGTCCTCTTTGTAATCACGCAAGCCCGAGGCCCCAGCAGGCTCACACAACGTGTGGTTGGGGCTGCACTCCCGCACACGCAGCCAGATTCCGATCCAGCCCGACCCCAGTACCTGCTCAAAAAGGGGGGGCAAAAGTACAGCCTCTGGGAGCAGAAGGGGTCGCCCTGCAGGTCTCAGTCGCGTAGAGCTCTGCCGCAGTCTGCTGCGTTGGGCCGGTCTATCTTGCCCCCACTATTGGTAACGCAGCCCCCAGACCTCACTGCCGGGCGGAGCAGATTCCCACTGCCGCCCCGCTCTCCTGAGGTCGTTGTGCAGGGCAACGCTCCTCGATCTCCGTCCCGGAATGCAGGTCCCCAGCGGCAGGATGCTTTTCCCTCGTGGAGTCAGGGACCGGGATCTCTGCGTCCATAGGTGTGGCACAGTCCAATAGTGTACCGCAGGGTCAGGGCAGGAGCCCCCATGGCAAACCCCCTCAGGACGCAGGGGGGCATGGAGGCCGATAGTCCTCCCGATCTTTGTCCCAGGGCTCCTCGCTGCGTCTGAGCAGTGCAGGATCGGCTCAGGTCCTTGTGGACGCCATTTTGTCAGAGCGTGCGCGGCATCTTCTCGGGACCTATATCTGCGGCACAGGAGTCGAGAAACTACTTGAATTCCTTCACAAGTGTGACTGGGGTATCAGCAATACCTGAGGATCCAAGGCAAGTGTTCTCCGAGCCTGTGCACTGCCGGATTCAGTGATGGATGGTGTTTTCCGAACGAGCTCGGCGAAAGCGCATCTTACACGGCCATGTTGTTGGCCAAGCCCCATTTCAAGTTCATTTTCAACCCTTAATTTTCCAGTTGTCATAATTCTCTCATCCCCACTTTTAGACCTGTCAGCCCTTGGGGTGGTCCCTCCTCATCATTATTTATTTTGTCCCACTTTTGCCTCAAACCCTGTTATAATTTTTCCTTTTTGGGAACCACCAGACTTTCTAGTGATGATGCAGGGTCAGGGAGCCATTTTCCCTACCCCTGGAACTTCTGTCTGAGGGCCTGAGACACAAAATGGTGGCCACCCATTGTCACCTGTGACATCACCAGAACACACTAGAGATTTCTAGAACCTTCTGTAACATTCTAGAACCCTGGGATAGAGGGAGGCAGTTTAGAATGTTGGGAAGCCATCTCGGGGAGGCAGTTGGCAGTTGGCAGTTGCCACTTGACTGGAGAGGAGAGAGGACAGAGATTCAGAAGGAGGTCGGAGTAAGGCAGCAGGGGTGGAAACCAGTGCTTGGAGAGGGGTCCAGAAACCCACCCTTGATGCTAGTCCCTACTGACCAAGCCCAGCCTAGAGCCCTGTGTGGGACCAAGACCAGAAAAACCATCTTAAGGACCTACATATTGTGAAGAGGCCTTAAAGAAGAAGACCAGCAAGCTCCTGACCTGTTTAGCGGTGTCCTCCTGGAGTCCTGACGTCGAGAAGCCTGAAGACCTGGAGCCCGAGGTGGAGAAGCGGCGCTGACAGAAAGCAGACGTCGTACCCGGAGCCGCCAGAGGTCGAGAGAGGGCGCCGACGGAGGACGTGGAGAGTCACCGGAGGTCGGGTAGGAAGGCACCTGAGGTCGAGGTGTGGCGTCGACGGGGGAGTGAAGTCCGCCCTCCGGAGTCGCCGGAAACCAAGGTGAAGCGCGCAGGAGGTCGGGAGTGGAGATCGCACTCCGGAGTCGCCTGAGGTTGAGGTGAAGCGCGCAGGAGGTCGGGAGTGGAGATCACACTCCGGAGTCGCCGGAACCCGAGGTGGAGCCGACGGAGGTCGGGAGTGGAGGTCGAACTCCGGAGACACCCGGAAGCGGGGAGACCGTGACCCTGTGACGCCGGAACACGACATCGAGCCAAGGCCGCCCAGCGACATCGATCCGGAGCCGCCTCACGGCACCGACCCGGCGTCAAGTAAAGCAGATCGGCGCGACATCGAACCGAGGCCGCCCAGCGACATCGAACCGGAACCGCCAGCCGGCATCGACACGGCGTCAAGTGGAACAGATCGACGCGACATCGAACCGGAGCCGTCCAGCGACGTCGACCCGGCGCCGAGCGGAGCCGATAATCGTGAAAAGGGCAGTAAGTGGTAGAAAGGGCATCTGAAGCCCTGTGGAGCCCTAAAAGACCATTCTAGGGGCTAGAGGGGTGTTAGAACCAGCCTGGGAGTGCCAGGGGTGAACTGAGACTGGTGTAGTGACCTCTGTGAGGGGTTGTGTATTGTGGGGGAGCCAGATCAATAGGTTACCCTTATTCTACCTCAGTTCAGGCCCAGCCTTGACCAATCTAGGTGGGACACCCCCCATGTCATCCAAATGACCACAAGCTGTACTTGGGCATAGTAAAACCAGACTACCTCATAAATGTGATCTGATTTGCAATTGTTATTGATTGCTTATATTATTTATTGAAGGTGTTGTATTTATTGTCTGACAGTATTTATTTGCCCTCTGTATTTATTGCACCTATCTTTATTCTGTGTTTATTTATGACCTGATCCTATTTATTGAAACCCCACTGTGGTATTATTTATTTGACCTGCTATTTTCAAGGAAATCTTATTGTATAGTATCGTATTGTATTTATTTTATGAAACCTGCAACTAAGAGAAAATAAGATAAAGACAAACTACTTTCTTTCATAATTTTTGCGGTGTAGTGTCGTTTTTGGAACGGATGAACGCATGGTTATTGTGAGGGTGTGACGTACGCTTAGCACGGTGCCTGACCCCCGACCGCTCGAGCCAAGCTACCGTTGTGCTGGGAACCTGGTGACTGCTAACCCGGTTGCCCGGTTTCCAACACCCACCTTTCTCCTTTTTCTGTATGTCTCAATCTGCCTGTGGGTCAAAGTCAGATGATGAAATATAAGACCTGCTTCACAAATATGAGGGCTGGTGCTCAACAGCTGGAGCCACAGTCACAAATTAAGCACTGGGTAAAACCCATGGAAAAAAAACATATATTAAAGAAAGTCACATTGTAGATCTTAGGATATTCAATACTGATAGCACTGAGAAATTTAATCAAGGCTCAAGAGAAAATCTTTTAAGCGTCTTTCAGCAGAACAATGACAAAGGTATACTGTTGACATAAACAAGATTGAGAATTATAAAGACATCCAACAACGAAATACAGCAAGGTTCCAATTATGGACTGCATTGCACTCGGGCAATTTATTGCATAGTAAATTTGCATAGAAATATATTATTACTGTGTGGTAAGTACGTCAGGTCCAAGTAAATGGATGGTAAGTCAAACCTAGCTTGTGTTTCTATGCACACTGTGAGCAGCGTAATGATCACTTCTGTATAGTAAGCGAACAGAATGAATTCCATGTGGTTGCCTAATTGCTGGTAGTAGTGTGCCCATATTGTCAAAGTGGACTCTGTGGGTATTTACTGTGTGTGTAAATTGGACTGCAATGAATGTCATTACCTCATGGTCTTCCAGTCCTTGTCCCAGTCCTTACAAAGTGGAGATGACCATCTCCATGACAGAAAAAAAGAACAGGAGAATGCTCGGACACTTAACCCCACCCCCCTCCCACTGGAAGTACATAAGCTGTACCAACCCAGCATTAGCCTGTTCTTTTTTTCTGTCTTTCGACAGAATGGGACAAGCATTTACTGGGTGCACTTACCTGTTGCACTATGGATGTCTGTGTCGGGCTACTGAGCTGTCCTCGACTTCCTGCTGTACGATCTCCTGGCCTGCCGGGAGCCGAGTTGGTTGGCGGCTGGCCCTTTGTGGCTGGGGTGCCAGCCCTCCCGGTCTGTTCTGGGTTGGAGGGCGCATCTTCCTGTGGCTGGGCCGGTCTGGGAGATGCGCTGTTGCAGATGATTGACTGGGGCCGGTCTTGGAGGTGCCCCTGGAGTTCCTGGATGCCTGTTGGAGTCCTGCATTTTAATCTTTTTCTCCCTGGAGCTGTGTGGCCATCTGGGAGTGCCGTTCCTGCAGGATTTTTCTCTCGGCCCGGCGCTAGCCGTGTGGAGGTAGTCTGGGCTGGATGATGGGGGCAGTCAGTGTGTGGTGGTGTCTGACTGCCCCGGTGCTGAGTTCCGCATAGCGGTTTATTTTCCTGGTTTTCTGGTTGGACCTGGAGGTTGCCTTCTGGGGAAGGAAAGGCTCTTCCTTCACCCATGCTTCCCTGTTTACCCTTGCTCTCATCTGTTCTCAGGCACTGGGGGGTTGGACCTGGTTGGTTCCTGCTGGGGAGTTCACCTGGTGGCATTCAAAGTGTCACTGTGGCCTGGTGGTTTTTCATCTCTGACTCTTACTCCAAAGGTCATATGTTCAATTCTTGGTGTGGCTGCCTCAGTCCTACTGGTGGTCCAGCAATTCTGAGCCAGGGAAACCCTGGGACTGGGAGCGCTCGCCGGAGCCCCCAGTGGCCCGGGTCTTTGCCTGCCTTCCAGCCCTTCCCGATGTGCCTTCCCTCCATGCCTGCCTGCTGGGCAGGCAGAAATGCGAAGCCGGCATCCCCCATGAATAAACTTATAAGCCTATGGCCATACCACCCTGAAAGCACCTGAACTCATCCATTCTCAGAAGTTAAGCAGGGTCTGGCCTGGTTCGTACCTGGATGGGGAACTGCCTGGGACTACCAGAGCCTGTAGGCTTGATGTTTCCCGGTTGGATTTCTCCCTGGCTCTGAGCTGTTTGTCAGTTCCTGAGCTGGCTGGTGGGGGCGGGCAGTGTATTGTGCTGTCTGCCTACCCCGGGGATGTGTACAGCATTGCGGTTTCTGTTCTGGGTGCCTGGTCCTTTCCTTTGGGGTCCCCGGCCTCCCGGGTGCTGGGGTGTGTGTTTATGCCTGTTGCCTGGCGCTGTGTTGCTGATCTGTGTTTGGGCTGGCTGGTGGGGGTTGGCAATGTTTTGGGGCTTCTGCCTCCCCCGGCATTTCTTTTGTTTGGTTTAGTTGCTCCTCTGTGGGTAGGTCGCTTCTTGTGTTCTGCATTGGGCCCTTGGGTTTCCTGTCCTCCCTGCTTCTTGAGTTCCGTTTTCGCCTGGGGAGGGGTGTTTGTGTTGTGCCCTCTCTCTGGGCAGGCATGGCTCTTGACACGGGGTTCGCTGGTGATCCTTTTATTGGTCTCCCACGCCTGCCCATGGTTGGCTGTTGGCTGTTGGCTCCGGTGCTGTGCTGGTGGTGCCCCTGGTGTGCCTTCTTGCTAGCTTTATTGTTGTTTGCCTGTTGCCTGGTGCTGGGTTGTGGTTGTGCTTGGCTGGCTGGTGGGGGTTGGGTTTCCTGTTGCTGTTTCCTCCTCCCCTCTTAGGTTTCTTTTTGAGGGCTTGGGCCACTTTTGGGGGTCCTCTGTCTCTCTGCTACCGGTCCCTTTGCTGCCTCTAGGTTCTGGTTGTTGTAGGTCTTCCGTAGCTTCTGCCTCTGAGGCTCTTTGTTTTCTCCCCTGTTGTTTCTACCTGGTGTGTGGCTGTTCCGCCCTATTGGTACCTGTTCTCCACTGATCTCTGTGGTTGTGCGGGGTCTTGCCTGGTTGGTGCCTGTCTGGGTGTCATCCTCGCCGTACCTGGTGGTGTGCGTGTCTGGTGGGATGGCCAGTATGGGTTGGGGTTTGCCTACCCTAGTGTGTGTACCACATTGTGGCTTTCCGTTTCGCTCCTGCTTGTCGGCCTCCTTTGGCACTCCGCTGCAGAGGCTAGTTTTTGTC
This sequence comes from Triturus cristatus, assembly GCF_964204655.1. NCBI lineage: Eukaryota > Metazoa > Chordata > Amphibia > Caudata > Salamandridae > Triturus > Triturus cristatus. Next base: position 77,396,686 of record NC_140588.1, on the reverse strand, counting down.
TTCTTTTGGTGGCTCTGCGGTTGCAGGGTCTGCTGGTGTTCGGTTTCTCCCCTTTTCCAGCTCCCCTCGGTGGGTTGTGCACCTTTGGGTTCTCTGGGCGCATTACTCCTTTGGTTGTGGTGTGGCTTCGGGTCTTCTGGTCTCTCGGTTGGGTCTGGGCTTTGCCTCTGTCGGGTTCGTCCTGGCTGTCCCTGTGTTTGGCCCCTTGTTTTCCGCTGCGGGGGTTGCTAGTGCCTTCTCTGTTTGGTTGTGTCTGGCTCTGGCCGTATGGGCCTTGGTTGCTTGGGGGTTGCCTTTGTGTGTCTACCTGTGTCCTTTGCCGACTGTCCTTTCTCTGGTGCCTTGGCTCCTTGTTGGGGTGTGGGTCTTCCGGCCCCCTGGTAGTCAGTGGTTCTGTGCCTGGTGTTCCTGGGGCTCAGGCCAGCCTTATGTCCTTTCTTGTGGCCCCTACTTTGTGCCTGGCTGTTGCGGCTGGGCCTTTGCGTTGGCTGACTTGTGTGGGCTGATTGGCTCCCTCCTTGTCTTCCTGCTGCTTGGTCATTCCTGTGTGGCTTGGCTGTGGCTGGCTCCTGTGCCTTTACCTGTGCACTTCTTGGTTGGGGGTTTTGGGATTGGGGCGGTTGGCTCTGTGCCTCTCCTTCCGGCCCTTTGGGGGCACGTGTTGGTTGGCTTCTGTATGGCTGGTGTGTATGTCTTTCGGTGTGCTTGCTTCTTATGTGTTTGTGAGACTTCTGCCGGGTTGGGCAGTGTGTCTCCCTGTCTTTCTCTTCTGTTTTTGCCCTTCTGTGGCTACTCCTGGGTCTCGCCAGGGGTGGTTTCATGGTTTGCCCCTTTGTCGTCCTGGCCGGTTGGTCGGCTCTTGATTCAATTTGGGGCTTCCCTTCTTTTCGGTTCTGGGGTTTAGTCTTCCTTGGTCCTGTGTTTCGCCCCTGTCGTTATCTCCTGTTTGCTGGCTGGGGTTGTCGCCCGTGGTGGGTGTTGTTTGAGGCTGCTTCTTCCCTTTTGGCCCTGTTTGTGCTTTGGGTTCCCCCGGTCTCGGTGGCCTTGTGGGTTTTGCCTCTCTCTGCTCTTGGGGTTGTGCTCTGGTCTTGTGCGGGGTCTGCTGGGGTCCTTCCCTTGCCTTGCTTTGGACAGGGTTTTGTTGTTGCCTTTGTTTGGCTGGGGCGCTTCTGGCATCTCCCTGGTCTTCGTTGGGTGGGGGGCTGGGTTTGTGTCCTGGTGTCACCTGCTTTTGGGGTGTTTGCCTCAGTCCTGGCTTGTTGGCCTGTCTCTGTGCCCCGGGTCTTCTACGGTTGTAGGGGTTGTTAGACTGTGGGCCGTGTCGGCTCTGGTGTCCGCTGCAGGCATTCTTGTCCCGTGGCCTGGTCCACCTCTGGGGGCTTCTGTGGATTTGTCCTCCAGGCTCTCTGTTGGTAGTGCTGTCAGGTTGGAGGGGGCTTGTTCTTGCTTGCTGCTTCCTATCTTCCTAGTTTGTTCTGCTTGGGCCTGCCCTTGGTTGTTTCTCTGGGTCATTGACTTGGCTCTTTTGGGCAGCCCCATCCTTTTTTCGGTGTGCTGCTCTGCTGGGGGCCTCACCTGATGTGTTGGGTTTGGTCCTGTGGTAGGTTGTGCCCTTCCTTGGTCTCTTGCTTTGCAAGGAGCCTCTTGGACTCTCCTTTTTTCCTTTGGCTTTCTCTTGGGGTCGTTGTGAGTTCTTTGGGCAGTGTGGGATGTTCTTCCCTTGTTCTCTGTCTTTATGCTGCTGGGTTTTGGACGTGCTGGTCGCATGACCTTCCGCTTCTTCTGGGCCCCCTTTTGCTGGTTGTTCTGGGAGGTGGGGCTGGTTGCTTCGGTCCATCTGGGGGTTCCCTTGGGGCTTTGCTCCGGGTGCTCGGCCTCCTTCTGGCATTGTCTGGGGCATTGTCTGGGGCTTATGTCCTTCTTGGTATGATCCTGACTTCTTGCAAGGTCGCGTTGCCCTGAGTCTTTTCTCTGGATCGCTCCTCGCTGTCCTTCTGGTGGGACCTGTCTCTGGTAGCTTCTGGTTGGGTTCTACTCCCCTGTGGTTGGTTAGGAGTTCCTGGTGTGGGTTGTCTGTCCTTTGGGTGGTGGCTCCTTGGTTTGGCTCCTTGTTTTGCTCTTCTGGGTTGTCTCCTACTTGTTTGGGGGTTTCGGCTCTGTTGTTTGGTTGGGGTGTTGTGGGTTGTTTGCTCGTGCCTGTGTTTTCTTTCTTGTGGTTCTCCCATTTGCTTCCTTTGGGGTGTTGCTTTCGGTATGGTGTCCCTGGTGTTTGTGGAAGTTTGGAAGGCCGGGTTTTTCTGCTTTGGTTGTCTCCACTTTGTAAGGAATGGGACAAGCACTTGAGGGACCCTATTACTTACCGATAATCTTCATTACTCCTGGTCCCAGTGTCCTCGTCCCATTCCTTACGCCCCTCCCTTCCTCCCATATGGCCGGCTTTCCGGTTTGTGGCTTGGTGTTTCATGCTGAGTAGTGGGTTGTTACACCTTACATATTCCGAGTGGGAGGGGGTGGGGTTTGGTGTACCAGCATTCTCCTGTTCTTTTTTTCTGTCATGGAGATGGTCATCCCACTTTGTAAGGAACGGAACGAGGACAACAGGACCAGGGGAAATAAAGATTCCCGGTACGTAATAGGGCATGGGTCATAGTCCAACAACGAATTGACGGCAAAAGGGACTACTAAAAACACGCAGTGATCAATATGCATCTCGTCACCACTTGATTGACATATTCATTCACCAGTGGCATGACTGAAAACCTGTTTGTGCTCAAGGGCCAAATCAGGACCTCTGTAGTCAGGTCTCCAAACCTCATTCAGCGGGATGCATGGAAAGATTCACCCTGGTCAGTCGAACTAGTCTTCATCCAGCCAGAGACCATAAAGCACAGAAAAAGATAAAAACACAATACAATAAAATACCAGACAAATATTACAATTCTCAAATTTTACATATCTAAAAATTCTAAACAAAAAACTATTTTCATGAAATAGAATTAGATAAAATTACATTTAGTATCCCATGTATCGCACACAGGAGGGTCTATAGAAGGACTTTGCTACAATGAGATTCTATCCTATACTACTTCTGTAATCATTTAACACACAATATATAGGGTAGCACTATTAAGAAAGAGATATTTGAAAAAGAAAGGAAAATAAACGGGGGCACAACAGAGCTGTGGACGAAAACCCTCACTTACCTGAGGGTGACATGCTTCATCATTGGGTTCCTCCAACACATGGGGACCACAAGGTACCCCGTGTGGGCTACAACTTACCCGACAGGTAAGGAGCAGGAGTGCAAAGCATGTGTTGGGTCTACCAACTCGCAACGGCAAGGAGGGGCAGAGTGCAAATTAAAGAAGTGATTTAAAAACTACCTACGTAGGGGCAAAAACTTTATTCTTCCTTCCTACGTGGTAGTGGTTTAAAAGCAAGTCAAAAGTAGGGTTAAAGATATAGGGCCCGATTCACAGAACAAACTTAAGACTAAATCCTAAACTTAGTACCATTCTGGTATTCACAGAATGCACTTAGTACTTCTGGTATTCACAGAATGAACTTACTACTTTTGCTATTCACAGAATGAACTTAGTACTTTTGCTATTCACAGAATGGATTTACGACTCCTAAACTTACGTCCGCACTCGGGCCGGAAATTCCGGGCCGGAGGCGGAGCTTCCGGGCCGGAGGCGGGGCTTCCGGGCCGGAGGCGGAGCTTCCGGGCTGGAGGCGGAGCTTCCGGCCCGGAGGTGGAGATTTCAGCCATAGCTAAATCGGCCGAAATCCCCACCTCCGGGCCGGAAGCTCCGCCTTCGGGCCGGAAGCCCCGCCTCCGGGCCGGAAGCTCCGCCTCCGGGCCGGAAGCTCCGCCTCCGGGCCGGAATATCCGGCCCGAGTGCGGACGTAAGTTTAGGAGTCGTAAATCCATTCTGTGAATAGCAAAAGTACTAAGTTCATTCTGTGAATAGCAAAAGTAGTAAGTTCATTCTGTGAATACCAGAAGTACTAAGTGCATTCTGTGAATACCAGAATGGTACTAAGTTTAGGATTTAGTCTTAAGTTTGTTCTGTGAATCGGGCCCATATACCCTATCTAGTGGTCAACATGTTTCTGCCTTAATGACAATCAAGTTCGGGGCATTCATCAGGACCTGTATCTGTCAGTCACTCTGCTATTTAAAGTGCGTTAAATAATAATAAAGAAAGTGGATGGTACTTAGGCCTCAATACTTAACCAAAAATTGCATATATCCATCAGTATGAATGGTCAGAGGGATCTAAACATCAATGTGTATATTCCAACTCAACCGTCTACAGAGTCTCTCACCTTGTCGGTTTCTCTTGAATACCGCTCTGGTGCTCCTTGATGACTCTGGAGGGAGTATCTAAAAATTCTAAACAAAAAACTATTTTCATGAAATAGAATTAGATTAAATTCCATTTAGTAGCCCATGCCAGGAAAACCAATTCATGCAATAAAAACTAAATCGATTTAGTTTGGGTTACAAAAAATATATATCTTAAAAGTATTATCAAATTTCGAATCGCAAACATATAATATTTGAAACAACCTTTAAAATTCATATCTTCTACTGATGTAAAAAAGCTTATTTTGTCAAAATTAAGCCTTGCATGACAGATTTCTAGTGATCCTAGTGAATGCAGGAATGTTAACCCTTCCTTATACTGTCTCACATTTGTCTTACGTAGTAACAGCACCAAAGAGGAACGTCTCATCCTATATACAAAGAGCAGAACAAAATGCAAATGGCTGGTGCATTATGTTGAAATGTTATCATACCCACAAAATGGTAAGTCCTGGTTCCAGACCTCTGGTGTAGGAAAAGTGAATTTAAAGTGCAAGGTGTGCAATCTAAAAAGAGTGAGCCGATAATGGTGTGTAGGGTTTGGGAGCCACCCTAAATAAGGCTCTATGCTACAGGTTGTTGATACGTGGACATTAATTATGATTGTTTGTTTAGCATGGGACAATTTTAGGTGTTTTTTCATACGATGTTCTAAATACAATTCTTTAACACATAGCTTATAATTTAGGCCAATTGTGTGGGGGGACTTGCATAAAACTGACGGGCCCAAGCTATCAAAAGTAATCTTCAAGTATTTTATCCATTGTATTTGGTCAACTCCATCTAATGACAAGCAATCAGGAATATAAGTTCTAGTCAGGCCTACCTTGGGGGATGCCCAGACTTTAACCCATAATAATAAAGGGGCTAACCCAATCAAGTCTTCCAGGTATGGCATCCCAAGTTCCTCGTGACATATTAAGGTAGCTGTGCCTCCTGGGACTGACAATAATCTGCGCACAACTCATAGGGCCTGATTCACAGAACTAATTTAAGACAAAATCCTCAACTTACTACCATTTTGGTATTCACAGAAGGCACTTACTCATTTTGGTATTCACAGAAGGCACTTACTCATTTCGGTATTCACGGAAGTTAGGAGTCCTAACTTCAGGACTCCTAAATGCCTTCTGTGAATACCGGAAGTCTGAAAGTTAGGATTTTTCTCAGTTTAGGAGTCCTAAAGTTAGGAGTCCTAACTTTACTACTCCTAAACTGAGAAAAATCCTAATTTTTAGGCTTTCAGTATTCACAGAAGGCATTTAGGAGTCCTAAAGTTAGGAGTCCTAACTTTACTACTACTAAATTGAGAAAAATCCTAATTTTAAGACTTTCGGTATTCACAGAAGGCATTTAGGAGTCCTAAAGTTAGGAGTCCTAACTATACTACTACTAAACTGAGAAAAATCCTAAATTTAGGACTCCTAACTTTAGGACTCCTAAATGCCTTCTGTGAATACCGAAAGTCTTAAAGTTAGGATTTTTCTCAGTTTAGGAGTAGTAAAGTTAGGACTCCTAACTTTAGGACTCCTAAATGCCTTCTGTGAATACCGAAAGTCTTAGAGTTAGGATTTTTCTTAGTTTAGGAGTAGTAAAGTGAGACTTTAGAATGTTGTATAGGAAGATTAAATTCCTCCCTTAATTGTGAGAAGGATTTGAAGTCACCATTATGAAGAAGTTGATCCAGAGAGTGGATACCCGCTGCCTGCCACAAAGGCAAAGATAATGTTCCCCGCCTCATGTATTACCAAAAGTCTAAAGAATTGATCTCATTTTTGTTCTGATTGCAAGTAGAAAAGATGAGACAAGAGGCTTGGCTGCTGCTGAAGCCAAAGCCACATGCAGTGTTACTATGCGGTATTACCACATGGGAAAATCAGGTCTCATTCTCCCATACATGAAAAAAAACAGATATGGAAAAACCCACACACTTGGAATCAGATGAAGCGCAATCCTAAGAGGTAATTCTGCTCGGCCTGAATTGCAATGAGCACCCAAATTGGTTACATTGTCTGTTTTTACCTGTGACTATTATTTCCAACCCTTGGAACAAGGTTTGGGGTCTCAGTGGTTCTCTTTGTAGAGCTGTTATTGTCACTGTAATCCAAACCCTGTTGAAAACGTGGAACATTTTCTTTTGATGCTGCCCCTATTATATCCCAAAGCCAAAAACGGTTTTGTTTTCCCATAGAGTATTGCAACTCAGGCGCAGCCCCAGTCTTTTGGCTAAGTACTACAGCCCCTGTTGAGTTTATGTGGCTCATTATGTCCAGACAGCATAAGGTGTGTCAGTGACATGAACAATAATTAAAGCTATCTAACTGTGCTAAAGGACATGGGCCCCCATTGTTAGTCAATCAATCCTTGATGTGGTCCCATTGGACTTTCTAAGATTCACAGTAAAACTCAAGCAGCAGAAATATCTATGGCAAATGGGTGAATAGGAATAACCAGGGGAATCTGACCCCAAATGTTAATTCCCTATTCCTCAGTGAAACCTAGGGCTCCATGTGTAATACTGAGCAATTCAACAATCTTGGAGTTACAAAAGTATCACCCCCAAGATCAGGCCACTTGTAATGAGAGCTTAGGCCTAGTATGATACTGAAAACATATTTTGGGGTTGTTCTAGGTCCAGGAGGCTGGACATATGTCAGATTTTTATTCTAACTACTGGCAATGAAAGCTACTTTATTTCAGATAAATATTAATGGAAATGTGTTGGCTATTCTGAAAATGTGGACATATTTAGACTTAGAACATTGGTGGTAGGTCGAATGAGATGTGAGCCCTAGTCAAGCAGCAACTGCAATCCTAATCAGGGTAACAAGCAGGCAAACTCTAAAGTAATGTGTGCTCACCCTCTGGTAGCTTGGCAGAGACTAGACAGGCTTAAATTATAGGCAATGTGTAAAGTGTTTGTGCAACACTTCAAACAGTTAAACAGCGAAAACACCATACAAATAGATTCCATTCCAGGTTAGAAAAATAGAGCCTAATTTAATGAATAAAACAAGACAAAATGACAAAATTCCAATAAGTAGAATTTAAGATACAGAGCTTTTGAGAATATACTGTAGCATAGCACTTAGAAGCAATTAGTGCGTACTTGTAGAGGCAATGCACTGGTTCTGATCCAAGCAACAGGGATGATGCACCGGTTGTGGTCCCCACAATGGCGCAAATGCGATGGTTTGGCAAAGGGTGCATGGGTTTTGCTGAAGCAAGCACATTAGGTCTCCCTTCCAAGTGTCCCAGTGCTTAATTCGAGCCGGTGTTTTCCGGTTCTCAGCACCAGCACTTAGTTGCCAACACTGGTGCTTGTGGCAGTCTGCCACAAGGTGGTGCTGTCTGAGATGACTAAAACAAAAGTCAATTATTAATTCAGTATACATTAAAAATGACTATTACCTGCTGCTCAAACCATTCTTATAGCTTTTGGGGCCTGTAATAGTCCGAATTGTCACACTTGTCGAAGTGTGATGGTTAGTAGTTGAGTTGTCACTAACATTGGCAGCATGGCAAGGGCAAAGTGTGGTGCAAGCTGCAGTGGTCTCCTGACAAGAGCACTGGCACTTATTCTTTTATAAATTGAGCATTGAAGGGTCCATGACTGGGGTGGAACCATTTGGCAGGGAAAACTCATAAATGGCAAAGTGAAGGTGCCGAAGCAGGTAAGTTGGAAGTCTTTTTTTCCCAGAGATTTCAGATTGGGAGGACAGCCATATAACCCTTGGAGTGACACTGCATTCACATGATGCCGGTCCACTCCTTCTCTCACAGGTAGGGAACAACAGACAGCATGGCAGCACAGCAAGGCATGAGTCCAGTAAAGCATCAGTCCAGCAAAGCAGCAGTCCAGCTGAGTGGCAGTCCTTCAGCAGTACAGCAGTCATTCTTCCTGGAAGAATCTTCACAGGTCCAGATGTATACCACAGTGGTGATGTTAAAGGTCCAGTACATATACCCAGTTTGGCCTTTGAAGTGGGGGAGACTTCAAAGAAAGGCCTAAGAAGTGCACAGAGGTCCTGCCCTTCCTGCTCTGGCTCCAGACTCACAACAGGTGGGTATACAGCCCTTTGTGTGGGGACAGGACACAGCCTATTCAGATGTAAGTGAGGCTGGGTCAAGCTCATCTGGGGGGAATACACAGAACCCAACTCTCACCCATCCCAGACATGTGATGAGAGATAAGAAGCAAGCACCAAATTGCTGAAGTAAGAAAATGTCAACTTTCTAACAGCTGCATTTTCAGAAATAAATTTTTAAATCTGACTTCACCATGAATTGAGATTTTAAATTAGGATTCAAGAGACACCAGACTTGGAGGCTTTATCTCTTCTGAATTGGAAAAGACACTTATAAAATGTAATGATATACTCCCAATGTTATCCTTTGTGAGAGATAGGCCTTGCAGTAGTGAAAAACTGTAGTGAAAAACGACTTTGAGATTTTTTCGCTTCCAAGAAATTTAAAACTTAAAAGTACCTATCCTGCCTTTTAAATACATTGCACCCTGTCCTCTGTTTTGACCAGGTCCTACTTCAGGGGTGACATATGCATAAAAAGGGATGGTTTGAGCCTTGCATAATGGTTTATTTTGCCAGGGGGCATGGCAGTGTGAACTGCACTCACAGGTTCAACAATGGCAGGCCTTGTTATGTGTTTTGTGCATGTTCCATTGTAGCTTTCCCTATGTTAGCCTTGTTGTACGTGTTGTAGGCTGCATTTCTGTTGCACACGTTACTACATAAGCGCTCTCGCTTTTGTGCCACATTGTAATTCCACACAGAACCTGCATATATTTTCGTATTCTGTTCTTTTCCTGGGATTTAGTCTGAACACCATAGACAAGGTAAAAAAACAATGCACCTTGTTATTTTCTCTGGTGGACACCAGCACCTTGATATAACATGAGAATGCCACTTCTGTTTGTGAACAAACACGTCTTGTCATATAACTGAGGAAAGGAGTTCAAAACGCACACAATGAGCAAAGGTCAAGATTGCCATGTCAGCTGAGATGTAGAATGTGAATGCTAAGGTACAGGGTCCACCACTAATCCCAGAGATCTTTGATATATCATCATTCACCTTTAGTAGGGGTGGGGGCAGCCTAAACAGTCCTATAACATGACAGGGATTTTTATGGACTATGATTTGTTATCAATGCTAGCGATATTTTTGCTATCCATTTGTTTTCTAATTGTGGTGAAAATACTGCACCTTAGTGCAAGATAGTTTAAATAAATATTCTAAACTTCCTCTGTGTCTCTTGTTTATTTTATTGTGGACAAGTACGAGTGAGAGAGCAAAAGAGTGTTTCCTGTTTCTGAGATCCTTGAGAGGATCAAGAGTGTTGTGTTTAGGGGTGTCAAATCACGTGTTTCCCTGGAAAGGTTAGGAGGGCAAGTGAGGCACTATAGCTAGTCTGTCTCGGGCTCAAAGATATTGAGATGGTATGGTGACTACTACTTTTTGCTGAATTAGTTTTTGGCTTTAGGTCTCTGAGCCCTCTACTACTAATAATCAGTGTGGTATCTTTTTGATTGTAATGAAAAACCTTATTTAAGTCCTTCGCCGCGGGGGTAATTCCCCCGTGGCACGGGGGGCGGCGGCGCTGTGCTCGTGACGAGCCCAGCTCGTTATGAGGCACAGTGGAGCTGTGCTCATGACGAGCTGAGCTCGTCACGACTCCGCCCACTAATTGATTCTCCCGCACAGGCGGGGAATCAATCACGCGTGGGCAGAGCGCGACCGTTATGACGAGCCCAGCTCGTCATGAGCACAGCTCCACTGTGCCTCATGACGAGCTGGGCTCATCATAAGCACACAAGGGGTTAATGGTAATGCCAGGTTTTTATAACAATTTTGAAAATGCCACTTTTAGCAAGTTGGTCATTTTTCTGCCCTTAGCCCTTTTGTGCCTAAAGCCTGTCTTGGGTCACATCACTGGGTGTAACTTACTGTTAGACTTTGTGAATTTCTACCAGACAATCAGAAAATAGTTGGATTAGGTGTGCCTCAATGGGCCATCTGTTGGCAGAATGTGGGATGTGCAGAGCTGAACACAGCCCGCTGAAAACTGAATAGGGAGTGCTGTGCCTTCACACATAGGGCCTATCACCTTCACATTGTCATTGCAGCCAGCTTGGAGTCATTAAATTCTACGAGCTTCAAAGCCACTGTTTAGAAGTTTCTGCCACCTTCCAGAAGGAGGGCATGAGGGTGTAAAAAGGGGGCCACAGACACCAACTCTTCCATACAGTTCTGGACCTGTGGATACTATGCCAGGAAGGACTGCTGTGCTACTGAAAAGACTGGCACTCTGTCGGGCTGCTGACCTGCTGCTGCCTTGCTGAATTGCCAAGCTACCCTCTTGCCTAGGGAAGAAAAACTGGACTTGCAACTTGAGCCTAGGAACCCCAGAGTGTCACACGGGGCTGTTTGCTGGCCACCTGAACTGAGCCTCAGGGACACAAAAGACTGCCTACACCTTAAACCCACACCTGAACCTAGTCTGAGTGACTCTTGATCCTCCAAGTAGTGCCCCACTAGTCCTGGACCTTTCTAAATGGCGCTGGAGGTGACCAGATAGTCAAAATCCAAAAGTAAGGACTTTTTGACTAAGCACTGCTCTGAGAACCAGGAGAATTCCAGGACCAACCTGCTCGCCTATAAGCCCGCAGTGCATCGCTGGTCGGATTGACATTGTGGCTTCTCCCACTACATTCTACCCCACAGCAGCAAATCTTGTTGAGTGGTCCTCCTCCAAAGGGGTATTTGGCCTTGCGGAATTGTCTTCAAGTACAGCCCTCTGTCTTGTCTCAATGGAGATTTCTGTTTCAGAGATTAAGGGGCCGATTCTGGTGCAGTCGTAAACAGTTCCGACCATTGGTCGGAGCCGTTCTAACTGCAATGGAATCGGCTGTTCGGATTCCTTTCTGACCGACTGTTGGAGGGAGGACCACCGGGGCGTCGGAGAGACTACTCCGGGGCACCTTCCTACTGCAAAGTTATAGCCGAGCGCCGCTGAGAAGCCCCCTAGGGGAGGTCCCTCTCCTATGTTCGTACTAGGCCCAGTAATACCACCACACAGGACTCCGTATCAGTTGCTTAACTTGGTTCTTTATCAACAGTAGTACGTTCAATATTTACAGTGGGATCGAAGGATCCAATAAGAGTCTCAATGTCTTTAGAGGGGTAAGGTAGCGGGACAGTCTTAGTACCAGCCAGGTACGGGAAGGCTCTGCGCCAGACCTTGAGTGCTGGTCTCGGAGCGGCTCGGACGAGGAGAGCCGCGACGGCGTCTGCAGGGCTCGGGTGGTAGTTCCGCTTCGGTCGAGCCGCGACACAGTCAGCAGGGCTCCGGTGGTAGGTCCGCTTCGGTCGAGCCGCGACAAGGTCAGCTGGGCTCTGGTGGTAAAGTTCAACAAGGTCAGGCCGCGTCAGCGTCAGCAGGGCCCCAAAGGTTCGTGAAGGTCTTTAAGCACGATGGAGCCGCGACGTCGTCAGCAGGGCTCAGAGGGTGGGTTTCAGGATGAGTCTTCTTCCGTAGGGTCAGCCGCGATCCGATCAGCAGGGCTCTTGACTCCAGGATACAACTACTGTCCTGCTGTCGGGTCGCCCCAGATATAGGACTGGAGCCCTTTGATGTCCGGACCCTTGCGCCCGGAGGGGGCGGAGAGGCCAGGTAGGAAGCGACCAGACGCCCAGCAGGAGAGGCGCCAGGCCCGAGAGAGCTGTGGGGCGATCGCACCGAGGTGTGGAAGGACGGTTGGGGGTCCCATCGATACTGCCCTCCGCCGGGAGTGGGAAGGGTTCACGTGGTATACCCCGGGCCAGGGGTTGGCGCCTTGATGTCGGGCCTCGCTGGGACAGAGGCCGGGTGAAGCGGGGTCACGCAGGTGGTCACGTGGCGTGACGTGTAATCCAAAATGGAGGAGCCCAGAGGTGCATGGGACCTCGTGCGGCTTGGCGAGGGGGAACAGGACCACGCCACGAGGCCGGCTCCCACACGCGTCCCCCCCAGCTGAAGGCAGGGAGAGTCACCCATCTCCTTGGGGGTTCTCCTCGCCGAGGCGGAAGAATCGGGATAGGCCATCAGCGTTGGCGTGGTCGTTGCCGGGCCGGTGTTCCACAGTGAAGTCCATCCCTTGCAGCGAGATGGACCATTGCAATAACTTGGGGTTCTCACCCCGCATTTGCATGAGCCACCGCAAGGGCCGGTGGTCAGTTTGGACCCTGAAGTGGGTGCCGAAAAGGTAGGGCCAGAGCTTCTTGAGGGCCCATACCACGGCGAAGGCCTCCCGCTCGATGGTGCTCCACCTCTGTTCTCGCGGCAGCAGTCGGCGGCTGATAAAGGCCACAGGTCGGTCGAGACCCTTGGCGTCCAGCTTGGAGAAAACCGCCCCGACCCCGTACTCCGAGGCATCGGTCTGGACTACAAATTCCTTGCTGTAGTCAGGGGCCTGTAGCACAGGGGCAGCGCACATGGCCGCCTTGAGGGTCTCAAAAGCGGTCTGACAGCGGGGCGTCCAGTGCACTACCTTGGGCTGTTTCTTGGAAGTGAGCTCCGTCAGGGGGCCCACAATGCTGCCATAATCCTTGATGAATCGTCGGTAGTAGCCTGTGAGGCCTAGGAAGGCCCGGACAGCGGTTTGGGTTGCGGGGGGCTCCCATGCCTGGATGGCGTCGACCTTTAACTGGAGGGGCGCCACCTGGCCACTCCCCACCTGGTGACCCAGATAGGTCACAGATCCTTGACCGATCTGGCATTTACTGGCCTTAATGGTGAGTCCGGCTCTTTGGAGAGCGGCCAGGACTTCCCCGAGGTGTCCTAGGTGCGCGGCCCAGTGGTCGCTGAAGACGGCAATGTCGTCGAGGTAGGCCGCACTGAAGGCTTCTAGTCCGGCCAGGACCTTGTTCACGAGCCTCTGAAAGGTCGCTGGGGCGTTCTTCATACCGAAGGGCATTACCCGAAAGCGGTAGTGCCCATCGGGGGTGGAGAAGGCGGATCGTTCCTGGGCGCCGGGAGTGAGCTTGATCTGCCAGTACCCAGCGGTGAGATCAAAGGTGCTTAGGTAGCGGGCGGCCCCTAAGCGATCGATCAGCTCATCTGCGAGTGGCAAGGGGTGGGCATCGGTCTTGGTGACTGCGTTCAGGCCCCGGTAGTCGACACAAAACCTGAGTTCCGGGGCAGTGCCGGGGGTGGCGGCCTTCGGCACCAAGACCACCGGGCTGGCCCACGGGCTGTCGGACGGCTCGATGACTCCGAGGGCGAGCATCTTGGTGACCTCGGTCTGTATGCAGGCTCGGACTCGGTCAGGTACTCTGTAAGCGCGGTGTCGCACAGGGGGGCTGTCCCCCGTATCCACGTCGTGGACGCACCAGGTGGTCACCCCGGGCGTGAGAGAGAAGAGGGCAGCGAAGGGTTGCAGCAGCTTCTGGCAGTCATGGCACTGTTCTGGTGTCAGGGTGGCGGGGAGGCGGACGCCCTCCAAGGAGCCGTCTTGGCCCGAGGACCCCAGGAGGTCTGGTAGGGGGCTCGGAGTCACTTTCGCCCCCATCGTCGGTAGCCAGCAGCAGGCTTAGTTCAGTTCGGGCAAAGTGGGGCTTGAGCTGTTTGGCGTGCAGGACCCGGAGGGGGTTCCTCGGGGACTCCATGTCGACTAGGTACGTGACGGGGCTCTTCCTCTCAACTACCTTGAAGGGCCCGGTCCACTTGTCCTGCAGGGCGCAGGGGTCCACTGGTGACATGACCCAGACTTGCTGGCCCGGCTCGAACTCGATGGTTGAGGCATTTTCGTCATACCAGCGTTTCATGTCTTCTTGGCTGGCTTCGAGGTGGGCTTCTGCCAGGGCCCGGAACTTCCGAGTCTGGTTCTGCAGGGTCAGGAGGTACCGGTAGACGTCGGGAGGGGCATCTTGGACTTGCGCCTCCCAGCCCTCCTTGACCAGGCTGAGGGGCCCTCGGACGGGGTGCCCGTACAATAGTTCGAAGGGGCTGAAGCCCAGGGATTTCTGTGGTACCTCCCGATAGGCGAACAGGAGGCAGGGCAGCAGGACATCCCATCTTCTCCTCAGGGGCTCTTCCAGGCCCTTGATCATCCCCTTCAGGGTTCTGTTGAACCGCTCGACCAGTCCGTTCCCCTGGGGGTGGTAAGGGGTGGTGAATTTATAGGTGACCCCACATTGTTGCCAGAGGGATCTCATGTATTTTTAAATAAAGTTCGTACCCCTGTCGCTCACCACTTCTCGGGGGAACCCCACCCTGGAGAAGATGCCCATCAGGGCCCGACCCACCACTGGAGCTGTCACGGTGCGGAGTGGGATGGCCTCGGGGTATCGGGTGGCGTGGTCGACCAGTACCAGGATGAAGCGGTGTCCCAGGGCGGTTCGGGGGTCGAGGGGCCCCACGATGTCGATCCCTACTCGTTCGAACCGGGTGTTGACGGTTGGGAATGGTTGTAGGGGGGCTTTCACTCGGCCCCCAGTCTTCCCGCTAGCTTGGCAGGTCGGGCAGGACCGGCAGTGATGGTCCACGTCTCTTCTCATTCGGGGCCAATAGAAATGGGTCACTAGGCGGCTGTACGTTTTGTCCCGCCCGAGGTGTCCGGCGAGGGGCACGTCATGTGCCAGGTTCAGGAGGAACTCTCGAAATCGGAGGGGGACCACCAACACCCGGCCGGCCCCTAGTTCGGCGACTTTCTGCTCGCTATACAATAAGTCATTGTCCCAATAGACCCAGTGGGTTCCCGTGGGGTCCCCCGCAGCCTGGGCGGCCGCTTGCTGTCGGGCCCCCTCGAGGGACGGGCAGGCCTTCTGCTCTTGCTGGAATTGTTCGCGGTTGGGGCCCCCGTCGTGGCGCCACTGGGCCAGCTCGGGGATCTCGCTGAGGGAGGCGGCCTCGTCGGTAGAAAGTTCGGACGGCCCGGCCTCCTCGTCAGGTTCCTCCGTGCCGGAGGGGGTTGATGGTTCGGGGCCCGTCGGCTTGTCGGGGGCCGTGGCAGCGGCTGGTTGGGCGGTCATGGACCGGGTGGTGGCGCAGGCCCACTCGGGCAGTCCTAGCATCCCCAGATGCTCTCGGCGTTCCACCTGGGCCCAGGGGGAGCTCTCTAGGTCATTCCCCAGGAGGCAGTCTACTGGGGCGTCGTCGCGGACAGTCACTTTTAGGGTGCCGGACACTCCTCCCCACTCGAAGGGGATCCTGGCCATCCGGCACATGCTCTCGGTGTTGGCCGCGGTCCGGACAGGGCATAGGACATGCGGCAGGATTTGTTCGGGGGTCACCAGGTGGCAGCGGACAGCGGTCACACTGGCCCCAGTGTCCCGGAGGGCCTCGGCCCGTCGTCCATTGATGGTGACCCACTGTTGGTACTTCTGGGTGTTGCTTGGGATGGCAGCTCGGGGCACCATTTCTCGGGAGCCCAGGCATACAAGCGACATAGCAGCTGGTTCCCACTCGGGGGACCCGCCGTCGTGGTTTTCCTCCTCGTCTTCTCCCTCCCCCAGGGCTGCGGCAGCTATTTGCCGGGGAGGGGGCCCAGCGGTCCCGTTCCATCGGTTCACGGGGCAGGCCGGGTCTCTCGCATAGTGGCCGGTCTGCTGGCAGCCGAAGCAGGTCACTGTTGGTCGTGGTCCAGGCCGTGCGATAGGAGTCCCCCTTCGGCCCATGGTCGGGGACGTGTGGTTGGTGGCTTGGCCTCGTGGCGGGCTTCGGGGCGGCCCTGCCGTGAATTCTCGACTGCGGTGGGACCCCCCTCCTCCGCCTCGCTGGCGGGGAGGTCCCGTGGTACTCCGTTGGTAGTCCCCCACGGGGTTCCGGGGGACCCGGGTGTTGACCCATCGGCCTGCTTCGGCGGCGAGCTTCCGGGGCTCGGTCAGTTTACTGTCCAGGAGGTGTTGCCTTAGTTCAACAAAGCAGTTGTTGGCGAGGTGCTCCCAGACAATGAGGTCGAACAGTTCATTGTATGAGGTGACCTTGCTTCCTTTGATCCATCGTTCCAATGCTCGACTGAAGAAGTCCACGTATTCGACCCACGTGGTACCGGGGAGCTTCTTGCAGTCCCGGAAGCGCTGCCGGTACATCTCGGGTGATAGTCCGTAGCGTGTGAGTAGGGCTTCTTTCATGTGGTCGTAGGATGTCATCACCGCGTCGGGGAGTTGCAGCAGGGTATCCCGGCCCTCGCTGAGGAACCTCCCCATAGGCCGGCACCCCAATCCTTCCGGGGTACCCGATGGGAGGTCATGGCTACTTCGTACGCTCGGAACCATTGCTGGATGTCGTCATTTTTATAGTACTCCTTGACGACATCCTTGGGAATGTGAACCTTTGGCTCGGTCAGTGGCAGAGCGTCCCGGGCTCCGGGGGTGCTGGTCTCCCCCGTTTTAGCTTTTAGTTCAAGTTCCTTGAGGCTCCTCTCGTGCTCGAGGGTTAGCCGTCTCTCCTCTAGTTCCCGATGCCGTTTCTTTTCCTCGATTTCCTCTTGCAGCCGTAGTTGCTCCAAGGCTATTTACTTCTCCGCCAGTAGGAGCTCACCGTCCAGCCGGAGTCGGGCGAGGTCCATTTCGTGTGTCCGGACCCTCTCCCGTTCTCGCATTTCTTCGGGGGAAAGGCTGGTTTCTGGGACGGTTCGCCCCCCATCTGTTGGGGTTGGGGTTGGCAGGTTTCCGTCCCGGGCCGAGGTCCCTTCGGCTCGGGGTGGAGTGGTCTCGGTTTCTGCCCAGGCTTTCAGGGCTTTCTGCATTTGTTCCTTGGTCCCCAATCCTGTGGTTGGGATCCCTTTGTCCTTGCAGAATTGTTTTAGTTCTTTGTGGGTGTATTCTTCCAACCTTTCCGGCTGGAAGGTTGCGGCCACGGTTGCCTCTTGGCCGTCCATGGTTCCCTTTTCTCCGTCTGGTTAGGTAGTTGGTGCGTTACTGGCCTGTACGATTGCGTCTGGCTCGGATCCCGTCGCTGGCCACCAAATGTTGGAGGGAGGACCACCGGGGCGTCGGAGAGACTACTCCGGGGCACCTTCCTACCACAAAGTTATAGCCGAGCGCCGCTGAGAAGCCCCCTAGGGGAGGTCCCTCTCCTAGGTTCGTACTAGGCCCAGTAATACCACCACACAGGACTCCGTATCAGTTGCTTAACTTGGTTCTTTATCAACAGTAGTACGTTCAATATTTACAGTGGGATCGAGGGATCCAATAAGAGTCTCAATGTCTTTAGAGGGGTAAGGTAGCGGGACAGTCTTAGTACCAGCCAGGTACGGGAAGGCTCTGCGCCAGACCTTGAGTGCTGGTCTCGGAGCGGCTCGGACGAGGAGAGCCGCGACGGCGTCTGCAGGGCTCGGGTGGTAGTTCCGCTTCGGTCGAGCCGCCACACAGTCAGCAGGGCTCCGGTGGTAGGTCCGCTTCGGTCGAGCCGCGACGAGGTCAGCTGGGCTCTGGTGGTAAAGTTCAACAAGGTCAGGCCGCGACAGCGTCAGCAGGGCCCCAAAGGTTCGTGAAGGTCTTTAAGCACGATGGAGCCGCGACGTCGTCAGCAGGGCTCAGAGGGTGGGTTTCAGGATGAGTCTTCTTCCGTAGGGTCAGCCGCGATCCGATCAGCAGGGCTCTTGACTCCAGGATACAACTACTGTCCTGCTGTCGGGTCGCCCCAGATATAGGACTGGAGCCCTTTGATGTCCGGACCCTTGCGCCCGGAGGGGGCGGAGAGGCCAGGTAGGAAGCGGCCAGACGCCCAGCAGGAGAGGCGCCAGGCCCTAGAGAGCTGTGGGGCGATCGCACCGAGGTGTGGAAGGACGGTTGGGGGTCCCATCGATACTGCCCTCCGCCGGGAGTGGGAAGGGTTCACGTGGTATACCCTGGGCCAGGGGTTGGCGCCTTGATGTCGGGCCTCGCTGGGACATAGGCCGGGTGAAGCGGGGTCACGCAGGTGGTCACATGGCGTGACGTGTAATCCAAAATGGAGGAGCCCCGAGGTGCATGGGACCTCGTGCGGCTTGGCGAGGGGGAACAGGACCACGCCACGAGGCCGGCTCCCACACCGACCCATTTTGGCATATTTGATTTACTGGTAAGTACCTAGTAAAGTGCAGTATGTGTGACTAGGGCCTCTAAATCAAATGCTACTAGTGGGCCTGCATCACTAGTTGTGCCACCCATATGAGTATCCCTATAAACTTGTCTCTGTCTGAGGTGAGTGCAGTTTTTAACTGCCATGTCAACCTGGCAAGTGCACCGACTTGACAGGCCCTAATCTTCCCTTTTTCTACTTGTAAAGCACCTCTAAGGAAGGCCCAAGATGGCCGTATGGACAGGTTGCAGTGTACGAGAAAGATGCAACATGTGCTGGTGTTTTTTTACAAGTCCAGATAGTGAAATACTGCACATTTTGTTTTTCACTCTTGTAAGGACTAGCTTTCCCATAGGTTATCATTTCAATTGGGAAGAAATAGAGATTTGGAGTTTGGCTCCCTGAGCTCAGAATTTTAAAACACATATTTTAGTGAAAGTGTTTTTTAAACTGTATGTTTGAAAATGCCACTTTTAGAAAGTGGGCATTTTCTTGTTTGACCATCCTTTGCCTCTGCCTGCCTGTGGATTCAATGTCTGGTTTAGACTGACAATGGCCTATTTGTGCCTTCGCTCTAGACAGTAACACAAAGAGAATTTAGGTGTGCCCTGCATATCCTGATTGCCCATCACTAGGCTGATGGGCCTTCCTGAGCTAGAGTTGTGGGAGGGGTTGTCACTGATACTTGAATAGGACTGTACCTGGTCTCTCACAATGCTGTCTCCACCCCCCTGGAGTGTGTCTGGAGCCAAGACCAGGCCTGGCAGGAACTTGTGCACTACAAAGACAATCCTTTGAAGAATGCCTACTTCAAAGACCAAAAGGGGTATAAGTATTGGAACTAAAACCTAAGACATTTAGACCACTTCTGGATCAAGAGGAGGCTCTGTCAAGGAGAAGAGCTGAAGAGCTGTAAGGAGGAGTACTGCCCCTGTGCTGTGTGTTGATTTGTTGGGTTGGTCTGCAGTTGCTGCTTCTGCTCTGAAGAGGAAAGGGACTGGACTTTGCTGTGTATCCTGCTTGACAATTTTCTCCAAGAGAATGTGTGTGCTTGCCTCCTGTTAGGAAGTCTCAGGGCCATCAAAGACTTCATCTTCAGCACCTGTGAACTTCACTGCTGGGAGTTATGACCTGCAAAGTGGTGCCAACTCCAGTCTTGCACCCTTGGAGGTGGCTCCTTCTGCAAAAAGCTACAATGGACTTGAAAATTGGTGCTTTGCCATTCCAGTGCCTGTTTTTCCAACGCAGCACCATTGTGTGGGAAATGTTTCCATGTACTGCTGCTGTGCAGCCAAAGGGCAAATGGACATAATATCGACTTTTTAATATCGACATGACATATTATCGAGTCAATAATATCGAATTTCCCAAAATATCGTCAGTCAGTATATCGAATGGCAAAATATCGTTTTTTTTTTTATTTTAAATATCGAATGAGAAAATATCGAGTACAAAATATCGAAAGGACAAAATATAGTTATTTTTTTAAGGTAAGAAATATCGAATATGATAATGTCGAATTATAGGAAAAATCAGAATTTTAAATTTGTTACATTTTACCAATGTTATAATAATACATTCTAAATAGTATATGTAATAATAGTTAATAAATATGTAAAAAAGTCTTAGTATAATAAATTTTAGGAGCGGGATGTTGGGTTATTAGGGGATAAGGGTGGGGAGTGTTTTAAAAATATATATATAAATATAATCTGTAAATTATAAATTGTAATTGTTGAGAGTAAAAGTATATTTATGAGATAATTATAATATATTAATTTTTCAGAAAGGTAATTCATAATATAAATAATAGGAGTGGGATGTTTGGTTATTAGGGGATAAGGGTGGGGAGTGTTTTAAAAATATAAAAATAAATAATATGTAAATTATAATTTGTAATTGTTGAGAGTAAATATATATTTATGAGATAATAATAATATATGAATTTTCTTGAAAGGTTATTTATAAAAACATAAATTGGAGTTGGATGTTGGGTTATTAGGGGATAAGGGTGGGGAGTGTTTTAAAAATATAAAAATAAATAATATGTAAATTATAATTTGTAATTGTTGAGAGTAAATATTTATTTATGAGATAATAATAATATATGATTTTTATAGAAAGGTTATTTATAAAAACATAAATTGGAGTTGGATGTTGGGTTATTAGGGGATATGGGTGGGGAGTTAATTAAAAATAGATATATAAATTATATGTAATTTATAATGTGTAATTGTTGAGAGTAAATATATATTTATGAGGTAATAATAATATATTAATAATTTAGAAAGGTTATTTATAATATAAATTATTTGAGTGGGATGTTGGGTTATTAGGGGATAAGGGTGGGGAATTTGTAGAAAAAATAATATTTTATTATATGTTAATATAAATTATTATTGTTGAGAGTAAATATATATTTATGAGATCATAATATTATTAATATATAATTATATTATGAGTCATGATATTTTTAGGAATGTGATGTTGTGTTAATAGTGGGTAAGGGTGTGTACTGTTATCAAAACTTATAAATTTCGAATATGTTGACAATAATTTATATTTGTTGAGAGTTTATAAAAGATATTTAAATGTAAATAAATAATTTTACTATATTCATACAGACATATGTACTTAAAATAGACAGAATATTGTGTTATTTAAAGTGGAGTGGGAATAGTAAATTATATGTA
Organism: Triturus cristatus; assembly: GCF_964204655.1. Classification (NCBI taxonomy): domain Eukaryota; kingdom Metazoa; phylum Chordata; class Amphibia; order Caudata; family Salamandridae; genus Triturus; species Triturus cristatus. The sequence goes on along the minus strand of NC_140588.1, from coordinate 77,375,557 downwards.
TTTACTATCCATCACCTTCCCAAAAATAATACTGACTGGAGTTGGAATAGTAAATTAGATTTATTTCTTATCCAGCACCTTCCCAAAAATAATACTCAGTGGAGTTGGAATAGTAAATGATATTTTTTTTAATATCCAGCACTTTCCCAGATTTAATCTTTATTGGAGTTGGAGTAGTAAATTATATTTATTTACTATCCAGCACCTTCCCTAAATTAATTTTGAATGGAGTTGAAATAGTAAATTATATTTATTTACTAGCCAGCACCTTACCTAAATTAATATTGACTGGAGTTGGAATAGTAAATTATATTTATTTACTATCCAGCACCTTCTCCAAATTAATATTGACTGGAGTTGGAATAGTAAATTATATGTATTTACTATCCAGCACTTTCCCTGATTTAATATTGATAGGAGTTGGAGTAGTAAATTATATTTATTTACTATCCACCACCTTCCCTAAATTTATATTGACTGGAGTTGGAATAGTAAATTATATTTAATTACTATCCAGCACCTTCCCTAAATTAATATTGACTGAAGTTGGAATAGTAAATTATATTTATTTACTATCCAGCACCTTCCCTAAATTAATATTGACTGGAGTTGGAATAGTAAATTATATGTATTTACTATCCAGCACCTTCCCTAAAATCATATTGACTGGAGTTTGGAATAGTAAATTATATTTATTTACTATCCAGCATTTTCCCTGATTTAATATTTATTGGAGTTGGAGTAGTAAATTATATTTATTTACTATCCAGCACCTTCCCTAAATTAATATTGACTGGAGTTGGAATAGTATATTATATTTATTTACTATCCAGCACCTTTCCCAAAATCATATTGACTGGAGTTTGGAATAGTAAATTATATTTATTTACTATCCAGCATTTTCCCTGATTTAATATTTATTGGAGTTGGAGTAGTAAATTATATTTATTTACTATCCAGCACCTTCCCTAAATTAATATTGACTGGAGTTGGAATAGTATATTATATTTATTTACTATCCAGCACCTTCCCTAAATTAATATTGACTGGAGTTGGAATAGTAAATTATATTTATTTACTATCCAGCACCTTCCCTCAATTAATATTGACTGGAGTTGGAATAGTAAATTATATTTATTTACTATCCAGCATCTTCCCTAAATTAATATTGGCTGGAGTTGGAATAGTAAATTATATTTATTTACTATCCAGCACCTTCCCTAAATTAATATTGACTGGAGTTGGAATAGTAAATTATATTTATTTACTATCCAGCATCTTCCCTAAATTAATATTGACTGGAGTTGGAATAGTAAATTATTTTTATTTACTATCCAGCACCTTCCCTGATTTAATATTGATTGGAGTTGGAGTAGTAAATAATATTTATTTACTATCCAGTACTTTATTTGATTTAATACTGAGTGGAGTTGGAATAGTCAATTATATTTAGTTACTATCCAGCACCTTCCCAGATGTAATATTTATTGGAGTTGGAATAGTCAATTATATTTATTTACTATCCATCACCTTCTCTAAATTAAGACTGACTGGAGTTGGAATAGTACATTATATTTATTTACTATCCAGCACCTTCCTGATTTATTCTTCATTGGAGTTGGAGTAGTAAATTATATTTATGTACTATCCTGCAATTTCTTTAATTTAATACTGAGTGGAGTTGGTATAGTGAATTATATTTATTTACTATCTAGCAACTTTCATGATTTAATATTGATTTGAGTTGGAATAGTAAATTATATATATGTAAGAAAATGATAATATTTTCATCTAACAGTTTAAATATATATATTTAATAGAGTATTAATATTATTAATATGTGTATTATTAATAGTATTAATAAATAAATTGGTTATATTTTTAATTATTGTTGTAAAAGGAATATTGCATTTTTATTTACTTGAAGTTAACAAAACATCATATAACTGTAATTGTATATTTTTTATACATAGTACATATGTTGAATTAATATTATAAATATATTTTTTTTAATAATAATAATATTTACATTATTTAAGTGTTTAGTATTTTGGTATCATCTTATGTATTTATTTTATATTTAGATATGTAGAGTTATTAATGCTATAGATTTTTAATAATAAATATTAATATATGTGTTCTATTATTTATTATTAGTGTTGTACTAGTTTTAATAAATTTAGGTGAATTAATCATTTTGTTTTAAGCTTTTAGAAATTATTTTGGTAAAAGTTTGGGTGAGTTTACTGTATGTTTTATAATATTTAAGTGTAACATTTGTATTTATTTAATTCTTTTAGTTGAAGGGGACTATTTTTGTAACCGCTTAGTGTCATTTTGGGTTATTTCGGCGGGATGAGATCGCGGTTGGGAGCTGTGTCGCTTGGAGGCAGGTAAGAGTTATTTAATATTGTTTAAATTAGGTTTAAAGATAATTTGGATTTAGTCTGTTGGTTTGTAGTGTATTTAGAGTTTGGTGGTTGTGTTTTTGGTGTAATTCAGGTGTGTGTTACGTTGTGGTAATTTTCGAGTAGGTTACGTGTTTTAGGACTCGTGTTTAGGTAGTAGTGTTTGTAGATATTTTTATGTGTATTGTTATTAAATGTTATCAAACCTTTTTAGAAGTTGTGTTAATGTACTTTTTGTGTGGGTGGGTATGTTTACTTTTTGTTTTACAGGTTTCTCTTCGACGACGTCGCTTTTTGGAGACTGTTGCCGTATTTTTTTTTAAGAGGTGTGTATTAGTTTAGTGAACTAATGTTTATTGAACACTCTCTTAATTTTTCGCGTTTTCATAGTGGTTACAATTTTGTAAGCGTTTTCGGGTTTTTGAAGGGTTTGCCAATTGGATTTATCGCCAAATGATGTTTTTTTGGATCAGTTGCTGTTTTTCTTTTTGGAGAAGGTGTGTGTTCGTTTTGTAAGCTAATCTTTATTTAACACACTCTTTATTTTTGCCATTTTCTTGGAGCGTTTTTTACGTTTTATATATTTTCGGGTTTTTGATGACATTTTAAGTTGGATTCATGAATTCGAGGAATTGTTTAAGGACATGTTTGCATTTTTGCATTTTTTGGGGGGCTTTTTTAACGTTGTTTGGGATACATTGACACCTGGATGGACTTTGAGCTTCTCTTTTATTGGATTTGGTGCTACAACAACTGTAAGTAATAGTTTTAATGGTATGTGGGAGGGAAATGTCATTTATTTCTGTTTTGCTATGTATTGTATTTTGTTAATTATTATTAATTTGTGAATATATTTTTAATCTTTTATCTATTGTATATATTTGACAAATTAATAATGTTTCATGAAAGTATGGAAGGATTTTAATTATGCTTATGTTGAGATTTATATGACAATGTTTTCATTCATGTTTACATTTTAATTAAAGGATGCTTTTTGCAATTAGGGATAAGTATTCTAAGCCTCGAGTTGTAGGATAGAGTGTAACTTGGCTTTGGAGAAGTTCATACATTTTATTTGTTTGCTTACTTACTTTAGGTTTAATTAGTGTAATGGATTGTTGCATCCTTAGTTCTTGGCAGCTTTGCTCTTTTTGAATACAGAGGTGCCGATTACGATCCGGTAAAAACCGGGTACGAACCGTCGGTCGGAGAGTTTTCTCCGTCCGACTCGTACCCGGTCGGAAAACTTTACAAACATGGAATTACGATTCGCATGGAAACACCATTTCCGTACGAATCGTAAAAAACACCGACCGACAAAAACATGCATACGAATGTGATCCGGGAATGCTGCGACGTGACGTCGGGACGCTTCCAGGCAGCGTTTCACGACCCAGGAATTACGATTCGAACCGACAGCAGTCCGGACGGCAATATTTTTACGGCACCCAAAAAGTGCCGGAAATGCGAAGTACGGCGCGAAACGACCAGAGTAGGTGGCCCGGTAAGCGCCGTACCCCCCCAGCCCCCGCATGTACGCGCCGCCCCCCCCCAGCCCCCGCATGTACGTGTCAAACCCCCCCGTGTATGTACACCCGAGTACGTGTCGAACTGTACGTGTCGAACCCCCCCGTGTATGTACACCCGAGTACGTGTCTAACCCCCCCGTGTATGTACAACCGAGTACGTGTCGAACCCCCCCGTGTATGTACACCCGAGTACGTGTTGAACTGTACGTGTCGAACCCCCCCGTGTATGTACACCCGAGTACGTTCGAGTCGTACCCCCACCCGTGTATGTACGGTGCGTACCCCCAGCGCTACGCGCTGGAGGTACGCACCGTACATACACGGGTGGGGGTACGACTTGAACGTACTCAGGTGTACATACACGGGGGGGTTCGACACGTACAGTTCGACACGTACTCGGGTGTACATACACGGGGGGGTTCGACACGTACAGTTCGACACGTACTCGGGTGTACATACACGGGGGGGTTCGACACGTACTCGGGTGTACATACACGGGGGGGTTCGACACGTACAGTTCGACACGTACTCGGGTGTACATACACGGGGGGTTCGATATGTACATGCGGGGGCTGGGGGGGTTCGACGCGTACACGCGGGGGCTGGAGGGGTACGGCGCGTACATGCGGGGGCTGGGGGGGTACGGCGCATACATGCGGGGGCTGGGGGGGTTCGACGTGTACATGCGGGGGCTGGGGGGGGTACGGCACGTACCGGGCACCTGTTTGGATGTCTCCATGGTTGTTATAGGGGTTCGGTGCGGACGGTCTTTTAACCATACGGTTGTACATTCGGACGCCCGGGACGGATCGTGATTCCCCGGTCGGACTTCGCTTTTCACGTTTGTACGGTAAATCGTCCGAGGACGTGTCGGACACTTTTTCCGACCCGAGGACGTGTGGGGAATTATTCCCAATGCGAATCGTATGGTCTTTTTCCCATGCGAATCGTGATTGCCAGTTCGTACGGCACTTGTACGATTCGTACGGTAAAAAGACCGGATACGAGTCGCACGGGGAATTTTTTTACCGGATCGTAATTGGCACCTTTGTAGTAATTTTTGAAGTGTGGGTGTACCTCTCCCTGTTGTTGCCTGGAAGGCGTTATGCCATCCTTCAACGGCGTTGTTACTTTTTGCTTCTTTGTTTAGGGTGCTGAGGTACATGTTCCACCATGGTATGTGGAACTTTGGTAATCTTCTGTGGCCTGATCGGTGTAGTCTCCCTACCCATGTGTCCTCAAAGTAATCCAGTAGTGGACTTAACTTTTCTTCATTTCTTTTGTAGAATGGACTCTCTATTAGTAGGTTATAGTGTTCTGGTACGTCAGTGATAGGGACATAGGCTAGGGCTATTAGTTTTTTTATATTGTCTGCTAAGGTGCTATCTGTCACGTATTCTACACTCAGGTGCCAATTACGATCCGGTAAAAAAAATTCCCGTACGACTCGTATCCGGTCTTTTTACCGTACGAATCGTACAAGTGCCGTACAAACTGGCAATCACGATTCGCATGGTAAAAAGCCCATACGAGTCGCATTGGGAATAATTCCCCACACGTCCTCGGGTCGGAAAAAGTGTCCGACACGTCCTCGGACGATTTACCGTACAAACGTGAAAAGCGAAGTCCGACCGAGGAATCACGATCCATCCCGTGCGTCCGATTGTACAACCGTATGGTTAAAAGAACGTCCGCACCGAACTCCAATAGCAACCATGGAGACGTCCAAACAGATGCCCGGTACGCGCCGTACCCCCCCCAGCCCCCGCATGTACGCACCGTACCCCCCCCCCCAGCCCCTGCATGTACGCGCCGTACCCCCCCCCAGCCCCCGCATGTACGCGCCGTACCCCCCCAGCCCCCGCATGTACGCGCCATCCCCCCCCAGCCCCCGCATGTACGCGCCGTACCCCCCGTGTATGTACACCCGAGTACGTGTTGAACTGTACGTGTCGAACCCCCCCGTGTATGTACACCCGTGTACGTTCGAGTCATACCCCCACCCGTGTATGTACGGTGCGTACCCCTTACGCGCTGGGGGTACGCACCGTACATACACGGGTGGGGGTACGACTCAAACGTACACGGGTGTACATACACGGGGGGTACGGCGTGTACATGCGGGGGCTGGGGGGGGTACGGCGCGTACATGCAGGGGCTGGGGGGGGGTACGGCGCTTACCGGGCCACCTACTCTGGTCGTTTCGCGCCGTACTTCGCTTTTCCGGCACTTTTTGGGTGCCGTAAAAATATTGCCGTCCGGACTGCTGTCGGTTCGAATCGTACGTCCTGGGTCGTGAAACGCGGCCTGAGAGCGTCCCGATGTCACGTCGGCTCTTTCCCCGGATCCCATTTGTATGTATCTTTTCGTCGGTCGGTGTTTTGTACGACTCGTACGGAAATGGTGTTTTTGTGCGAATCGTACTTGCATGTTTGTAAAGTTTTACGACCGGGTACGAGTCGGACGGAAAAAAGCCTCCGTCCGACGGTTCGTACCCGGTTTTTGCCGGATCGTAATTGGCACCTTAGTGTTGACTTTTGTAGAAATCTCCAGAGGCATTGATTAAAATGATAGTAGCATCCTTGTATAGATGTATGGGGGTATGTTTTTAAAATAGCATGAATCATGGCTATTTCAAAATCCATTATTATTTTATGTGGGAAGTAATCTGGAATTTCTGGTTTTATTTTGTTGAGAATTTCTAGATAGGTACTTTGAGTTTTATTTGGGAGTAAGCAGTAGATGAAGGGAATGTTAGTGTTTTGGTACACAGCATGTACTGTGTAAGTTGATAAAATGGCTTAGGACATATTTTAAATGTGCCATCTATCATCCAGGTGTTGCATTGTTGGAGTTTAGTTAAGTTATTTGCAGTGGCAAACATTATAATACGTTTTTCACTGTTTTTATTGTCAAAGAAAATAAATGGCTCTTTATTATGGGTAATGCTTAGTTCTTGTGGGATGTTTACTTCTTGGAAAGTTTTAGGGATAGGTATGGGAGCTGTGGTTTTCTTTTTTTGTCTAATGATCATTTTTTTTAATGCATCAATGGATGGTAATTGTCCAGATGCATGTTGGGGTATTTGTAGTAGCTGTTCTTTTAATATTTCACTAGTGGGTTTTTCACTGCTAGTGCTCGCTTCTTTGATATTTTCTATTGCTCCTCTAATTTCTATTTCAGTTATATTTGGAGGGTGGTTGTGCTCATTGACAGATAATACAGTAGTTTCTTGAGTTGTGGCTCTTCCGTAGCATTTGCTAGCATAGTACTTGCTACATTTCCAGAAGACTTTTAAATTTTTCTGTCTTTCTTGCGTATAGACATAACCCATGTAACATAGGAGCATTTTTCCTTTTTGTGATTGGATGAATTCAGCGCCTTCAGTCATGGTGATGTCTTTATTTCTAAAGAAAATGTAGATATAATTACGTTAATATCATATCATGAAATAATGTGTTAGAAAGATATATATTTCTTGATATATACTTACAATTTTGATGTAGATGTTGAAAAGAATTTTCTTTTGGTGGTTGTTGGCTGTTAATTTTCATATAGACTATGGTGCCAATTACGATCCGGTAAAAAATTTCCCCGTGCGACTCGTATCCGGTCTTTTTACCGTACGAATCGTACAAGTGCCGTACGAACTGGCAATCACGATTCGCATGGTAAAAAGTCCATACGAACCGCATTGGGAATCATTCCCCACACGTCCTCGGGTCGGAAAATGTGTCCGACACGTCCTCGGACAATTTACCGTACAAACGTGAAAAGCGAAGTCCGACCGGGGAATCACGATCCATCCCGTGCGTCCGATCTCACAACCGTATGGAAAAAACACCGTCCGCACCGAACTCCCATAGCAACCATGGAGACATGTGCCCGCATACGCGCCCAACACTCCCCCTGCCCGCGTACGTCCGACACGTACCCCACGTGTATGTACACCCCCACCCGTGTATGTACACCCCTGTACGTTCGAGTCCTACCCCCACCCCTGTACGTGTCGTACCACCGTCTATGTACACCCCTGTACGTTCCAGTCGTACCCCCACCCCTGTACGTGTCGTACCACCGTCTATGTACACCCCTGTACGTTCCAGTCGTACCCCCACCCCTGTACGTGTCGTACCACCGTCTATGTACACCCCAGTACGTTCCAGTCGTACCCCCAGCCCTGTACGTGTCGTACCACCGTCTATGTACACCCCTGTACGTTCCAGTCGTACCCCCACCCCTGTACGTGTCGTACCACCGTGTACCCACACCCCTGTACGTGTCGTACCACCGTCTATGTACACCCCAGTACGTTCCAGTCGTACCCCCACCCCTGTACGTGTCGTACCACCGTCTATGTACACCCCAGTACGTTCAAGTCCTACCCCCACCCCTGTACGTGTCATACCCCCGTGTACCTACACCCCAGTATGTTCCAGTCGTACCCCCACCCCTGTACGTGTCGTACCACCGTCTATGTACACCCCAGTACGTTCCAGTCGTACCCCCACCCCTGTACGTGTCGTACCACCGTCTATGTACACCCCAGTACATTCCAGTCGTACCCCCACCCCTGTACGTGTCGTACCACCGTGTACCCACACCCCTGTACGTGTCGTACCACCGTCTATGTACACCCCAGTACGTTCGAGTCCTACCCCCACCCCTGTACGTGTCGTACCCCCGTGTACCTACACCCCAGTACGTTCCAGTCGTACCCCCACCCCTGTACGTGTCGTACCACCGTCTATGTACACCCCAGTACGTTCCAGTCGTACCCCCACCCCTGTATGTGTCGTACCACCGTCTATGTACACCCCAGTACGTTCCAGTCGTATCCCCACCCCTGTACGTGTAGTACCACCGTGTACCCCCACCCCTGTACGTGTCGTACCACCGTCTATGTACACCCCAGTATGTTCGAGTCCTACCCCCACCCCTGTACGTGTCGTACCCCCGTGTACCTACACCCCATTACGTTCCAGTCGTACCCCCACCTCTGTACGTGTCGTACCACCGTCTATGTACACCCCAGTACGTTCCAGTCGTACCCCCACCCCTGTACGTGTCGTACCACCGTCTATGTACACCCCTGTACGTTCGAGTCGTACCCCCACCCCTGTACGTGTCCTACCACCGTGTACCCACACCCCTGTACGTTCGAGTCCTACCCCCACCCCTGTACGTGTCGTACCACCGTCTATGTACACCCCTGTACGTTCCAGTCGTACCCCCACCCCTGTACGTGTGGTACCACCGTCTATGTACACCCCTGTACGTTCCAGTCGCACCCCCAACACAACCTCCTAAGTACGGAGCGCACCCCAGGCCCCAACATCACAACCGCATGTACGAGTCGTACCAAGCCACACACAAGGACAGCACCGTACAACCAAATGGCCCATGTACACACCGTACACACGCTAAAAATGCACGTACACAACCAGGACAAAACAAAACAACACAAGAATAAACTATTCGAATGGCACAAAGCCACTAAACATGGCCAATAAACACTAAAAAAACACATTCACTGACCTGCAACTGCCAAAAACAAACAGAGGCCCTAAACACCACCACTCCTTATAACACACCCACCCAAACTTCAAACACAGCCACACCCACCAATGGACCAATAAAAAGGGCCCACACACACTAACCATGAGCCTTTGCAACAGACTCACTGCTGCCAGACACCACAGACAACCTACAGCACCATACTACAAGCTTCACCACACCTTACACTTGCACACCTTCACACAACCACCTTCACAAACACCCCCTCATCACATTCACACACACACCTGCACAACCACACCCACACACCCACAACCATCCACACACCCCCCCCACCATCCACACACACCCCCCACCATCCACACCCACACCCCTCACCATGCCCACTACCAAGAATCCAAAGTTCAGTAACCGAGAGTTGGAGGTTCTTGTCGATGAAATCCTCAGAGTCGATCCAACGCACCTCACATGGGGGGAACGTCATCCACAACCAAAATCACTAACAGGCACGCAACCACCCCAAGCTATCGCATGACTCAACCACACTCCATGAACACGCACATGCCACTGCCGCCACCATGCCCCATGCACCCAGCTGGACAATGTCAAGTCACAGGCCACAGAAGACACCAACACCTGACACGGTAACCCGGATGGCGGGAGGGTGGGCCACAAAATTCACATAGTGCAACTCAGAAGCAGACAACAATGCCCTCTGCCCATATGGCCTAGGTCACAGCCAGACAAACACTGTGTCCCCACACAGGAAAGACTCGCCAGCAAATGGTGGACGCCTTGCATCAACACATGGGGGTGAAGGCACTGTTTTGCACATGACAGCAGCTAATGAACAGCCAACATTGTGAAAGAGTGGCAGCACACACCACCACAGCAGCAGCGCACAGACACACACTACACCCAATGGGTGCCTGGAGATCAGAAACAAACTCACATCAACAAGCCAAGGGCCATTCAAAGATCTGCTAACAGTGTGTGCCCAGGAAGCTGGCCTGAGGTGACAGAGGGTGACACACAGAGGGAGGGAGAGGGGGACACAGAGGGAGGGAGAGGGGGACAGAGAGGGTGGGAGACACAGGGACACGGACAGAGGGAGGAGGCTGACACACGGAGGGAGGGAGAGGGGGACAGAGAGGGAGGGAGAGGGGGACAGAGAGGGAGGGAGAGGGGGACAGAGAGGGAGGGAGACACAGGAAAACGGACAGAGGGAGGAGGCTGACACACGGAGAGAGGGAGAGGGGGACAGAGAGGGAGGGAGAGGGGGACAGAGAGGGAGGGAGAGGGGGACAGGGAGGGAGAGGGGGACAGAGAGGGAGCGAGACACAGGGAGAGCAAATCAGCCGTGTGGCGTGTGCGAATGTCTGCTCGTCAGCAGGTAGACTGCGTGCATGTAGACAAGGGTGGCCAGTGCCAGAACCCCCCCTCTTCTCCATGGCAAAACACAGGGCCATGTCACAACCTGTTCACGAGCACAACGACAGCTACCTGCATCATATAAGTGTGTGGATCCACTCCATGTGCACATGTACAGTGCTACACGGAAGGCGCCAATGCATGGCCGCCACACCTGCCCACTCCACTGCTGACTGCAGTCACACTTGACGCAGCAAGTGAGACTGTGCCACACATAGCTAAAGGGGCCAAAGTGGTGCCCAAGGGACACACCCATGCACAAGTGCACTGTGAGTGGAATGCAAGACAGATCCTAATTCCAAGAGGAAAAGTGCCAACTTTGAAACTGATGAAACATGGATGTTGCATGGACCAAAATTAACATTGTCTCTCTCACACACAGGTCAACCTCGCGGTTCACCCCCCAACACTGGGGGGGAAGACTCACAGGACCTGGATCTACAGGAGCCCGATCCCACCGGCAGTGGCCACTCTCACCACTCTGTGGACGAGCCCAACCAACCTGGCCCCTCTGGTGTCCAACCACCTGCAGCACCTGCGTCAGGTACAACTGTGCCAACCACCACCCCCACTCCTGCCACATCCCAGGAGACACCCAGGATCCCTGCCCCACCATCACAATGCAGCCAGGCTGGCCAGGAGGGACACGGTGTCCCGGGCACCCAGGAGGAGGCAGGCGACAACGCCAATGCCACCCCTCAGGGGTCCCGGAGACCCGATGTACCCACAAGGGCAGGCCAGGTGCAAGTGGGCAGGGGTGGTGGGAGTGGAGGATGGCGGAGGCGCGAGCCTGAGCAGTTGGCTGGGGAACCGGTATTTGCCCATGTCCGTAACATCATGGACACATACCGGCAGGACACCACGGGCATGGCCCAGGTTGTGCCCACCCTCAATGAGATCAAGGGGACCCTCGATGAGATAAAGACCCAGCAGGCCCAGCAACATGCCTGTCTACAGCGACACCAAGGACGGATGGAGGACAGACAGGCTGAGCAAGTGACGGTGTTCCAGGGGATTCACGATACACTCCGTCGGATGGCCGACAACATGGCCGACCCTCCCTGTGCCAGAAGGCGGAGAACATCACCACCCACAGGGAGGGAGCAGGAGGAGGAGGAGGAAACATCCGATGGAGCATCCCAGACGTCGTCACGGCCTGCTTCTGAGGGTCCCCGCAGGAGGGCGGGTCGTCCACGGAAAAGACCGTGAGGGTCGGCGCAACATCCCCATCTCCCAGGACACCTGGCCTGGCACCTGGCCCACTGGAGCAACAGCATCACAGCATCAAGAGACATTCTCTGCCACATGGCCCTGCTGGTCACTGTCTGACCAATGTTGACAAAGACTGTGGCATGGACTATGAGGATTTCCATTGGCAAGGACACCAACTCCCCTACTGAACTTTGGATTCAAGACTCCCGGAAAGCCACTCACTTTATCCCCCCCCCCAAAATAATAAATCACACTATGATGAGAAGATGCCTGCTGGTTGCATTCTTACCTTACATGTGTTGTAAAGTCTAAACATGCCTGAGTTCTCTTTTGACTTCAACCATCCACACCCTGGGGCCTGAGTCTGGCACAGGACACACGGGTCACAGTGTATTAGGCAAGACAGACATGGAGCACCATACACACCCGTGATGGGCCCAACCAGCTGAGGGGGTGGCCGCACAACCGTGCTGACAGACACATTGAGTACAGCAACAGTCATGCGCAGAGGTCAGGGATCATGTGGAGTGTCCTGGGGGGCACCCAGGTATGTGTAGACAGGTGGCAGAACCATGTCCCGCAAGCTTGAGTCCGGTGGATGCAGAGAATGGGGGCCTGGCCAACGTTGGATGCATGGGGATGGCACATGTCACAATACCCACACAGTCATGGACATCATGCCCACTACACAGTCTCAGCCCACACACACAGCTTGCATCTTGATACTCGACACATTGACACATAGCCACAATCAGGGAATACCATGCCAGACATGCTGGATGCACCGTGGCAACACACCAGCATTGACTGAGAAGAGGCACCTTGGAGGCATAGGGACACCTTTATTAGTCATGTTTTCGGGATTGCAGAGGCAACTTGAAGTACACATGAACACATCTTGTGGAGTAACATGTGGGTCCAACACTGGCACCCCCCTTCTGCAGCACAAATGCGTGTTAGCCATGGAACTGGCACACAATTGTTGGCTAACAGCTAAACACCCACAGCTGCTCACGGAGAGCCTGCCATACACCATAGATCCGCTGATGTGGAAGTCCCACACCATGTCAAGCCAATGCTAACCGTATGTGTCCGAGGGCAGTGTCACACACATTGATGCCATCATCACAATCCACTATCCCATCACTGATGACTGTCAACCAGTCAGACCATCTATTCAGGTGTACACAGCTGCATGTCGTGTCCCATGGTGATGCTACATGGCTGCAGAGGAACCAAACATCGACAGGGGCAGTGTGCATACATCGTGAACAACTGCCACACACAATACACCCCTGATGCATCCCTTACCCTATGGAGACTTCCAAACGTGTCCGTGCCTGTAACGCTGAGTCAGCCCACGATGACGTGTCCATGAGGAATAGCAGTGCCACAACAATGCAACCAGCAGACGGCATGCGCAAGTACCTGGGGAAGAGAGACACACAAGAAGTCAGCCACAAAAAGCACAGCCACTTGCATGTGCATTTACTCGACACATGTATGGATGACAACATGCTAGGTCACAATTATGACTGGGGAAATACAACCATCACTGCCACCATCACTCCAGTGACACACCCACACACACCTCTGACTCACGTGCCATACATGCAGGTGGAGACACACATCACAACACATGCCACACGGGGACAAATGCGTGCACACTCAGACACTGGTACTCACCACTAAGCAAAGAAGTCGCGTATGAGCCGAGTCCGGATGTCCTCCTGCGGCTCCACATCCTCCACATCACTAGCCCCATTGCCAAGGCCTTCGTCCTGCACGGGTGGATGGTCCTCGTCATGTTGATCCAGGATGAGTGGCACAGCTTTCTCAACTGCCATGTTGTGCAGCATACAGCAGACCATGAAGATTTTGCAGACCTTCGCAGGGGCATATGGGAGGGCGCCGCCGGTCTTGTGGAGGCACCGAAAGCGGCTCTTCAGCAGGCCAAACGTCCTCTCTATCACTCGCCTTGTCCGGCCATGGGCAGTGTTGTAGCGGAGCTGGGCCGGCGTGATGGGGTTGCAGAGAAGTGTGAGCAGCCAAGGCATGTTGGGATAGCCAGCGTCCCCTACATGGGAAGCACATGGACATCGTTAGAACTGGTGAAGCGGTCGTGCTGGTAGGCTATGCAAAATACAGGACAGACTGACTGTACCCACCAACAACACATGCTCTTTCGTTGCGCAGCTGCATCATCATTTCAGGCATCCTGCTACACCTCATGATGTAGGCATCGTGTGCTGATCCTGGAAAACGAGCACAGACATGTGAAATCAACATGTTGGACTGACACACCACAAGGGCATTGATGGAGTGGTAGTGCTTCCGATTGCGGTACGCTACCTCCCGTGCGTGTGGTGGTACCAAAGCTACATGTGTCCCATCTATGGACCCAATGACATGGGGCATCCCTCCCAGGGCATAGAATCCACGCTTGACCACAGTCAACTGTTCAGGGGTTGGGAACTTGATGAAGTCATCCAGGTGAATCAACATGGCCTCTAAGAAATCATGCAGCACACGGCAGAACATGCTCTGGGACATGCCACCAACATGAGCTATGGTATATTGAAAGGTACCCGTGGCAAGAAAATGTAGGGCAGCCATTACCTTCAGCTGGGGTGTCAGTGCCGTAGGATACCTGTGCTGCGATTGCAGGTGTGGTGCCAGTCTTGCCGTCAACTCCAGAATCAACGGTTGGGGGAAGCGGTAGCAACGGATGCTGTCATTCTCCCGCATGTCAGCCAAGTCCGGAATTGGTCGGGCAAGAGACGGCGCTCTGCAGTAATTAGGAAGTGACAAGGAAGAGTGGGTGCACTACGACAACAATTCATATGTACTGAGCACATGTTAATCTGTCAATACACATATGCTACATAGGGAGTCAGGTATGTGCTACATGCCCAGGACACGTATGGCTGCCAGGTGACACTCCTACCAAGACCCAGCTACACACGGAGATTCTGAACCTCCACATGCCATGGCATGGGAATAGCTGTGTCCCAGTGCAAGTGAACAGCCAGACGCAACACAGGAGTGACATACATCCACACATCAGCAGAAGTAGGATGTCGATTGCAGAGACTGGTAGCGGAACACTAGAGCCACAGGTCACATGACATTACAGGCCACACACCTTGCCATGAAGGTGTACATGTCATGACTCACCACACATTCATAGAGAGGATGCAGACATGTCCTTGTCACGCTACTCCGTGTCCCATGCATACATGTGCACCTCACCTCTGATACCATATGTGGCATGGTGTGCGGAACAGTGTGCGATGTCCATCTACACACAGACACATGTTGGTTGCTGCAACAGCTGCAGCTTTTGAGGGTGCTCCAACATCAACCGGATGGGAAGCCCCCACACATACATGACATAGTCACATTGTGCACCGTGGGTAGTGTCAAGACAGGTGTGGTAACCCCTGTACCGGGAATCAGGGGACACTTCCGTGTGTTGGTGTCCGTGCCATGCCAGTGACGCTCACCCCAAGTGTGCAGTACGACATGCACACATATCAAAGGAGTCAAGGGTATGCCTGGCACACATTGCACCGTCACACAGTACACCTGTACACATTTCATCATACATGTGGTGCCTTCTCCACTCAGGAGTAATGTTCCACATCACAGCCCGTCACACCTGTGCCCCACACATGTAGTAATGCACAGACGATGCCTTGATGTCCATTCCTGGACAAGTATGTCCATCCATGGACAAGTATGTCCATCCATGGACAAGTATGTCCGCCCTATTCCTACCTGTGTGCCGCCTATCACCACTGTGATGTGTGAAAACTGCCGTACTGCTGCTAAGAGGGCCTGAGTACGTTCCCAAATCACTATGGGAGTGCTGCCGTATGTGTACCCATCATGATGGCGAGCGTACAGGCATTTGTACGGTCCGTACCACTACGAGTATGCATACGCAAGAACACCCATAGTGGTAGGGCCGTACACACGCATGTACGCTCACTATCACTATGGGTCTCCTCGCGTATGCGTACTCGTAGTGGTACGGGCCGTACACACGCATGTGCGCTCACTATCACTATGGGTCTCCTCGCGTATGCGTACTCGTAGTGGTACGGGCCGTACGCACGCATGTACGCTCACTATCACTATGGGTCTCCTCGCGTATGCGTACTCGTAGTGGTACGGGCCGTACGCACACATGTACGCTCACTATCACTATGGGTCTCCTCGAGTATGCGTACTCGTAGTGGTACGGGCCGTACACACGCATGTACGCTCACTATCACTACGTGTACGCATACGCGAGGAGACCCATAGTGATAGTGAGCGTACATGCGTGTGTACGGCCCGTACCACTACGAGTACGCATACGCGAAGAGACCCATAGTGATAGTGAGCGTACATGCGTGTGTACGGCCCGTACCACTACGAGTACGCATACGCGAGGAGACCCATAGTGATAGTGAACGTAGGCACGCGTGTACGGGCCGTTGCAATGCATTTGGGGAGCCCTAGGGCCCCGAAACGCACCGTACCTGTGTGTGACGCTCCAAATTATATAGGGGACACATGAGGGACAAGTATTAAGGCCTACATGCATGCTGGTTGTCATGGAGACCAAGTTCAAATTTCGAATTTGTTCTGGAAGGTGCACAGCAGAAGTCAGTTGGAATTCTTCTACTTTGTTGCAATGTGTTTGTGGGGCTGACATCATGCAGGAGAATGAAACCAATAGAGAACCCACAGACTGCTAGGTTTGAAGGGATTGGAGGAAACATAGGATGCAAATGTGAGTGACCAATCACTCTGTACTCCTGTGCATGAGATGGGCCAGCAAGGCAGATATAAGGCAGCCAGGTCCCATGAGGGAGCACTTGCCTGCACATCTCTGTATTCCACGACCCAGCTGCTGCTACTGATTCCCTGGAACCATGTCAAGGGCTGTGGAGAGGTCACAGCCATTCACCTTGGAGGAGAACATGGCTTTGGTGGAAGTGATCCTCCCACGGTACCCCATGCTGTATGGGCGACCAGGTTATCAGGTGAGTGCAGTGTCCACTGCCACAGACTGTGTCCCTTTTTTGTGACTGTGACTTCTGCCATTGTGTCCAGGTGTGACACACATGCTATGTACTGTAGGGGGGGTCCCAAGGGGGGGGAATGCCTGATGTCTCCCAGCAGTGCCCTGAGACAGGAGGGGTGGGTGCAGAGTCCTCCCAGCAGTGCCCTGAGACAGGAGGGGTGGGGGCCTATCACTCCCAGCAGTGCCCTGAGACAGGAGGGGTGGGTGCAGAGTCCTCCCAGCAGTGCCCTGAGACAGGAGGGGTGTCCTCCCCTCAGCTCTCCTGGCCACATCTCACCCAAGGACTCCTTCATGGCCGCTCTGTCCCTGAGCCCCACATTGACACCACCCCGCAAGCGGTCAAGGAGGTCCCCGGTCAGGGTGCTTGAGTCCCCCCCCTGTCCACATCCTCCCCCAGTGGCGCTGCGACCTATCCCTCTGACCCCCCCCCTCCTTGGGGCCTGTGGTTCCTTCGGGTGCAGGGGAGTCCCTGGAGGACCTTGCTAAGGTGTGCACTGACATCCTGGCCTCCGCCTTTGGTCCTGCCCCACCCCCTGTGGTGGAGTCCTCCATCCCTGCACCCACGATGCCTACCCTTCACCCTCCTGTCCCTGCGGTGCCTGTTTCCTCACCCCCACATGATGCCCTCACCCCTGTGGAAGACAACGGATTGTAACTGTGCAGGCAAGCTAGGGGACACGCATCCCACTGTGTCCCCCATCCAGCTGGGACTCCTGGACTGCCCTATGGGCTTTGTTAATATTGGACTTACGTCATACTAGTTTTTTGCTCATGCTGAATAAAGCTATTTATTTTTTTCCCTTGGAACACTCCTGCATTGCTGGCATTGCTGTTGGTGGGGCTGCTACATGGTTGTGGGTGTTGGTCATGTGTTGGGTGTGTGGGAAATGTAGTAGTGTGCTGCTCATAGGGGGGACCCTGGGATCTGTGTGCCTCACACGGTGTTAGCTACCTTTCTCCATTCATGTATGCAGTTGCTGCATGTTGCAATTGTCCCAAGGTGTATTCCTTCCTCTGTGTACCCTGACTTCTTCCCTGCAGGGTGTCCCCTGACTTTAGCACAGAGCTGTGTGTCCATTAGCTGGGTGTGTGACATAGTCCTTCACCTTTGCACATGCATGCTGAGCGATGTCTCCACCTGCATCATTCGTGGCATCCTTGGTAGTCATTGTACTTGTGTATGTGGCCTATTGACATGACTTCATTTGTACATGTTTTCTTTTCTGCGCTATGCATGCGTATACTCCCAGCCTCGCACACATGTGGTACATGTACTGCAGGGTCTTTGTACACCTGACTGACATTTGTGGGCATGGTATATGTGACTACTCCACCCTTTGCGTTCCATGGGCACTGCTGGGAGTGATAGGCCCCCACCCCTCCTGTCTCAGGGCACTGCTAGGAGTGATAGGCCCCCACCCCTCCTGTCTCAGGGCACTGCTGGGAGGACTCTGCACCCACCCCTCCTGTCTCAGGGCACTGCTGGGAGTGATAGGCCCCCACCCCTCCTGTCTCAGGGCACTGCTGGGAGGACTCTGCACCCACCTCTCCTGTCTCAGGGCACTGCTGGGAGGACTCTGCACCCACCCCTCCTGTCTCAGGGCACTGCTGGGAGTGATAGGCCCCCACCCCTCCTGTCTCAGGGCACTGCTGGGAGGACTCTGCACCCACCTCTCCTGTCTCAGGGCACTGCTGGGAGTGATAGGCCCCCACCCCTCCTGTCTCAGGGCACTGCTGGGAGGACTCTGCACCCACCTCTCCTGTCTCAGGGCACTGCTGGGAGGACTCTGCACCCACCCCTCCTGTGTCTGGGCACTGCTGGGAGGACTCTGCACACACCCCTCCTGTCTCAGGGCACTGCTGGGAGGACTCTGCACCCACCCCTCCTGTCTCTGGGCACTGCTGGGAGGACTCTGCACACACCCCTCCTGTCTCAGGGCACTGCTAGGAGTGATAGGCCCCACCCCTCCTGTCTCAGGGCACTGCTGGGAGGACTCTGCACCCACCTCTCCTTTCTCAGGGCACTGCTGGGAGTGATAGGCCCCCACCCCTCCTGTCTCAGGGCACTGCTGGGAGGACTCTGCACCCACCTCTCCAATTGCACAATATGTACGCTCATGACATGCACGGATGTGGGTACGCTCCATGCATTCGAGGTGGGGGTACGTGTCGTACTTACACTGTTGGGGTGGGGGTACGCTCCATGCATACGGGGTGGGGGTAGGGGTCATACTTACACTGTTGGGGTGGGGGTACGCTCCATACGTACGCGGGTGTGGGTACGGGTCATACTTACACTGTTGGGGTGGGGGTACGCTCCATACGTACGCGGGTGGGGGTACATGTCGTACTTACACTGTTGGGGTGGGGGTACGCTCCATACGTACGCGGGTGAGGGTAAGGGTCATACATACACGGTTGGGGTGGGGGTACGGGTCGTACTTACACTGTTGGGGTGGGGGTACGCTCCATATGTCCGCGGGTGAGGGTACGGGTCGTACTTACACTGTTGGGGTGGGGGTACGCTCCATATGTCCGCATGTGAGGGTACGTTTCGTACTTACACTGTTGGGGTGGGGGTACGCTCCATACGTACGCGGGTGGGGGTAGGGGTCGTACTTACACTGTTGGGGTGGGGGGTACGCTCCATGCATACGCGGGTGGGGGGACGTGTCGTACGTACAATGTTGGCATGGGGGGTACGCTCCTTGCATACGCGGGTGGGGGTACGTGTCGTACTTACACTGTTGGGGTGGGGGGTACGCTCCTTGCATACGCGGGTGGGGGGACGTGTCGTACGTACAATGTTGGCATGGGGGGTACGCTCCTTGCATACGCGGGTGGGGGTACGTGTCGTACTTACACTGTTGGCATGGGGGTATGCTCCTTGCATACGCGGGTGGGGGTACATGTCGTACTTACACTGTTGGGGTGGGTGGTACGCTCCATGCATACGGGGTGGGGGTACGGTCCATACATATCCGTCCCCACGCTATGTGATGCTTGTGTGGCCTGTACCCAGGCCTTTGCCATGTGGGTACGAGCCGTCCCGCCATTGTTGGGGTGACGTGGGTGTGGGCGTGGTACGACTCGTACCCACGCTCTTCAGGCGTGGGTACGGGACGTACATGTCTGGTTGTGTTGCCGGTTCGCGTCGTGACGGACTTCCGTTGTGGCGGTCGCTGGCTTAGCTGGACACGCCCCCACCCCCTCGTAGTGACCAGGGCCTGGGAGTCAGGTATGTCCAGGGCATGTGTGCTGTGTGACTTTGGTGGGGGGTTTGTGGCCTGCCCTGGTCCTGCCACCCCCACCCCACCCCACTTTCCCCCCTCCCTTAGTTGTTCTGACCTTCTGCGGCGTCTGCGTCGGAACCTGTAGAGGAGGTCGACTGCTATGAGGGCCGGGATGACACGTAGGTGCGGGTCCATGTCTGTCCGTCGCATACGGGTCCTCCTTGTTCGCGTCGTCCTGTGTGTCCGTCGCGTACTGGTCCTCCTTGTTCGCGTCGTCCTGTGTGTCCGTCGCGTACTGGTCCTCCTTGTTCGCGTCGTCCTGTGTGTCCGTCGCGTACTGGTCCTCCTTGTTCGCGTCGTCCTGTCTGTCAGTCGCGTACTGGTGGTCCTTGTTCGCGTCGTCCTGATTTCCCGGCAGTTTTTGGCTGCCGGAAAATATTCACCGTGCGGGATGACGTCGGTGCGAATCGTAATTCCTGGTTCGTGAATGGCAGGCTGCGAGCGTCCCGACGTCAGGTCGGCGCTTTCCCGGATCGCATTTGTAGGATCATTTTGTTCGGTGGGGGTTTTTTACGATTCGCACGGAAATGGTGTTCCCGTGCGAATCGTAATTCCATGTTTGTATATTTTTACGACCGGGTACGCGTCGGACGGAGAATATGCTCCGTCCGACGGTTCGTACCCGCTTTTTACCGGATCGTAATTGGCACCTTGGTATATCTGTAGAAAAATAAAATGTAATGTTAATACATTTTCTATTATTTGTTGTAGGTGATAGGGGAATTGGGAAAGGGTTTGTTTTAATTAGTGATTATATCTATTTAGTTTAAAGTCATTAATAGAAATACTTACTTTGTTGATTAGCTTTATTTTTTCAGTTGTTTTAGATAATTTTGGAGATTGCTGGAAGTGTCTGTAGTGGAGATATAAATACATGAAAGCATTTAGTATTTTATTTTAATTTCATAATATTTTTTACGACTTTTTTCTATTATTAATGTTTCATAAAAGAATAATTACTTACTTTTTGATTAGCTGTCTTTCTTTATTTGTAGAGGAATTTTCTTGTGTTTGGAAGTATCTGTAGTGGAGATATAAGTAAATGAAAGTGTATTTTAGTTACATATAAATTGTATGCATTTTTTACAAATAGTTAGTAAATTTACGTTTAGCCAAACATTATTTACTTATTTATTTCTGTTAGAGGTTTTGTTTCTTTAGTATATCTTGTAGTTAGGAACCAATCTGGTAGCGTTTTTCTTCAGTTTTCTTTTAGTTTTGAAGTGGAGAAGAGTAAATATATATTTTTTTATACTGTTGTATTAATTGGTTCATTCGTTTGATTGGTTGGGTTAGTTAGTCTTCGATTCTGATTTGTTGTTGTGTTCAGTTTGAATTTTATTTTCTTCGTGTTTCCATATATGGAAGATGCTAATTAAGTAGTAGTCATGTATTTTAAGTATATTTCCTTGTTAGAATGTTTTTTATAAGTAATTAGATGTTGTATATGTTGGTGTTAGTTTAGTTTAGTATATCTATTTATAATATTATAAGTTGTTTTATTAAAAGGTATTTTATTTGGTTTTCATGTGTTTCTAAAATGTATTTATATTAATTAATTATAAGATGTATGTTTATGTTGGGAAAAAGTCAGTTTTATAAGCATTTACATGTTGTAATGTGTGTTATAATTAGTCGATAATATGGTAGGGTCGACATTGTAGGCAGTCTATATTGTGATTTTCGATATTATGGTGCATTGTTAGTTAATTGTATGTATATCGATATTTGTATAATCTATATTTTGAGTTTCAATAATGTTAGAAACGATATTTTGTTTAGTCGATATAGTGGGTTCGATATTTTGGTGCATTATTAATTAAGTATTGGTGGTCGATATACTGGTATACGATATATTGTCTTCGATATTGTGTGTAGTCGATATTCTGTCTCTCGATATTAAGTCACTGATCCCAGCCAAAGATATCGACACAGCACCTGCACTGCCCGCGGCCGAAGAAAGCACGCAGCTTAAGTTCAGAGCCTTGTCTCGGACCTCCAAGACCTCGGCACTGGCTCCAATGCAGGACCTGCTGTGCGGCTGAAAGAATTGACCCATCATTGGACCATGGAGAAGAAATCTACCTAGCATCTGTTTGCAGCCGCCTCATTGACCTCCAGTTTCTCTGGATTTCCACGCTTAGCACCTGTGAGCCAGGTTTTCCACTGCATCACCCACAGACCAGAACTGTCTTGTATTTCAACGCATTGCTTCTCCTTACAGTTTGTATTTGACGCAACACTTCTCCTGCATGCAGCAAAACTGATGCAGCGCCTCCCCAGGGACCCAGGAATCAACTCATCACTGTGCTTTCTGATGCTACCCTTCTCTGCTGGTTTTTTTTCTTGAAGATTCTAATGCATTTAAGGTACGTTGTGTTAAATCACTGCATCCAACATTCTTTGATGATTTTAAGCAAACAGTGGTCCTCAATTTGGTTTAAGGAATGGGGGGGATGAATATAGTACAGAATCGAAACTATATTTTTAGGAATGTCCAGCCGGACATCCAATTTAATTCTTCAATGAAAAAAGATAACAATACTCAACAGTAAAACAGAGGTGGGACACAGTCCTGTATCCGTAGGGGGAAGAAAACAAATACAGAGCAAACAAACAATACAGGCAGGACAAGCAGAGCTTAATTACGAAATCCAATGTTTTAAGCTTTTCTTTCTACAAACAGTGCACTTTTTTTCATAATGGACTGATGTGCATGCTGTCTAGATTATGGTCGACGACGTTTCGATCCTATTACAAGGATACAAGGATCATCATCAGGACGAGACAATGAACAAGCCTGGTGTTTAAAGGAATTGCCTGGGGAAAAAACATGGAAAAATGAAAGGAAGGAAGAGAGAGAAGGGAAAATTTAAGACCAGAATATGGCAGCGCGGAATAATTACCGTCAAGGTGTTCAGTGCACATGCTACATGTGACTTCATGCAGTTGCTAGAATGCAAACGAGTGAGCTAGTGAACTAAAATAAGACGATCTGGAATCCAAGGGTTGGCAGGCATTAGTTAAACGCCGGTGGAGGAGTCTTAATTTCGAGCGTAACGTGTGGCCGCAAGGAAATTACACAGACGGTGTCCAAGTGTACGCTTACCAGGAACAGACGGCGTGATCATGTGCCAGAATAAATTAAACGTCTGGAGGTGCCAAAAGGTCTGGAAATATGCTGGCGTGTGCGGCTGGGACCGCGACAGCCGCTGGGGAAGGAAGGGAACCAATTAAGGCAAGGGAGCGAGTGAGGAGGGAAGGGGGAGAAAAGCCAGGGTGACGGCATGCGGATCAGGTACCTGTTAGAATATGGAGACGGGCAAAAGGGATTTCTAGCTCCGGTCCATGGTCAATGTAAACAGTTCCGGGGTAGGTAGGCAATCATGATAGAATTGCGGGTAAAACGGATCCGTGAAATTACACTAGAAGGGAAGATTACAGTTACCTCAAGGGATCAATTTATGAGTGAGCCAAAATGGGGTGGAGATTCAGGTGCTTACCGTTATCGCGCGGCGTCCTCAGTTGCAATGAACGAGTGAGCGGAAGGGCCAGAGAAGCGTGCAGATATACGAGCAACGTGTTCGTGTGGAACACTAGAGCGTGAGAGTACGGCGCCATGATGGGAGAGAATAGTAAAGATAGAGGAAAGACCGACCAAAAAGCGCAAAGTTTAAGAATACATAATTATTACGAATAGACATTTTTGCAAGTGAGACGAAAATACAATTAATTAGAAAGCGAACTTACAATTAAATATAAAGCGAACCAAGGCTCATCAGCATAATTACTGGGCAGAACCCAAGGAAAGCAGTGGAGCAAAATGAGCAAGACATAGGGAAATAATAACGTGCGAACATCAAGAACTGTGAGGAGTGTAGAAGCGAAACAATCCGTTATGTTAGAGTTAGGTATAGATGAGAGGCATCACGTGACAATAGTCACAGCTACCGGCGATCTGATTTACTTATCTCAGGAGACAGTATGAGACAGAAAGTGGTCAAAGTTTGTTGTTTAGATGAGATTAGTCCAGTCCTCATTCCGATTGAGACCATCTTTGATGCTGTTCATACGAATGATCATTCTCAGCTCTTCTTTATTTAGAATCTTGGCGATGTCACCGCCCCTTGGGGGTAGTTTAACGCTCTTGATGATTGTCCACTTGATGTCATCCTCGGTGTGTCCCATTTCTGAAAAGTGTTCAACAAGAGGAGCATTGGGAGTTTTACAGCGCAGTCTGCTCCTGTGTTGGCCAATGCGTAGTTTAATCTTTTGGGTAGTTTGGCCTATATAAACTTTGTTACAGGGACAGGAAATCAGATAAATGACATTACTGGTATTGCAATTGGAAAATGACGTCAAGGTGATAAGTACATTATTAAAAAGAAAAGTTTTGCCTTCAATAGTCATGTTACATACATTGCAATTCCCACATTTAGCATGACCAATGAGGGGCGTGAGCCCCCAGTGTTCGTCCAAGGTAGTCAGGGGACGAGTGGTTGGCAGGGTGGCCCTTACCAGGTGATCCTTGAGATTGCGGCTCTTTCGGAAGGCAAACAGGGGTCGTTCTATGGAAAGATTGCCCGCATTTAGCACTGGCCAGTGTTGCAGGATAGATTTTCTGATTGGATTGGAGGCGGGGGAGAAGGTGGTGACACAGACAATCCGGTCCGTCTTGCTTTTGTTTTTAGGGGAAAGAAGGACTTCCCTAGGGCAATACCATGCTCGTTTTTTCGCATTGCTAACAAGTCTTTTAGGGTACCCTCGGTCTCTGAGTTTGTTGCTAAGGGTAGTAGCTTCAAGGAAAAAATCTTCCTTGGTGTAGCAGTTGCGTCTAATGCGCAGAAATTGCGAGTATGGTAATGAGTCTCTTAAGGCTCGCGGGTGATGACTCTCATAGCGTAGTAAGGTGTTTCTCTCTGTGCTTTTCCTGAAAAGTTTAGTGAGTAATTCACCATTGCAGTGGTATATGGTGAGGTCCAGGAAAGGAATGTGTGATGTGTCGTGTGTGTTGGTAAAATTGAGGCCTGAACAGTTATTGTTCAACCAATGATTGAACTGACAGAGTGTTGCTTCATTGTGATGCCAAATTAGAAAAATATCGTCTATGTATCGACGCCAGAGGGTGATACCAGAGAGGAAAGGGTTTGTGGGAGAGAGGATGGAAGACATTTCCAAGTGATCCATATAGAGAATGGCCAGATTCGGCGCGAAAACAGCCCCCATCGATGTACCCTTCACTTGTTGGTAAAATTCATTATCAAAAGAGAAGAAATTGCGAGTTAGACAGAGTTCTAATAACTGGATAATGAACAATGTAGGCACACAGTGAGGGCGTGGTCTGGAGTCTAGGACCTGTTGGATTACAAGGAGTGCTGGGATTTGGGGGATATTGGTGTAGAGGGATTCTACATCCATGGTGCATAGGAGATCACTGTCAGGATCGAACGGGTGGTGTTCAATGAGGTTAATCATGGACATGCTGTCTCTGATATAGCACTCAGTAAGGGGGACAAAGTCCTTAATGAAATGGTCAATATATTGGCCAAGTGGTTCGAGAATAGAGCCGCAACCCGAAACTATTGGGCGTCCGGGTGGGTTACTCTGGTTTTTGTGCACTTTGGGGAGGGTGTAGATGACAGGGGTACGGGGAGCCTTAACATTAAGGAAAAGAAATTCCTTGGGACTGAGGAAGCCCTGTCCTTTAGCTTCAGTGGTGAGTTGGAGAATTATGGTCTGTAATTCCTTGGTAGGATTAGTAAGCAGTCTGCAGTAGTGATCAGTGTTTGATAACTGTCTCAGAATTTCAGCTGTGTATGCATCCTTCTCTTGCAGCACGATACCACCACCCTTATCTGCTGATTTGATGATAAGTGATTGGTTCAGCTTCAACGAGGAGATTGCGTTTTTCTCGGGAAGAGTAATGTTATAAGGGATAAAACGCTTTTTAGATTCCAAAATGGATAGATCTCTTAGAACTAATTTCTCGAAGGTGGGGATTTCACTCGGTACCATACTAGTGGAAGGGGAGAAAGTTGATGGAGGCCTAAAGGGAGTGTTGCCAGTGGGTGGTGTGGAAGGATTTAGCAGAAAGAAGGTGTGTAGACGCAGTCGTCTAAAGAATCTGAGCAATTCAGTGTGCAGTTCTAGGAAATTTGGATGAGTCGTGGGGACAAAGGACAACCCTTTGCTCAATAGGGAAACCTCAGGGTCAGTGAGTACATGCTGGGACAAATTGAAAATGGGTATGCATTGTAAATTAACCTCATTTACCATTGGTAGAATTTTTGGCGGGTCTGGCGTTCGCCTGGGGGATTGTACCATCTTTGCTGTTGTTTGACACGACCACGTTTTGATGGTTCGTTGTGGCCTCGGCCTAAAAAATTACTACTGGGACCAGGGTGGGAAGGACCAGAGGGGCAATTGGTTCCACTGGTGCCCTCACCAGTGGAACCAATTGGGCAGAATTAGAATTGCTTGAAACATTTAAAAAGTCATATTTTGCCTCCTGTTTGATTTAGATAAAGATACTTTTTTTTCTAAACTTATGTGGTGTCCATTTGTAGTGTTTTCACTCTGTTACTGTGTATGTTATGTACAAATACTTTACATATTGCCTCTGAGGAAGGCCTGACTGCTCGTGCCTAGCTTCCAAGGGGGTAAGCAGGGGTTATCCGGGTGTGTAACTCCCTCACCCTGACTAGAAGGAATGGTCCCTTACTTTGGCAGGGTGCATACCACTGCCAACTAGAGACCCCCATTTCTAACAACAGGACCACACTGAAAAAACAGACTTATAAAGCTGCTCTTCTTTACTTTTGCACATTTGTTGCATTTTGCACATCTCTCTCTTGCGGATGTATACATTAGTCAAAGTTAAGGCCCCGTTTAAAAAACTTTCAAGGAACGCAACACAGCACCCAAATTTGCTGTGCTATGTTGTGTGAGAGAGAAGGACAGTCCTATATCTACAGTGATATGGCACTATCCTCCTCTCCCCCTAATGCCAGTGCAGAATTATGTTGCCGGGCGCCACGCACATACCTTTGCGCTATACTACAAAGTCTTTCATGGGTTTGTACTGGAATGGTACCCTTCCTGTAAAAAATTCTATGCTTCTAACTGATTTTACATCTTTTCTTAAAACTTTGTAAGTGCTCCACACATACAAAGTTTGAAAAGAAAGAAGAAATAAAAGCATTTCTCTTTTTTACACCTGCTTTCAAGTTGCGTCAGTTTTCGTTGCAAACCCTTGTCTACTATTGTTAGTAGCCAGGGCTTTGCGGCGACACCATGGGTGGTAGCACAAGAACACCCTTGTACCACCCATGGAAGGTCTCCTTGATGCAGACTAATACAAAGTAGCGCTTCGGGCTGATATGTGTTACTTTTTCTTACAAACCAACGCAAATAGCAAATTGCTTTGGTTTGTAAATCCCCAAAAAGATTTTGCTTCAGTCATAAACCTTACGCAAAACATTTATAAATCTGGGTTAAATGTTTTGCATATTCATAAGATAAATACATTAATTGACGTTAGTACAAATAGAATGAGGGTGGAGGCTATTGATACCACACCTGACAATGAAAAGTGTTTTTTTATGTCCTATAGTGCAAAGAACCAAGGAACACTCCCCTCTATGCTCCTCAACTAGGAACAGAACCTATCACCACATTAAACACAAAAAGGGTTCAGCACTATTCAGAAGGTTATAACAATATATTATCAGTCGTTCGAGAACCAGCGTACACATAAAAGGATGTCAAATGATCGGTGTGATTTTCTTTGAAAATTTTCTTTATTTCATATTTTCATAAGAATGGAAGATCATAGCCGACGCGTTTTGTCTCTAAAAAGAGACTTCTTCAGGGCTTCACAAAGTAATATAGAGGGTATTCACATTGATGTTCGTATATTTCAAGCAGGTGACTGAATATCCAATTTTTCAGACAACTACTTATATAGTAGATATTGTCAGAGGTAGCATGGTAGCCCGTAGCTTCTGTTCTCCTCGTTTTCGGATTTGATTAATTGACATGATGGCCGAAATTTTAGTTAAATCAATGTGAGTATAATTATTGAACTAACTCTGAGCCGATTTAAGATGGAATTCAGAAAGGGATTTTCTTTAAAATAAAAAAAAAACTCAATTACATAGTTCATCATAAGTAGCACAGTAAAGCACTGGCTAGAAAAGGCAAGTAGTTTCAAAAACTGGAAAGGGAAATAACAGGAATATTGGCATTCACAAAATCAGGGCACATAAAAATATATTATATTATCAGTGTTGATATGTAAGAGGTTTAGAGCGGGTCGTGGTTCTTCACAGTGTGCTGCTGGGAGCATTTCGAGAGCAAGAAGCCAATGGCTTAATATTTAACAAAGTAAATAAAATGCGGAGTTGATGGTTAGGTTTACTATTTTTTCTACAGTTGTTACTGTGTAGATTGAATAGCAAGGATCGCAGATGATATATTTGCTGCAATCTGGTGTACATCCTGCGCAGTAGTAGCAACATGTAGGAAGTGACCCGCGAGGTGACCCGGGGTAGAATGCATTACACTATGTCACTATGTGAAAGAGATTAGCTGTTTCTAAATGCATGAAGGAGCAAGTTATTACCACCGCACACTGTAGCAGATATCTTTCATGCCGGTGTCTGGAGCAAACGCAGGCACACACGTATCGCACTAATGGCACATTGTGGGTTCATTAAACTTGGCTGTTTAATGACACTCTAATGAACTCGGGCTCTTACTGTGCTATTCGTATTATGGATGGTTTAATGGCGCTCTGCGAGATTACGGCGCCGAACAGTTTGCCGGTGTAGAGAAGACAGATCGACTTCTGCCCTAAAGATCAAATATCTCCGAGGACATGATGCGAGAACGGCGGCTATTCGTTTCATGTTTACTTTTTGAGTTCTGGAGTTTAACCGGTTTGAAAAAAGCCATATGAGCTGCAGCAAATATTTCCACACTTGATAAACCCACAGTTGCATTTTTGTTTTTCTGAGACCATAAACCGAACATATATTAGAGTTAAGAAATTTTTTGAAGAATATTTATTTTACTGAGGTCTTACAAATAAGGATCAAGGGGCATATCATCAACGAGGTGATAAAACATTATCGCCGCTTTTGCGACTGTTTTTGGACGAAAAGCGGCGATAATTTTATCGCCTAATCAGCAAGGTCACGCTATCGCGTGAAACCTTGCATTAGCGCCTGTATTCTGAAGCCCAGCCTTGCATCTCTAATGAGATGCAAAGTGGGCATTACTGCCCTGACATAACTGGAGAAATGTCGCTAAGCAATTATCAATGGGCACGCTAACCTGCAGAGCGACAAGCAAAGTAGCGATAACTTCTGTTATCGCTACTTTCCTTATGCCTGCTTCAAGACTGACTTTGCCATGATATCCTATGTAAGGTGGATATCATGGCTAAGCATGCCTTGCCCTATCATCAAGCTATCGCCAAACTTTGTGAGATTATCGCTGGATTTCCAGTGATAATCTCACATTTGGCAGCTAGCGCTTGGAATTTTATTGCTTTTGCGATAAGCATTGCTAATAGCACGCTATCTCAGCGATAAAATTCCACATTACCCGGCGATAATTATCCTAGCGCTAAGTGCGCTTAGCGATAATTATCGCCGGTCCTTGATGATATGCCCCTCAGAGCGTTATCGTGACAGGTTAGTGTGTTTTTCTTCGAAGAAGCATTGCTAATATCCACAGAGGAAATTAGGCACATGCAAACATTTGGGAGAGAAAGATATACTAATGCAAGTGAAAAATATGTCAGAGTGTTACTTCGGCTAACCGAAGATGTATTTTTAAAGTTTCATCTTCATGTTCTGTCGCACAGCGAGTGTTCCCGAAAAGGAAATGTAGAAAATCTTTTTGAAAATTGCTGTATTTTCAGTATTAATAATGTAAGGCCTTCGCGCCATGGATTCAGTTTGTGCCATATTAAATTGTAGAAAAAAAAATTTGTGCCGAAAGTTGGTCACATTCCAGGGGTGATGGGGATCGTGGTCTACAGAAGACACCCCCTCCCACTCGGCCATAAGGACAACCGGAATAGCGAAGCCCGATCCATCACCTGGTGGGGACTTTTCACAAGTGTTTATTTACACCTGTTATCTTAGATGACTAGTATCTTTCCGTACACTAATCTAATGTCAACAAAACTAGTCTGAGTGGAGAACTCGTTTGGTCCTGTACTGGTATAGTCGTTACAGAGTCTGCCTTGTCTTGTCTATTGATCCATAATATGAAAACTACAGAAAAACTTAGGGGCTCATTACGAAGGCGGAGGGACCGCCATCGCCGTGCCCGCGGTGGTGGTACCTCCGCCATCGGGCTCCCATTTCCCCCGTCCCATTAGGATGGTGGGGGGAATCTCTTTCTGACCGCGGTGGTCACAAAGACCGCACTCCACGCTTCATTCAGATTAACTACAGAAATAGATTCAGAGCATTTTATTTATTTAACATTACCAGACTGCAGAAGGGTGACTTGTCACAAATTGCTGAGAAAAGCTACACAACACAATGAATTCCCAAATTGTCGAACAGATCTTGTGTCAACTTTACATGTAGCAAGAAGTGGCAAGTATGTTGTTTTAATACTGCAGTGATGCAGAGAAGATGGGACTAAATTGGATACTGAGATTGCTAACTTTAAAGCAGGACAAATATTTATTTCTATTCAAACATATAGTACTATCACTATCATTATTCATGAATAATTTATTATTAGATCTGGGTATTACACTAGCTGTCTAAACAGTAGATGTGGGTGGACAGAATGTAATGATAGGAACCTTAAATTCAAGTTATCAAATTACTATCTTTTGTTCTAGAACCAAAATTCTAAGGAGAATTACAGTTGTAAAAATGGAATAGACTCCTTCTTGTAGATGCATCATCAGGATTTGTGACAGCACGCGGCCATCACAGGGTGATGTGTTTATAAGGTTTTGCCTATGCTGGTAAGCCTTATATATGTGCTAGTACTTCTAATAATGATGTTATCATTTTAAGTGTATGTTTTTTGAGATTAGTTGAGCAAGTATACATACTCACACAGTCACACACCTACCCATACACCCATTCACACATCCATTTACACACTCAGACACTGACTCACTAATACATCCATTCACACACCCACTCACACACAGATACAACCACTACAAAACACTGACTTTCACAATGATACAGACCCTCCAGCCCACTCACACCCACACAGACACTCACACACCCATTTGCACAATGATACAGTTTCTCACACAGAGTTACACACCAATGTAGTCAGTCACACACACCAATACAGCTGCTCACACACCCACTCACAAACTGATGCACCTACTCACATTTCCACACAGGCACACAGGCCCACTCACACACCCATATAGACACTGGAAAACCAAGTCAAACACCCATACAGACACTCACAAACCGACTCACACATCAATACAGCCACTCACGTACCCACTCTCATACAATACATTGACTCACATATCACTCACACCCCAATAAAGCCACTCACTCACTCACACACTGACTCACATACCCACAGAGATACTCACAAGCCTACTCTCACACCCATAGGGCCACTTATACACTGACTCCCACACAGACACTGACACACCCACTCATATACTCACACAGACACTCACACACCAAGTCACACACCAATACAGCCACACACATGCACCCCATACACCGATACAGCCACTCACAAACCCAGTGACACACTGATGCACCCACTCACACACCCACACAGACACTCATATATATATATATATATATACATATATATATATATATATATATATATATATATATATATATATTCACTGAAAAAACCATAGGTTTCAGGGGTGTTATAGTTAGCTGGACTTTTCACTTCTACAAAACCATTGAAATTCCCCCGTTATAGTTAGTTCAGCTAACTATAACTCGCGCGCCCGCAATGCACTGCTGATGACGTCACATATTACATCACTCATGACATGGTCAGTGACATCACTCATGACATCACTGATGACATCTCAAATGACATCACTGATGACATCATCCAGTGAATGTGTGTTTTTCTGAAAATTAAATATGTTTTATATATGTATATCTCAAGGTCGATGGAAGAATAAATGGGTATATAAGTGTCTAAATGGATGATTTGTTTTTGAAAAATTGATTGTGTAACTGACTGATTAAGTGTATCATAGTGAATACATGGCTTAGTGAGTAATGTTTAAATATGTAAATATCTGTATCAGTCTCTCACTTTGTGTATAAGTGGCTGCATGGGTTGGTGAGTAGCTACATGGGTGTCTATATAGGTTATTAGTTGGTTTTTTGGGTATCAGTCTGAGTGTCTGCATGGTTCGGTGGGGGGTATTATGTAGTGCATAGGTGCATGAATGAGTGACTCACTCTTTGTATGTGTTGAAGACAGCATGTGTGCAGGACTGTATGGGTGGATGAGTGTGTGTATGGGTGTGTTAGTGAGTGAATGACTGTCTCAATAGTGTCTTTATGAGTAACTACATATGTTTTAAACTAGTATATGTGACTATTGGTGTATATAAGTGAGTATATGTGAGAGTGAGAGATTGAAAGGGTTCCTGTATGAATAAGTATGTGTTTCTATAAGTGATTGTTTAAAAGACTAAGTATGTGTAAGTTTCCGTAGAAGTAAGTGTGGTGGTGTGTGTATAACTGTGTATGCAAATAAATGTATGTTTGATTCTTTATTAGCATGAGTGACTATGTGTGTGAGTAACTCTATGGATGAGTAGCATTGTGTAACAGGATGTATAGGTGTATGAGTACATGTGATGAGTGAATACATGTATGAGTGACTGTATAGGACTGTTGGTGAATGAGTGGATGTGTATGTGGATCTTAGAATTACTGAAGAGGTTGTTGTAACTGGTATTGGTATGTCCATTGTTTTGAAAAGT
This sequence comes from Triturus cristatus, assembly GCF_964204655.1. Taxonomy (NCBI): domain Eukaryota; kingdom Metazoa; phylum Chordata; class Amphibia; order Caudata; family Salamandridae; genus Triturus; species Triturus cristatus. The sequence continues at coordinate 77,342,111 of NC_140588.1, read as the reverse complement.
TTAGTCTCTATTTTTGAATGTGTGTATCAAAGGTTATATTAGGGTGAGAGGAGGTCTGCCACTCTATCACAAGGATGATGTCATCAGTGATGTCATCAGTGATGTCATTTGAGATGTCATCAGTGATGTCATGAGTGATGTCACTGACCATGTCATGAGTGATGTAATATGTGACGCCATCAGCAGTGCATTGTGGGCGCGCGAGTTATAGTTAGCTGAACTAACTATAACGGGGGAATTTCAATGGTTTTGTAGAAGTGAAAAGTCCAGCTAACTATAACACCCCTGAGACCTATGGTTTTTTCAGTGAATTTCTGAGGTTTTTTAAATGCTAATTCCTAACTATAACGTGCCTGAAACCTATGGTTTTTTCTGTGAATTTCAAAGGTTTTTTAAATGCTAATTTCTAACTATGCCTACAGAGATAGGACATGTGAAGAAAGAAGAAAAAATGCACAGAAAGAAAAAAAAGAAGTGCAGAAAGAAGCAACAGAAGTCCTCAAAGACGAAGAAAAGTGCAGGAAGAAGGATAACGTGCAGAAAGAACAAAAAGAAGAGCAGAAAGAAGCCTAGTTGCAAAATCATCCTGTACCCGCAACTTTTTCAGACGGATACTGGTGGTAACTGAGTCTGACTAACCAGTCCTAGAGCCAGTGCTATGTTAAAAGACACTTAGAATCCAGTGAAAACACCTACATACACTAGGGAACATTATGCGATGGGGCCCCCCTGTGATTAGCATGACCTCCTCTGTAAGCCCCTAGTATATATTAGGGCAGGGGGATTTAAACTACCTCTTAAAACAGGCCACAGGGCGTTTTTGCACACGTTAACTCAGGCCCCGTCCCCTCCCTTCACCACTGTGTAAACATGCCCTGTGTCCGTTATTAGTTGGGAGATTAAGTTCATTTGAATCCTGAGGGTCCCTAGGGTCCAACTAGCCCACTATGTACCTCCAGTAAGTGCCACAGAGCTGCGTTGCAGAGAGGTGTAAAAAGTGGCACGGCCTGGACCACCTCTCTGCAATGCAGCTCAGTGGCGCTTACTGGAAGCACTTGGTGGGCTAGTTAGCCCCCAGGGGCCCTCAGTATTGAAGGAAAATGATATCCCCAATTTAAAACATGCCATAGTGCGTGTTTGCACACGTCACCTCAGGCACCGTCCCCTCCCTTCACCACTGTGTAAACGCGCCCTGTGGCTGTTCTAAGTTGAGAGATTAAGTCCCCTTGAATCCTAAGGGTCCCTAGGGTCAAACTAGACCACTAGGTACCTCCAGTAAGCGCCACAGAGCTGCGTTGCAGAGAAGTGTAAAAAGGGGCTTGGCCTCAGAACACCTGTCTGCAGCGCAGCTCCCTGGTGCATACTGGAGATGCCTGTTGGGCTAGTTGGCCCTCAGGTACCCTCAGTATTGAAGAGGAATTAATTCCCCAACTTAAAACTCGCCAGGGGGCGCGTTTGCAGAGTGCTGCAAGGAGGGGGCGTGGCCTCCGGCACGATGCCAGTCTTTTTTTTATTTTTATTTTTTAAGAAGGGGGGCTGTGTGGTTCCCCTTCTTATTCTAATATTTTGGCCCTGATGTCCCCATCCCCCGGGGCCTGTCTCCTAATTATATTTTTTTGACCCCAATCCCCAGGGCTGGCCACTGTTTTTTATTATTTTTAATAAATATATATTTATAGACACACCTAGGACATGCTGGACGAAACCGTACGTACCTATCACCATGACGATTTGCGTGATATTCATGAAAAGGCGACTATGCATACAATGAATCCACGTGGAATGTATTTACACCACTAGTGAAGCTCTGACATGTCTGATGCCCTACCGTGCCTAATCCCGGTAGACACCCTTGTCGTTTATTTATACAAACATGGGTAGCTATTGACGGGCACATTTAATACACATGCACACCAAGCCATTCAAAGGGGATTCGACAAAAATTCGACCAAAGCTATGCAAGAAACCCCCCTCACGGTTAATAAAACACACATCCACTGCCGGATGTGTAATACTTTTTAATTTACTCTCTGGAAAGGGGACGAACATCACTTGAGAGTCACAGCGCGCTCCTGGCAGAGCCCAATGCTGTGTTACACCCACCATTGCCTGCTGAGTGCCACACACCTCTGTGTTGTATTCCACTAGCTAGTGCATATGCTATGACACTCTCTAGCCCATGTGCACTGTAACACCACCCCTTGAATATGTCATGCCACACTTGTCTTCGCATGGGTTATATTGCCCCATCTAACGTGCCTTCCTCGATGCCTATGTTATAACGCACAGTGCTATGCCATACATATTACAATCTGGGATCCATATCTTTGTCACAGTGCATATGCAACGTTACACTCCCCAGCACATATTTTATATTACAACTTTAGAGACTAGTTAGGTTACACAACACTGCCCTGTGCATATTACACTCCAAGGCGCATATCGCATAGCACGCGCTAGTGCCTGTGCTATCTCGCGCTCTCTAATTAATCTCTCATTGCGCACAATGTATTGCATATTATATTTCACGCCCGGTTCATCTTATATCACACTTTTTGGTGCATAGTTTATACCATACACTATATCTAGTTTTCATTTTCAATCGTGCTCTCAGGACTATGTTCTATATAACACTGTGTTCACCTACCCTTTTCACGGGCATTACATTTTGCGAAAAGGGGGTGGAGGGTCAGGGGGTGTTTCTGCCAAGTGAGCCCCGAGTCACAATCACAAACGTCCTCTTCTTCCTGAATAAAATTGAGATTATGCTGCATACTTGTTCATATTTTAAGTAGTTCGCACAGACACACGTTTTAAAAACAATAAAGTTCCTAATACCCGCCTTCTCTGAACAGTTAGCTTGCTGCCCCATCCCCCTCCTCCCTATCCTCTGTTGTGTGAATCCATGTACTAGCCTCCTCCCTCCTGCCATGCATGGTCTGATGTGCTGCCACTGCCCTCAATTTAGTATGATGTACCAGTCCACTCCTCCTGCCCTCCATTGCCCAATTCTATGCCCCATCATTGACCTCCTGCTTAAACTCTGTGCTTAGCTTGCTGCCCCTATTCTCCTTCCCCCTGCCCTCTGATGTCTTTGTGCATGCCCCTGCTCCATCCTTTTTGCCCACCATGTTCCATGGACCTGCCACTCCTATCTACTCTGAGTGTTCTGTTGAGCTGCCACTCCCCTCCCACCTGCCTAGCATTGTCAGATGACTGTAACCTGTCCCTGCCACCTCCACCCTGCCTGTCCACATGCCATGCCCCTATCCTCTTCCTCCTGTCCTACATGGTCCATTGTACTGCCACACCCTTCTGCCCTCCCTGGTCTGTTGTGCTGCAACTGCTCCTCCTGCCTGCCCCGTGCGGTCTGTTGTGAGGCCCCTTCCCCTGAACTTTCTTGTCTGTGCACAGGTCCTGACCCTCCCTTCTATCCTCCATCGTCCTTTGTGCATGCCCCTGCACCCTCCTTCTTGCCCATCATAGCCATTGTGCTGCCACTAACCCTCCCACTTGCCATGCATGGTCTTCTGTGCTGCCATGGCCCCTCCCACCTTCCCTGTGTGGTCAGTTAGCTGCCCCTGACCCCCTCCCACCTTCCCTCCATGGTCTGTGTGTATGCCATCACAGTCTCACTGTTGCTCTTCATGGTGTGTCTTGCTTCTAGTACCCATCCTGCCTGACCTCCATGGCTATCTTGCTGCTCCTGCCCTGCCTCCTTGCCCCCAGCCCTCTGTTTACATGTGCAGACCCCTACTCCCTCCCTCCTGGCTTGTCTGTTCCATTCTAATGCCCCTGATCCATCCCTCCTGCCCTTTATGGTCTGTTATGCTGCAGCTTTCTCTCCTGTCTGTCCATTATTGCCCCTCTGTTCTCTGTTGTCCATGTGCATGGTCCTGTCCCCTCCCTCTTGCTTTCTATGGATTGTTGTGCTGCACTCCCGTCCCGCATGCCCTGTGTGGTGTATTGTGCTGCTGCAAACCCTGATGCCTGCCCTGCAGGGTCAGTTTGGTGCACCTCTCCATGTCCCTCCTGTCCTCTGTTATCCAAGTCCATGTCCCTACCCCATTTCCTTCCATGATCCAATGTACCATACTTGCGAACATTTTGAACTTGGTAAGAGGGAGATTTTGAAAAAAAAACTGGGTTATTGATTTTCCCCTTTGAGTTACATTGAAAAAGAGGAGATTGTAGACAGGAGACAGATAAAATAAAGCCCATTTGAGCTTAAAAACATTGGACGTTTCCTGGCTGAATCGGGTCTGTTGGCATGTATGGTTGTACTACCATTGCCTCTTCCTTCTGCCCACAATGGTCTATTACATTGCCACAGCCTCTCTTGCAAGTCCTGTATTGTTGGTTCGTTGCCCCTGCCCCCCTTTCCACTGCCCTCCATAGTCTGTTGTGCTGCCACGGCCCTTCCTGCCTGCTTAGTGTGGTTAAATTGTTGCCTTTGCACCCTCCTACCTGCCTTCAATTTTCAGAGTCCGTGCCCCTGGCCTCTGCCTCTCAACAGTATCCTAATGAACAACTAGATTGCTAACATTCTATATTTATTACAAAAGTGTGGAACGCCTGACGTCATCTTCATGTAATCAAAACTGTAATACCTAGAGCATTTCCTTTAGAAATTACATATATGAGAGGGTCTTATTGGCATCAAAATTATGGTTAGTTCTCTAAAAGACTAAAATAAGGACATATTTTCTGAGTTTTCAAATAACGAGAAAGCACTTTTAAATTATTTGTTACCTTTATGTTTTTTTATCCAGTTGACCACTTTATTAAATGTTGCACTTAGGGGAGAGGATGTGGTGTTACTTCCAGAACTGCAGACTTTGCAACTGGTTGGAGTTTCTGCTTCAGCTTGACATTCTGTGATTCTGGTCAAATCACTTAGTCTCCTCATGTCTACAACCAAAATGAATTTGTTCTTGTGTGATGTAACCAATGCTCATGTAAAGCACTCCGATACCTGACAAGTCTGCACTATATAACACTGCAAAAACACAAAATAATAAGTGTTTTGCACACTTCTGTCATTGGGCTATATTTGGGCTACATCTGGGTGATTTTGGGCTACATTTGGGCTCTTTTGTCTCCGGTGGCCATCTTGGGAGATTTATTTGTTATGAAGTTTCCTAATTTCCTCATGTACTGCAGTCTCCTCAGTAGGAAATGCTTTCAGTTTTTTACTTTGATTCCATCATGAAGGTATTCAGATGTGTCACACATTTGCCATAAATTCTGAATGTTAGCACTATAGTTGCTCATTAGATCACTGTAGTAAAACTACTGTTCACCATGGAAGTCTGCTCCTGGTATTAAAAGTGCATGTTTCAGTCTGCATGTCAGAATTTTTTAATGAAATAAAAGCGGATTTGAGAAGTCACTCAAAATGTGCCCTCATTTTCTTTCTTCAGCATTAATCATAATTTCTATGGCAAAATGAACCCCCTCATTGTGTTCCTTTTTAAATTAAATGTTTTAAGTGTTACCAGTTTATTCCAATCAAGATGGCTTCAGGTGTGCCATACTTTTGTCATAATGAAGACAGTAAGCGCTCTAGTTGTTTTTAAGAACACTCTGGGACATTCTGTCATTGGGCTATACTTGGGCTACATCTGGGTGATATTTGGGCTACATTTGGGCTCTTTTGTCTCTGGTGGCCATCTTGGCAGACTTATTTGGTATGAAGTTTCCTAATTTCCTCATTTACTGCAGTCTCCTCAGTAGGAAATACTTTCAGTTTTTTACTTTGATTCCAAAGGCATTCAGATGTGTCACACATTTGCCATAAATTCAGAATGTTAGCACTCTTTTTGCTCATTAGATCACTGTAGTAAAGCTACTGCTCACCAGGGAAAACTGCTGCTGGTATTGAAAGTGCATGTTTCAGTCTGCATGTCAGAATTTTTTAATGAAATAGAAGAGGATTTGAGAAGCTACTCAAAATGTGCCCTAATTTTTCTTTCTGCAGCACTAATCATACTTTTTATGGAAAAATGAACCCCCTCATTTTGTTCCTTTTTAAATTAAATGTTTTAAGAGTTACCACTTTAATCCAAGCAAGATGGCTTCAGGTGTGCCATACGTTTATCATAAGTAGGACTGTTAGCGCTCTAGTTGTTCTTTGGAACACTCTGGGAAGCTGCAGTAGAACACAAAGGAATCAACTGACAGTCTCTGCCCTTGTTGGATGTACATGTTTTACTGAGAATGTCAGACTTCATTCTCACATGACTGAGAAAGATAATGTGAATTTACAGAAAATAAGCTCTCAGTTTAGCTTATAGATCACCTTCCAAACCTCTGTGTGAAAAGCATGAGAAAATATTTTTCTCTCAATCATGATATCCCAGCAGAAGGCTTTTTCACATGGTGAAATCACCTTAGAACATACCACAATTCCTAAAATGAGTATGGTACCATCAACAAATGATTTATAATGTAACTAAAGTCTTAAAACCTTCTATTAACTGCAATGCTTTTTAATGAGGTGCTATCATGTATATTGGTCCCAAGACGGCTGCCAACACTTCTTGGATGAAGTGCTGACAGCCAATCAGATCTGAGGATGAGATGTGTGGTTAGGCTCCGCCCACATATATATATTATTTTACTTTTGATTTTCTCAGGAACTACTGACCAGATTGACACCAGACCTGCAAAAGGCACATCCCTGACCTGAGGACTACCTCTCTGCCAAATTTCAAGTAATTCTGTTCAGCCATTCGGGCTGTACCTTGGACTAAAGGTCCCTATGGAAAATTGCATGGGGAAAACGTGTTTTGAGACCCCCCTTTTTTCTCAGCCCCCGCTTGACGAATCCCCCCCGAGACTTTCAGGGTAGGAGTGGAGCGGAGCGCCCCACCTATTTTGAAAATTTGGCGAGGATTCGTCAACCGGCGCCAAAGTTATTCCAAATAGAATGTTGCGGATTTCCTATGGAAACACGGTCCTAACTATAACTATCTACTGGCGTCCGCCAGTAGATAATATATATATATATATATATATATATATATATATATATATATATATATATATATATATATATATATATTCACTTAAAAAACCATAGGTTTCACACACGTTATAGTTAGGAATTAGCATTGAAAAAACCTTGCAAATTCACTTAAAAAACCATAGGTTTCGCACATGTTATAGTTAGCTGGACATTTCACTCGTAAAAAAACATTTAAATTTCCCCGTTATAGTTAGTTCAGATAACTATAACTCGCGCGCCCGCAATCCACTGCTGTTGACGTCACATATTACATCACTCATGACATGATCAGTGACATCACTCATGACATCACTGATGACATCATCCTTGTGATAGAGTGGCGGTCGCTCGAGTTATAGTTATCTGAACTAACTATAACGGAGGAATTTCAATGGTTTTTTACGAGTGATATGTCCAGCTAACTATAACGTGTGTGAAACCTATGGTTTTTTAAGTGAATTTGTAAGGTTTTTTAAATGCTAATTTATGTATGTATTATTATATTTTTTATATATTTATTTTACAATAAACTACCTATGTATATAGTTATAGATTGACTGTATCCTGTAATATGGAATGGCTCAGCTCTTGTTTTTTGTATTTGGATAAAGTTGAACAGCATAGTTAATATCTTCTATAAACTTATAAACAGTTGAATTTTTTTTTGTTTTTAAAGTTTTTTCACGGTGTGTGCACCCCGCGATTTTTTGAAAAAAATATCAAATGTTTTTTTCACCCTTCGGGGTCCTTCAGGAACCCCCTGACAAAGGCTAGGGGGTCAGGAACTCTCTAACCTGCCCCCTTTTCACGTTCTCCACCTTTCTTTTTCACTGTCACACACAAAATGGCGGCCGACACTTCCTGATTTCGACCGATTCGAATGTTGACTGACATGTAACCACCAATCAGAATTACGCTCGCGCACGTTAAGGTGCGCGCACGGTGCGCGCACGGTGCGCGCCTATAGATATTTATGTACTTTTAACTGCAATTTTCTCAGGAACTACTGAACAGATTGACACCATATATGCAAAAGGCACATGCCTGACCTGAGGACTACCTCTTTGCCAAATTTCAAGTAATTCTGTTCAGCCGGTCCGGCTGTACCTTCGACTAAAGTTCCTATGGGAAAATGCATGGGGAAAATGCGTTTTGGGACCCCCCTTTTTTCTCAGCCCCCGCTTGACGAATCACCCCGAGACTTTCAGGGTAGGAGCTGAGCGGAGCGCCCCATTAGTTTTGAAAGTTTCGTGAGGATTCGTCAACCGGCGCCAAAGTTATTCAAAATAGAATTTTCAGATTTCCTATGGGAACTCGGTGCTAACTATAACTATCTACTGGCGACCGCCAGTAGATAATATATATATATATATATACATGTAGCAGCAGGTATTCAGGCATTGACAACAAACATAAATAACATACATATTTTGTTTTTTTAAACCAGAATATTTGGTTCCAACAAAAAAACATTTATTTTTGTTTTTGGAACTTTTTTGTGTTTTTGGATCTTTTATTTTGGGGTGTTTTTTTGTTGACTGCAACTATAAAAAAATAATGCCAAGGAATTAAATGCACAGAACTTGTGTAACATTTTTTTAAAAAAGCAACATGGCTTTTTACAGCCTCTATCAGAGCAGGAACAGACTGCTCCCTAAAAGTGAAGAGTTTCTTGCACACTGTGCAGAATGTGCTAACTTTCAAGAATTCAGGAATGACAGCAGCTTTGATGTCACTGCAGCCGCCACTAGTTCCCCAGGAACTAACTGCACTGCATCAGATGTTGAGGTGTGCCTTGTGTTTCTTTCGATCTCTGCCCTTGTGAATTGGCAAGGGTTGATAGTCCACAGCTGTTTCAGCATGCTACTCATCCCATGCAAGTGTTTCCAGTTTGACCCCCTCAATAGCTCCATATTGTAAAAGTTGCATTTTGCAACCTTTATGATCACCTCCTTCTTCCCAGAAGAAACCCAAATAATTTCCAGGCAATTGACTCCTTTTTGTTGGAAGGTTCTTAAGATGAAGGCTGTCTCTCCTGGTCACTATCTTGCCCCAATGCCATTTTCTCTGGAGAAAGAAAAAAACACCAGTCAAAAACAAAAGACTCCAACTGTGTCTGAAAGGTGTGAAATTTCAACAGACACACCCAAAGAAGAAGCAAAATGCAAAGGAACTTCCCGTAGAAAAGGTTGGCAGCTGTTTAAACCATCAAATCCATTTGTTGTATTTTCACATGGGATTCGTGAATCAGTCGCAGTGACATCATGATGCCACCCCAAATCCCCAAATAAATATTAGAACAACCTTCCTAACTGGAATTACTTATTGGAATATAAGTTTGTATATAATTCAACTAATCGACTTACCTCAAACATTATTTTTATATTCTCCATTTGTTTTTAAGTGTTGTTTAAAATAACACCCGATCCAGGGGTCCCCCATGAAAGAGGTAGTATGCATCGGGAGGGTTCACAATGGGTCCACAAATAACAAAAGTCCATCAAAATAAAAATAAAAATATTTTGTTTTTAAAATAATTAAACTTATCCAATGTAATATTTTTATATAGTTTTTGTGCCTGATATATTTCTAGATTAAAATCACTTAGAAAACGTAAGGTTAAAACAATTCTTAGGTGTGTTTTATTAATATATCGTTTTTTGAAAACAAAGCAGAAATTAAGTAAAAAAAAAACAAAGGTAACAGACATATAATAGAGTTAGAAAGTATGATTAAAAAAACTTACAAATTCACTAAAAACAAAATGTTACATGGACATTATAGGCAGAAATACCACTACAAAACCATAAAAATTCACCAAAAAATACAAAGGTTACAGGTACATTATAGTTAGGAAATACATTTTTTTTTAAACTTACAAATTCACTAAATACAATTAAAGTTACAGGGATAGTATAGTTAGGAACACATATTTAAAAAGCCTTAGAAATTCACTAAAGAAAACAAAAGGTTCCAGGAATTGCATAATTAAGAAATACAATTAAAAACCTGTAGAAATTCACTGAAAAATACAAAGGTTGCATACTATAGATAGGAAATAGTATTAAGAAACCTTACAAATTCATCCAGAAAAATTAAAGGTTACAGTGATGTTATAGTTAAGAAATAAAATAAAACAACTTAGAAATTCACTAAAAATACAAACGTTACTGCGATGTTATAGTTAGGATCAGATTTAACACGCACAAAACCTTAGAAATTCAGCAGTTATAGGTATCTGAGCTAACTAAAACTTACAGCTCCCGCAATGGCCTCAAATATGACCACACATATTACATCACTGCCCTACAAACCCAACAAACCACTGCTAAATAATTCAACATTTTACATAATTGAAAATCAATTAATTATATAATTTCCACTAAAAAATGAATTTCCACGATTAAAATAATGAAAATTTCATTAACTTTCCACCATATTCTCTACCACCCCAACAACACACTACTAGATTATAAATTACTAATTAAAATGAAAAACAAATTACACCTATAAAAATGAAAAATAATTTTATAATTGTATAATAATCATACTAAACATAATAACATCTAAAAATAATATACAAACTAATATTTAAAAAATAATGAAAAATGATACTTATTACAACTATATCAATGATGTTAAATACAACAATATTACCCAAAACAATATGATTTACCCAAAAGAACCTCAAAATTCATACCTCAGATAGTCTTTTCCACAATATTTTGGATTTGATATTTGTATCATTCACCACAGCAGCCATATTTAGAAATCATTGTCAGGTTGACAGGTGGATATGTGTGCCTTCAGTGAAGCTGCAACTTCAGTAGCTCCAGAGGAAACACTGACAACTTGCAGAGAACGCACCATATTTGATGCATCAGTATTCTTTGTTTTAAAGAAACAAACGCTCAAAGCGGGAGTCTATTTCTTGAAATTGAACAAAAAAAGTGTACCTAGCATACAGAGAGCTTTATCCCTGTATGTGGGAGTCCTTGTGTGTTTTGCTAACTAAGACTATAAAGTTGAAGGAGTGATGGTTGCCCCCCCCCCCCCCGCCACTAATATGTCACGGTGACCATCATCTGCCATCATTGTGCCCGAAGGACAATTGGGTCAAACATTAGTTTTGACGAAGCCAGTGGAAGCACCTCCAATGTAAAACTGAGCTTCTGTGACTGTACATAGAAACAGGGAACTGCAAAATTAGATAGCTGGAACCACTGGGGTATGCAGTGGTTCTCACTCCCACCAAATTTTGGTTGACTGGTAAATCTCATGATGTCAAAATTCATTATGATATTAAGCTATAATAAAATAGTCGAGAAAATCATAATTCGGTTTTACCATTAGTGCATTGGCAGACTTTGGAATTTAAAGGCCAAGTGATATGTTGTCCCAAAGAGTGTAAACACACTGTGAATTTGATATCATGATGTTCGGCAAGAAACCATATTTGTGCTTTCATAAAACTAGTTTAACGGGGATTTCAAATAGTGAGGCCATTGTCTCCATGAACCCTATGTACACTCCTTGCTCCAATTGTTTTATTCATTTTCTGTGATTATGTGTCTTTGCTCTTGATTTTCATGTTCCCCAGTCCTCATATCTGCCAAATTGTATGTGGTATTCTGTCCTTGTTATTGTTATGTGATTTACACTTCCTGTTCAGGCAGTGTTTGTGCTGTGTGCTCAATAGAATGTTGGTGTCGTGATGTGCCTCGGAATGTTTGGTGCCTGTGAGGTGAAGTGACAGTTGAGCATGGGCTGAGCAGCAGGCAGGCTGCTTCTGGTGGGGCTGCTTGACAAGATATTATCTACTTGTAACTACAATAAAACTTCCTGAATTACATCCTACCTGCGTGGACCTCCTCATCACATTTATTTGGCAATGAGCTGGTGACGAACCTATATACTACAACTGGATTTTAAGGCTCCTGGAGAGCATAAGAGGACCTGAAGATGAAGCAAACTACAGAGCCTACAGAAGCAACCACTACAAAGTACACAAGGAGATATCCACAGGAAAGGAGGAATTAAAAGAAGATACAAGGAAGTTCTTCACAGAAAAACAAAGAAGTCTACATGAAAGTAACACAAGTTAAGATTAAGCACTACGCCTTTCAGCCCCACCAGTGTCATCCCAATCGGGCTGCCCTAGCCCAGCCGTGCTATGCTGATTTGGATTACCTTTTTTGGACTTAGAATTTTACAAGTGGTGATTCTGTCATCTTACCCTCCAACTTACTGCTTGTCTTCAAGGATGCGAAGAATTTCCTTTTCCCACAATCTTCAATACCAAGGGACGCAGTGCAAATTAATCCTGTCTACATTAGAGTATTCGCTGCTGGCTACAACCTGCCACTTCGGTGCGTCAGTGTTTTGGAAACGCCTAGCTGCACGTAGCCACTGTGTGTTATTGGAGGTCAGTGCTCTTTGCTGCTGTGTCATCCTCTGCGAGATCAAGCACTACTGCCCATTCGGGCTGGAGAACACCCTTTTGTGAAGTTTTTGCCTCCAACAGACTGTCATGTTGTTCAATATTTGAGGTATTGAGCTTGTGAGGCATTTTACAAGACTGTTCTGACCTCCATGTGTTTCCAAAAGATTTGAAATCACTCGAAATTCTACCTAACGTTAAGGGTTAATATAGTCTGTCTCTGAAAGGAATATTTTGAGTGACTTTCCCTCTGATGAAGGTGTGACCCACATTGGGTTAGACACCGAAATGCGCGTTGGTGCTGGACAACCTTGTGGCTCCGCATATTTCCATCTCCCACAACTAGAGGACGCACAAAAGTCTACTTACGATGTTGATTTTTTGTACATGAACTTGAATCAAGTTGGATCTTTGACCACATTACTAATGATGAATTGCTCTTGAGAGGTTAGAGTGCATGAGTATGCGTGTATTTGTGGTTGTGAGTATGTTCTGAGTGTGTGAATGTGAGACCCCATTTACATGTCTTGTTTGCACCAATTAAATGTTATATGTTATTTTTGCAAACCTTGCCAAAATATTGTAAATAATAAAAAATACATATATTTTCTCCTAAAACTTTCTCTTATCTATTTGGGGGAATTGTCCTGTTAGTTAAGTGATGTTCTAATGTATTAGTGACTTCACGAGCACCCTGATATCATTTCCAGGCATGTTGGGTCTCTCTTGACTGTTGTTTTATTTGACGCTCTCCTGTCCGACCTGCCTGCTATCCGCCCTCAGGGGCCCCCTTTGTTGCAGTGGTTACTCGTTCCCAGCCTTGTTGCTGTGGGGGTTCATTCTGTTCTCCGCATGGGAGAATGTGCACATTTATTGTTTTTCTCTAACTTTCCTAACCTTGTTTGATCTATGAGTTTGTGTAGGGGCATTTATTACTGATTATATCTTTCTTTTCTATTCCTTATTTGTTATTGATCTAATAATATTTTTTTTATCTTTCTGGTATATGTGTTCTTCGGTCTTGATAAAAGTTTTCTTTTCCAAGGCTATATTGTGTCCACACCTATCTGTCGCATGTTTGACTAGCACAGATACCTTTAGTACTGGCTCTCTCTATTTCTATTTCCTCAGTGTTCACATATCGATCCTCATTCAGCTGTCCTCTGTCCCCCCCTATGGAAAGTATCAAGACCTTCGGGTTTTTCAGATGACGACTATGCCCGTTTGATTGGTCAAACTACGGGCGGAGACAAACACTTCACTTTATCGAAGAACTTAGAAGAAGAATGGACAAAACTCTTGAATCTTAAAAAAAAGTCCAAACGTACAAAGTCGCAAGTCAACTTTATGTTGGAATGTTTAAATCTGTTTCCATCCCCATTGGTCTGAGAGTCAGGAATATTCCCGGCCTCTTTATTGAAATCAGACAATTCCTGGAAAAGTGGGCACTAATCTGAAATAGATGTTCCAGATATTGGATGATGTTAATTATTGAAACAGCCAGGGAAGTCATTTCTATTCTAAACAAAGAAATTGAGGAGTTGGAAGAAAAACTTAAAAAAGACAACAGTGTTGAGATTGGCAAAATAAAACTGGAGGAAATCTGTTATGAACTAGATTCTTTTTCTGAATACCTTTTGAAAAGAAAAACAGAAAAACTCAAAAAGGATATCCACCATTTTTCACAAGAACGCGCATATCCTCATCTTACCATGAATTTCTACACCACCAGTGACGACAACTCCTCCAGGTCAAGCACCCCCTGCTGGGGTAACAGACGTGTGACAACTTTTTCGGATAACACCTACTCCGAGGGAGAAGGTTCATCCCACTATAATCCGAATTACCAAACAAGTCAGGACCAATTTGAGAGACCTCTAACATACAAACATTTTTAGGCAATCGATGGGGAAATTTCCGCCCCAGATCGCGGAATCCACAACAAAGGAACTACCGTCAGGATCAGGACCAGCCTCTGATGTACATACAAACACGCAACCAGCAATACTGGAAAACGTGAATAACATCCCTGTGTTTAATCTGTCTTCCAGTAATATAAACTCTCAGGCTATCACCCTTCTGTCCAGAGGACTTTCATTTGTCCCCACCACCAACGTTAACAAGTTTGAATTGATGAAGGATCTCCATCTTTTCTTTTGGAAAACAAGACTAAACAAGTTTTTTCAAACCAGGCCCCCCATTGACACCTCTGATAACTTATCTGGTCTTAAACCACCATCTAAGTTTACTCCCAACCTTGACTCTCTTGGGCCAGAGGTCGAAATCTTCGAGAAAGCAGTTATCACCAAAATGCAGAAGGTCATTAAATATGTCCCTAAACCTCCATACAACATCTCCAGAGGAGAGAATGCGGTCCGTCTATCATTAAAAGAGAACAAACGCCTGACAATTAAACCCTGTGACAAGGGAGGGGGCATTGTCATCTTGACACGCCCCAATATGTGGAGAAGATGAACAACCTTCTTGGTGTCACCAGACACTATAAGATAATTACCACCAACCCCAAACCTAATCTGAAACGCAGGATCCTTACTATGGTGGAGGCTGCAGTGGACAATGGGTACATTTGTAATAAAGAGGCAGAATTCTTAACCCCCTCGTGTACCCGCATACTAATCATATATGGAGTTCCAAAAACTCACAAAGATGAAATACAATCTGCCACTGAGAGCCATAGTGTCAACCATGTGGGCAGCTACTGAACCCCTCTCAAAGTATGTTGATCGATTCTTGAAACCGCTAGTGGGTAATCTCACTTCTTATATCAAGGATATGGGGCACTTTATCTCTAAGGTTGAGAAGACCCCTTATCACTGTGATAGGGAACGCCTGGTCACTATGGACCTGGAGTCCCTTTATACGAACATCCCCCAAGAAGGAGCGATGAAAGTGCTTCGATAGATTCTGTATTCCGACCTTAATATTACCAATGCACCATTTATCCTTCAATGTTTAGACATTGTCCTGGGAGAAAATGTCTTTGAGTTTAATAACATCTACTACCAGCAAGTCCAGGGAATCAGCATGGTGGCGGCCTGTGCCCCAAGTGTAGCATATCTTTACATGGGACACTTTGAGTCACAGAACAATGAGATGGCCCCCTGCTTTGAAAATGTTTGCTCTTGGTCTCGCTTCATCGACAACATTTTCTTCATTTGGAAGGCGGACAAGGAATCCCTAGATAAATTCACTAGCTGGATCAATTTAGCCGACCCCAATCTTAAGTTTACTGCTCAATCTAGGGATTAAGCACTGAGACTCTGAACTACAAGTTTCACTATACAACAAGCCTACGGCTAGAAACACTCTACTACAGTTCAGCAGCTACCACCCCCGCTGCCAAAGGAGGGTAGCCCCTTCAGTCAGTTTCTATGTTTACGGAGAAACTGTACGAATATGAATGAATTTCTGAAAAAAGCCGACATTCTAAACATGAAATTGCTCACTCGAGGATACACCACTAATTTGATTAAGGACTCTCTAAAGAGGGCCAGGTATTACAACTGTGAAACCATGTTCCAACCCAGAACCACTGAACAATTGGATAAATTGGTATGTGTTACCAAGAATTCCAACCTTGACCATAAAATAAGTCAGACCATCAATGCCCAATGGCATTTACTGAACATACACAACTGAGAACACAAACTACCTAAGCCGTTGTTCGTGTTCAGAAGAAACAAAAATCTCAAGAATCACATAGTGAGAGCCAAGAACCCTGAATGCACACCTTTTTGTCAAAAGTCCATTACTGGCAGCCAGCCCATTAAAGGAAACCACCGATGTGGCTCCTGTCAGGCATTCCCCAACGCTATAGTCAGTGATACCATCCAAGTGAAAGAACAAACTGTATCCCTCTATGAAATGACCAATTGTCATTCATCCAATATTATATATGTCATTCTCTGCCCGTGTAATCTGACCTATGTTGGAGAAACAGGCAGAGAATGTAGAAAGAGAATTGGTGAACACAAGTCCAACATCAGACTCAATAAGCACCCTGCCCCATTGGTGAACAATTGGTCAGAGGCAGGCCATACCAAGAATGACCTGAGGTGGTCCATTCTAGAGAGAGTGCAACCACAGGCAGGAAAGGATCTGAAGAATCAGAACAAAAAGAGAGGTTTTCTGGACTTTCCTCCTTAACTAACAGAAGAAAGGACTCAATGAAATCTGCCCATGGGAGAATGCGATCTTATGATGAATCCATCTTCCCTTATTTCCGTCATTTTTCTTCTCCCCCCTTCCCAAAAACCTTACGACGAATTTGTTTTTTTCACCATAATCTACCCTTTCTGATTGGATCTCTGCTGCCCGAGATGGGTGTCCACGCTGAATCCTTTTTTGTGTCCCTAGCTGACAGAGGTTGTTCCCTTATCTCTTTCATTCTTAATACTCATTTACCCCCTTTGATTCCTCATTGCGATCACATTCTATCCCTTTCCCTTTTTCTTTGTTAGACTGACAGTACTTTACATATGTTGTTTCCCATTAACGTTTTTGTTTTCCCTCACATTTTGTTTTGTGTTATATTTGACACTTTGTTCATCTTTTCCTGAAATGGATTTTGCGTTTTTTTTGTTTTTGTTTATCCATTACAGCCCGCTAGCTCCTAAGCTCTAAATCTTCACCGTAGGGAGGAGCCCTACCCACCTGGATATTTTGGCCACCGTATCTTTAAGATTACCCTTTATACACTTACTCATTCTTTAGCCTGTTGTATGTTGTTTAGTCATTGGCGTCCCCCATGTCTAATATGGGCACGGTATTATCCTAGCCCAACCGAGGCTTGAGGCAGTCCTCTTTCTTTGTCCATCTCTCATGATGCTGGGAGGATCCTGATCCATCCGATTCCAATAGTTGGCACGTTTGGATTCCATACGTTATATACCCCTCGAACGTCTACCTTGTTCCTTCAGCTGATCTTGCTGATTGTCGGGAGCCTGCTTCCCCCTACTCTGCAGAAGGACTTTGGCCGCAGCGTCTGCCATCTATATACAGGTGAGGCTCGCACCCTCTCTCTCCCCCTTCCCCCTCCCTTTTTCCCTACCTAGGACATAAACACTATGCGTGCCTATCCCCTCCCGTTAAATGACTTAGACCCATTAGTCTGTTTATCCCTATTGCGGCGTGAGATGGGCAGACATGCACATTTTGCGGCGCCTGCCTAGAATCTCCAATGTCCTGGGTCGCCCGCAAGACATATATATATACCAATAGAGATTTGTCTCCATTTTGTCTCTTGCATCAGCCTAGCCCTCCACTTTTTACTCGGCGCATTAGGCTAAACGCCCTCCTTATGACTGATGTCCATTCGTGGTCTCCCAGACCAGTTGATACCTGTCATTTTGGGGTTTCTAATCGAATTATTTTCACCCTCTTTTTTTAAAAATGCTGCTATTTTTTGTTTCGACCAGTGAGCTGCTCATTTGGGCGATTCTTTTCTCCCTTTCCCCGAGATAGGCCATATTTGTTATAGTGTATGTGTTTGTTTGTCCTCCTAGATGTACTCCGGATTGGCTTGAATATGCGCCATTGAGCGCCTTGTTCACGGAGACTGGACTTATATATTCTTTGGATCTTCTTGCATTTTAACATTTCCACGTCCTGGAGCCTGAAGAGCCCACTCCTCAGCTGTATCCATAATAACTCATTGGTAAGCTCTATTCTACTGCATGGGATCTCTGAACGGGCTCATTTACTTCCCGGAACTCCCCCCTCTTATTTTTGTTTAGATTGTCATCCCAGATCCCTCTTGTTCTTTTGATCCTGTGTGTTGAGCTGGTCTCAACTAATTTTCTCTATTGCAGTTGAATTATCTGGATGCCCCCTATCAAGGTATATTGTGCATATGTTTGTGTATAAACCCTCTGGGCGAATATTGTCACCATATTCATATTTTTAAATCTCACGTGAACTTGGGTG
The DNA here is from genome assembly GCF_964204655.1 of Triturus cristatus. NCBI lineage: Eukaryota > Metazoa > Chordata > Amphibia > Caudata > Salamandridae > Triturus > Triturus cristatus. The sequence continues at coordinate 77,323,716 of NC_140588.1, read as the reverse complement.
AGTTTCTCTCAGTCTCCTGTCTACTCTTGTCCTTTTTCTTTGTGCGCACTCCTCCCATTTATTCATCTCTATCCGTTTATGATCATTTTCCTTCTCATTCCGCTGCTAACACTTAATTCCCCTTGTTAAAATACGCTGCATATGTTGAAACTGTATCCCTCTAACCCATGTAAACCTTATTCACATGGCATGATAGCCATTGTCTTACATTACTTCATTATTCCCTCCGGCGCATCCTTCCTTGTGTCCCATATTTGACCTGGTCGCCCTGATGAAGGTGTGACCCACATTGGGTTAGACATCGAAACACGCATTGGCGCTGGAGAACCTCGTGCCTCCGCATATTTCCATCTCCCACAACTAGAGGATGCACAAAAGTCTACTTATAATGTTGATTTTTTGTACATGAACTTGAATCAAGTTGGATCTTTGACCACATTACTAATGATGAATTGATCTTGAATGTTTAGAGTGTATGAGTATGCGTGTATTTGTGGTTGTGCGTATGCTCTGAGTGTGTGACTGTGGGACCCCATTTACATGTCTTGTTTGCACCAATTAAATTATGTTATATGTTATTTTTGCAAACCTTGACAAAATGTTGTAAATAATAAAAAACATATATATTTTCTCCTAAAATTGTCTCTTATCTATTTGGGGGAATTGTCCTGTTAGTTAAGCGATGTTCTAATGTATCAGGTAGGTTGGGTCTCTCTTGACTGCTGTTTTGAGTGACTTTCCTCCCTCATCGCAGGGAAGTGGTGGAGTTTAGCCCTCTGCCTAATCTGTGTCTTGTTTCTAGAGTAGAGGGGCACAGCTGGTGTGTTAGTTTTCTCTTTACATCACATCAGAGACCTGGTTTATGTGACAGTTAAACCGTTGTCTTGCAGTTTGGAACCCACACACAGGGCACCGTTCCATGGGTGTTTTCCCCATCTACATATTCTAACCATCCTTTTACTCTGGGAGTAGGTCATGAGTTTCAGTCCCATTTGCTGTTATTTTCTTGCAATGTTGGTCTTATATTATGTTACATTATCTATTTGAAAACTCATGTTTTGCTTATTCCTTTTGAATTGTCAATTTGAAAATGGGGGAGGATGACTTATACTCAGTATGTTTTATTCTCTCTTTCTTTGTTTTCTCACCTGTCCAGTTCTCCTCATGATGTTACACATTCTTTGCATCCTTGGTATCTGGACTACAATTGTTTTTTAGTCTTCCTTTGCCTCCAGTTTTTCCCTCATTGTAGTTTCTTTCTATTTCTTCCTTCGTTTGGATGAGATCCTTCCTTTCCATTTTGTGTATCTTGGGGTAGCCTGGTGTGTAGGTCGTGTCATGCCTTGTCATTCCTTCCTTGCTTACCTGCCTGGCCAGTGGGCATGTTTGGGGGTAGTCTTTGGTGAGTCTATGTCTTTCTGTTCACTTGTTGTTTATTTCACATTATCACTGTTTTCTTCTCCATTCCAACTCTTTGTTGAAGAGTATGCGTCATTTCTATTCATGTATATTTTCTCTTTGCTTCCTCCTCATCTTCCTCCACCTGTCTCTTCGCTCTGCCTTTCTTGTTCTCTTTGCTATGACATTTAATCTTTTCCATCGTTGTTCTTCCTAATTATGTCTCACTTGGTTCACTCTTGTTACAAATTATTCAAATACAGGACTTGTGCTTCTCTTGTGAAAGGAAAGGGGATATATAGTATTCTGCCCTTGTTATTCTGTGATTACACCACCTGTTTAGCCATTGTTTGTGCTGTGTGCTCAATAGAATGTTGGACTCATGATGTGCCTCGGAATGTTGGGTGCCTGTGAATTGAAGTGACAGCTGAGCATGGGCTGAGCAGGAGGCAGGCTGTTCCTGTTGGGGCTGCTTGACAAGATCTTATCTATTTGTAACTATCTACAATAAAACTTCCTGAATTACATCCTACCTGTGAGGACCTCCTCACTACATTGTAGTTGTGGATTATGAATACAAAAGTATCTATGGAGATTCTGGTTTCAGATCTGTCACCAACTCCCACATGTATGTAATATGAGCAATACATCTAGTGCCTTTTCCCAGTGGCTCATTTAGAGTCTTCAAGAGTTGTGACATGTTTCTGAGCATTTTCTCAACAGCACCCAACACTCCCTTGCCCTCAACCATAACAGACATCATTGACCAGGTTGTCAGACATTTTAGCCTTGTAGCACATGTGGCTATGAATGCCAAAAAACTGATCATTCCTATTAAGAAGTGAAACTGCCTTTCGATATTGCAGGCAAACATTTAAAATCGTTTTATTCCACAAATATTTGATATTTTTGAAATTATATGAGTTATTATATTATTTTATAATGTTTGCAACAATGTTCACCGTTTATGCACTGCACTGGCGTGAAGGACATTTGTTTGACCATTGACACCTGGATGATACAATTACCTTCTTGAAGTTGCACATGTACTTGTGTATAGAAGTACAAAATTCCACAGCACCAAGTAAACATCCACCTGATATAATAGAAACAGCACTGTAATATGGACTGTACCCTTCAGAGACATGAAGAAAGGCTATGTTCTATAGGGATTCTTATATGGACAGAATATATTTTTGTGGCGGCTAGAACTGAATTTTTACTCTCCAGTTTAAGTCATTTTTTCTGTGACCCAGTAGTGCTTTAAATGTTTAGTTACTCGTATAAGTAAAGATATTTTTTTAAATTATATTTATATATAAAATTAATTTTTCAGGAGTAAATCAATAGAAAATGAATGGTTAAATATATTCTGCTCGGTGTCACACAACTTTGGTTTGGAGTGGAAGGCCTGCTTGCGGGGTGCTGGCCGCATTGTGTTGCAATGTCAAAGGGTCTGACAGTTTAGAGTTATTTACATGTTAGTCTTGTAGTAACCTGCTACACCAACTGCTATTTCTACTCCTGTGTTCTACATGTTCCTCACTGTGTTTATACTTTGTGGGGCTCTGCAAGTTCTGCAAGGCTACAGCCTCTCGCTAAGTTGTTTTTTAACCCATCACTTCTCTCCTTTACAACCAATCGCTTTTCATCTTTAGAAATCATTTGTTCTGCTTTGTGTCTCATGCTTTGCTGGGACCATTTGGTCCAGATACGGACCTCTATGCACACCAACCAGCAACATCTCAGGCTTTCTATTGTCAGTCTCCCCAAGATTGAGACCCCGAAGGCTGATATCCCTGTTGCTCTATGTTCTACGTCCCTCCTATTTCCCTACGTGCATGACGTTTGTGTTGTATGTGTGATGTATTTATGATACTGTTTCTTTTCTCACTTGGTTGTAAGATTCTGGCCATGTGAGCAGTGGCGGCTCGCACAGGTAAGAGCGTTGAGGTGATGGAGCTGGGACGGAGAGGGGTGGCTGGTGGAAGTCGACAGACAATGGGATAAGTAATAATAAATAAATAAAACCCCTTACTTTGCACTTGCCACATCACCGACGGCAATGTGGCGAGCGCAAAGTGAGTATTTATTTTATATTACTTATCCCATCGTCTGTTGACTTCCAGTACCCCTCACCCGCCTGCCCTCACCGCTCTTACCTATGCGAGCCCCCACCCCGCCCCACCCCACCCCACTGCTCTTACCTGTGCGAGTCCGCTACCACAAATTCAAATAATTTTTATTTGACTTAGTTCTCTACTGAGAACAACAAATAAGAAGTTTAAAAACAGCAAAATTACATCTGTGACTAAGGAGACTTTGTAACATTCATCCTAATACAAATTTATACACAGTTTAAAAAATTTGAACAGGTTATAACAGGTAAATTCATTAGGAGGGGATTTTGAAAGAGAAATCAAACTCTGTACATTTGCACAGTTGCACTTTGTTTGGATTGGCTTTAAGAACCTCTTTCTAGCAGCAATGACTGTGGGATTAGGGCATACGAACAGTGCACGTATCAAGTCTTGAACTCCTCCTTGACAGAGGTCGCATAGGCTTCCGACATTTTTGTTTTGTGTCCAATTGCAAATTAGGGATTTAAAAGGGAAAATCCCAAGTCGAAGTAAAATCATGCATCGCCGGGCGCCGTGACTTAAAGTAAAAGTAAGATAGTGTTGCCATTGCTTAAATTCCATTGAGTCAGCATATGTCTTATACAGTAGCAGTTTTAAACTGTGTAAAATGTCAAGATCGTAACTTATTCTTGGAGCTGAGTGTTCTAAAAAAAGTTTCAAGTGTGCCGGGGCCAGGATTTCAGCAGATCCACTGTACATTCGGTTAACTTCAGTGCAAACGTTAGATTTTGATAAAAAACATATTTTGTAGATCCTTGATCAAAGATTTCCGATCTTAGCAGTACTCTTAAGGTTCCTGGTTCTGCGTGCAAGATGTTATATGCCCATCGTATTATGTTGGTAATTCCCCTGGCATATGTACTGGTTAGAGAAAACTCAAGGCGCAGGGCTTGCGCGGGCACAGCTTGAGGCACTTTAGTTTGTTTCCGGAGGCTCACTCTTTCTTTAAGTTGTATTGGATGCCATTGACTTATTGGGATGTGTTCGAGTCTGCTACTCAGTGGCGTAGCTAGGGGGGGGCGGTGGGGGCAGTCCGCCCCAGGCGGCACTATTTTGGGGGTGGACAAAGGCATTCAGATAAGGCTAGGCTTGCTTTCGTGGATGTTTCGGGGATGGGCAGAGAAGGAATAGGACTCCAGCAATTTCCTCTTCTTATTTGTGCTGGCAGCTGCCCCCCCTCTCTTCCTATTATTCCCTCTCTTTCTGTCTTGCTCCTCACTTACTGAAAACCGTAACTTGAAGAAACGGTTCACAACTTCTTTCCTTCTTTCATTTAGTTGCTTCCCTGTGAAATGGATCCAAAAAAGAAAAACACTCTTGCGCGAAATGCCCTTTTTCTGACATTTTTCTATTCCAAAGTGCAGCGGGATGGAGAGAAATAGAAGGTTTTAAATATGAAAAATAAATACATAACTAAATAAAGCAAGTCAGAGTGGTTGCAAAGTGGCCAGATTGATTTTATTCACATCCAAACACATCAACCTCACTTTACAGACGTTGCAGTGAAGCGCTACTTTTGTTTTCTCGTCTTTCTTTGAACAGCATTGTTGTCCCCAGGTGGGGAAGTGCACCATTCCTGGAGGTACTGCAATACCTGGTTGATGGATGGATTGGAAAACAAAATGTGTACCAAGGCTCTGTGTTTATGGATGTGGTCTTTTTATAAAAATGCTGCTTACATTTTGTAAGGATATAAGCAACGGACATTGAAACGGTTCCCTTCAGGGCCCTGTAGTCATGTCCTTAACTTTTCAGGTAAAACCACTCGCTGATTTCTGAATAGTGAGTGAGAGATCGTTAAGATAACCATGTTGTTTCTGCTTACATTTCACATGCTTTACTTAATCTTGCATTCCCTATGAGTGTTTGCTTTTACTTTTTTTGTTTAGGCAGCATATTACTCTTATCAAGTGCATAATTTGAATTGAGCCACATCCAATTGTTTATAGCGGGCACAATTAGGTTATAGCTGAAGGCAGTGCGAGTTTCTCTCAGTGGGGAAGTATGGTGTTCAGTGGGAGAGAGGATGTGACACAATGGCCAGAGCTGTCGAATTTCGAACTGGGGAACTGGGTTCAGCCTTCTCGACCAGTCCACCAGACCTCTCTACTGAGGGAGCATATTCCCATGCTAGACCATACAAGGCCCCACTAGACCTTAGAAGGCGTCAATTGAGAGTTAACCTTGAAGGCCTGTCCATCACAATCCATACTGAAGTTCATCTCCAGTCTTGCGGGCAGGCCTACGAAGCAGCACACCCTAGAGCAACAGTGATCCAGTCACTGTGACTCTGTCAGTGAGGTCACATGAACCTTGAGCAGGTTAGGGCGGTGTAAACGGTGTGACCGCACTGGGTACCTATTTCGGGTGGGCGCGTAGTGTTTGCAAGTATATTATGGTTAGGGCTCCCGGTTTTCCATTTTTACGGATTTTTACATATAAATACAGACGGAAAACAAGTTTTCCTTTATCTGTATTTATATATAAAAAACGGGAAAATACTAGTAAATGTTGCTGTGCTGCCGTCTGGTGTCTCCCCCTCCTTAAAGGGTTAAGAGGTGTCAGCCCGGGCTGAGAAAGCTTTCCGGGCACACACAGAGCTGCCGGCCGCACCCGAGTACTTCACATGTCTTTGAAAGGTTAATGAGGCGTTGGTCTTATTTCACCCCTTTTAGAACCCCTGCCAGAGTCAGATTAGGAGCCTCTATTCACAGCATTGTTGTGTGAGTTGTGGCTCTTGCACCATGTTGTGACGATTACAGCAATGGAGCATTTGGTGACAGGGTGGGACTCTGCTCCCTGATGGAATTAGCAGGTCTGGGAGGCAGCAGCTGCCTCTGGGGATGCAGAGCAGGTGCTTGACACGTGGATATCTCGAGAGGGGAGGGGGGTGTGGGAATGCAGGCAGCAGACCGGGCTGTGAGCCGGGAGGGAACTCGAAACAAGAGCGCTGTGTTCTGACACATAGAGGCAGCCGTCTGGCGCAGTGCGGCCCTCTTAAACTCACGTTGGACATCCTCCGCTATGGATACAGCACTTCTAATAGCAACATTTAGGTGTTTCTAGTTACACCTGGCCAGGGACAGATTTTAGAGCTAGTGGGGCACAATTGGCTTGCAGTTGAAGTCCGTGTGAGTTTCTCTCTGTGTGGCAGTATGACAGAAACTGCAAGGCTCTGAGACAAATGGCTTGTGATAGCACTTTTAAGCATATTTGGGACATTTTGCAAATGGCAAAGTTTTCAGGTGAATATATAGTGTTGACCAATAAAAACTGAGCGCATGTGTGCATTGTCCATTTAAATAAATGTGACAAAATACTAGCTGTAGCGTTGTCTTTTGCTTGTGGCAAAAATAAATGTGGATAAATACAGAAAAAATGCCCGAAAAATAAATATGGATAAATACAGGCGGATATGGCAAAAAAATAAATACCATAAAACCGGGAGCCCTAATTATGGTTTATAAAAAACTTGCTGCCACCTTCCTGGCCTCCAGAAATTTTCAGAAACAATAAAAATGTCATGATAACTTCGGTGATTAATGTTCTTCCTAGAGAGAGATCCGAGTTTTGTCTAGTGGAAGGGTTGGCTCCTGGAAAGGTAGCACAGAGGGTTAATATGCCGGCTGCAAAGAACATGTACCATGCAGATCACAAAGTGTACTGCTTTAATGGGGGAACCATGATGAATGGTCATTTAATGTCAGCTGTAGATGATGGATCCCTGAACAGTGTCATGTATGTGCATGTTTGCATTGTGCTGAGGGGATTACCAGGTAATTGTTCACGCAGCTCTCTGATGGATGTCACATGCGGTTTTTCTGAGTCCCCAGATAGATCATGCAGTCTGTGTGTTCTCTTTTGTACTGCCAGTCACTGTTGTATTCAACTGTGTAGCCTTGGACCATGTCATGTATGTGCATGTAACTTGCATGATTGAGGTAACTATTAGCGGCGATACTACATGTCTCTCGGTCCTCTTTCAAGTGCTTGCCGTCCTTTTTCCCCAGCAGGGCGGCAATCTGAGGGATAGCCCCGGGCGCCACAAGCTCCAGCTACGCCTCTGCCGCTACTACATTTGAGCAATCTACCAGTCGAATAGCTGTTTGCTGTTTGAACTGTGAAATACCGCAACTATCATGGTTCAGAGGGCCCCTCAGCCCCCTGGGCCCTGGTGCCGCTGTACCAGCAGCACCAATGAAAGCTACGCCACTGTTATTTACTGTCGTTTTGCATTGTGTTATTTTCTCTCTTGAGCTCTGTTTTGCTTATAAATAAGTAAAGAACAAATGTGCAATGTTGATGTTCTTGTCAAAGTGTTTCGTTAAGCCATTGTACAAATGTATCACAATCGGAAAACAACCATGTCCCAAATAGTCTTTCAACGTTGAGTGCATTTCTTTGGCACCTCAGAGAGTAAACGTTTGTGTAAACTCCTAAATATCAAGGATGCATGCATATTTTTACTCTCTAATTTTATTGAATTACGTTTATTCCATAGAATATACATCTGAGATGTGAGACATTGGACTATCTAAAGGAGGGGACATTCATGTTACAAAACGTGTTTACTTCATGTTATACATTTAACAAGGACAGGTATGAGAAGTGTTACTGTTGCCTTGAGTTATAGAAACTACATACGAGACAATTCAAGTATTTATAGCAGTTTTTGCTTTCAATTAAATTATTCCATGTTAAATTTAAAGTTCAATATTTTTTGGCACAGGGCAATGTAAAATGTATGGAAACTGAGAGCCAGCAGTTATTTCTTTTGGTAAATAATTGCTTCTAATTAAATTATTCTATGTTAAATTTTAAGTTCCATATTTTTTGGCACATGGTTATGTAAGCAGTTGAGACATATGGAAAATGAGAGATCTGGGGAGTCTGATGGGTTGTGTTGAATAGCAATGCCAGAGGTTACGGACAATGCTCTGTGTACTATGTGTCTATTGCTTTGACAAAAGCTTCAAAATACAATCTCATCGCTGAGATGCAAATTTCCCAACATGTGATGTGTCATGCTATTCATGCAGCTAAGCAGGGATGCACTGAAGTCCTACCAAACCTCCGGTTTTATTGCAAATAAACATGAACACATTTTCAACAAACCGCTTTCATCAGAGTCCATATTGTAGATTAAAATGTTGGCCTCGGCACATTGGAAAATCGGCTTCCAAAGAAACAAATGAGCTGTGTGTTTATTCTCCGTCCCAGTAGCCCTCAGGGCCTGGCCGAGATGAGATACAAAGGAAATCACAAGAATCCACTGCTGTATTTGTTTAAATTAGCTGCACAGCGCAAAACAACAGCTCGGAAGATATATTATGTGGCAAGGCTATTGATAAAAATGTATTTTAGTCAATAAATGTCTATATTGTGAAACATGCAGCAAAAAACACAACCAAGTAGATTAAAGTCCAATGCAGAATAATACGTTTTGTTATCAGCTGCTGCCACGTCATAGCTGTGAATAACCTGATTTAGAATCTGGTGTATTGATAACGGCTTCCTAGGGAAGCCATGCTTAACAATTCCACTCATTACAATGTAGTGGGTACACAAAATATGTGGCCCGCTTCACATTTTTTGCAAAATTAACTGACCTAAAAACAATTATGATTTTAATTTTAACACGTTGTTTCACAGAAGCCATGGACCAAGAAAGGATGAAGTATTCTCCTTACCTAGTAAATATCTACAAAACATTGTGCGGTATTTTGTGGTTGCGTAAATGTTTGATATTCTGAGATTTAATACATTTCGGATAAAAAGCTAAAATGGTGCTTGACGCAACGAATGCCACATGTATTGGAATTTGCAACACATTTATCCCAGATTAAATCGCGGAAGGTTTACAGCCTTCTAGAAACAGGGGTTAGTATAAGGATCAACCACTTGTAATCAGGGCCAGAATCAGGATTAGTAGAATGCTACAATAACCTTCATTACTCTAAGGGGCACATGTATCAACATTTGTAAAAGCGATGACCTAATTGCGATTTTCAGTGAATCGCAATTAGGTGATCGCTATTACAAATGTATGAAACTCCAAGAGGTTTATATAGCGATTCGTAGGGGGTCGCAAATCAACCTTTAGGTGGCAATTTGCAACCCCCTAGGAATGACTAAAATCACGAGGATGGTGGCCTACTGGGGTCAGCAGACCACCATATCCATGATTGCTTTTAAATAAAACGATCTTTTTTTTTTAAATTCCTTAAAGGAAAACAGGTTGGGTTCAGGAAACAAAATGAATAGTTCACTTTTCATTTTTAAAGAACAGGTAGTGGTCCGTGGGACCACTGCCTGCTCCTGAAAAAGTTTTTGCATACACCAAAAAAGAAGAAAGGCTCCCTTGAGGACCCATTCCTGTTTGCGAATGTGTTACCACCAACTTGAAGTTGGTGGTAAAGGTGTTGCGACCACATTCACGGTCACAAAGCATTCATACATACCACAGCGATTCGGTATTTGGAAGGGATGCCCTAAACACGCTCCTTCCAAATACCAAATCCCAAACCCATTTTACGTTTCGATAACAGGTTGCCAAATCGCAAATTAGTGTTTGATACATGTGAAAAGCATTTTTTGCATTCGCAAACGGGCCGATTCTGGGAATTGTCTAATTTGCGAACGCAAAAATGCTTGATACATGTGGCCCTAAATTTTCCTTGTCATGGTCAAAACGAGGTAAGTTTTGCAACGTGAAGCCACAATGGCAATTATGTAGTCTCTAAAGGCACTAAATGGGTGCTGAGCACCCCAAAAAGACCTACCACACATTGGACAAAATGAGTCCTCCATCCATGGGACAGCTCCTTACCCTTAAGACAAACAGAAACACTAGTGTAAACAGATGTTTTACAAGCCTGTCTTGGCATGCCCTTCAGACCATGAAAGTCTGCTCCTATCTCCTGCATGGGCTGTGTGGCCAACATATTTGCACAGGCACCTGTGACTGAGCCTGCACTGCACAGCAGACGCAAGTTACCGGCCAAGGTACTATTCAGCCTAAAATTACCAGTAGACCAACCAATTTCAGTTTGTCTTGTAGATCTGTGATGCACACACAACACTCCCAAGGAAGCCTCTTAGCACCATCAAATTGCAACAGATGTTTAGTGGTACCCAACTCAACAGTAATTATGTCATCGGCCCATGAATGTGAAGAGGCTGTATGGCCCACCAAGATTCAAACTAGTGACCATGGCAACAAATACCGATCCCTTGAGGAACACAGGGATGGTGTCTTTTGAAGGACAGCCAGTATAATCAAAGGATCTGCAAGTCATAAAGCTTCCCAATCACCCACTAATTTAGTTAACATAGGGAAGACGGGAAGTGCATTGTATAAGAACCGCAACCCTGAATCCAGCCTCCTTAACAGAAAACTCTTGGAGCATTCCCAGAGGGAGGATATGTAGTTTGAGGTCTAAGAGGATCATCCCTATGGGAAGATTAAGGGAGGTTCCTCCTCAAGAGTATTTTCCAAAAAATGCAAACCACCAAAAAAAGTCACTTGAGGGTACTAAAGTCAAAATGAACCCAATATGTTTTTGGACTTATCCCAGCTGTGGGTCATCAAAAGAATTTAGAGAGGTTGTTTTACACCCCACTTATCGAGGCATGCTTCATCATTTGAAGACCTCTCACAACGGGGTATGAACAATGCCACCAAAGCGGACTTAACCAAGGTTAACTAATCTGTCCCTAGGAGATCTTATGAATCTATGCTCAGGACAACTCAACTGAGTTCTATTTATTGGGGGGCAAGAAAAAGAATAAAATATTCCTATGGGTATACTCAAAATATTCTTCATTCAGCGACCACCTCTTGTATGTTTAAAAACACTAAAAAGGGTTGGTCATAAAGTGAAATACAATGAATCACTTGACCTATAATCTATTATCACCCACAGGTTTCAACCACTGTGCAAGCCTAAGAAGGTCTAGGGCCTTCTGCAGGCTAACAACATTTAAGGAAATGGAGTATATTGAGAACATGCAGATAGGTAAATAATAAAACCCTACCAGTCCCTCTGTTACATCAGCGAAACTTTAAAAAAAAAAAGGAAGGTAAGGGAAAAGTTTCAATTGGTGAGACCCACTGACCTCCTGACACATGACTGGGGCCTGGAGGTACATGTCATATTAAAAACATCTTAGTGCACCCACCCATCCTAGGACTTGTTGTAAATAGAGGCTGATATGTTTATTGTCGTGAGAGTAGAATTGTTAATTGTGGCCCATAGTGTCTATGGTATAGACACCTTTCTATCATAACATTAATCACAGTAGCATTTAAAAAAAGAAATAGGAGAAAACAGAGAAAAGTGTATACATGAAATGAATGCTGAATTTGCTTATCGGTACAACTAGCACCATATGGGTAATTTTATGTGGGCATGCATAGAGGCGCAGTCACCCTAATCATACTAAACCACAGGCTCAAAGGCAAAGTGTGGGGGATGCCTCCTCCATAGTCACACACTGGTGGGAGAAAATTGGCTTAAGGACAGGACAGAATACATACAATAACACACCATTTACATTGTATCATTCCTTTAAAAAGGTATGTTGTGTATTCCAACTTCATTAAACAACAGCTCACAAATCCACTTTCATTGACACACATATGATCCCTTATCCAGCATCAATGGTATCGTGAGATTCTTAATAGACACATAGTATATTGTGCACAATTTGTCATTCATGTGCTGATGCTCATCACAGTTTCATGCCATCAATGTGCTGTTCATGCAATATTATTTTTAAAGCACAAGATAATAGTCTAGAGCTCAGGAAATATTGCTGCTGACGTAACCCAACCTGCGATGTTATAGCTGTTACTGTTTTTCTTTGGCTATGGTATTATTCTCACCGATACTGCGCTTATTATTTTTATGCTGCTTCAGTGGATGAGGGGTAGGGTTAAAACATAGCCGTTTTGCAGAATGGTAATTAAAGGCTCAAATCTCATGTGCTTAATATTTTCTCTAATAGAGGGCATAGCTATTGTCGCCCCCACCGGGAATGATACCAGAACAGCCAGCAGTGTCGGAAAACATATGTCGACATGTGCATGTTGGAATTAGTATGCCGGTGAGTGCACAGTGGTTAAAGCGGCATGTCCAAGCGCTCCAGCCTCGCTATTGCTAACACACTTACTTCATCAGGAGGATTGCGTCTGTCTGGCACCTATCAGGCCCCCTCCACTGCCGTAATGTGGGCCGGGGGTGCCATACACAGGCTGCTGTTACTTAGTAACTGGCACGTGATGATGAAGTGTTCATGTTACCCGTCTCCTGGGAACTACAAAAACGTTGGGAATTGTAGTTCCACAGTCATCGGCCTTGCCTGCGGCGATTCGGACGCCTGCACCCAAACTACACAATCAGTGGGAGTTGTAGTCCTGATCATTTATTTGTGGAGAGAACAATTGACTTGCTTATATAGGGCCCATTTATATAGGGGTGCGATGCTATTAGAAATGTAACCCTTCTACCCACTGCTTCAGGTTTTTTTTTCCCAAAGTGGTGTCCACATCAAAATGGGTACTGTTTGAGAGAAAGGAAAAAAGAGTAAAGCTGACAAAATGACTATGTATTATCTTTTCTGTTTGTTTTAGTTGTCTAGGCAAGGTGTGGCGTACATGTCACGGACACCTATTGAAACTTAAAGTCGCATGGGAGATGTGATTAAGCCCTCTTATGTATAGAGTCATACATACTTTTTGAACAGATGGATCTACAAATTACATTTGATTTTGTAGGTGATACTCATATTTACAGTTGTGTCCATTGTACTTCATCGTTCAGGCCCTTACATGAGGTGCTCAAATGTTATATCCACATTTGTTCTGCTATAAACAGTTATTTTTTGTTATTGTCTCTGGGTGGGATTTGTTCAATAATAGTCAATTCAAAATCATTTTTGGAGTGTTGTTTTTTTAACAAAGTGTCTCTTAAACCGTGTTGTATCACTTTTGCATTTGAACGTGCTCCTATGTTCGTTCATCAATACTTTTGCTTTCCTTTTGTTCACTCCCACTCATCTATCACCATAGGTGCATCTAAGAAGAAATCTCACATTGGCAGAATTGCAGTAAGTGAACGTCCTTTATACCCAAGGAGTTCTTAGGCCCAAGTCTATTTGTTTTTTCCTTTTTGAAAGAATACACATACTGCAGTGTCCACATGGGGCATGGCCTGATTTAGCTGGTAGGTTCTACAGTGTGAGTAGGTTATTCTTTTACATCTGCGGTTTGGGATGAGTGTGGACTAATTCATCCTTAAATGATCTTCCGTATTTGAACGAGAATTTTGGTTTGGCAAATTCTAATGAACTCAATATCAGAATATTCCAATGTCTTTTCACAATTTTCTGAACAGCCTTTGAGTGTTGGCCAAAGGTAGTTACAAAGATCAGCCAGTTGGGTGTAGTTCTTTTTGAATTTTCAAGTAGAACTTCACTTGCGGTCTTTGATGCTCTTTTGAATGCTCAATTAATCATTTGTTAATGATACTTCTTCTCACTCAACTTCTCAGATAGGCATTCTGAATGCTTGTGGATGTTTTTCTTGTTTTGCAATTTGTCCTCAATCTTAAGAATTGTCCTACAGGGAGATTGCCTCGTAGTGTCTTCAGATGATTACTGACAAATTGTAGTAAATTGTTTCTGTCTGTGGGTTTGTGGTATACCTTGCTCCTCAGAGTATTTTGATGTGGACTGATCTTCAAGTTCAAAAACAGGAACTCTTTGTTGCTCAAAGCCATTGTGAATTTTAAATACTTATTCACACTGTTGATCTAGGCCATAAACTGTTTGGCTGTATCTGCCATGCCCGCTCAGATGACAAAAATGTAATCAATATAACGTTTCCATACCTTGATGTGATCAAGCAATGTATTGTCCTCATTGTAGATAAACTCTTCCTCAAAGGCATGGGCATACAGGCAGGGCACAATGGGGGCACATGTGCTGCCCTTTGAAGTCCCATGGGTCTGGAGGTAGAACCCATCTTCGAACTTAAAGTAGTTCCTTGTAAGTGCTGTGAGGGCACAGTCCATTAGTAATACCCATGTGGTTATAGAAGTCCACTCCTCATTCCGCAATAAATTATAAAATACTCTTAGTTATTCTTCTTGAGGGATACTCCTATAGAACGCTTTGATGTCCAGGGTCAGGAGCAATTGGTTATCTGAATTGAACTGTCATTGACGCAGGACCTTAAGCATGTCTTTATTATCCTGTATATAGGATGGCATTTTCTTTACTCTGGGCTGTAAGAAGTGGTCCACAAATTTTGATAGGGGTTATAATGCTGAACCTATTCCAGGAACAATGGGGCAGCCTGGTTGAGGCATTTGGCCTTTGTGTATTTTTGCTAGGATATAGAAATATAGCACTATAGGTTTTACCTCAACCAGAAAATCAGCTTGTTGTTTCATGATCCATTCTTCTTCTTCTGCCCTTTTCACCATGTATATGATATCCTCTATGATGTCAGTGGTAGGATCCCTTTCCAATGTCTTGTTGTTTCTGCAATCATTCAGTAGTTTCTTGCACTCTTGCCTGTGCATTGATCTCTGTAGGATAACAACAGCACCGCCTTTGTCAGCCGGTTCAATTATGATTTCTGTATTTTTGGCCAAGTCGGTTATTGCGTCTCTTTCCACCTTTGAAGTATTGTCAAAATACTGACTCTGTGTATTGTTTAGGGCACCTATTTCTCTTGGAACAGCTTTCATAAATGCTTTTACTTAAATGAGTAAGCTATTGATTGGAAGATAAAATGTAGACTTTTTCCATAGGTTGGAGTTTGTCTCTATGTTGTCTACCTGTTTTTCCAAAAAGAAGGTTTTCAGACGTATGATGCAACAGAATTCTGCCATCTCTTTTCACAAGGTGAATGTATCATGTTTTTGAGTAGGAACAAAACCTAAACCTTTATTTAAGACTTTCAGTTGTAGCTCAGTTGGATCTGTCTCGCTTAGTTTTAGAACTAAATGTAGTCCCTGGTTGTGGGGAATGGTCTCTTTGTTTCCTTTGTTCCTCTTGTGGGTTCTACTACACCCTGCGATTCTTTCTTCCCCCTCTTCTCCTTCCTCCGCGTCTGTCTAAAAAAGGTATTGGGGTAGATTTCCAAAAGGATTTTGTAATGGAGGGCCATGGAAGGGGTTCCATCCCATCAATGGTTGTTGGAATTGCAGTGAACCAAAGTATTCTTTTTGGTAATGACCTCTGTTCCTTGGTTTACTTCCTCTTGGTTTACTGAAAAGCAGAGTCACTAGGGTATGAATCCATTGTGGAAGACCTTGTAGAGAACCTGTCTGAATAGTAGC
Source organism: Triturus cristatus (assembly GCF_964204655.1). Classification (NCBI taxonomy): domain Eukaryota; kingdom Metazoa; phylum Chordata; class Amphibia; order Caudata; family Salamandridae; genus Triturus; species Triturus cristatus. Next base: position 77,307,827 of record NC_140588.1, on the reverse strand, counting down.
TTCTATTACTGCAGAAGTCTGGGTTTGAGTACGGACATACAGTGTCCATCTAATTGTTTTTTTAGATCTTTCTAGAATTTCAATATTTTTGTGTTGTCAGATTTTCTTAGAACTCATTGATTATTTTGTTTGTCTCATCTAGTTTGTTTTTGAATGCTGTGATGGAAATCTGTGCTTTTAATGCAGTTTCACTTATTTTAATTTTTATCATTAATTCATCAGAGAGTTTCTTAGGTCTTAAGAGGATCCCTTGGAAAACACTGAGCCTATATTAAAAGGATTCTCTGAGGGTACATTTTCAACTTCAGATGGATTGACATGATAACCAATCCTAGTGTAACTCAAAACACTGACCTCCAGATGACAAATTATCAATGATAGGTGTTTACCGACTAGAGAGATCCTTGAAACCCCCTGTGATTGAACAGACCATCAAGGAAACAAAAGTCCGAGGTGGTAATGTGAAAGGGCAGGCCTAAAATCAAAAACCTCAACCAATACATTTGTTAGGAAATGTGGTTACACATACACATCGCACAATTCCGCCCGTGCACTAGAATGAATGAGAGTGGGCAAGACAATTTCTTAGCTGGCAGGAGATAATTCTCAAATTCTGATAAAGTAAATTACATGGTGAGCTCCACAACACAGACCCAAAACTGGAAACTTTTTGTTTTCTAAAAGCAATCTGCTCACATACTGGAAAGGTTTTGTTCAAAGTTAACAGGTAATAATCTTCCTATCTTCCCTAACCTCGTTTGTTATTGTTCCTGATTTCTTACCAGGGCTCAAGAACCCTCAATTTACCTACTGGGGAGATCCATGTCTGCACACTGCAGGATATGTCTTTGATTGAGGGAAACTTAGAAACAAGGAAGATTTCAATGCCACACACTAATTGCACCCACGATATTGATTAAGACTAATACAAGAAACCTCATTACAGCGCTGAAGAGAGATAAACACAAGGAGGCAGAGACTTAACCCTGATAGTAAGACTGATTTCACAGACATCCACCCGAAAGGGACTCTCATGAATATATACAACAATAGATACCAGACCTTCAATGGTTAAAATGAGTTAAATTTGACAATGGGAGGAAGTCTTTGAGCAAGAAACATTGGAGGAAGAATGGAATAGCATATGGCTAAGGGTGTCCAAGATGTCAATATGCACACAGTATAAGGAGAACGCTTACAAAGTCATACCCACTGGTATCTCACTCCAGTGAGACTTAAAGGTACTTTTGGAAGATCAGATTAATTCTGGAGAAGTTGTCAAAAGAGAAGTATAATGGCAAACGTCTTGTGGGCCTGCCCGAGGTACGGCCATACTGGACATCATTGCTTAGTCTTATAAAAGTCATAACTGGGGCGGATCCTCCCTTGGAACCCTCCACATAACTTTGGAACTTCCGGGGTTAGATAGCATTTGCCCTCTTTATACTCATGGATCTTGACAGTGCATGGAACCCCTACAAATTACTAACTAAAGCCATTCAAATAAACACCACAGTTTCAATCTTAAGAGTGTTGTAGTCCCTGTATCTTGGATTTTGGTGCTTCCCTATTGGAACTGTCACTTTAGAATCAAATCAGGCCCACATATTACTTCTGAAACATTCTCATAAAAATGACTGACAATAAATATTTTTGAATTCTTTATGTAAGTATTTTAGTCAAAATACAAAACATGGCATCAGTGAATTTGCAGTGTAAGCATATAAATCATTAGTAAAAGCAATCTGTACAGTTCAGTATGACATCTGACATAGATTCACCTTCAAGAATGGGAGTAGGGGTCTCTGAACATTTTGAGAGAAATGCACACTCATATAGGACTTTGGACAAAGGGGTTCATATATTTGGTGGGAACACATGACTCATAAACTTTAAACAAATAGGAAACAGTGTCAAGGAAACATTTCTACACAGAATATATTTAGTGATTTTCCTACTACCAATACATTGTGATTTGATCATTCTCCCAGTCTTGGTTACACAATCTAACTGATATAATGTTAACATAACTAGGATGAGCAATTCAATACATGAAGATAACTATGCACAGATTAGGTGGGGGGCAAAAGGACAACTGACCGATCATATCCCTTTCAGTAGGGGAGTTTGACAGGGCTGCGTTCTGGCTCCTACTCTATTCTCCCTGCATATGAACGGAGGGGTCAGCTTCCTGCAAGAAGATCCTGCAAATGCACCAATCCTGGGGGTTGAGAAGGTACTGATCCTCTTCTTCGCAGCTGCCACTCTGCTGATGTGAAAGACGCCAGCAGGGTTGCAGCGATTGCTTAATAGATTCCAACTCTTCTGCAACAATAAGGGGTCAGTTATCAACAACGCAAAAACAAAATTTAAGGCCTTTAACCCCTATAAGTCCTATAGAGGCAGTCCACGGCTGGGTGGGACTCTCCTGGAAAGAGTTGGCACCTTTGACTATCTTGGTGTCCGACTCCCAGATAAGATGTCCTGGAAACCCCACCTAAACAAGATGCTAATGGGCCATAAGCAAGTTGCAGGATCTCTCGGGAAAGAACATCGCTCCTCATTAATTAACACCCTAGAACATGTCAATAGGAGAGTTAACAGTGCCAACATCTCCGCATCAGCTTGAGGGCTCTTCATCCCTATTTTGTATGGGGTCTTTGCTACAAATGAATTAAACTCCAAATTAGATGTATGCATGCCATCTTCGATAATCAACATACACAGCGAGAATAAAGGGCATGAAAATTCCTATGAGAATCAATTACTAACATTTGAGTCATTGCATGAGGTTATGGTAAAGGCAATGATAAGCAAGATTAATCAAAAGGTGTGCCACGTCCAAACTGGATCCCTAATGCTGTTTGTAAAGCCGGAATGGACTTATGTTCAAAATGTCTTTCTCAATTGTTTAGAGACATCCTAAAATCTAAAACGGTCCCTGAATCCTGATAAGGCAGTATAACACATCCAATTTATAAACGTGGCCCACTTAACAATCCAGCGCACTATAGGCAAATTGCCTTAACGGACGTAGCGGTGACATTACTGTTCAAGGATTTAGAGAAATGGGCAAAGACTCTGGGCCCGATTCACAGAACAAACTTAAGACTAAATCCTAAACTTACTACCATTTTGGTATTCACAGAATGCACCTAGTAATTCTGGTATTCACAGAATGAACTTACTACTTTTGCTATTCACAGAATGAACTTAGTACTTTTGCTATTCACAGAATGGATTTACGACTACTAAACTTACGTCCGCACTCGGGCCGGAAATTCCGGCCCGGAGGTGGAGCTTCCGGGCCGGAGGCGGGGCTTCCGGCCCGGAGGCGGAGCTTTCGGCCCCGAGGTGGTGATTTCGGCCATAGCTAAATCGGCCGGAATCCCCACCTTCGGGCCGGAAGCCCCGCCTCCGGGCCGGAAGCTCCGCCTCCGGGCCGGAATTTCCGGCCCGAGTGCGGACGTAAGTTTAGTAGTCGTAAATCCATTCTGTGAATAGCAAAAGTACTAAGTTCATTCTGTGAATAGCAAAAGTAGTAAGTTCATTCTGTGAATACCAGAAGTACTAGGTGCATTCTGTGAATACCAGAATGGTACTAAGTTTAGGATTTAGTCTTAAGTTTGTTCTGTGAATCGGGCCCGAACGTTATTTCATTTTTCTAAACTGGATTCCTCAGGGATCAGTCAACAATTACGAACCTGCTGTTACTTACCTTGTTGGCAGAGAGAGCAAAAAACAAAAGCTTTATATCTCTTTTGTAGACCTCAAAGCTGCTTTTGACTCTGTTCCTCACAAACCTCTGTGGGCAAAGCTATCAGCACAGGGCGTAAAAAAACAACTGTTGGACATGATCATATTGCTGTATTCAAACATGTGGATTCAGGTTAAATTGGGTGTCGAAGGAAGTTCCACTCCCCGCCTTGAAACACATAGTGGTCTTAAACAGGTCTGCGTACTTGCCCCTTGTCTTTTTAACCTATTTATGGCTCACTTACCACATAATTTGTATAACGTGAATGTACATTCTCCAAACCTTGTAGGCCAAAATATTAAATATTCACAGAGGGCCCGATTCACAGAACTAACTTAAGACAAAATCCTAAACTTAGTTATTTTGGTATTCACAGAAGTTAAGGATTTTGTCTTAAGTTTGTCTTAAGACAAACTTAAGACAGACTTAAGACAGACTTAAGACAGACTTAAGACAAACTTAAGACAGACTTAAGACAGACTTAAGACAGACTTAAGACAGACTTAAGTTAGGATTTTGTCTTAAGTTTGTCTTAAGTCTGTCTTAAGTCTGTCTTAAGTCTGTCTTAGGTTTGTCTTAAGTCTGTCTGAAGTCTGTCTTAAGTCTGTCTTAAGTCTGTCTTAAATTTGTCTTAAGACAAACTTAAGACAAAATCCTAACTTCTGTGAATACCAAAAGTAGTAAGTTTAGGATTTTGTCTTAAGTTAGTTCTGTGAATCGGCCCCAATATGCAGATGGCACCATTTTGTTAAGTCACAAGAAAATAGAGCTTCAAAGAGTAATAGAGTCATTTGATCAATTTATCTTAGTGAATGGTTTACAAATAAATACTAAAATAACAAAAGTTATGATAATTAGATAAACTAAATAAGATAAGAAATTAGGGAAAACCAATGGATTTTCCATCGAATCAGTAAAGCAGTAAAAATATCTAGGAATTATGCTTGATGATAGGATGACTTATAAACAACATTTTAATAATTTATGTGCCAAAACAACGTCACTGTCTCTTGCTTTTAGACTACTGCGAGATAAGCTATTATGCCCGAGTTACAAGTATTTATTGAAGGTAATGAAGGCAAAACTGATTCCTTCGCTCACTTACGGGTCAATAATCTTTCAGGGCAAAGATAGGAAACTCCTAGACAAATTACAAATAAAAGTTTTTAAATCCATTTTCAGGGTGCCAAGTAACGTTGGCAACGCAAATGTCAGACTAGAGTTTGGTTTATTAAACCAAACTTTGGTGAGTCAATCTGTGTTTCTAAAATGTTTATTTGCACTTTATCTATCAGAACCTGAGTCTCTTGCATATTTGTGCTGGCAAGAAATAAATAAGAAATCGTATACCAGTGCTTGGAGATTATATTTAACAGAGAGTTTGAATACCTTTAAGCTCCCACCCTTTGAGCATTTGGATAGAAATAGAACAGATTTTAAACCAAGCAACTAACTTGTTATCACTTTTAATGAACCAGGAGATGATTGCAAAAAAAAAAGCAGGCCTGGTCGGTTATTAACTCGTATAATATAATCGGTACTCAATCTTATTTAATCTCTCACTTAAAACCAGTGTTAAGAGATAGACTCCTTATGTTTAGATTTGGCGGCTATCCAACCTAGGATCGGACCTCCAGATGGGTACAAAATTGATAATCACAAAATTGTAGATTATGTCGTTGTGATAAAGAAACATTATTGCACATTGTATGCATTTGCCCCAGATTGCATCAAGAGAGCCAAACACTGTTAAACCCCATATATAATGAATTAGGAGTGAGAAAGTGACAACAAGCAATTATATTGTGCCTTCAAGGGCATGTTTACATTTTAACAGCTCATTTTGTCAAGTTTATCTTCATAGCTGAGAAAAAATTGATTCAGGATGATGTTTTGGTTGGACTATAATATCAGAAAGTGGCTATGTTAGCAACCATTTTGATCTATCTATGCAGATATGGTAATTAGTAAAAACCTGCAAAGACTAATATTGTTGATAATCTATGATCAAAGGCATACAAATATCTTAAGATGCATGATTTCTGAGGGATTGCACAAAGACACCTCATTTATTGGGATGAGTGAGGCAGCCAAGTTTGATTATATGGAAGGTTTTATTAATATTTATCGAGATATGGTGAATGTGGTTAATAAGGTCCTGACCTTGCTGTGAAAGAAATATTATTTTATGATATTTTATTCAACCTCAATAGTTTATTATGTTATTTTTACCACAATATTTGTAATGAACCTGTTCAACGACTTTGTCTTATGAAATTTGTTGTTTTTATTTTTCTATGATTGTAATGATTTTTATTAATTGGACAATGAAGCACAATTCACAATTCACACTAATACGATCACCCCAGCAGTACACTCACTTCCATCCAATATCTCAAGATTTAGCAATGGAGTCATGCAATCACTAAAACACTAGTTATGCACTCATGCAATCAGCCAGGCACTACTGATGAACGTATTCAATTATCCAGGCACTACCCATGTAGTTATCTAAACACCTAGGCACTACCTGTTAATTGAACCAAAAACACATGGACAGCAGCCATGTAGTCATGCACTCACTGAAAAAACTACTCATGCACTCATCCAATCTGCTAGGTGCTGTGCATGTACTTAAACAATCATGTATGCTCTATCCATGCACTCTATAAATCACCTCTATACTATCCATGCACTTCTGCAATCATCCAAGCACTAAAGTTGCACTCATTTAATCATCCAGCCACTATTTATGCATGCATTGAATTATTAAGCCATTAGCCAGGCACTTATCTAATCATTCAGGTACTACTCATGCACTCATCCAAACACCCAGATAGTAGTGATATACTCATGCAAACATGCAGCCAGTAACTATACAGATATGGAACAACTCATGGCTTTCTGATATACTTAGGGAATCATCTAGGCACTACCTGTATCATCAGAGAATCATCCAGGGAGTATTAATGTATTCAATCACAAACACATGTTTTTAAAAAACTTTTACAAAGAATTATGCAGACTTTTAGAACCATCTAGTGAATTATATATGCAAGCTGTGACACACTCTTTGCATGTAGCTGGAAGAATTAGTGAGGTTTATGCTTTGATAGAGATTAACGTGCAAATAGTTATATGCACCATTTCCCAAAATGTAAATCTGATATATTTGGGTAGAACAGTACTGAGATAGTAAATAGTTCTAATTTTGTGTTTTTGCATTTATAGTGTTAAGACACTGTATGTATTTGTACACTTGGGGCTACATTTAGAAGAAATTAATGCAGTGCGGAGCAGCAAGACATTTGGCTGTGTTATGCTGCATTAATTTCAAAGCACAGGGATGCGCCTTATTTACAACAATATGATGGATCCCTATGCTGTCTCCTGTGCTGATGCACAATGAACTGCCATGAGCCAACGGAGGCACCCTTCTACCATGGTGCAAGGGATCCTGTGTAGTGGGGAAGATTGTTTTTGTGCAGGAAGGGACATCTTCCTGTAGAAAAACAATTACGAGAGGTGCTTTCCTCTTTGTATGTGTGCTGCAGAATGCAGCATGCATAGAAACCGGAAAAAAGGAGGAGAAAGATTAATTTCTCCCTGGAGAGGTGTAGTATTTTGACACATTCCCAGGATTACACATTGTTGTAAATATTTAAATGTGGCAGAATTCATTGGTGTTGTTTGCATGGGAAGACCCACAGCAACACCCATGGCATGCTTCTTTCACGCAAAGTGCTGCCTGAAAAGCCCTAGAATTTATAAGGCCATGAAAAGCTACACAGAGGGGCTTTACGGGGATTTGTGAACATGGAGCACCACATTACGGCACGGTGTGCCAAACAAAGTGATGATCCCTAAAGTGCATGGGGCTTGTAAATATGCCTTCTTGCCTGGATGTTCATTTTAAAATTTACTACAGAAGAGATAAACTGTTCTTTCACCATGATGAAGTAAGATATGCTGTAGCTGAGTTGTACAAGAGAGTGCTAAAATTTTAAAAGATAACTAATAAATAAAGTTTTGTGTTTAGCTCTCAGTTTGTTATATTGAGGTAAGTGCATGTAGTAATATACCTAGGTACATCTGTAGATTTAAAATTACAGCAGAACATTAAAATTGTTTTTGTATTATGTGTAACTCAGTAGTAAAGTAGTTGGTAGATTGGCTAGGGTAAAAATGAACATATACTTTTTTTTAAACAAAAGAATATCTACATAACTACACACAGTCATAATGCAACTGTACAGTATGTTTGCAGTTCCTAGTGACAAAAGGGGCAAAATGCAGAAAAAGTAGTGAAAGAAAAAAATATATGTGGACAGTTGCTGAGATTACAAAATGAAGAAAAAGAAATTATGACTAAGAGAAACAATAAGCGCGGTCAAAGTGTACATTGCAAGTACAGAACAGATTGTAAAAGACATGGAAGCACCTCAACCAGGAAACAGAAGCAGTTTAAGGAAATCAGAGCCAGAGTGTTTCCTAGTAGAGAGGTTTTAAATCTACTACAAAATTGTAAAAAGTATTGAAGAAGGAGAGGTGCAATAAAGCAGAAAGAAAGAGTTGAGAGAGTGGTTGATAAGGCCTTTGCTTTGAGGTGGAAGCTTTTAGAATGAAGACTCTTGACAAAATAGGGGCATATCAACAACAACCGGCGATAATTATCTCTAAGTGCACTTAGCGCTAGGATAATTATCGCCGGCTAGCGTGAATTTTTATCGCTGAGATAGCGTGCTATTAGCAAAGCTTATCTCAATAGCGATAAAAATTCTCACACTAACAGGCTAACGTGAGATTATCGCTGGAAACCCAGCGATAATCTCACGTTACCTTGTTGATAGGGACAGGCAAACTTAGCCATGATATCCTCCTTCCATAGGATATCATGGCTAAGTCAGAAAAATACCAGACGTAAAAAAGCAGCGTTAACCGCGGTTAGCGCTGCTTTTTTTGTCTCTAACAGGGTTAGCGACATTCTTGATAATAGGAGAAATGTCGCTTAGCGACATTTCTCCTATTATTTTACTCTGGAACGCCCCCTTTGCATCTCATTAGAGATGCAAGGGGAAGCGTAGAGTAAAAGGGTGCTAACATGCAAATTTGCATGTTAGCACCCTGTTGTTGATAGGGCGCTAGTTTTATCTCTGCTTTTTTGGCTTTTAAAGCCAAAAAAGCAGAGATAAAGCCCTTGTTGATATGCCCCATAGTGCTGTACATGAGGAGACAAAACCAGAAGAAAAGATTTGTGAATAGAAGTACCTTTTGTACTGTTTTTAGTGGAGAATGAATAACTACTTCTAGTATGGAGCCATTCTTTAATAAATCTATCTGCAGGGTAACAGATTAGTTCATGCTATTGATGAAAGCAGATAATGTTATGAAATGAAGAATGGCAGTCCTATAGCAAAAGAGGTGATGGTACCTAGAAATGTAGAAGAATGTATTGCAGAAGAGGTGCAAGGGAGGCATAGTCAGGCACCTGTATACAACAGGAATTATTTTAGTGTTTGTAGTATTAGACAACAATCCATTTATATATTAAGAAAATTCATATGTATATTTCCAAGGTGAAGTTTAAAACACAAAATCAGTGCTTTACAAGGTTTGGATTGATACAAGGTGAGAAAGCATGCACATTTGCAGGGACACTCACTAGCTTGTTTATCAAGGAAAGTGTGCCAAAGCACCTTTCATCATTTTAGGGTATTAGCTGTACACCACTCAGCAATGCAAACATTAGTTAGGAGGCTATACTATGTGAAAAGGTGTGTGATGAAGTGCAGTTTTGTTTCTTTGGTCAAGAACAGGACTGAAGGGGAATTGAGGACTTGATAACAGGAATAGTTGTAGAACAGGACACAAATACTATAGTTGATAGTTTGGAAGAAGAGATTTCAAAATTTAGGACAGTATGTGCTGAAAAACCAGATTATGTTTGTAGATTCTGTCGGCACACTCACTACAAGAATCAAAAACGGACTGTTGACTTATATTTGAAAAGTGAAATAGAGAATAATGATAACTGACAAAAGTTTGTACTGCACTTATTGGAGAAGAAAGATTTGACATGTCCACACGACAAGTTATATATAATTACGGCTACAATAAATTAGAGGATAATAAAATGCCTTCTAGAGATGTGCATAACAAGTTAGAACTGATTCCCATTCCAGGAGCACTTTAAGGTTCAAACATTTATGGGGTATATTCTCAAGGACACATCGCCGAGTTATCGGCACTTATTCGCAGCCAAAGTTGCGATAAATTCATCGCCCCATTCACAAGCTGGTTCTAACAGCCCATATCACCAGTTTACCTGTGATAGCAGCCGCAAAAAACATCGCCACAGATGACCCTGGCAACTAACGCTAATGAGATGCTGAGTAGGCGTTCCCGTGCAAAAAGCCGCAACAACACCACGTCACAACATTCTCAACGCCCAGCCAGATCTGCAATAAGATCACAAAACAGGCAATAAGGCGCGTTAGCCGCAGGAAAGTAACACCTGCTCTGACCTGGTGTAAAGTCGGATGACAACCTGCACCAGAAAAGGGAGTCAAGCCCAGAAACATACCTGGAGAACAACAGGTGCCATGGAGCTACTGAGCATGCAGCTCGTAGCCCCAACAGGGCCATAACACCCACTTCTACCCTCCCCAGGACCCATCCACCCCAGGCACTAGCCCGGGCAACCCCACCCCCCCGGACCAAGATATTGCACATCAACTACACGAACTCATGAACAAAATAATTCACCTGATGTCGCACAATTACAACAATCAACATTCATGTGTGGTCAGAAAAAGGAGAATCATCTACTCACCATTTGAAGTTCAAACAAAATATCACCATCAATTTTGACCCAAAAAACTATTTTTAAGAGTCATGGCGGGTCATCCCTGGACAATCTGTAAGTCACAGCCTGCAGGACAAAAGTCTAGATGAGAAGGTGTGTCATGCACTCCTCAAAGGAGAAAGAGAGAGAGAAAGAGAGAGAGGGAGGGAGAGAGAGGGAGAGAGGGAGAAAGAGAGAGAGAGAGAGAGAGAGAGAGAGATAGAAACAGAGAGAAAGAGAGAAGGAGAGAGAGAAAGAGAAAGAGAGAGAAAGAGAGAGATTGTACAAGGAGCGCAAGGCCAATCGGGCTCTTGCCTCATACATGCCAATTGTTGCGTGTGTATCGCTATTGGTGCACACTAAGTCTAAGGCCTGGAATCAACTGCAACGAGAAGGCCACATCACATTTCACAAATGCAATCAGTAGTCAGACTAGCATTAGGAATTAAAGATTCTTTGTCTCAATATACAAGGTGAAAGGACATCTGACCCTCCGACCTTGGTCTTGAATGCGGCTGGCACCCCCTGCGAGAGATACCATACCAGATCTTGACGACTCCTACCCCACGAACTGTGCTAATGAAAGACCAACTTGTCCACACCCCACACAGAGATGTCCCTGCTTGAGGTACACCTGCATGGGATGCCCTTGACACATAAATAAAAAACAGCCCATATGTCCAAACGTTGCACACAAGTACGACTCATTGCTCCAAGGTGTGGCATATCATCCACACAGCCGCCAGTCAGACATTTGTCGGTGCTACAAGACCAACAAACGCAATGGCAGGCAATCCCAGGCACATGCACAACCCCTGTCACATGGAACTGTACCGTTCACGAATGCTTCATCTGTTGGGATCACTGCCACTGGCAGTGTTGCGCATCAGTTACCGTCTGAGTTTCCGTCTTGCGTACATCACCTGCATCCAGCCCTGGTTCCACTGTCGCTCATGCACATTTGAGTGGCCCATGGAGGTCTGCCTATCCAGCACAATGGTAGCTGAACTGGATTATGACTTGTGTGTGCCCCCTGTTGGCCCACGAACAGGAGTGTAACTGTGATACCCGTGCTTGGGATGCCATGATATTTGGCATATGTGCTGGCAGTTGTGCATGGGAGATTGCAGAACTCCTTGTGCGCAGTGACCACATCGAGGGGCTCCCCTATTGGGCTGTGTTGCGGATTGGTGAAACGGAGTGGACAGGGCACAGCTGCTCGGACCAGTTAATGGATTGGCTCTCCCTCGTGTTCCTTGAACTCGACAATGAGGTACTCTTGGAACAGATTGCCCATGAAGCTGCGCTCGCATTCATGGATGATTAACTACGTTCCTGCAGTCACAACTGATTGTCACCCACAGCACAGGTCCCCACACCTTTTTGCATCTTGGAGTAATGGTCACATATTCCACCACAACAGTGGACATGTCTGCCTTCGCCTGGACTCAGAATACATGTGCGTGGCCCTACGCATGTATACACACACCTGTGTAAGGTGATGCAGTCACATGGGCGGAGCAGCACAGCGTCGTTTGGCAACATTCCCAATTCAAACATATTGCTGGGGGGAGAGTACACACATGGCAATGTAGTATGACATGTGACCTTGTAGGACCCTTTCACCTGCTCACTGTCAGCAGAGCACACAGTCAGTGCAATCCGGTGGCACAGCACTATGCAGATCCCATGGGATGTGAGTCGTGTCCTCTGACAGGGGCAATGAGCAGACGCCAAGCATCACATTACTCGTCCAGCAAGGCAAGGTGGGCTGAGCGCGTTGCCATCTGTAATGATTTGTGTTCATTTTTGCCTCCCCATTTCTTGCACCTTGACATGTTCCTATGCTGCCTGTAAGTGTCTTAAGCATTGGTCTGCATGTTGTGGCCCTTGCCTTGCCCGTACTGACACGCACATGCTAATAAGGTCTACGCAACTTCACTAATGTACAACTGTGATGAGTGTTGATTAGAATGACTAATCATGTGCCTCAATGAGCATTGTGCGTACACAGGGATGGACTGACTGTTGCTTGTACAATTGGCGTGGGTCCCTATTGACAGCTCCACCTCTGTGAGCCAGTCATTGTGGTTGGGATAGTTGCTGTGCTCTTACTTGTCTTCAGCAATGTGAGTATGGTGTCCAACTTCTTGCCATGTAGATCAATGTTATCCATCAAAACAGACTGTGTACATACAGATGTGTGTGAGTAGGTATGAGAAGAGACGTTCTGTTGTCACATGTGATGGGGGGCACCACTTCAGGCCTGCTACCGAATTTGACATTTCTACACACAGCCCTATTTAATACATGGACGTGGGGCTATGTTGGGGGGTTGTGAGATTGTTGTTCATGTGCAATGAGGCCACAGCTGGTTCACACCTTCACAGTCATCTAATTGGCCATGTGGCTCAAACATGCGCATTGATGTCATTTATCAGGGTGTAGCTTTTAGTGCAAACAATGTCCCTACATTCATCCATACTTTTATACTTGAGTGAACATAGACATGACTCATCTGTGTTATTTTGAATGTTTTATTCACATTCTGGGGAGTGTCTGAGCTGGAGCAGTACATGGCCATGCCAAGCCCACATTACATGCTTGCCCAGTGGTGGGCCAACCAGAGTCCTTGGGGGAATGAAAAGTTAATCTGAAGAGGAAGAGTTCAGTCCGCAGCCGCATTGCTGTGTCATTGGTAACCAGAGCAGATATGGCAGTCCATGTCGGGGTCCAGGTGAATGTTGCAGAGTTTTACGGGGGACAGTGGGAGGTGTTGTTCCAGGGCATGATGCATAGAGCTGAAGCAGGCAGGGACAGGCCATATTGCGGGGATGGATGCTACTACCTCCTTCCACACACAGTAATTACCCTCCACATCTTACTCCTCTGAGATGTCTTCTGTGTCCGGTGTGTCAGGTGTGTGTGGTGGTGTTATGGCTGCATCACTGTGTGCCACTGACACATCAGGGTGCAAAGGTGATAGGGCTGCATCACTGTGTTCCAAAGACACATCAGGGGGCGGATATGTGTGTGTCGAAGTTCCTGCAGCAGTTATCTGGTACAGGCTCTGTGGCAGCAATGGCAAGATGAGGATCTGCAAGGCATGGAAGATCCCAGCTACATCTTGCTGGTGTTCAGCCATGGCAGCCTTACTTCCATCCTGCATCGGCTCCATGGTCTCCATTGTCCTCCACATCTGTGCCAACTCTGTGCTGTCATCGCTGGAGCCTGTCTGACTGGACAGTTCATGTATCCTAGTAATGGCTCCAGCGATGTCAGCAAAGGATTGTTGGAGAGCATGGTGCGGAGAGTAGGTGTCCGTTAGGGACTGTAAGTGGTCCCTGATGGGACTCAGACACCCACGTATGGCATTGAATTTGGCTGCCATGAGGTTGAACCCCACCCGCAGCTAATCAGCCATCTTCTCCTGGCACCCTAACACATGGCGTTGGAATTCCATGTGTTGGTCGTGGGGGTCCTGTGAGCCAGCCGTGATGGTGTGTGCTACCTGCTGTGTGGTCTGTGCAGAGGGTGGGGTCACCTCGACGCAACTGGGCTGCATTGCTCCTTGGGGTAGGGTGCGGAGGCTGTCCATTAGCCATTGGAGGGTGTCTGAGCAAATGTGCAGGGTGTCCTCTTCATCATCACAGAAGAGATGTGTGTTCTGCTCTGCAGGAGGTGTTGATTGTCCCTCTGCAATGTGACGGGGAGATGCAGGTTAACAGTGTGTCCCATGTACGTTGATGCATTGTAGTTGTTTACATACAGACTGCATAACAAAGTGCATTGTGACTGTTTTGGTGAAGCTGTCTATTTGATGGGAGACAGTGGACATTTCGACTACATGACGGATGTGAGGTTGTACTCGTACATTATCATCTCACAGTGTCATGCAATGCCAGATGTGATTGGCCAGTTTCCATGCACAAGCGGCAGCAGTTGTGTCCTCTGTAGTGTGGTGTAAGTGTTGCACTTTGTATCACATTGTCGTCATTGTTGATGTGCTGTGAGTGCTATGTGTGTGTGCTGGATTGTTGGGGAGTCACCCCTGATGCTCTGATTTAGCGGCCCCTTATCCCTTTGAGGCGGTGTGCCTTTGACTTGTGTGCTTTTCGGGTGCTGGGATGTTTGCGACTTGGGTCATTTGTGCTCTTGGACAGATTTTGTACTCTTGTGCATTGTTTGTCTGCAGATGTGTTTTTGACATCATGGGTTGTAGGTGCATGTGGATGTGTCAGAGTGTGACCTGCTGCTTTACCGATGTGGTCCACACTCAGCCACCTCAATGTTGTGTAGTGCACCATGTCATGTATTTCGACTGCAGCCATGCTATTGGTCATGCAGTGTCACTTGCATTGGCAGTGTGGCAGCTTTTCTGGATTCAGCACATGTGCATGGGTAGGTTGTGGGATTGGTGACAGGGAGGGGGGCCCCTTGTGCACATTGTGGACGGAGGCCTACTTGGTGTTTCTATGTGTGCTGCAGGGTGCAAGGGTATCAGAGACATGTTCCACAATCATTGTGCGTGTGCAGTGTGCTACACATGATTGTGCATGTGTGCCATTGTGCCCATCTCCCTCCATCTCCCCAGTCCCTGGTCATTACTCACCCTGTTGCTGTTGGGTCAGGTCATGTCAAACTGTGTCTGGGCTCCCAACTCCTTGCTCCACATTGATGATTCTGGCCACCATTTCCTCCAGCTCATCAGGCTCCTCGTGTGGCGCAGGACTCCGACCTCCAGTCGCCTTTGCTGCCTTCCTTTTGGCAGCGAGTTTCTGTTTCGTTTGGCTTTGTACATCATGCCAGCGCCTCTTGACCTCCTTCATTGCCCTCCTCGACATTCCGACTGCATTCACGTTGTTGACGATTGACTGCCATATTTCCGTTTGTGTTGCCAATGTCGCAGTGGAGGTGATGAACAGTTGGTGGTGGTGTTCTATCACCTCCGTGACGATGATCCAGTCTTCCTGCGGACTGAACCCCGTCTTCCTTCTCCTCTTCTTCTTGCCCTTACCCGAACACGAGGTTCCTGGCTGGTCCTCCGTGGGACTTGTGGGGTTCAGGTTGTCCTGTGCACTCGGTCCAGGTGCATCCATGGTGCTACACAGTTTGATTTGGTTTTGGTGTGGTTTTTTTGTTGCTTTTATAGTGCATTTTCCCACATGACGCGTGGGAATTGCAGGCCTGTCGGTGGTTGTCTCTGATTTTTGTATCGCGATTTGTGGCTTCACAACTTTTTTCGCGTTTGTGTTTCGCATTTCTTCGGCGTCACGTTAATTTTTGCGTGGTCATTTGGCGCGTTATCCTGCTACTATCGCATAGTGCCGCTGGGTTGTGAATAGAACGTTACCACAGTGTTATTTTGTCACGATAGACTGCGATGTGAAGAGTTGCGGTAAACTAATTTTGTGATGGTTATCACATGTTCTTGAGAATATGCCCCTATGAGTCCATTCTTATCAAAACTATACACCCATTTCTGGCTATAGTACATATGGAGCCAAAGACAGGCAAGTTTACCTCAACAGAGCTGCAAAAAGGTCTAAAAGGTAGAGTAGTGTATTTGCCATTAGATGTCAAGAAAAACATTGAAATGGTAGGGGTAGATAGAGATTTAGAGGAAGGACTAGTAACTCTTGTAAATGGTGTGCTAGCAAGAACAAGGAGATATGGTAGGAGATAGTAGATGTAACCAAAGTTAAAAAAAGCAACTGTATATCTGGTACAAAACAATGTTTATTATAAAAATGTGAAAAGCCTGCAAGATATCACACATATGGAGGATCAGACATTTCCATCAACAGGTCAGATTTAGAAGGTGGATCAGTCCAGAACAGAAGAAATTGAAGAACATTATAGCATCCACTCTTTGCATTCTAAAGAGTTTATTGATGATGCCTTTGAGCTGTTTCAAATGAAGGAAGCAAAAGGTGCTCCATTAAGTGTGTGAGAAAAAAGTTTAGAAGCTTGATGTTTCCGACAACTTTTTCTAACTGGAGTAAGTGGCAGGTATGACGAGCAGCCTGTGCAAATACCTGCAGCTGAGTATAGATGTAGTAGACTTTATTCAGAAGATCATAGATTCCGTCATTGTAGTCTATATATATTTCACATATTATTTGAGAGAGACTTGTCTGGCCTCTCATTTGCCGTGAATCATATTCTAAAAACAGGAGTTAATCAGCATAATATATCAGCAAGAGAACTTTTGGAGAAAGTTAAAGGAAAATATGAACACTTGGAATACAATTTAATAAACCTAATGGCATGTCAGCGTGGGACTAATGAATATTTGTATCGGCATCATGATGAACTCAAGTGCATGCTGAGGAACCTTGGAGCACCTACTTGGGTACTGACGCTGAGTTGTGCTGAATATGAATGGGATGACCTGCTAGAATTCTTGCAGGAGGCAAATTCAAATATAAAAGACATTCATTTTAAGATGCCAGGGGTACTGTGCAAAACAAAACCTCCTCTTGGTGAAGTGCTTGATTTTTTGAGGGTTTAAGAGGGCCAAGGCAGAGGTGCTCCCCATATTCTGTTGTGGGAAAAAGATTTCCCAAAGTTTGGAGCAGACAGTGATAAGTCTGTATTGTCTTTTATTGATCAGTATGTAACTTGCTCCATCCCAAAGGAGAGTAGTGGCAACATATTAAAACAACAAGTTCTACAATTCCAAAATCATAGATGCAGAAATATTGTCAGCAAAAATACAGAACAAAAGGTAAATTTTACACATGTGTCATTTCGGATTCCCTCAAACTGTCATTTCACAAGGAAGAGTCAACAGCTTTGTGTCTGCAGTCAGACATACACTTACAAGGAAATCACAGAAAAATACACACAACCTGAGAAGAACAGAGGCCTCCAAGTACACTTATGACTGCAGCCCTGTGATTCTGAAGATGTGGAATGCAAACATGGATGTGCAATTTGTTGCAGACAACTCAATTGCTGTTGCTTGATATTTTTCATCTTATATAACAAAGTCAGAGAAAACTGAGATGAAAGAGATGTGGGAGTATGGTTTCAGCAGAAAAGAGTCTTACAAAGAAATTGCAGTTTTAGATTGAAAATGTTTTCTCACAGAGAGATAGGCTCCTATGAATGTGTAGACCGGTTAGGCTCAGCTAGTTTGTTTCCTAAATCTAGAAGACTTCTATGGGTGAGGTTTAGGGGTTGCTAATACTCGTAACAAAGTACTGAAGTTCTTTCTTGAAATTCAGTATCTTGCAGAATTTGAGCCACACAGTACAGATATTCTGAAGAGTAACATGCTAGATACGTACTATCCATGCAGAACTTGTCTTCTTGAAAGGATGTGTCTTTATGGAATACTTCAACATTATGCTTTCAGAAGTAATGTCAATGAAAGCATAGATGAAGGTACATTTTCTGTGGCTGGATGTGAAGGATGTTTAGTGAGACATAACAAAGGAAATGTAATCAGCCATTGAACCCTAAGATGCCAAACTCCAGGAAAAAATATTTTTTCTATTTAGCCTTCTTACAGTTGTTTGGTGAGACATAACAGGAAATGTAATCAACCATTGAACGCTAAGTTGCCAAACTCCAGGAAAAGAGTTTTTCTATTTAGCCTTCTCTCAGGCGAACTGAAATGAGCTACTTGGATAATTTGACTGTTATGAAAAGTCATTCAATGCTGTGAAAGGCAGCATTGAGTGCTATGTGTTTCCAGTGTATCTTCAAATGTTGAGGGAAGAGATTGAACAAGAAGAAACAATTGCTGCTGAGATAGCAAGAGAGAGTTCTTAGAGCCGTCAAAGTTCATTACCTGGAAGTCACCATCCTCTTGGACAGCCACTCGTAGAAAATGAAGCTGCAATATCCATGAATAAAGTGCAGAATGCAATGCAGCAAGTAAGACAGGAAGCTGTGGATCTAGAATTACCAATACAGCAATTGAATGCAGATCAGGAAGACATTTTTTTAGAGGTAAAATGTAAAGTAGGATATGGATTTCTCCATGAGAATATAAAGTGTGCATGTTCTACATATCTACCAGTTATATAGTACATAAGTGCTCAGGCTGCAACTAGCAAAAGCTTCTTGATGAAGTACTGACAAGTTACCTACAGAAGACAACAGATTCCAAATGTGTCATGTGTAGTCACTGCACCAACAGGCTTAGCTGCTCAGAATGTTAAAGAAGGTACCCTTCATCGATTATTAATACTGCCTGTTGAACATGACAACAAATTATAATACAACAAATTATCTTGTGATGCTAGCCTTAAATTGGCAAGAGTATTAAAAAAATAAAGTTAATAATTATTGATGAAGTCAGCTTGGAGTCTAACCTAATGCTAGCTTGTATACATTTAGGAGTGCAACAAATTTTAAAAACTGACTACGATGTATTTTTTGGAGGAGAACACTAATAGTCTTTGGAGCCCTACTACAATTAACTCCTTTAAAAGAACAACCTGTATTCAAGAAGCTACTACATACTGAAAAAAGAAATTTACTAGGAAGTAGTGGAACTGTGAACATTATGGAAAACTTTCAATACAAAGAGTTAATACAAAATATGCAGCAAGCATCAGATATGCATTATGTTATGTTATGTTATGTTATGTTATTTAAGCTTATAAAGCGCATTACTACACTGAGGCATCTAAGCGCTGTAGCAGAATTCATGCAAGTATCAGGAGAGGGTAAATGATGCACTACATCCTTAATAACCAGGTTTTTTGACTGCTTTCCTTATATATAAGAGTGGGAGTCCTCCCAGACGAGGGAAAGACAGTATTACAAACCTGTCTCATCAAAAATGTGTTTCCAAGTAATGTTTCAGCTGCTGAAGTAATGCTCAATTTTGTTTAGGAAGAGAAGTCTATTGTTTGTTTGATGCTAACTCTTGAGGAGTGCAGTAAATTAAATGAATAAATATTGCAACTGGAAAAACAATGGATTGTCGAAATTAGAGCAAATGATAAAATAGAACGTCAAGGAGTTACATTGCTAGTAACAGAAAAACAGTAATCAAAATTGAATAGTTTAGAAAAGTCTGTGCCGAAAACTGCAGGATTAAAAAAACATATACCTATCTGTAAAAATTGTTGTTTAATCTTATGATGTAATTTAAATGTTGAAGAAGGACAAGTGAAGGGTACAATAGGAAAAGTTATGACATTTGTTAATTATCCAAACAGAAATGATATGGAAGACTTAGCCATACAATTTGATGATAGTGCTGAAGTTAAGCAGATTGGTAGATGTATTGTACGTTTCCTACTATCAAAGACTTGTATGTCCAGTGAAAGGAGTTGCAAGTGTCTTTAGCGTATATAGTAACTATTCACAAATTGCAATGTTTAAGTGGAGATACAGGTCTTGTTAACATTGGTAGTAGTGTATTAAAAGATGGAATGTCATATTTTGCTTTGTCGTGAATTAGAACATTGTGGGGTTTATTTCTGATTGATTTTGATGAGAAGAAACTAATTGCTGATGTGAGCTGTGTAATTGAGTTTAATCGGTTGGGAGCTCAATATGCTTCTCATTTAGGCCAGTATCCTGTTGTTTAAAAAGCAGTACTGTGTCCAAAGCGGAAAATATATCAAGATATTCGATCAGAATTGAATAGAAAGATGAACAAAAGGAAAATCAAGAAGGAGGAAAGATAAGAAAACTAGAGCACAATAAGGAAATACAAGGCTATCATGTTGATATATCTGTAGTGAACTGTTAGAAAATGAGGTGTTAAATGGACTAAATCATTTGCCTCAAATTCTATTAAAGAAAAGGTAGATAAAACAATGTCTTCACAACTGTGTAGTTTACTTGGAGAATAATGAAGTGATAGAAGTATTATACATTCTGCTACTGGAATACGAAAACTCACCAATTACTGTACTGGATCATTAGTGCTCTCTCAAAATCTTCAGTAGGATGCTCAAGAATTTCTAATGTTAATGCTATGTCTATTAGATGAAGAAGATGTGAATATCAATGAATGATTTAGTTTAACTTATAAGTGGACCCATAACTGTCATGATTGTGAATTTACATCTAGCACTAAAATAAATTCAGAACGATTCCTCTACTTGACATTACCAGATTGTACAGCCGTGCTGTTTGAAGATTTAACTACAAACACCCATCTAGATATGACCTATCCAAACTTCAGATCAGAACTTAGGTCAACGTTGTTTTTACAACGGTATGGAAAATGTATCACAGTTATGCTACAACAATGCAGAGGGGATGGTCCTAAATTAGGAACTGAAATTACAAACTTTAAAGCTGCACACATTTTTATCTCAAAAAGAACTTTTACAACCATAGAAATCATATTTCATGAAGGAATTAATATAACCTCTGGACACTACGCAATATATTTAAGATGTCAACAATGATGTACAGAGTGCAATGACATAAAAGTGACATTCAAATCAAGACTACCCAAAAAGTTACCAAACTCATATCTGCTATTTCTAGAACTGAAGTTCTAAGGAGAATCTCAGTCTGGATTCTGCATCAACCACAGCACCAAGACCACCCTCCTCGCCGCCACTGATGACATCCGCATGCTACTCGACCAGGGACACACTGCAGCCCTCATCCTTCTAGACCTCTCCGCAGCTTTCGACACCGTTTCACATCGCAAGCTTGCAGCCAGACTTCACGACGCGGGTATACAAGGAGCCGCCCTCGAGTTGATCCAATCCTTTCTCTCCGGCTGTACCCAGAGGATCAGACTCCCTCCCTTCCTCTCCAAACCCACTGATATCGACTGCGGATTACCCCAAGGATCATCACTCAGCCCGACGCTCTTCATCATTTACATGACCCCCCTCGCTGCCATGGTCAGACAGCACAGGCTCAGCATTCAATGCTATCCTGACGACACCCAGCTCATCCTCTCACTCACAAAGAACCCCAAAGACACCAGGCTCTGTTTCCAGGAAGGAATGAAGAATGTAGCAGACTGGATGAAAGACAGCTGTTCGAAGCTCAACTCAGAGAAGACTGATGTCCTCATCCTCAGACCCTGCACCACCGCCTGGGACCACACCTGGTGGACCTCTGCCTTTGGGAGTCCACTCACCCCTATAAACCACGCACAAAACCTCTGCATCATCCTCGACTCCTCCCTCCTTACGAACCACCAGATCAACGCCATCGCCTCAACCAGTATCTACTGCCTGCGAATCCTCTGCAAGAACTTCAAATGGATCCCCCCCGACTGCAGAAGGACCATCTCCCACGCACTCATCACTAGCAGACTTGACTATGGCAACGCCCTATACACCGGAATCAACAGAACCCTTCTACACAAGCTACAAACCATCCAGAATGCTGCAGCCAGACTCATCATTGGGACGCCGCATCATAAACACATCACCCCTCACCTACAAGACCTTCACTGGCTCCCTGTCGAGAAGAGGGTCACCTTCAAACTCCTCACCCACACCTACAAATCCCTCAAAAACATCGGACCTAAATACCTCAACGAGAGAATATCCTTCCGCGTACCCAAGAGGAACCTTTGCTCCGCCGACCTTGCCCTGGCAGAGGTCCCTCGCATCCACAGAAACAGAACAGGCGGGAGAGCCTTCTCCTATATCCCAGCCAAAACCTGGAACGAGCTCCCGGTGAACCTCAGACACTCCCCCACCCTGCACACGTTCAGGAAGAACCTCAAGACCTGGCTCTTTGACTGATCTGGAGCTGCTTCCTCCCCCTCTCCCCCAGCACCTTGAGACCCTCACGGGTGAGTAGCGCTCTTTATAAACCTCTGTTTGTATCTAGGATAAGTAAATGCGGTATTGTGTTGACATATATATGAATTATGTGATTCTGAGACATTATTCGGCTTATTGGGGGTATTGACTACAGCAAGCTGTTACAAATGAAGGACTCTTTTTAACCGTGGGAAAGGAATTTATAAAACATTTAGGACTACATTGTGTTACTACAGATAAAAAGTAAATGGTGATACTAATACCAATAGCCTTAAGTTGCATGTGAAAAGTCTCTTCACCACATTAAAAGTCCCCATTTGTTTCTGCTACAGCAACTTCTACGTAGTACTATGAGTTATGTTTTTTATGCATGGACTAAGAACATTTTAGACATCATTTGGCCTAACAGAGGTGATTTTTACAAAAGGATATGCAAACATGAAGACTGATTCATAATTGTTCGACATTTTGTACCAGATATAAAGATATTAGAAAGTTTTAACCTTTAGTTGCTTTAATTAAGATACTAATCTATCAGCAAGCCAGTGTTAAAAAAAAGTGTAGTGAGTGCAGTAAACAGTATGATATAGTTGTAATGATCGACTGTGCACATTTTATTTTTAGAATCAATTGATTGTTTTTTCCCACTGTTTTATGATGTGTCCTCATACAGTGCACTGTTGAGAGTGAAAAAGTATGAAAGCTGAAAACAGTAAAAACTGTAAAACATTTCTCTTTGTTGAATACAAGTTTTGGTTAAAAAATGTTGTATGTTGTTTGGTTGCCTAATGTTTGAAATTACATTCTAATACATTTTTGTCTGTGTCAATTTTTTTCCAGTAGTTGGAGATTGAGATAAATTAGGTGTGTCAAATCACTAAACTTGTGATGGATTCATTGAGTTATTACTCATGTACTAATCCCATCTCCCAGGCACAACAGTTGCACTTGTCCAACTATCCAGCCACTACCTAAGCAGTCATCAGATCACTTAGGTACTGCACTTGAATTCATCTAATCTCCCAGCCACTACTCAGACACTCATCCAATCATCCAGGCGCTACTAATGCATTATGCAATCACCCAGACAATATGTATGCACTCATCCATTCACTGAGGCACTACACATGTATTCATCCACTCAACCAGGCACTACTCATGGACTCATTCAATCACACAAGCTTTACTAAGATTAATACAAGAACTACACACTTCGAATTGGGCGTAGATAATCTTAGACACAGAGGGGAGTCTATCACATTCCCTATTCATTGCAGACCTACCCTCAGTCTTAGGTAATGAAAGGGGGCCAGCCCAAAGGTAGATGGGAGACATATTTCATGTCTATTATAGGTGGATGATTTGGTAATAATTGACCAAACTGAGATTTGGCTACAAAGAAAGCTGAACAGTTTTAATGAATACTGTGTGCTTAAAAAAACTTGTAGTTACCATGGATAAAAGAAAGATCTTAAGCTTTGGAAGAAGATAAGTAAGGATTAACTGTTGTTGGTGTCCACAAAGTTGGAAATAGTAGATGAATACAGGTACCTGGGCATGTGGTTTCAGAAAAGTCTGAACTGGTTTACTCATCTCGAAGCATTGAAATTAAGTACATCAGCGTCGGTTAGCGGTCTAAAGAAATTTAGCGGAGTATATGGGGAAAAGTCGGATAGACAGGTTTTAAAAGCTTATACAGCCATGGTTCCACCTCTATTCCTTTATGGAGCTGAACTATTATACTTGAGTAGTAAAAATGGATGGGACGATGAGGAAAAAGCCCTGAATTTTTTTTTATCACTGCCTAAGTCCTCAATGGTTCAGGCATTGAGGCTAGAAACAGGTATCACTTCATGGATTATAATGGCATGCATGGCCCTAGTAAGATTTTGGCAGCGCCAGGGATCAGGTGATGATTATAAAGTTTCGCAATGAGGCAGAAACAAGATATTGAAGAGTGATTTAACATGGGCATAAGGGGTAAGAGAAATCTTTATTAAAACCTGTAGAATGATGAGGCTTAAGATTAGCCCCTTGGCTTTACAAATTGAGGTTGAGAAGAGAGAACTTAGGTTCCTAGGAAAAGAAATATCTCGAGCCAAGGACCTTGAGTACCTCTTGGGGAAAAAATCAGTACATGTTATGGCTACTTCGTGGCAAAATGACTTTCATTTCCCCTACATTGATAGATTACCCTGACGACGGCTGAGAAGAGAAGTACTAAGACTGAGAATTGCTGTCAACCCCTGCTATGCTAACAATGGGGTAAAAAGAGCAATGATTGATAGCAATGGGAAATGTAATTGTACCAGGGGACAACATGGGATATTCAAAAAGCCAAAGAAAATTTGAAATGTGATTAGTATCAAAATGTTTGCCTGTACGCAAGATATGAGTTATGATATATGGTTCGAAGGAAGGTTTAATGATTTTAATCTGGAATTGTATGATCATGTATTTATAGCTTGTGCTTGGGGGAAGTTCATTTAAAAAGCTAAAAAAAACCTGAAAAGAGTCTCGTAATGAAATGCTTGCTTTATCTTACGAAATGAGAAATGTTATATGGATTGAAGTAAGGAATCAGGATTTTAAACATGAGTTTTATGATGACGGTTTTTATGTAAAATTTGCAATTTTTAGGAGCTGTATTTATGACGATTTTATATGTTTAAGGACCGTTTAGTCCAAATAAACTTTGCTTTGAACTGTACTTAACTGAACAATCACACATGCCGTACCATGCACTCATCCATTCATGCAGGCAGTATCCATGCATTTACCTAATCACCCAGGCACTATCCATGCACTCACCCAATCACCAAGACACTAAACTTGCACTCATCCAATAACCCAGGCACTACCCTTGCACTCATCCAATCACCCAGGTGCTACTCTTGTACTCATCCAGTCACCTATGCACTACCCACACACTCATGCAATCAACCAGGAACTACCCATGCACTAATCCAATCACTGAAGCAGTACCCATGCACTCATCCATTCACTCAGACACTATGCACTCTCTCAGTCATCGAGTCACTATCCATCCACTCATCCAATCACCAAGACACTACTCTTGCACTCATCCATTCACTGACGCACTACCCATTCACTCATCCATTCACTCAGGCATTATGTATACACTCATCCATTCAACCAGACACTACCCATGCACACATCCAATCACCTAGACACTACCATTGCACTGATCCATTCACTCAGGCTAACGCATGAGCTCATCCATTCACTCAGGCACTACCCATACACTCATCCAATGACCCAAGTACTATGCTTGCACTCATCGATTCACTCATGTACTACCCATGCACTCATCTATTCACCCAGGCACTAACCATGTACATATCAAATCACTCTGGCACTACCTATGCACTCATACAATCAGCCAGGCACTACTCTTGCACTCATCCATTCACTCAGCCACTACCCATGCAGTATGCAATCACGCAGACACTAACCATGCACATATCTAATCACTCAGGCACTACCCAGGCACTCTTACATTCACTCAGGCACTACCCAAGCACTCATCCATTCACCCAGGCACTACCCATGATCTCATCCAATGACCCAGGCACTACCCGTGCACTCATCAGGCACATTATGCATGCACTCATCCATTAACTCAGGCACTATCCATACACTCATCCAATGACCCAAGCACTACCCTTGCACTCATCCTTTCACTCACACACTACCCATGCACTCATCCATTTACTCAGTCTCTACCCATGCACTTATCCAATCACCCAGGCACTACCCTTCTACACATCCGTTCGCCCAGCCAGTGCCCATGCACTCATCTATTCAGCCAGTCATTACCCATGCATTCATCCAATCACCTAGGCACTACCCATGCTGTCATTTATTCAACCAGCCATTATCCATGCACTCATCCATTCACAAAGCACAACCCTTGCACGCATCCATTCACTGAGGCACTACCCATGCACTCCTCCATTCACTCAGGCACCACCCATGCACTTATCCATTGACCCAGGCACTACCCTTGCACTACCCTTGCACTCATCCATTTACCCAGGCAGTACTCATGCACTCAGGCACTGCCCATGCACTCATCTATTCTCAGGCACTATCAACACTTGCATCCATTCACTCAGCCACTACCCACACACTCATCCATCCACCGAGCCATTATCCATGCACTCATCCATTTACTCAGGCACTACAGTTGCACTCCTCCATTCACTCAGGCACTATCCAAGCATTCATCCATTCACTTAGGCATTACCCATGCACACATGCAATATCCCAATAACTACCTTTGCACTCATCCAATCACTCAAGCACTACATATGCATTCATAGATTCACTCAGGCACCACTGCTGCACTCATTGTAACATCCATGCACCAGTTATGCACTCATTCAATCATCCATATACCAGTCATACACTCATTCCAACATATAAACAATTTATCATGTTTTAACTGTTAAATGCAGTTCCAACACAACTTTTTTTTTAGGGCTTTTGCAAAGTTACAAAAATATATATTCATTTTTATGATAACAAAAAGGGCAACTGGGACAGCAGGAATGGAAAAAAAACACTACTCACCAGCACTTATAACAAATCTACAGTCCATGCAGTACGTGCCCATTCTTTGAAACTCTGAAGTCATATCTGTTGCAGTAGTCTGCACCTCAGAAGGGATTTTCTGGCCTGGAATTGTTGCTGCTGCCACTGAAGGAGATGGTCCTCCAGCTTCCCTCTGCTTAATTGCCAGTTGGAGAAGTTTGTTATAATAGGTTTTTCGATGATCTAACATGGACGTTGTCCCAAATGAATATTTCTTGTTCGTCCCTCTAGAGAGAGTCGTGTCTCAGATTATGCATTGCACAAGTTTGGCAGCAGTTTTCGATTCCCCTGATGGGATTTTGAAAAAATCTCATGCCACACTGGCTCTCTTTTTTTGTGGAAGTTTCTCTTCTTCTAAATCTTCAGTCTCCACCTCCTCCACATCCTGGTCAAGCTGCTGTTTCCTGCTGCCCCCATCTCCTTCCTGTGTTGCCTTTTCTGATAGAAAAAAGGCCATAAACCTTTCACACCACCTGCTCAGAATGAAGTTCTATGTGCTCATCCATTCACTTAGGCACTACCCATGCACTCATCCATTTACTCAGTCTTTACCCATCCACCTATCCACTCGCTCAGGCACTACCCTTCTACTCATCAATTCACCCATGCAGTACCCATGCACTCATCTATTTAGCCAGTCATTACTTATGCACTCATCCAATCACCTAGGCACTACCAATACTGTCATTCATTCAACTAGCCATTATCCATGTACTCATCGATTCACTCAACAGTCAGCACTACCCTTGCACTCACCCATTCACTGAGGCAATACCCATGCACTCCGTCATTCACTCAGGCACCACCCATGCACTCATCCATTCAGCCAGGCCCTACCCTTGTACTCATCCATTCACCCAGGCAGTACTCATGCATTCAGCCAATCACACAGGCACTATCCATGCACTCAACTGATCATGAAGTGAATATGCATTTATAAGCCCAATCACCCAGGCACTACCTTTGCACTCATCCATTCACTGAAGCACTACATATGTGCTCATCCACTCTCCCAGTCACTGCTCATGCACTAATCAAATCACTCAGGCAGTACTCATGCACTCATCCAATCACCCAGGCACTCTCCTTGCACTGATCTATTCACTCACACAATACCCATGCACTCATCTATTCACCCAGGTACTAACCATGCACATATCCAATCACCCATGCACAACCTTTGCACTCATCCATTCACACAGTCACTAACCATGCTCTCATCCATTCCCACAAGCAGTTCCCATGCACTCATCTAATTAACTAGGCACTATCCAATTATCCATGAACTTACCCAATAGGCCACAAACTATGCATGCACTCATCCAATCACCTAAGCACTATGCTTCCACTCATCCATTCAATGAGGAGCTACTTATGGAGTCATCCAATCACCAGGTGGTTCTTCTGCAATCATTCGGTCACCCAAGCGCTACCCAGGCACTGATACAATCACCCAAGCATTACCAATATACTCATCCAGTTACTCAGGCCCTACCGATGCAGTCATGCAATGAACCAGGCACTGCCCATGCACTGCCCATGCACTCATCTATTCAATGAGGTGCTATCAATGCACTTGTTGAATCCCCCAGGTGCTACTCTTCCACTCATCCAGTCACCCAAGCACTGTCCATGCCCTCATCCAATCACTCAGGTACTACCCATACATTCATGCCTTCACCCAGGCACTACCATGGCACTCATACAATCACTCAGGTGCTACCTATGCACTCATTCATTCTCTCAGGCAGTATCCATGCACTCATCCATTCACCCAGGCACCTCCCATGTACATATTCAATGACATAGGAACTACCCGTGCACTATTCCATTCACTCATTCACTATGCATGCACTCATCCACTCACCCAGGTTTTACTCCTGCATGCATCCAATCACCCAGGCAGTATCCATGGACTCATCAATCACCCAGGCACTACTTATACATTATTCTGATCACCCAGGTGCTATCCATGCACTCATACAATCACCAAGGCATTAACCTTGCACTCATTCCTTCACTCAGGCACTATGCAAGCGCTCATCTATTCATTCAGGCTCTGCCCATGTACTTATCCAAATAGCAAGGCACTACCCTCACACTCATCCATTCGCCCAGGCACTACCCATACACATATCCAATTCCCCAGGCACTATCCTTCCACTCATCCATTCACCCAGGGACTGCCCATGCACTCATCTATTAACCCAGGCACAACCCATGCACTCATCTGTTCCCTGAGGCACTACCCATGCACTCATCCATTCAGGCAAGCACTACTCATGTACTCATCCAGTCACCCAGGTCCTGCCCATGCACTTATCCAAACACCCAGGCATTATTCATACATTCTTCCAATCCGCCAGCCACTGTACATGCACTCCTGCAATCACCCAGGCACTATGATTGCACTCATCTATTTACTCAGGCACTACCCATGCACTCATCCATTCTCTCAGGCATTAACCATGCGCGCATCTATTCACCCAGGTACTACCCAAGCATACATCCTATCACCCAGGCACTAGTCTTGCACTCATCAATTCACTTAGGCAGTCTGCATGTGCTCATCCATTCACTCAGACACTACCCATACACTCATCCAAGGACCTAGGCACTCCCCATGCACACATCTGTTCACTCACACACTACCTTGCACTCATCCATTCACCCAGGCACTAACCAAGCACATATCAAATCATTCAGCCACTACCAATGCACTCACCCAAACACCCAGGCACTACTCTTGCACTCATCTATTCACTCAGGCACTACCCATGCACTCATCTATTCTCAGGCGCTATCCATGCTTTTATCCATTCACCCAGCCATTATCCATGCACTCGTCCATTTACTCAGGCACTTCCATTGCACTCCTCCATTTACAGGCACTACCCAAGCATTCATCCATTCACTAAGGTATTACTCATGCACACATGCAATTACTCAATCACTACCTTTGCACTCATCCAATCACTCAGGCACTACATATGCACTCACAGATTCACACAGGCACCACTGCTGCACTCATTGTAACATCTATGCACCAGTTATGCACTCATTCAATCATTCATACACCAGTCATACACTCATTCCAACATACGTATATATTGTGATCAAGCCCACTTGTTGGGCGAAACGCGTCATGCCGCCATGCCGAAGCGTCTATTTGCTTAAGAAATAAAAGAAGAAAACCACGCACCTACATTGGAGTCCGTGTCCCGATTTTTTGCCTTTTCAATTGGAGGTGATAACAGTGGGAACTCTGGTGTTTGTTCATATATATATATATATATATATATAGTTAGGACCGTGTTTCCATAGGAAATCCGCAACATTCTATTTGGAATAACTTTGGCGCCGATTTACGAATCCTCGCGAAATTTTCAAAATAGGTGGAGCGCTCCGCTCCGCTCCTTCCCTGAAAGTCTCGGGGGGATTCGTCAAGCGGGGGCTGAGAAAAAGGGGGGGTCCCAAAACACGTTTTCCCCATGCATTTTTCCATAGGACCTTTAGTCCAAGCTACAGCCCGAATGGCTGAACAGAATTACTTGAAATTCTCAGGTCAGGGATGTGGTGTAAATCTGTTCAGTATTTCCTGAGAAAATAGCATTTAAATCAATATATATCTATAGGCGCGCTCCGTGCGGGTACGGTAAAACTTACCGTACGCGCACGCTGCCGTGCGCGAGCGCGATTCTGATTGGTTGTTAGATCTTAGTAAACATTCGAATCGGTCGAAACCAGGAAGTGTCGGCCGCCATTTTGTCTCTCGCAGTCTGAGGGGTGAAAACAAAGGTGGAGTATGTGAAAAGGGGGCAGGGTGGACAGTTCATGACCCCCTAGCCTTTGTCAGGGGGTCCCAGAAGGACCCCCAAGGGCCAAAATATCTTGTAATTTTTTTACGAAAAATCACGGAGTACGCGTAGCGTGCGCGTACGGTAGAAACGGAAAAATTCCGCGAACTGCGTAACGTGGGCGTGCGGTGCGCAAAGCGCACCGCGCGCCCACAGCGCGCGCACGGTGCGCAAAGCGGACCGTGCGCGTACGGTGCGCGCACGGTGAAAAACCTTACAAAAAAAAATACATAAATAAATACATAACTTAGCATTTAAAAAACCGTACAAATTCACTGAAAAAACCATAGGTTTCACACACGTTATAGTTAGGAATTAGCATTTAAAAAACCTTGCAAATTCACTTAAAAAACCATAGGTTTCACACATGTTATAGTTAGCTGGACATTTCACTTGTGAAAAACCATTGAAATTCCCCCATTATAGTTAGTGCAGGCAACTATAACTCACGCGACCGCAATCCTCTGCTGATGACGTCAGATATTACATCACTGATGACATATGTGTCTTTCTGAAAAAAAAAAATTTGTAATATATGTATAGCTAAAAATTAATGGAAGAAGACATGGGTAAATAAGTGTCTAAATACAGTGATGTAATATCTGACGTCATCAGCAGAGGATTGCGGTCGCGTGAGTTATAGTTGCCTGCACTAACTATAACGGGGGAATTTCAATGGTTTTTCACGAGTGAAATGTCCAGCTAACTATAACATGTGTGAAACCTATGGTTTTTTAAGTGAATTTGCAAGGTTTTTGAAATGCTAATTCCTAACTATAACGTGTGTGAAACCTATGGTTTTTTCAGTGAATATATATATATATATATATATCCCACGTTTGCAGTCTCAACAAAAATCCGTATCCACGGAGAAGATAGAAACCACGCAGATCCAAAGTAAGGCACAATAGTTGATTTATTTCAAAGCCGAGTCTTCACAAAATCTGAGGCGTTTCGGGCATATATATATAAACACACACATACTATATCTTTTTTTAACTGTAAAATGCAGTTTCAACAGGTTATTTTTTAGGGCTTTTGTAAAGTTAAAAAAATATATTCTTTTTTATAATAACAAAAATGGCAACTGTGACAAAAGGAATGGATAAAAAAGTGCACTGAAAAAAGTGCAAAACATATAAAAGGGGAACAAATTAGCATGTATGCGGTTTTACTGCATTGTGAATAGCTGTAGAACACAACTCACCAGCACTCATTACAATACTACAGTCCATGAAGAATGTGGCCATTCTTTGAAACTCTGAAGCCATATATGTTGCAGTACTCTGCACCTCAGAAGGGATTTTCTGGCCCGGAATTGCTGCTGCGCCACTGAAGTAGATGGTCCTCCAGCTTCCCTCTGCTTAATCGCCATTTGGAGAAGTTTGCTATGATAGGTTTTTTGATGGTATAACATGGATGTTGTCCCACATGAATATTTCTTGTTAGTCCCTCAAGGGATAGTATTGTCACAGATTATGCATTGCACAAGTTTGGCAGCAGTTTTCGATTCCCCTGATGGGATTTTGAAAAAATCTCATGCCACACTGGCGTTCCACAGTCAATGCAACAATGTCGTGCCAACTTACAAAATTGTTAAAAATAAATACATTTATTAATGTACTTTCTGATAAACACATATGAAATCAAAAATTGAGTGGCATATAATATAAACATAATACAAAATATCCAATTATAGAAAGTGTGAAAATCTTAGAGGTTCACTTTATAAAAAATCGATGTTACAATTAAGAAATAGAATTTTTAAAAACCTTAGAAACTGAGAAAAACAAAGGTTACAGGAATGTTATAGTTCAGAATTAACATTTAAAAAACCTTAGAAATTCACTGAAAAACACAAAGGTTACAGGGATGTTATAGTTAGGAAAAATTATTTTTTTTTAAACCTTAGAAATTCACTGAAAAACCAAAGGTTACAGGGACGTTACAGTTAGGCTGACATTTCACTCTTACAAAACCAGAGAAATTCAGCAGTTATAGTTAGCTGAGCTAAGTATAACTTGTGCCCTGCAATGCACTGGTTATCACCTCACATATTACATCACCCATGACATGGTCAGTGACCTCACTGCTGACATCACTGATGACATGTCTGACACACCCACTCACACCTCCATGTAACCTTTCATACACCCACTCCAACTTCTACACCACCATTCCCAAAACCATTGACACACTTGGTCACTTACACAGCACTTCTCTGACACACTCACTAACCCATACACCCACTGACTCACCTACTCACTCATCCATGCAGGCTGTCACACACCCTCTCACCCACCCACACAGACACTCATACAGCCATACAGATACTCAGACAATCAATGAATCACCCACACACCCACACATGTACCCACTCACCAACCCATACAGCCACTTCAATACCAATTAACAGACTAATACAGACATTCAGACAACCTAGCCAGTGACCCATACATTCACTGAGACAACTAATTGCTCACTTATACAGTCAGTCATGCACCTACTGAATCATCGATAAAAGCACCCATACACCCACTGATTCATCAATAGACCATGGTATAAATATTTAACACTCAAAAACATTATAAAAACAACCACAGTCAACAGATTATGTCATCAGTGATGTCACTGACCCTTTCATGAGTGCTGTTGTATGTGAGGTCATAAGCAGTGCATTGCAGGGGCACAAGTTATAGTTAGCTCAGCTAACTTTAACTATTGAAATTCTCTGGTTATGTACCAGTGAAATATCAGCTTAACTATAACATCCATGTAACCTTTGTTTTTTTCAGTCAATATATATATATAGATAAAAAGATAGATAGATAGATAGATAGATAGATAGATAGATAGATAGATAGATAGATAGATAGATAGATAGATAGAGAGAGAGATAAAGAGATAGATGTATAGGTATATGCACACATATTTCACTAGTATCTTGATACTCCTGTTGTACTCTCTGCACAAGCTTCACCCCTCTGGTACTGTGGTAGCATGCACTCCTTTCAGTACCCTATATTAGGCCAGTGCTTGATTCCACAGAAGTACTGCAGTACTATGGCACAAGTTCCAAGGTAGTCATACACCTCCAACATCTGTTACAATGTACTGTGTTCTTCCAGATTTACAGATGTTCTTGGAGGATGAATCTGTGGCTTGGAGACTTGCATGGTACACTGTGTTTAATACTACACACTACAATAAGCAACTGATTTTCAAACTCTACCTAATTACTAGAGTATGCCTGATGATTGTTGTGTGATCATATGTCTAGGGCTCAATTCAAAATGGTAAACTTGGTCCTGAAGTCTAAGTTTAGACCTAAATTCTGAGGGTCCAATTCGCAAAAGTAAAGTTAGACTAAAAGTCTAAGTTTAGACCTAAAGTTTAATTTTACACCTGAAGTCAAACTTCACAACTGAAGTCTAAGTTTATACTTAAGTTTAGACCAAACGCCTAAATTTATCTTTGTGAATTTGGCCCTGAGTTTAGATCTAAAGCCTACCTTTATACCTGAAGTCTAAGTTTAGGCTCAAAGTCTAACTTTAGACCTGTCGTTTAATGTTAGAATTCAGATCTAAAATTATTGTTCAGGTCTAAACTTAAGTCTAACTTTACGACTTGAAGTATTCACAAAGGGCATTTACGAGTAGTAAAGTTAGACTTTTGTTTCCATTTAAGTTTGAGCTCAGTTAGACTTAAGACCAAAACTTAAGTTAAACTCAGACAAAACTCTAACTTTACTACTTGAAGTTGTAAATGCCCTTTGTGAATACCGAAAGTCGTAAAGTTAGACTTTCATCTCAGTTTACCTTTGTGAATTGGGCACTTAGACTTCAAATCTAAACTTAAACTTCAGGTCTAAGTTTACTTTTGTGAGTCGGGCGCCTTGTATCTAATAATCGGTGCATGTGGTAAAGTTCCTGTCTTTATTGATGTTATGATTTTAATTGTGAATAACCACCTTTTTTTCTTTTTTAAATAATGCTTCTCTTTAGTAGTAACTTATTTGCTTCTTTATTCACTTAAAAGTTCTGATCCAAATTTGTAATGCTGAGATAAGAATCCACCTATTGGTCTAGATGCCATCCGCAGTTTAACTTTGCAGATTTTCCTTCCATCTGATTACCTACTGTATAGTACATATTATTTTTCATGTTTTAAATTTATTTTACAGAGATTCTGCAAAAAAGGCCTTTCAGAAAATTGTTGTTATTATAAACAGTGTCTAATTTGAGCCTGTGGTTACTAGTGTGGGTCACCACCACTAGTTTTTAGGGAAGCACACTTATTTTATCCCATCAGATTTTGACTTGAGCAAGAAAGGGGAAAACACACAAATGTGAAACAGCAGGACAAGAAAGACTGAAAATCCTGCAAAAGCCAGGGTCCGGCAAGACTGAGATAAAGGGGGAAGCAGAGTCTGGTAGTGAATAAAAGAGCCCACATGTAAATTCAGGACTACTAAGCCTTGATATTTGGCAAGTCGATTTTAATATAATCGCTGGAGCAGAGATTTGGGGACCAGCACTTATTGTTTTACATACTAAGTACTGCTTATAAAACGCTAGCAATCCTGTCATAAAATAAACATTTATACAAGCCCTTTTTTATTGTTACATGAATCATAGTTTTGCACTACATTTTTGAAAAAGCCAGCATCAATACTAAACTGTCCACAGATGGCCTCATAATTTATGACTCTATTATTTCTCTTACAATACACATGCTCATAATGGTGCACTCTTTTTACTAGCCATTCATCCTCATGATGAAGAAAATATCTAAATATGTGTATACTCCTGAACATTGCACAAATACTGTCAAAAGTTAGAGTCTAATGGGCTTATTTTTGAAAAAGTCACGTAGTGCAGCGCAGCAAGTCACCTTGTTGCACTGCGTGACAGTGAAAGGGCAGGAATGCATCGTATTTATGGCAATACAGTCCATTCCTGCCTTTTCCTCTATGCTGGCGCCCTTTTGGTACCCTAGCTCCAACACAGGCACTCTTGCACAGTGGTGCAAGGGTCCCTGAGTTGCATGTTGGATTGCTTTTGCACAAAAACAACCCTGAGAGGAACATTCCTCTATCTATGTGTGCTGCAGAATGGAGCACACATAGAAAGGGAAAGTAAAGAGGAGAAATAAAGATATTTCTCCTCATTACGCCTCTCCTGGGAAGTCGTATCTTTTTAGCACATGACCAAGTTTACCAGTTGTGGTAAATCTGGGAATGTATCAAAAACCATGGGGGATGCATGGGAACACCCAAGCAACGATTCTGGAATGTCTTCCCAGGGCAAAGTAAGGCAATGCAGCGATTTGTGCTCCGTTGCCATATTCCAGATTTATGGAGCCACTCAGGGCCATGCGAAGTGTTCTAGAGTGGCTTCATTAATCTGACTTAAGGCTTGCATCGCTGAGCAATACAAAACAGCTTGTAAATCGGCCCCTAAGTGTTTTTGTAAACTTTAAGTTGTCCTTCAGTACATTTTATTGAATAGTAGCTTAAAACAGATGTAGAGAAAAATTTAGGATCATAATGGGTCCACTTTAACACTCTAAATCGTAAAAAAACAGAACCATTGAGCAGGACCATGGTAACACTGTTTATAAGAACCTGGTGAGAATTCAGTTTGTATTTTGGACTATATATGTGTTATAAGGCCACTTGTTAATTTATCAGCAAATATTTAAAAAAATCTAATGTTCTCAAAACTGCGCAGTTACAGACATTTAGACCGGTCCTATGCTTGGACTACAAATACTGTTGACCCTTTATAAACCTAGTGATGTCAAAAGTAGAGAGAGTATTTTATACTTTTTTTAAAAACAATTAAGGAATCCTGAAATACCATACAATGAGAGGCATGTCATGGTGATACATTTTTCTAACACCATTGATAAAGACTTAGCAAAATAGATGTTTCTGTGATAAGATGCCTCAATAGAATACACATATATATTACTCTGATTCAATTGGAAGTAGCCAGGCGCAGCTTTTGTTCCTCTACCTAACCTTGTGCATGCCTGCCACTGTTTTTGATACCCCTGGGTTCAGTGGCATAGCTAGACTTTTGGCCGCCCGTGGAGGTTCCTGCGTTTGCTGCCCCGTGGCGGCCACATGTAAAAGCGGGGGATGGTGGCAATTCCTGTACTTGCTGCCCCACAAATGATGCAGGTAAGAGGGGGGGAGGCCGCTGCCCCTAAAACTGGTGCCACTGCCTGGGTTCTGTAATCATAAAAGCAGTGTCAGGAACAGAAGTCCCTGAAATACGGTTTATTTAACATAGTTTCCAATTCTGTCTCTGCATCTTCCGCTACAGGAACAAGCAGAAGGCTGTTAAAGGGGTAAGAGGTAGACCCTTTGACGTCATAAATAATTGGTATTTTGATGAATTGATATCAATGCATATCACTTTTATAAGTTGATTTTCAAAGGGTAACAAAAGATTTAAAGCCATTCTAAACAATATAAATGTATTTTCATTGTGGATGTAATTTTTTTTCTGATTGCATAGAACATATGCATAAGGGTATTAAGCAAAATGAATAAGATAAACACAGCTACATTTTCAATGTTTTCTCTATTTAGATGATAAGCACCTTTCTTAGGGCCTGACTTACAACAGGTTTTTGAGGTCGCAAAGCCCATAATATGTACAATTGCAGGCTTTGCAGCAGCAAAAAGCTAACTTGGAATGTTCTAAAATGACTATGTTAGATAGAAATGTAATTCTTACTTGGAAAGCATTTTTTGCAAATCGCAATAAAAGCAGGTGAAGGGGGCATCTCACTCTTTTTTAAAGTTGGAATGGAATGCCTAAATTGTTTGAGATTGTAGATGCAGTTGCATATCATTGATGAGTTGTGGAAAGCAAACTTCGGGTGGTGTTATTCACAAAGGGGTATACTGTTCCAGTGGGACTGCGTCTCCTTTGGGAATCATAGCAGATGACCTCACGGGTGACAGGCAGATATTGATCTAGGAAGACACAGCCTGCTCAGCTCAAAATCTTATCTGAATGGCAATTCATTTTATAGCAGCGCCTGCGCAGGAGCATCAACCAAACTCCTGAAATGAATACAACGCATATAGAACGCCTCTGCACGTCTCATCCTCGACATCCCCCGCCACAGCCACATCACACCCCACCTGAGAGACCTACACTGGCTCCCTGTCAACAAGATGATCACCTTCAAACTCCACACCCATGCTCACAAGGGACACAACAACACCGGACCAGCATATCTCAGCAGATGACTTCTACAGCCCGAACCGCCAGCTCCGCTCCGCTGACTTCGTCCTTGCCACCATCCCCCGCATCCGAAGAGCGATCACCAGCGGCAGATCGTTTTCCCACCTCGCCGCCAAGACTTGGAACACCCTCCCAATCCACCTGGGGCAAACCCAGGACCTGCTGACCTTCAGTAGACTTCTCAAAACCTGGGTGTTCGAGCACTAGCAGCACCACCCCCCCAGCGCCTTGAGACCCTCCCGGGTGAGTAGTGCGCTTTATAAATGCTTGATTTATTGATTGATTGTTCCTTCAAGAGATACAGTCTGCTCTCATAAAGTGAAAATATTGACATCCATATTGTTCGAATACAGGGATAGAAATCTGCTGACTCTCGCCATCTTCCATCCTTCTGTTTGTACTCAATGGTAGACGGTAGAAAAAGGCCTCCTTCATTTATGCTATTAGGGCAGGAAATTTAGCGACCTTCTGCTAATATACATTTTTTGATGCAGCTGATTAGTCAAAAAGCATGGCTGGTCAGCGGAAAAAAGTTCTGGGTTACAATCTGCCCAATCATACATCAGGCCATTAGTCCCCACATTTACTAAGATTTTGGTTCTGGGTTGTGTCCATTTTCCAGTGCAGCCCCTGCGAACATAATCTTTGACATTTACTAGATCACACAAAGCCACTTTGATTAGCTTTGCATGGTCTTTTGAATGGATGAGTAAGTACACTGCCTTGTGTTACTTTGCATTAGGTAGATGTTAAATGGGTAGAGCATGGGAGTTCCCATGCATCCACCCATGGATTGTCAGACAAACCCAGATACACAAAGACTTCTAAACCTGGGTTTGCGCCAAAATGGTGGGCCTGACCAAAAGAGGCCTAGCAAGGAAAAATATCTGTATTTCTCCTAGTTAGTTCTTTTTTCTATGTGCGATGCTCCCTGCAACACACATAGAAAGAGGTATATGCCTCTAAATCTTGTTTTTATGACATAACACAGGAATTCTTACACCATGGTACAAGGTTGCCTGCATTGGCGCTAGGCAGCATACAGTGCGCCAGCGCAAGTAGAGAGCAGAAATGCTCCATATCTTTGTAAGCATATGGAGGATTTCTGGTCTCTCCCTTTCACACAGCGCAGTGCAGCAAGTTCCCTTACCAGTGGCGTAGCTAGTGGGTGGTTGGAGGGGGCTGTACACTCTGGACATCACTTTCTTGGGGGGTGGCAGCGAGCTGCGAGTGCAAGGTAAGAAGGTAAGTTTTATTTTTCTTTATTCTCCCTCATCATTGTCGCTAAACACCCCCCCACTCGATGCCGTCTGTCGGCCCCTCGCTCATTATTGTCTTTTGCCAGCACCCCCACCCCCTGCTCTTAACTGCACTGGGTGGCCAACTAAGTCATCAAAAGCCCTAGCCACTGTCCCATATTGCAATGCATTGCGTAAAATAATATTAAATATGCCCTTGTATTCACTAATATCCATTCTCTTACACTTTTCACCACAGATGTG
This sequence comes from Triturus cristatus, assembly GCF_964204655.1. Taxonomy (NCBI): domain Eukaryota; kingdom Metazoa; phylum Chordata; class Amphibia; order Caudata; family Salamandridae; genus Triturus; species Triturus cristatus. Next base: position 77,268,268 of record NC_140588.1, on the reverse strand, counting down.
AAAGTATTTACAATAAGTAAATGAGAATTGTACGACCTATCACAAATGTGATAACATTTTCCATTTTCACCTGGTGTAGAAACCTTAGAAGTAACAAATCTTAGGAATGTAAGGTTTACTTGGTACACTTTGTGTTGCAATTAATCAACTTTTGAACATGCCTTGAAAAGTTTCCCCAATTTGATGTTTATTAGAAATTTCTGAGAACAAATCTACACCTTTTCAAGACTATTTTCTGACAATGGAAGGCTTATTGGTTGTATGGATATCATCAATAAGATATTTTTATTCATTTTTGTTTTTCAATGCAAACATTCAAAAATATTAAAAATAACAACTTACAAATATGGTGTGAAAACATGTTCCATGTCACTGATAAGTAGCTGTCCATCTCTGGATAAACCATAGTTGAACTAATAGAACCCATATTTATTTCTAGAATTCATCTGTGAAAAAGTGGTTTGTTGGTTGACTTGGGAGCCCTGGTCAAGCAAGAGCTAAAATCCCTGCAAGGGTGAACCACAGAAGGTCACACATTTTCACCTGTGCTTAACCCTGGGCAGCTTGGTATAAAAAGCAGTCAGGCTTAACTTAGAGCCAAGGTCTAAAGTATGTATGCAACATACAAACAGTAATAAAGTGAAAAAACAACAAATCAAAAATCCTCACCAATTGAGAAAAATGGAGTAAAATGTAATAAATTATTTGAACTTAGAGGCAAGGTCTAAAGTATGTATGCAGCATACAAACAGTAATAAAGTGAAAAAACAACAAATGAAAACCCCCCACCAATTGAGAAAAATTGAGTAAAATGTATTAAATTATTTGCCATCAAAAAGACAATTATCCAATCAGTAGAACAAAAATTATAAAAATGTCAAGTTTTTAGTCAAACTTAGCACCTAAATGATCAAACCGAAAACCACAGACATCTAGTTGTATGAGACCAAGTCAAAGTTGAAAAATACGGCTGACAGCAGTGGAGCACAGGTCAGATTGAAGAAGTGGATTGTGCCCATTGGAGCTTACCTTTGGGCTTAGAAGACTTTTCAAGAAAAATATCCTGAGAAGGTAAAATTCAGAAGAACAAGGTTGCAGGCAGTGTCCAAGAAGAGAGCATTGTCAGGGAGCCGCTGGACAAAGTTGCAGTGAAGCTTTCTACATTCAGACTTACTCACTTTTTTAGAATTCAAAAATCTTCAGCAGGATGAGGCAGGAGGCTGTGCCTGAAGACAGGCCCATGAGCTAGGATATCCCTATTGTGAAGGACCAATGAACAGAATTTGCTCCTGCAGAGAAGAATGTAGTGGGAGCAGCTGTGAATTTAGGCCAACCAGTGATGCATCGTGGGCAGCTAGATGAGCAGGTTGGTCCTGATTGTCTCTCAGTTCTCAGAGCAGTTTTTAGTCAAAATGTTTAAAGTCCCAAGTTTGGGATTTTGGCTATCTGGGTACCCTAAGCACCACAACCAAGAGTCCAGGACTGGTGGCAAACCACTTGGAGGTACAGGACTCAGTCTGTATAGGTCCATGTGTGGGTTCAAAGATGGTGGCAGCCTTTTATATCCCTGTAGCACTAAATAGGAGGCAGGCAATCGAGCACTTGGAATCACTCATGTGGCGTTGGATTCCGGTGAAGATGTAGCGCTCAGACAGTATAGCTGGCCTCTGAGGTTTCAAGGCGGGCTCCTAGCAAAAAGCCGTCCTTCCAGGTGCAGCAACGCACTTCTGTGGAGTATACAGCTAGCCAGAGCAGCAGGTAGTCCTCTGAGAGTCCTTCCGCAGGTCCAGAAAGAGAATTGAAGAGTGAGTATGAGGGCCATATTTTTACACGTTGTGCATTCTTTGAAGTAAAATGAGTATCTAGAGATATCTTGAAGTGCTTGGGATTTCCTGAGTCCCCTGCCTTGACTCCAAGCTGGCTGCATAGGCAATGAGGAGATGACAAGCCATTGGTGTAAAGGCAGAGCACAGCCTATTCACTTGCAGGTGAGGCCGTGCCAAGCTATACCCCACCCACCCATTCTGCCGGCAGATGGCCCATTCAGGCACACCTAATTCCTCTAATGTGTGACTGCCTGGGAGGAATAACAAAGTCTAGCAGTCAGTTACACCTAGTCAGGCACCAAAAGGCTACAGGCAGTAACATGCCAAATTTCTAAAAATTGCAATTTCAAAATTGTAATTTTAAATACGATTTTAACATTAAACAGAACTTTTCATTACAATTTCATAGATTCCAAACAAGCATGGAATGCGTATCTGCTGCCAATCAAACGTTAACACTGAGTAGGCTTACAGCAGTGAAAAACAAATTTAGGAGTTTTTCACTACCAGGACATGAAAAACTTAAATGTACTTGGCCAACCTGTTACCTAGGACCTTCCTTAGAGGTGACTTGTATATAATAAACGAGTTCCAGCCTTGGCATGGGGGTTATATGGCCAAGTAGAATTGGCAGTTTAAAACTGCATCCATGCTGCAATGAAAGGCCTGGGACATGCTTTAAGGGGCTACTTAAGTGGATGCCTCAATACGTGCTGCAGGCCCACTAGTAGCATTTAATTTACACTGGCCCTGGGTATGTGGTATACAACTCTACAAGGGACTGATATGATCTGTAAATTAAAGATTCCAATAAGGTGTAAGGCAATTTAACCAGGTTGAAGGGAGTAAACACAAGCACTTAAGCACTGGTCAGCAGTGATAAATTTCAGAGAGTCCTAAGGCCAACAAAAGTGAATTTCAGCAGATAAAGGCAGGTGAACAGGCCAAATGTTTGGTGGAAGACCACTCTAAGGCTGACAGGTCTCATACCACCAAAGCTAACTGTAAAATGTATGCAGTAATTACACAGAAATAATCATAGTTCTTGGGTCAGAGTTTCATAAAAATGTTGATGTAACTCTCTTACAAATGGTAAGCTGCAGATCATTTGAAATCGGGAATAACTGTTTTTTTAGAGGATAAACTATGACAGTGCTTCTTCCACATTCTCAGCCTTGTGACAGTGAAGTCACTCAGCAGCATGCACTACTATATAGGAGTCCATTATTTCAAAATTGCATGGGAAGCATTTATTTCATGATACCTGTAAATGTAAGACATTTTTTCCAATTTTACGACCCCAGTAAAATATCACTGAATTCATTGAGAATATGAGAATATGTAAAAGAATCCTCTAATTGAGTCCTTCCCTTACTGCCTGTTTAAAAATAATGAAAAGTGTCTACGGTGGCACTTAAAACGAAAATGGCCTTTTCTTTCCAAATTTCATGCATAACGTTCTAAAGCAACATAAACATACATTATAATTAATTGGCCAGATGATCTTATATTCCTAGGGAGCAAACAGACTGAATATTATTTCAGGTTCATCTTTTCTAGGATTAGGTCAGAGCATCTTCCTCTCGGGTAGCAGGAATAGATTCCCTGCAGCAGTTTTAGTAAGACTTGCCCTGTTGTCAGTATCAAACAGGCCAGAAGGTCTTAGAAATTGTGCAGTGCAAAAGATGATGGATGAAGTGCCTCTTGAAAAGGTAGACCCTGGCAAAAAGGCTGCCTAGTGTCACCAGAAGCAAGTAATCCCGACAGTCCTATAACCACAAAAGAAAAAGGCTTTGGCAGTACTTGCCCTTCCCACAAGCCACTCTGAGGATGTAAACTGTGCCGTAGTCTGGTTGTTTGAAAATTTGAATTCCGTAAATGCATCGGCAATGACTTGAATTCATGAAATATTTCTGTTGAAATATATCACAAATAACTAACTCACTATTATTCAACATGCAGCTAATTTACATGCCCATGTTACACCACAGTGCTTGGAGTAACTTGCCTCTAAAGTACCAAGCCTCACTTATTTTCATTCTGTAGGAAACTGGGTAATTAGTAGAAGGGGTTGAGAGCCGGAGTCAAGTAATAAACACAATCCTTGTCAGGGTGAAACACATAAGTCACCAAATAATTCTGTGCTTAACACTCTGGTAACTTTGAACAAAAGCAGGCAGGCCTAACTTTGATGCAATGTGTTAAGTATGGATGCACCATTCAAACAGTAATAAAGTGAAAACACAACACAAGAAAAATCCAAAACTAATTTAGAAAAATATAGTAAATTGTAAAAGATTAAAAAACCACCAAAACAACAAAGATCCAATACGAAGAACGGGATTACGAATTTTTAAATTTGTAGATGAATATAGCAACAAAAAGCACAAAGTGCTAGTCACAGATTTCTGGTCGTGGTCGACAGGGGCAATGTCACAAGTTCAGGCCAACCACCATGGATTACAGGTTGGATACAGGGATGAGGTTTGTCCCAGTGGAGGATTTGCCTTCTCAGAGACCAAGTCCATTTATGGAGCGGGAGTTGGAGTTTTGTGCTGGCAGGGCCACAAGAGGTCAATGTCAGCACAAGGAGCAGGTCACTGCTGGAGCTTCACGCTGGCAGGATACCAGCTAAGGGTCAATGACCTGGGTGGCACTTCTTGGGAATCAGAAATCACTCCAGCAGAGGCCAGCAGCAGATCAGTGCAGGTACAGTTGGTGCTGAGCAGCTCAGCAGTTGCAGGGAGGCCATTGGAAGCTTGTTGTGTCCCTGTAGCTCAAACAGGATGCCAACCAACTGTTTCCTAGCTGTAGAGAACATTATTAAATGTAATATTGTATATGCCAATGATTTCCTATGAAATAGCTAACCCTGCTACAGGATAACTAGCTTTTGAGACCTTTCCACTGGAAGGACATGTTTAATATCAGATTTTTACATGCCCTTCTTTTAAATACCATGCACCCTGCTTGATGGTTAATAAGACCTACTAAGAGGTGGCTTATTAATATTTGAAAGGAAAGTCTAGGCCTGTCAAAGTGGGTTATTTTGATTCTTAAAAATGCCAACTAGTAGTAAAGTGTATCTTGACATCTTTTTGGCATAGGAACACATGCACTGGGCCTTAGTTAGCCAAGTCTCTGTGCACAGAGTCAAAGCAGCTTCAGTGCAAAAAAGGCAGTAATCATGCGGCAAAAAGAGGGATTTTCCTACATGGTGTTTGATTAATGTACATTTGATTACCAACCTCTGATTCAGGATTTAGTACTGGGAAATCTGGTTTAAGCACACTCCAATTCTTTTTGTGTTCTTTTCAATCTAGTCTTCTCTGGGCTTCTGATATTTAGAGAGGGGTTCATTAAGCATTTTTCATCACTTCCAAAACACAAGAGTCTTTCTTTTTCCAAACCATGGCAAATAAATCCCTAGCAATTATGATGGCATATAATACCATAGTGTTTTCTCTTGCTCCATAAAAGATGACTGTTGGGTCAGGCTGATAGTTGGTTCCCAATTTAGTGCCTAATTTAGAGATCAGTGCATGGGTTACTCTGCAACAAATGTAACAGATTTCCTGTCTGTCATATTAGACGCACCATTGGAAATGATGCACTTGTAATACAGTGGGCTGGACATCTGCCATGCTTGTGGCAGAGTAAACTGTCCCTCAAACTCTATTTTAGGCCCTAAGTGTAGTAAAGATACTTTCCCAAAATATGCCAAAAACAGACTGGAAACAAATATTTATGTCAGGTTTGCCCTCAACCGCATAGCTTCTTGGACAAAAACTCATATCTGATATTCTACATTTTGTTTTCACAATGGGAGCTTAGGTGTAATTTTATGATAGCATCAAAGTCCATTTCCCTGGATTTTCCTCAAGTGCAAAAGATAATCTGGCCAAAACCACCCATCTCACTTACATGGCATTTGAAACAGTTTCAAGTACATTTATGACATTGTGTTCTGCCATACAAATCTTGAAATCAGTGTCCAGGTTTCTGAAAAAGCATACAGTGGTGCTGAATGGGATAGCTACAAAAATGTTGTCTGTATAATCATTTTCATTAGATTATTCCCCTCATAAGAGATATCGGCAGATGGATCCATTTCTTTAATAGGGTGATCAAGTCTAAGTACACTTGCTCATACTTAGCCAATGCAGCTCATATTTCGCCAAAAAAATGCAGCTTAAAGGTAGTTTGTTACTGTGGCTCTAACATATTTGGCTTGCACTACTCATGGATCTTCAAATGTATCCCACCTACTAGCAGTAGCTATGTTGTCTCCTGCTTCTATTGATACACCGCTATAGCACCAAACTCAGAAGCAAGTGCCTTCTGTTTCTGGCTGCTTCTAAGTTTGAGATATGAATTGAGAGATCAGCTGCATAAGCAGTGATGTTAAATTTGGAGCAAATGCATTCCACCGTGCAATCTTCTTTTTAATTCTAATATGGATGGCTAAATATTAATGGTATGTAATGTAAGCTACAGTGTGCTCACTTGTGGTTTGCCTCATTGGATTGTTTTGTATGATATTAATTTCAGTTTGATTAAACGTTTTAATTCTTTTGCTGAGTAACTCATCTGTACCCAAATTATAATCCATGATATACTATTCATTATGCATATCACTTCTCATAAGAACCCCCAGGATACCCATAATAATGCTTTTTGATGTCTTGAGTAAAATTGCTATTGGATCTTTCATTGATTGTGCTCGCTTTATCAGACACATTGCTTTACAGCTGACAAACCACTCAGCGGAGCTTTACCACTTTTCAGGATAGTAATATTATGAGGCATAGGGAAGCAAATTATGCAACAAGGTTACCTACATTATGAGGCAAAAATGCTAATATTGTGACTAAAGGGCATATGTATCAAACGATTTTTTAATCGCAAATGCTGCGATTCGCAAACTAACAGCGTTTGCGATTAAAAAATCGGTAATCGGGATGTATGAGCCAAATCCCATCGCAAAATTAAGGAATTGCTAATTTAGCGATTTCTTAATTTTGCGTAAGCATTTAAGAAATCGCAAATTGCGATTTCTTAAATGATATGTAAAAAGCACCCAAGTTGTGCGATTTATCCTTAAGAAATCGCAAATTACCACCAACTTCCAGTTGGTGGTAATTTGCGATTTCCTTTCAAAATGCACTTTTTTGAATTTTACAAAGTGCCACGTGGCGCTCATACATGCCCTTAGGGCATGTATGTGCGCCATATGCACACACACGCTCATTTCAGGGGTGCATCAGGGTGTCATCATGACACCTTTGCACCTTTGAAATTATTCTCAAATTGCGATTAGCAAATTGCGATTCGCTATTTGAGAATTACTTCCCATTCATTCCTATGGGTCTCCTGGCCCATAGAAATGAATGGGCAGGTATTCCTTAATTGCGATTTCGCAATTTTCTAATCGCAATTAAGGAATTTTAAGAAATCGCTAAAAGTTTGCAATTTTTTTAATACATCCCATTTTGCAATTCTCAAATAGCGATTCTTTAAAAATCGCTATTTGAGAATCGCAAATGGTGATGTTGATACATATGCCCCCAGGTCTTTAGCAGTATAATTGTTATCCATTTCAGGCAGACACCATTTTTTTATTAAATCTGCAAATTATGGGAATTATGTTTCACATAATGTGACAAATCCATGAAATCTATATTTATGCGTTAATGTTACAGACACAGAATCATAGTATTACATAGAGTGGCATGTGGTGGAGTGTGCTAGAGTGTAGGGGCATAGATTGGAGTATCGTAGAGTGGAGTATTGTGTCGTAGAGTGGAGTGGAGTGGAGTGGAGTGGGGTGTCATAAAGTGGAGTGGCACATCATAGAGTGCAGTGAAGTGATGCATCATAGAGTGTCTTAAATTGGTTGGGCGTAGATTGAATTAAAATGTCGTAGAGTAGAGTGGCATGTTGTAGAGTACACTGGCAACTCATGGGGTGGAGTGGCATGGAGTAGAGTGGAGTGGTGTGTCACAGAGTGAAGTGGTGTGTTGTAGAGTTGAATGGCATGTCATACAGTTTCCTTTGTCATATGTTATTATTTTTTTTATTTCAATAGGAACCGTGATACTTTCTAGATCCTTTTGAGGAAGCACTGTGGTACTCCATAAATGTATTAAAAAATATGTAAAACAATATAAATACTTCTTCCTGAGTATACAGACTTTGTTAAAGTGTCTAATTTCTTCCTAAGGTTTACCAAACCAATAATAATCTATATTTCATTTTCAAACCCAGAACAAAACCAAATTGTGGTCTACACAATATGACTGCCTTTTTATTTTGTAGGAGCTTCCTTAACCAATAGTATTGTGTTTTGTCATCAATATGTACAGCGGTACACTGCACAATTACCGTGGTATACACTGGCCCAATATATCATTATGTTTTTGTCCCGTATTACTTAAAAACCACTGAACCAATTTACATCAACTAACAATAAAAGACCCTTTCCACACCATAATCTATATTCCTACCCAAATTTAATGAAAATCTATTCACCCATTTTAACGGTATATCTGTCGATTTTATAAGTAGTAAAGGACAAAAACGTAGTGAGATTTAGGGCTGTGGTACACAGCGGTAGTTTAGCATTAAACACAGTACATAATGATGATAAAACCCATCATTGGTTAATGACATGTCACTCCAATGTAATCCCCTCCACTCTAAGACACAATACAACACACAACTCTATGACAATTCACGCCAAGCCACTCCACTCTACACCACTCTTCTCCGTTCTATGCACCTCAATTCTATTCCACTCTAAAACACTCTATGCCACGCCACTTCACTCCACTCTATGACACGCCACTCCACTCTATGACATGCCACTCCACTCCACATCACTCCACTCCACTCTATTCCCCTACTCTCTAACAAACTCTACGGCACTTCACTCTCTGACATGCCACTCTATTCTACTCTACACCATGCCACTGTATGCTACTTCAATCTACAACACTCTACTCCTCTCTATTCAATTCTACTCCATTCTATAACACTCTACGACACCCCACTCTATGACACTCCACCCCATTCCACTCAAGGAGACGCTACTCCACTGTACAAAACACCACTCCCCTCTACAATACGCCACTCCACTCAATTATTATTATTCAGATTTTGTAAAGCGCATGGCTAGTTGGCTACCTACATAAGGCTTCCCAGTGCTAGGCTCATACAGTAGAGGGTCACTCCAATGTGAAATCACTAACAGAAGATACATTTAAGAGGAGTTTGAGAAGAGGAACAGCCAGGTTTTTAAAGGTTTCCTAAAAATCAGGAATGAGTCACATTCTTTCAGTGTTGAAGGCAGAGTGTTCCAAAGTCTAGGTCCGACATAAGAAAATTCTCAGCCTCCCTGGGGAGATTTCCTGATTCTGTGTATTACGGCCAGCTCAGTTGACTGGAGCGTAACAGGTGTATGGGGGAGTAACAGCACACCAATGATCCCAGAGAGAGAAGTCCTGTGCTTGCTTAGCATTTGTGCATATAGCACAATGCTTTAAAATGCACATGTTGCTAAATAGGTAGCCAATGAATAGTCTTTAACAAACTGGCTGTAGAAGAAAGTTGGGGGGGGGGCATACCAAGAGGCATGCTGCAGCATTTTGAATGAAGTGGAGGTGCTTGAGTAGCTGTTTAGCGAATCCCAAATATAAAATATTTCTATTTTCCAGGCTAGCAATAGCAAGATCCTAGACTACAGTTCTCCGGGCCGAAGTGGAGAGGCAATACATATTCTTTCTGACCTGCTTCAGTATTCCAAAGCAGGTGGCAGCCACCTTGCTAATCTACTGACCCATCGTGAGCTTGTTTTCCAGCAAAACACCCAGTTTCTTTACAACTGGCACTGGGCTGGGGGGTACCCATAATCACTGGCCACAGGTGGGAACCCCAAAGGGTAGAGGGGTATCTTGTCTCCATTCAACTTTAAATAGTTAAGATTCATCTATGAAGAAACTTGGGGACAACAGGAGTACAAGGCCATCACATTTTGATTATCCTTTGGTGACAGAGATGTCACAACTTGTGTATCATCTGCATATGAAAAAGTGAATGGCCACAGTTTTCCACTTTCTCTGACAGTGGTCTCACAAATAGATTAATAACAAAGAACTGAAGGAAGATCCTTGAGGCACATCAGAGGCTAGGCAATGTGGTTTTGACCTATGTTTGTTAGTATGCACCTAAAAGGGGCAATCCAGCAGAAAGGATTTTAGCCATGATAAAGCAGTGTTCTGTAATCCCATTTCCTCTAATCTCTGTTTGAGCAGAGAGTGGTTACCAGTATCAAATGCTGCACTGAAATCTAAGAAAATAAGTGCAGCATGCCACTCCACACCAAGGCACTCCACTCTATGCCCCTCTACTCTAAGACACTCTGTGACACACCACTTCACTCTACTCTATGAAATGCTACTCCACTCTACGCCACTCAACTCTACAATACTCTGCTATACTTTATGTACTTCTAGTCCACTCTACAACAAGCTACCACTTCACTCCACTCTAGGATATGCCACTCTACTCTATAACACGCCACTCCAGTCTACAATACACCGGCCCACTCTACGCCAATCCACTCTATGCCAGTCCACTCTGAGTCAGTTCAATCTAACACACACTACAACATCCCACTCTGACATGATACTCCACTCTACTAAATGGGACAGCACTCCACTCTATGCCACTCCACAACACTACTCCACTCTATGCCACTCTACAACACTCTACAACATGCCACTACACTCCACTCTTCGATATACCACTCTATTCTGTAACATGCAACTCCACTCTATAAGATACCACTTCAGTCTATGACAATCTACTCCACTCTATGACACTCCACCTACTCCACTCTACAACACACCACTCCACTTTACAAGATGCCACTGCACTTTATGACATACCACTCCACTAGGCAATATGCCACTCTACTCCACACCCCTCCAATATAGGACACACTATGACACACGACCCCATGACACACTACTCCACTCTACAACTTCATACTCCAGTTTATGTGCCTACACTTAATGCCACAATACCTCACACTGATTCACTCCACTCTACGTGATGCACTCCGCTCTGTGACAAGCTATTCCACTCGATGAAATGCAGCCAACTGAATGCCAATCCACTGTATGGCAGTCCATTCTATGCCAATCAGCTCTTGCCCCTGCACTTTACTCCAGGACATACCCCACTATGACAAGCCAATCCACTCTACTTTACAGCATGCCGTTCCACTTTACTCAACTCTACAACTACAAGACATGCAGTCCACTCCATGACATGCCACTCTGATCAATGACATACAGCTCCACTCTAAGACATGCCAGTCCACTCTATGACACAAAACTCCACTCTATGACACTTCTCTTTGTTGCACCCTACAAGATGCCACTCCACTGTATTCCACTTTATGATTCGACATGCCACAATACTTCATTCTACAAAACGCCATTCTACTCTTTGACACCACTCTACTCTACGACACTTCACTTCACTCTATGCCCCTACACTATAACACATTCTATGACAAGACACTCTATGACACCTTACACCACTCCCTTCTACTCTACAACATGCCACTCCACTCTACACCACTTCACTATACCACACACTATACCACTCTATGGGCCCGATTCACAGAACTAACTTAAGACAAAACCCTAAACTTACTACCATTTTGGTATTCACAGAAGGCACTTACTCATTTTGGTATTCACAGAAGGCACTTCCTCATTTTGGTATTCACAGAAGTTAGGACTCCTAACTTTAGGACTCCTAAATGCCTTCTGTGAATACCGAAAGCCTTAAAATTAGGATTTTTCTCAGTTTAGTAGTAGTATAGTTAGGACTCCTAACTTTAGGACTCCTAAATGCCTTCTGTGAATACCGAAAGTCTTAAAATTAGGATTTTTCTCAATTTAGTAGTCCTAAATTTAGACTTAGGACTACTAAATTGAGAAAAATCCTAATTTTAAGACTTTCGGTATTCACAGAAGGCATTTAGGAGTCCTAAAGTTAGGAGTCCTAACTATACTACTACTAAACTGAGAAAAATCCTAATTTTAAGACTTTCGGTATTCACAGAAGGCATTTAGGAGTCCTAAAGTTAGGAGTCCTAACTATACTACTACTAAACTGAGAAAAATCCTAATTTTAAGACTTTCGGAATTCACAGAAGGCATTTAGGAGTCCTAACGTTAGGACTCCTAACTTCTGTGAATACCGAAATGAGTAAGTGCCTTCTGTGAATACCAAAATGAGTAAGTGCCTTCTGTGAATACCAAAATGGTAGTAAGTTTAGGATTTTGTCTTAAGTTAGTTCTGTGAATCGGGCCCTCTGACTCTACACACTAGGCCTCTCAACTCTACTCTATGACACAACATGCCCCTTCACTCCACTCCACTCTATGACATACCACTCTACTTTATGACAGGCTACTCCACTCTATAACATGCCACTCGGATCTACAACACTCCACTCGTTCTACTGCATTCCGCTCCACTCTTTGGCACTCCACACCATACCACTGAGACACCACTCCATTGTGCAACATGCCACTCCACTGTACAATATGCCACTCCGCTCTACGACATGCCACTCCGCTGTAAGCCACTCCAGTATATGCCCCTTCCCTCTAAGATGCTCTATGACATGCCACTCTGCTCTATGACATGTCACTCCACTCTACACCACTCAAGTCTACAACACTCCACTTTGTTTTCCTCCAATCTACTCCAGTCTACAGCATGCTGCTTCACTCCACTCCATGGTGCACCACTCTGCTCTCTGACCCATCACTGCACTCTACAACACTCCAGTCAATTCTACGACAGGCTGATCTACGCCAGTCCACTCTACACCACTGAACTCAATGTCCCTACACTCTAACACACTCTACAACACACCACTCCACTCTACTCTAGGGCACACCACTCCAATCTACGCAACAACACTACTCCACTCTATGCGCCTCTACACTATGTTACTGTACTTCACTCTATGACTCACCATGTCACTCCACTCTAAGACCCGCACCTCCACTCTGCAACACTCTACTCCACTCAAAGTCACCCAATGCCATTCTGCTCTATGAGACAGCACTCCACTGTATGACACGCCACTCCACTCTTTGACCTGCCAGTCCAGTTTAAGACATGCTACTCCACTCTGCACCACTCCACTTTATGTCCCTCAACTCTAAGACAATCTACGACAAGCAACTTTATGACACACCACTTCACGCTACTCTATGACATGAAACTCCACTCTATGCTACTCAACTCTACATCACTCTACTCTACTTTACTGTATGCCCCTCCAGTCTACTCCACTATATGACAAGTCACTTCATTCCACTCAATGACATACCACTCCACTCTATGACACGCCACTCCACTCTACTCTATGGCAAGCCACTGCTCTCCACTCTACCCCACTAAACTCCACAACTCCACTCCATGCCACTCTACTCCACTCTACAAAATGACAGTCCACTCCAACCTATGACATGCCACTCTACTCTATAACATGCAGCTCCACTCTATGCCATGCCACTCCAATTGATGACACTCTACTCCATGCTAAAACACTCCACCCCACTTCGCACTATGACACATCATTACACTCTGAGATGTCATTGCACTCTACAACATGTCACTATACCCCTCGACATGCCACTCTGTGACCTCCTCTCTAACAGACTCTAAGAAACACCACTCTATGACACGCCATTCTACTATACTCTACAACATGCCACTCCATTCTATGCCAATCCACTCTACAACACTATACTCCACTCAATGCCCCTCCACTCTAAGCCACTCCACTCCATTCTACTCCACTCTGTGATGTACTACTTCACTCAACTCTATGACATGCATCTCCAGTAGATGAAACACTTCTCATCTCTATGAAATGCTACTCTACTCTAAGCCACTTCACTCTATTCCAGTCCACTCTATACATTGCCACTCTACTTCCCTAAACTCTAACAAACTCTACAACACACCAATCCATGACACACCACTCCACTCTACTCCATGGCACGCCATTCTACTCTTGCCACTTCACTCTTTAAAATGCTACTCCACTCTATGTCACTCTACTTTATGCCCCTATCCTCTAACATAGTCTATGACATTCCACTTTGACACACCACTCCACTCCACTCTATGACATACTACTACATTCTATGCCACTCTACTTTATTCTACAAAAAACACCATCCCACTCTTTTCCACTCCTCTCTATGCCACCCACTCTACACCACTCCACTCTACACTTCTCCACTGTATGCCATGACACTCTACCACACAACACTCTACAACATGCCACTCTATGTCATGAGACTCACCACCACAGCACTCTATGACACGCCACAGCACTCCACCCCATGAAACTCCACCCTACTCCCATCCACGACATCCACTGTACGAGACTTCACTCAATGAAACTCTCCTACACTGTACTCTACAGCACTCCACACAGTGACACTCCACTCAACAACACTCCACTTTCCAATTTCAAACCCATTTTTATGGGGGGAAAAACCATTGAAATTCAATGAAAGAAACAAAGGTTAAGGACAAGTTATATCTTGGAAAACTCAATTAATAATTTGCATACAAAACCAACTCAAATTACACAAAGATTAGAAATCGTACAGTTATATTTATAAGTTAAAGTTATAATTTGCCCCCCACCTAAAACCTACTTTGACTCGAATGCCTACATCCACAGTGCTGTAAACTCGCTAGACAGACTTCATGAACTGTAACTCTCCCTGCAACCATGCACAGTGTTCTCATACATTGTCAGCAGAGATTTCAAGAGGGTTGATTTGAATGCTATGATTTAATTTGGTATAAGTGATGTATTATGAAAAGGTATAAGCTGTGCATGGGGAAGGCATGAGTTATAGTTCATGTAATTGCAGAAGTATAGTTGAATTTAGGTCTAAGTTTGCTTTGGAAGAGCATTTTTTTGTTTGCTTATAAGTTTGCTGCCGTGGGACGAATCTTCACGAAACCTTACCAAACAAATTTCATCCACTTCAGCTCTTCCTGGAATATTTTGAGGTGATCCGCAAAGCAGGACCAAGTGAAAAGGGGAGCCCCAAAACTAAATTTCCCTAAATATTTTTCATAGACTCCTTTAGGACGCGATACTGCAAAAACTGCTGAACGGAATAATATAACGTGTATTTGTAAAGCGCACGTTCACCCAGAGGTCTCTTGGCGCTGAATAAAAGATGTTCATTGTTACCCAACTCAATGGTACTCATTTTATCCACCTCAGACGGATGAAAGGCTGAGTGGCCCTGCTGGGATTTGAACCTGTGACCATGAGGTTGAACACAGGCCCGTGTTTAATGATGCATTAGACCTCTGAGCCAACAGACCCAGCTATTACATATACATGGAATTACATCAAATTTTGACAAGAATCTAGATCTTGGTTGGGAAAGTATGCTTTTTAAAATCTGGTGTAAGTCTGTTCAGTAGGTATAGAGAATATAAAGTTCAAAAATGTTTATATAGCTGGACAGTGGGTTTGAGGGACTCTCACACAAGTCTTTCAAGCTCAACTTTAAAAAAAGAGGCTTCTGAATGACTGAGGAGCTTTTTTCCCCTTGTGCCTCCTCATTCCCATTGAAGTCCACTCCTGTGTGATATTACACTTTTGCTGACTTGCTGCAACATAAAAGGACATATTGTGGCCAAGGGTGTAGTGGGGCTACGTGAAGCAGCACGTAGTGTGCCCAAATCTACGCACATTATGCGCTTCGCGTAGCCTACTACGCACCACCCGCCTCCCGCCGGCCCTCCTTTTAAAAGATAACATTAATTTATAATAAAGAAAATTAAAAGGCACTTACCTGAAGCGCGGCGTCTCCGGGGCTATCTCTTCCTGGTTTCCAACTTTTTTGACAAATGCGCATGCGCGGACGCCCGCTCATGCGCATTTCTCGCAAGAAATGCGCATGCGCAGGCGTCCCCTGGCTGGTCATGGTCCCGGGGTCCCTATCCTCCAGTGAAAACTTTGAAGGGGAGGGGAGCACATGGCCCTCGCTGGCCAATCCCACCACTGGGGACCCAATCCTCTGGGGCCTGGCACAATTTAGAAAGGGGAACTGGCTGGCCCTCCTCCCCAAGACACTTAAGGCCCCGTCTTTCGGGCCAGATGTACTGTGTTATTCCAGGGAGCCCATAATAAGTACATCATTTCCCTGCCTGTAAGAGTATGGATAGGTAAACCTGTCAGTTCTCACCCAGCCAAACCTTTAAAAATGTTCCCGCTGGTGGGAGCACACATTTGTTTTCCTACTCGTGCTCCTGCGAGCAGGGAAACTCATATTGATCCCACCTTGCAGGAGTATGAAAAAACAGCTGCTCCCACTGTGCAAGAGAAATGCCAGCTCCCAATACACCCAGGATGGGTTTAGATGAGGTGCTGGTGGGGCCTCAGGAACCCTGGGGCTTTCCCGCAGTCCCCAACATAATGCTATGTGGGTGTGACAGGAAGGCACATGCACACTCCTGAGGCTCAGGGGACGGTGTCCCTGGGGTTACTAATGGCATGGGGGGTGCTCCCCTCCCTTTAAAAAGGGAAAGTCCCTGGGGGATCGTGTCCCCAGTGCCCCAGTGGCTAAGTAGGGGTGCCACGTCCCCTCCCTGTAATTAAAAAGAAAGGTCCCAGGGGATGGGACGTGACAACAAGATCCTCAAATACCAAGCCTATTTTTAATCATGTGGGGACCACAAGGAGTATAGCATCCCCCAGCACCTTTAAAGAAAAAGCTGTAAGTCTCTTAGTTCATTAAAACCATGACTCCAGGAGAACTTGCCATATTGTTTTAAAGCACTCTGAGTTGGAGCTCTATACTCTTCAGCTGGAGTGCAAGGCTCTCTTGTGTCTTGCGGTTGTTTTTATAATTGCATTTTGTGGGCTAAAAATTCTTAAAAGAAAGATTCAGAGACATATATGTTTTATTATTTTTTTAAATATGTACCTGAGTCTTTTCTTCTAACATTTTTCAGCCCACAAAATTCGCTATTATAAACTATGTTGAAAGATTTTGTTGTTACTGAAATGTAAATTATACTAAAAATATTGGTTATTTTTGGACAGAGATTATATTTCTGCTTTATATATACTGATATGCTCATCCGCTGAGAAAGCCAATAGGCTCACTTTTCATAATTTGGTATTGTGACTCTTTGACAAACTCAGTAACAATTCCTGAATATGGCCTGGACATGCAAGACCAACCGCACCCTGTGTATGTGAGAAGATCATGCATGGCATGAGTTTTGCTGTTCTCAAGGGTTTGGATTCTTTGTCTGACCACAGGATAGGCCTTTCAACTAACCCCATGCCTAGGGGTAGGTGAAACTCGCAGAGTTTTACCTGCGGAGCTACCAAAAAACTATGTGAGGCTCCGCAGAGTTCTGCACGTGGTGAAGTTCTTCCATGTTGCACTGCTCATGCTGATTTTTATCGGCAGGAGCTTATCCAGAGCTGTAAAATCAGCGCAACTGCCACCACATGCCAACCCAGAGGGAGCTGCTTCTTTCGGCCTCTCGAGTACATTTTATACTGTAGCGGCAGCTTTTTAACCATGAGTGGCAGCTATTTCAATGCGAGCGGTTGTGACCAGCTGCACCTGCCTGCATTGAGAAATCTCCCCAGGAGGTATTCTAGCGCTTCATTTTCCTGCTTGCACTCACCAACTTACAGTTGGCGAGCCACACATGAGAAGAAACTCCACCACGTGGCGGTTGGTTGAGTTTTCTGAAATGCTGCGCTCCAAGAGGAGCGCGGAGTTGCAAAAAGTCAGCAAACTCTGACGGAGGAGCAGAGTTCACTGCCCATCCCTACCCACGCCACAAACAGCCACAAGTCATGCTCTGCATGACTTTGCTTCCAGCGACGGCCCGTGTAGGGCGTTTTACCGGGGCGGTGCGGTGGGGCAGAGGAGGGGCAAGGTGGGGGGTTGCAAAATGCGGCATACGGCCGATTGCAGGTAAGTTACGAAAAAAATAAATAAAACTAATTTTGTTATGCGCGCTGCATCGCATTTGGCGATGCTGCACGCGGAACGAAATTCGTATGCCGCATTTTGCAACCCCCCACCCTGCCCCTCCTCTGCCCCACGTCACCGCCCCGCTAAAACGCCCTATACGGGCCGTCGCTGGTTGCTTCCCTGTGAGGGGTTGGCGCAGGGCCCTGTGGTGGAAGTTGTCTTTATATATGGTAATAAAATATTACTTCATGTTCACAAAAAGCTCTAGAAATTCATTGAAAAAATAAAGGTTACAGTGACATTATAGTCAGGAATTGTATTTTTATCTTACTTAAAAAAGCATCAGAAATTCAGTGAAAAAACATAAAGGTTAAAGTAACGTACTGTTATAAACTAAAAAAAACATTGAAATCCACCAGTTATAGTTATCTCTAGTGATTATACCTCTTGCCTTAAAGTAACTATAAATTGTGCACTCGTTGTGCGCTGCTGTTTACCTCACATATTACATCAATCGTGACATGTTCTATGACACCATTGATGACATCACTGTGCCATCTGAAATGACTTCATTGATGGCAAACTGTGCATAGCAGGGGCACACACTATAGTTTTCATTATGTTTTCAGTCCAGAGATTACCTGTCAAGGCAGTTCAGAATGTACTGTTCCCATGGGGAGCAGAGACAAGACTGATTTGCATATGGCTGGTTTTAAACTGGAATGGCATGTGGAGCAAACAAACTATGGATTTATGCCCAGATCTCTGTACTGGGTTGAATGTTTGACATTGTTCAGCATTCTGTCCATTAATTTATCTTTTTGCATTTGACACATATATGCAGCACCTTTTTTCTTTTTTACCTTCTTTTTATTTTTGTTGCATGTGCTTGCAATAAAATAAATTGCATCGACTTTCAAAAGCTTGTTTTAAGTTTAGGCCTTATATTCTGAAGAAGTTAGGATTTTTAAAACATCATCCAATAATTCTGCCACAACGAACTGCTTCCATTCAGTTTAGAGTCAGTCGCAGCAAAAAATGTATGTATTAGGATCTTGGAATAATAAACGCATACACGCTTGCAGGTTACATTTGAGCTTCTTCGTTGTTACATGCTTCCCAGTTGGCATTGCTGTATCCACATATTTCACCTTTCTTACCGTAACCCCAAAACATCTATTTCTTTGAAAGATAGTATTTTAGCATGTCTGTATGTAAATACATTTGTAGATTTCCATTGGGTGTTTCAACCCAATATAATATGTAAGTGATGTTTTGCTGTTTATGGACCTTATTCACTTTGGTTCAGATAATCTGATTAAGTATTATGAGCTAGTCTTTTGGTGAATCTTATGACCATGAGTCAGACCATTCATAGACTTAAAAGACCAATGAACATATGGCCAACAACCTACCCTATTCTTCACTACCTAATGATAATACTTAGTTCAGTCTTTCACTTGAGGCCCCTAGCCTGGTTCTGTGACATACTTTGCAATGTGTCCTCAGCCTCACTGGCATCTCTGCTGCTTAATTTGATTTGAGGCCGTGGCTGCAATTGGGGGCCAACTGCACTCATTTTCCCCAGCAAAATCTGACCCAGAGCAAGAGGGGGAAAAAAAACGGAAAAGAGGAAAAAAAGTAGGAAAAGAAAGATGGAACAGCAGCAACAAAGGGAACATTTGGGAATGAAAAAGTGCTTGGAAGAGTGAGATAAAGAGTGTCTCTAGTAGATAAAAAATGCATGAGGTGGAATCAAGCCTATGCAGCCCTGGTATTGGGCCTCCTTACCTTCGCTAGTGCCGACTGAAGGCTTCTAACCAAAGTTATGGCAATCAGCACAGAGTTTTTATTTTTTAACAAATTAAACATCTCTGTGACATGTGTATTGCTACAGTATAATGGCATAGTTAATAAAAACTAATTGTGGAGAAAAGACTATATGATTTTCTCGGTTTTGTACAATGTGCTTATTTTTCCAGTTCAGTAAAATATACAAAAATGTTGGGTCATTGTATTCATTCTGAGAAATCATCTTGCATTCGACCTGTTTGTTTTTACAGCAGATTAACAAAAACAAGTTCCTTGTGTACATATTGATCTATTTTTACTGTACCTGACATTACCTGCTTTATACATTGTCATCTTACTTAGGGCTGCTGCCCATCTTTTGTGTAGGGAATACCCATGTTATGCTCTACAAGCACTGATTAGTTGAGGTTACGATCAATGCAGGTTCGCTGACCAATCAGTAATTGTTTCAGGTTGCATTAGTATATAACCAGTATGTTACATGTCATTGGTATGGTCGACACTGAGGGGCCGATTCCGATACCGGGTCGGACAGCTGCCCGTAGCCTTACCGTGCGACCGACACGTACCCATAGCCGGTCCGTCCTGTAGAGTAAGTACGATGCGCATAACTGCCAAAAACACGACCGACACATAGACTGTGATTCAAGCTCCATTCCCTGTCCGAGCCGTAACTCCTAACGCTGAACCGAGTCGCCCGGAAGCAGTATCCATAGCAGTTTCCGGCATGACAAGTACGATGCGTACTTCCTACGCGCCGGATGGGTCGCCACGTATGGAACGTCACAGCATCCGGAAAACAAGCATATCAGCTACGATTTGCGCCACAACTCAATACACGGCTACGAGACGGACCAGCTTGCAGCGGGTACGAGACAGAGCAACAAGCAGCGTGTACAACACGGACACATCATGAATCCCATCGTGCAGGTCATACCGGTACTCTACATCTATGACTGGATCAGAAACCGACGCCGACGGCTCAGGCGGTAAGTCAGACACCTACCACATAAACAAACAAAACGTACCCGCAAAATGGCAAACACGCACAGGTGACGAATGCAAGCCCCAGCTAGGCCCGCAAATACAAGGGTTCGCTCTCCTGTGTACGAAAACTAGAAAGAAGTTGGCACGGAAACTGCAAATACAAAGACAGAGTTTATTAACCCTTAAGGGTGGTCCTACAACCTACACAACACTCTTCAGTATTGCATAGAGTAGCACAAAGAACTTGCGTACATGGTCCCCTTTTATACAGAACAGAGGGGCTCATAAGTGGGTGGATACAACATAGAGCAGAATTCTTTACCATTTATGGACATTTTCGATACAGGATCAATATGTGGGCGGAGTTAACAATTTCCTGAGCCCGCGAAAACATGATCAAGCAAGGACTAACTGATAACAGATGTGGTCAAGTCTGGGCATGCGCCAGACGGACAAAGGAGCTATTTATAGACTGTTACTAGGCAGATTACAAGAGCAACTAGCGAAAAGGTAGGACTCTTCTCGTGCAAAGCACGTGGAGACATGACAATACAAAATGGAGTCCGGACATTAGTCAACATAAGACAAGAAACACGTTTAGACTGTAGCGAATTCATGTCTTCATTGGATGCTTAATCATATCGCTGTTTTAGTTTTCAACAGACGACCCTTTCAGCATTTACTGAAGACATTCAGCTTATTAGGATAATCATCGTATATGTCAATTTTCATCATCTCTTCCACCTCCTTGTTTAAGTTTTTCTGGTAGGTGACATTGGCAATAGCTTTCTTATCAGGAATACAAAATGACATACATAAGGAACAAAGTAAAGGACCACATTGAACACAGAGGCAACAGGAAAACTAAACTGCTACAATAATACAGAGACCAGTTAAAACTTTCCATCCCCATGTAGTGATCAATGCCCAAAACCATCCGGAGAAGGTCCAAGTGCCATTTTCTGTATGAATCTCAGCTGCGATTTTATGTAATTTATTAATGGCGTTATAGACTGATGGCGTGTGGTCAGGAATAAATACACAACAACTACTTCCGATAATTCTACATGCTCCACCTCTGTCTGCTAACATAACATCTAATACCATACGATTCTGTAACACAACAATTCTAGTGATTTGCAATTCTTCCGTAAGATTCCCAAGAGCAGCAGCAGCTTGATTCGTTACAGCCTCTACAACTCTTTTTAATCGTCGAACCTTCCTACTATTTAGGGCAGCTCCAACAAAGAAAAACAATCCTAAGTTAAAATCAACATACTGCTGTAGGCTAGTGTCGGTTTGGTCAACATCATCAATAGACAGAGTACGTTTATACCTATTTACAGTTACATTGTTCAATAATTTCAAATCTTTATGATAGGATGCAGGTGCTAAGAATACAGGGGGTAATAGAAACGCCACATAACATACTCCGGACCAGCCGGCTGGTAAGCGATAATAACTCTTATTCCCACATACGAAGTACGTATTATGGGAAGCTAAGAAAGTACTATTATTTAATCCATCTATATTCAGAACAATAATACAGTCACTAACACCCACAGGAATATGACCCACACTCTGGACACACAGGTCCGCTTGAGCTTGCGCCACTTGAATTACAAATCTTTCATTTTCTGCAGTGTCTCTGGTGTTCGTGAAGATGTAGGGGGTTGATTCATTATCTGGTCGATATTCTTCCCACTCCCATATTGTCCCATTCGCTTGTGGATAGCCTTCTTTATCTTGATGACATTCCTTATTAAGTCTAAAAAGCAGTCGTCCCACTGTAGGTTTCCGCGTAGCAAAAAGCAAAGTGTACCATGCTCTACAAGAGCCATTATGAGAGAAAGGAAGAGGTATGAACGGCGTTCCTCCTTTCTTCTGATGAGCTGGCATCATACCACATATCCAACAGTTCGTAGCATTTGTAGCAACATGGGTATGATGCAACATCTGGATAAAAGTATTGTTCAAATAAGACTGACGATGCTTCAATTCTTGATACGGAAGGGTGTAAAAGTAGTGCTCCTCAGGCACTGGAGTAGTCAAAACAAGCAACTCACGGGCAGGAGTCACATTCTCGACAAACCACATGGTTATACCAACGATAGCTACAATGATAATAAAACTTGTCGCACAAAAAATCTTCTTCTTCTCCATTTTGTAATAAAAGTCAATATCTTCCTGAAACTAAAAGGTTGTCAGAACTCTTCCCCTTAGGCAGCCGTTGATTTCTTCACCAGCGGGCCAAGACGGGTGTCACTACACTAATGCAGGGCTGATCCCCCCCCTTGCCTCATTGGCTCTCCGTTTCACTAACCTAAGGGCCGTTCTGACAACGTGTCCTGATACTGGAAAAATCACTTCCTCGGTCTGAGATGATATCTTCTTCCTCCAGGAATCACTTGGTCCGGGAAGAGCTCCTCAGTGTCATTCGGTCCCACAGCACGGCCTTTCTCTGCAGTCAGGATTTCTCGATGGTCGGTCAATACAGCAGGCTCCACTAATCCAGGTGGCACTTTACGACAGTGCAGGGAGTGGATCCAGTTCTTCCGGTTGGAGACTCGCACAGCTGTCATCGTTGCGAGCAAAACTTGCTCAGGACCAACCCATCTCGGCTCCAGACTGTTCGTCCTCTCAAACACCTTAATCATGACATGGTCTCCAGGCCGGAGACTATGTCCTTCACCTGTGGACCGATCAGGGAGCGCTTCTCGAACCTGTTGATGAATAGAAACCAAATTATCAGTTAACTGTGCCAGATAATCGTTCATCATTACACAAGGTACATCATACACTGACTTCGGTTTCGGTGGACCCCAAATATTCATTGGGCGTCCAAACACGATCTCATATGGCGTGAGACCGGTCCAAGAATGCGGTATCGATCTAATTGACAACAATGCCAGCGGCAAAGCATCTGGCCAAGTCAAAGAAGTCGAAGCTTGGATCTTAGCGATCTTAAGCTTCAAAGTACCGTTATATTTCTCAACCAATCCCGCATACTGAGGGTGAAACACTGCATGAAACTTCTGGGTAATTCCCAGTCCTTTCAGGACATACTTGATAACATCTGCTATAAAATGAGGTCCGTTATCACTCCACAACAATCTACAAACACCATATCGAGGGAAGAACTCCTTCAATAGCATCTTGGCTGTAGTCATTGCAGTATTGTCTTTCGTAGGGTATGCCTCAACCCACTTACTGAAGGCACAAACCACTACTAGAACATACTTCAAATTGTTACAGCGTTCAAGCTGAATGTAATCCATCTGCAAAACCTCAAAAGGTGCAGTAGGTGTTGCAAATCCTCCTGCTGGAGTTTGTGTACCCTTTCCTGGGTTATACTTCAGGCAAATCATGCAAGTTTGCACTACCCTCTTTGCCGTGCTAGTATTCTCCGGATGCTCCCAAACTCGTGTGAGTAATTTTACAATTGCGGAAGCTCCGACATGTGCTAGCCCATGTGCCATCTGAACCATAGGTTGTACGAAAGCTGTAGGTAACTTCCATTTATCCATCTGCTTATTTCTCCAACACCCTTCATCATCCAATTCCCCATCATTGGACCATTGCTCTCGTTCCTTATCGGAAGCGGTCCTCTGTATCTCTAGCACTTCTCTCCTCGCATCGTGCCATCTTTCTGCCTGCGACTTCACAACATACATTGCAGTAGAGTCAGGCTGCATCGCAGTCTCTCGTGCCACACGGTCTGCCAAAGCATTCCCTTTTCCAACTTTGTCAACCACCTTTTTATGAGCACTTCATTTAACTATAGCAATCTTCTTTGGGTATGTTAATGAAGTCAAAAGGTTGTGAACTAACTCTCCATACATTATCTGTGCTCCATGTGACGTTAGAAACCCTCTCTCCTTCCAGAGTAGGCCAAAATCGTGCGCTACTCCGAAGGCATAGCGGCTATCTGTATAAACATTCACACACAATCCTGTACTGAGCTCACATGCTCGTGTTAATGCTATTAGTTCCGCTGCTTGAGCTGATTTCTGTGGTATGCGTGCTGTCTCCACTATTGTTTGTAATGTGGTAATTGCATATGCTGCAGAAGTCGTACCATCTGGTAGCTTCAGGCATGATCCGTCCACCCATAGTTCTCCATCTACATCTGGAAGGGGCGTATCCTGGAGATTAATACGACCCTTTGTCTGTTCCTCAGTCACAAGAATACAGTCATGTACTTTCCGTGCTTCAGACTGAGTTTCCGGGAACGGCAACAATGTGGCTGGATTTAACGTTGCACACCTCTTTAACGTAATATGAGGAGCCAAAAGCGTCAACTCATATCCCGTTAAACGAGCACTGGTCAAATGCTGCGTCTTTGTTTGATTAAGCAGGGCATCAACAGCATGGGGAACTAATACCAACAGTTTATGAGATAACACAATTCCCTCACTTTGGCGTATTGACACAGCTGTTGCCGCAACCGAGCGAAAACAACCAGGCAATGCTCGGGCAACAGGATCAAGTACAGCCGAAAAATATGCACAAGGGCGCTGCTTATCGCCGTGCATCTGCACTAAAACTGATAATGCACATCCATCTCTCTCATGTACATACAATGTAAAGGGCTTCGTATAATCAGGGGTACCTAACACTGGTGCTGAGCAAAGGGCTTGTCGCAATTGCTGAAAGGCAATTTCACAACTATCCGACCAGGGAAGAGGAATTGGGGTATCTTTTATCAAAAGTGCTAACAATGGCTTAACTATATATGAAAACCCTAATATCCACTGCCTACAAAAAGAAGCAAGACCCAAAAATGCACGCACGTCCTTCTGTGTGGAAGGTACTGGCGTGTCCAAGATTGCTTGAATACGATCTGGTGTGAGTGCACGCCCCTCCTTAGACAAAAGGTGACCCAAGTAAGTCACCTTTGGTCTACAAAATTGCAATTTCTTCTTCGACACTTTGTGATTGTGGGATGCCAAATAGGAAAGCAAGGATAACGTGCACTTTTCACACAGCTCAGGAGTGTCGGCCGCCAACAAGATGTCATCAACATATTGTATAAGGGCTACACCATCAGGCAGAAGAAAGGAATCCAATTGTCTTTTTAATGCTTGACTGTAAATACTAGGACTCTCTGTATAACCCTGAGGGATTCTACAAAATCTGTAGGACCGATTATTCAAAGTGAAGCCGAAAAGGTACCGGCTATCAGGATGAATAGGAATCGAAAAGAAGGCATTTTTCAAATCGATAACTGAGAATGTGGTCGCCGTTGGCGGGACCAAAGTAAGCAACGTTGTAATATCAGACACCACTGGATACTGAGGTATCACTATCTTATTCACTTCCCTTAAGTCAATAATAAAGCGATAAACCCTAGTATCAGTGTCTTTTTTCAAAATGGGTAAAATAGGACTGTTGCAGACATTGTATGGAACTTCCTCCACTACTCCCACCTTAATTAAATCCTGCACAATCTGTATGAGTGCCTCCTCCCCCTCCTGAGAAATACGATATTGAGGGAGGCGTGGTAACACAGCACCCTCCTGGACACTAATGTGGACAGGCGGAATCACCATCTGTCCCACATCAGTATCCGAAGTGGCCCACAAAGTACGAGGGAGAGAAGCTAATACAGTATCCTCTGCAACCACACACATCCGTTCCGTCATGGGGTGATTATCGTTTAAGATCACACATACTCCAGTAGGGGAGCAGCGGATCGTAGCTCTGAAGTACTTAAGCATATCAAGACCCATAATGTTGTCAGGCGTGTTGGGAGCAAGCAAAAACGGGCAGGATACAGAAAGTTGGTCAACATGAAATGCAAGGGGTTGGGATAGAGGGCTTCGAGAGACTGTACCATCAAATCCTACCGATGTAACCATTAAGCCAGATGGGGGAGCCCTCGGAACTAATTGTTTAGACAGCGCACTGCGAGTAGCTCCTGTATCAACCAGGAACCGATCAGTAGAACCCAGAACATTTGCTGTAACATAAGGACCCTTCTGATCAACTGGCACTTCAACTGGTTCCAACCCCCACCCAACGCAATCCTACGCATGCTGCGAATCATGGTACCCAGAGCGGTCATTCCCAGGCATTTGATACTGATGCTGCCGATCAAACACATTAGGTCTATCTCGTTGTTGCATGTTAGGCTCAAAGCGAGCACGATCATTGGAATTCCCTCTAAAATTCGAAAAGCCCCCTCTACCTCTCGGTGGTCCCTGACCACGTCCCTGACGAGGTGCATATACTACCGGACAATCCCTGGCCCAATGACCCAACTGTTTGCAATACGCACATTGATTTCTATTAACATCCGACCGACCCGAAGGGGGACCATAAAATCCTCCTCTACCTCTCTCAACACCCCGACGAGGCGGACCATACACTTGTGCTAACATCACCTTAGTTTTCAAATCTTTCGATTTTTTCTCCTCATGCCCCTTTGCCTCTTGTTCCTGACGCTCATAATACTGAGCCATAGTCAGAAGGGATGCCCGAGACGAAGTGGACCAAGAGCTTTCACTCGCTTTTAATCGAGCTGCTACTCCCGGTAATAAATTCACCACATATTTATCAACAAAAAGATGTCGACCCGTATCATCCGTAAGTGACTGACCACTGAAATCATGAAATGTTTCCTCAAAGCGCGTAAAGAAGTCTGAAACTGATTCATCAACCTTCTGTTTACACGAAGCTAACATATTCCAGTCAATCTTTTTAGGGGGAATAATCGTTTTCAACTTAGTCAAGATAGCAGCGGGAAGTTCTAAAATAAGCTGGGGCGGTTTTTGTACGGGCTTTCTCTCCCTATCTTCATTCTCAATCTCAGACCATTTGGCCTTAAAAACAGCTTGATCATCCACCTTCCGTACAGATCGCCACATATCCGGTGGTAAAATGAGCCCAAAGAACAAATCTATATCTGCTAAAGTCATAGTGCAAGAATTCAAGGCCCCTTCGACCTCT
The DNA here is from genome assembly GCF_964204655.1 of Triturus cristatus. Lineage (NCBI taxonomy): Eukaryota > Metazoa > Chordata > Amphibia > Caudata > Salamandridae > Triturus > Triturus cristatus. The sequence continues at coordinate 77,240,613 of NC_140588.1, read as the reverse complement.
TCATAAAAGGCCGCAGGATTCTTGCGGGGGTCAGGCAATGCATTCTTCAATGCCATAACATCAGACCTATGCCAGGGAGTATAAACCCAATTATACACAAAATATCCCCTAGCATCGGGGCAAGACATGTCTGGACTAGTGCCCGCTCCTTTAGGAGGAACATACAAAGGTGCCGCCTCTCGCATCGGTTTAACATGCACTAGTTCACTCTTATCTGAATGGGAGGTAGATGACTGTTCCCCGCCGACATGTGGATTCGAGTGCTCCACCTCCCCTGTCTTTGGGCGCTCTTTCTCGTTAAGTTCAAGCATCGCGTCCCGCAATGTAAACAGCCGTCGGACCGCATCGGGTACCTTAGAGGGAGAAAAAACACCGTTACGTAATGCTTTTGAATCTAATACTATATCATCAGGCTCAAGAACATCAGAATATTTCCGAAAGGCAGTAACCACTTCATCAGAAAAAGTTTCAACAAAATATAACTTTTCCCTATTCTGCCAACTGTCCAAAGATGCTAATAATTCAGTAAGAGATAGCTTGCCCTTAAGCGCACGAAAATAAATTTTCCGAAGCTCACCCATACGATCAGTCGATAAAATGGACCGCGTGTCTACCTTATCCGAAACCGATCCAGAATCCCGTGACCCCGGGGCAGACTCGCCAACATAAGGGGGCGGAGAGCGATCTAATAAATAAAAATCATCTTCAAGATTAGTAAGGACAGGATAAAGTGGCTGGCGGACAGCATATTGACCCGATACTTGCAACTTACGCTCTTTCTCGTGCCTCTCCGCCAGTTCTCTTTCCTCCCGACGCTTCGCTTCCTGCGCTCTCACATGATCATTTTTCCGTTGCTCTTTATCAAGCAGCGCTTTCTCACGTTTCTCCCGCTCACGCACTTCCTTCACCCATAACCGTACACATTCAAACATGTCTTGCCGAGCACGCCGTTTACACATACACTGTTCCACATACTCAATCTTACGCATATCAAACGATCCATACAAAGGCCATCGTAACTCAGGATCCTTTTTGGTGTATTTCCTCCACACAGTGCTGTACATTATAGAGGAAAGACCATGCTTCACATACATATCCCTATTAGGAGTCCCCTCTGGGGGGGCTGGAGCAGATTGCTCAAGGTTTAACCGGTTTCCAAAGCAGCAGCACCACTTACGGAGTGCGCTAAAAGCAGGCATGCTCAAAAATAATGCAAAATATTCAGTATTATCAAAAATGGCACTTAAACGTTGCGCCGTTCAAATTTAAACAACTCTGGAGAAATATCTCCACATTACCTGCCTATATGTGTTGCAACGCATATATTCCCACAGTAATCAATACAAAATATGACCGGTCATCACAAATCAAACTCAAATAGCCAACCCAGGCTTCAAAACTCGGAGCAAATACCGTACAACGGTTCTTACCAATCAAGAGTGTCCAGATTCCAACTGCCAAGTTCCAAAATTTGCCCAAACGGCTATCACGCGGCAAACCGACAGAAGAGGTCTCAGTCGAGGACCGGCGCCACCCAGATGGTCAGCTCGGAAGGGAAGGAAGAAACCTCGGGATGCCAGGTCTAAAAGACGCCGCTGGCAGTGATCACATCCCCGGCCAAATTCCTCACCTTCGTCACGACCAGTCCTTCGAGCATCCGAGTCGCCGATGAGCCCCACGTGACGGGCGCCAATTGATGAATGCAATCCCCAGCTAGGCCCGCAAATACAAGGGTTCGCTCTCCTGTGTACGAAAACTAGAAGTAAGTTGGCACGGAAACTGCAAATACAAAGACAGAGTTTATTAACCCTTAAGGGTGGTCCTACACCTACACAACACTCTTCAGTATTGCATAGAGTAGCACAAAGAACTTGCGTACATGGTCCCCTTTTATACCGAACAGAGGGGCTCATAAGTGGGTGGATACAACATAGAGCAGAATTCATTACCATTTATGGACATTTTCGATACAGGATCAATATGTGGGCGGAGTTAACAATTTCCTGAGCCCGCGAAAACATGATCAAGCAAGGACTAACTGATAACAGATGTGGTCAAGTCTGGGCATGCGCCAGACGGACAAAGGAGCTATTTATAGACTGTTACTAGGCAGATTACAAGAGCAACTAGCGAAAAGGTAGGACTCTTCTCGTGCAAAGCACGTGGAGACATGACAATACAAAATGGAGTTCGGACATTAGTCAACATAAGACAAGAAACACGTTTAGACTGTAGCGAATTCATGTCTTCAGTGGATGCTTAATCATATCGCTGTTTTAGTTTTCAACACAGGGGATCCACATCCTGGCCATAAACAACAACCCACCATAGGGGTTGCATGGCCAGCACCACTAACACCCCCACCCATAGGTGACCTGTTGCCCATCACTACTGCCACCCCCAACCATAGGGACTATGTTGCCCATCACTACAGCCACCCCCAGCCATAGGGCTTATGTTGCCCATCACTACTGCCACCCCCAGCCATAGGGCTTATGTTACCCATCACTACTGCCCCCCACACCCATAGGGGACCTGTTGCCCATCACTACTGCCACCCCCAGCCATAGGGCTTATGTTGCCCATCACTACTGCTACCCCCAGCCATAGGGGACCTGTTGCCCATCACTACTGCCACCCCCACCCATAGGGACTATGTTGCCCATCACTACTGCCACCCCCAGCCATAAGGCTCATGTTGCCCATCACACCTGCCACCCACACCCATCAGGCTCATGTTGCCCATCACTACTGCCACCCCCATCCATAGGGCTTATGTTGCCCATCACTACTGCCACCCACACCCATAGGGGACCTGTTGCGCATCACTACTGCCACCCCCAGCCATAGGGCTTATGTTGCCCATCACTACTGCCACCCCCACCCATAGGGACTATGTTGCCCATCACTACTGCCACCCCCACCCATAGGGCTTATGTTGCCCATCACTACTGCCACCCCCTCCCATAGGGACTATGTTGCCCATCACTACTGCCACCCCCAGCCATAGGGCTCATGTTGCCTATCACTACTGCCACCCCCAGCCATAGGGCTTATGTTACCCATCACTACTGCCACCCACACCCATAGGGGACCTGTTGCCCATCACTACTGCCACCCCCAGCCATAGGGCTTATGTTGCCCATCACTACTGCTACCCCCAGCCATAGGGGACCTGTTGCCCATCACTACTGCCACCCCCACCCATAGGGACTATGTTGCCCATCACTACTGCCACCCCCAGCCATAAGGCTCATGTTGCCCATCACACCTGCCACCCACACCCATCAGGCTCATGTTGCCCATCACTACTGCCACCCCCATCCATAGGGCTTATGTTGCCCATCACTACTGCCACCCACACCCATAGGGGACCTGTTGCGCATCACTACTGCCACCCCCAGCCATAGGGCTTATGTTGCCCATCACTACTGCCACCCCCACCCATAGGGACTATGTTGCCCATCACTACTGCCACCCCCACCCATAGGGCTTATGTTGCCCATCACTACTGCCACCCCCACCCATAGGGACTATGTTGCCCATCACTACTGCCACCCCCAGCCATAGGGCTCATGTTGCCCATCACCCCTGCCACCCACACCCATAGGGCTCATGTTGCCCATCACTAATGCCACCCCCAGCCATAGGGCTTATGTTGCCCATCAATACTGCCACCCACACCCATAGGGGACCTGTTGCCCATTACTACTGCCACCCCCAGCCATAGGGCTTATGTTGCCCATCACCCCTGCCACCCCCACCCATAGGGACTATGTTGCCCATCACTACTGCCACCCCCACCCAAAGGGCTTATGTTGCCCATCACTACTGCCACCCCAGCCATAGGGGACCTGTTGCCCATCACTACTGCCACCCCCACCCATAGGGACTATGTTGCCCATCACTACTGCCACCCCCAGCCATAGGGCTTATGTTGCCCATCACTACTGTCACCCCCAGCCATAGGGCTCATGTTGCCCATCACCCCTGCCACCTACACCCATAGGGCTCATGTTGCCCATCACTACTGCCACTCACACCCATAGGGGACCTGTCGCCCATCACTACTGCCACCCCCAGCCATAGGGCTTATGTTGCCCATTACTACTGCCACCCTCACCCATAGGGACTATATTGCCCATCTCTACTGCCACCCCCACCCATAGGGTTATGTTGCCCATCACTACTGCCACCCCCACCCATAGGGACTATGTTGCCCATCACTACTGCCACCCCCAGCCATGGGGCTCATGTTGCCCATCACCCCTGCCACCCACACCCATAAGGCTCATGTTGCCCATCATTACTGCCACCCCAGCCATAGGGCTTATGTTGCCCATCACTACTGCCACCCACACCCATAGGGGACCTGCTGCCCCCTAACTACTGCCACCCCCAGCCATAGAGCTTATGTTGCCCGTCACTAAGGCCACCCCCACCCATAGGGCTTATGTTGCCCATCACTACTGCCACCCCCAGCCATAGGGGACCTGTTGCCCATCACTACTGCCACCCCCACCCATAGGGACTATGTTGCCCATCACGACTGCCACCCCCAACCATAGGGCTTATGTTGCCCATCACTACTGTTGCCCATCACTACTGCCACCCCAGCCATAGGCTTATGTTGCCCATCACTACTGTCAGCCTCAGCCATAGGGCTTATGTTGCCCATCACTACTGTCGCCCTCAGCCATAGGGCTCATGTTGCCCATCACCCCTGCCACCCACACCCATAGGGCTCATGTTGCCAATCACTAATGCCGCCCCCAGCTATAGGGCTTATGTTGCCCATCACTACTACCACCCACAGCCATAGCGTACCTGTTTCCCATCACTACTGCCACCCCCACCCATAGGGACTATGTTGCCCATCACTACTGCCACCCTCAGCCATTTGTCTTATGTTGCCCATCACCCCTGCCACCCCCAGCCGTAGGATGGGTGATGAGCCACACATTCAGCATACTCCAACATCAGGTATGTCAGCAAAGTACATCCCCGCTAACATCATGACAACAGTGTGTAGTCTGTGACAAATGCCCACAACAGTGATTATGACTTCGAACATACAATGTAACTAACAGCACATGTGTGACCAACACATGAGTGTGACATACACAAGGCAAGCATCACTATAGCACTGTGGCAATATAAAAAGAACACCCCATCACAGTGTAGAACAGAAGTTAAGTGGGGGCTTCCAAAATGCAGCAGATGTTGAGCATTGTGGTGATGGGGACTAAACGCCCCCCCTCATCACAGTGACCAAAAGGTAAGTGTCACCATGGTCAAAGCTGCAAATAACAAACAGCATGTATGATCCCTGCTCCCAAAACATTAAACACTTCTGGGGCAAACTAGTGGTTGTGTCCCATTCCCACAGAGATGTGGTGAGGCTAACAGTGCTGTGAAAACATAACACACTCGTGGCCATGTGCAGACAAGCACCACACATGGGGGCTGGCAATGCATACAGTGTACAATGACACAAGAGCAGAAGTGACCATCACCAAGCATGCACACATCTCGAAAATAGACACACTAATCAAAACCACATGTGTAGACTGTAGGTGTGAGCTCACAAACTCACAGTCCATGCCAGCAATGGCACCTAACAACCAGGATGAATGTGCAAAATGATGTGATATGACTCACAGGGACAACAGGCAAAATCACAGAATCAGCATCCAAAGGCCCACAACAGCAATACCAATGCACTGGTGCAGATGCACAAACCCAAACAGGCAACCTCACACTGCACATCTGACACAGCATGTGTGTGTGTGTGTCACAGTATCCCCAGGCAACTACACAACACACGAGGGGGGCTGAACCACAGTGACACAGATGTGGAGACAGTGCCATACAAAAGTAAACCATAATTGGGACACCCTGAGTGGGCAATCAGGCATTGGGAGATGAGAGGGAGTGCAACAGACAAATGTGACACAAGCTGGAATGAACACCAACTAACACAGCAAGAGACTGACACACAACAGCCCTACCCCCAGGGACCAGACATTGGGGTGACACAAGCATGCATGACACCTCCACTGTGATGACAAAGGCAGATGTCGTACAAACTGGGAAACCCAGACATGTGTCCTGTGCCACAAATGTACATCACACTTACGCAAACACAAATCACTCAGCATGGCCCCTCATCCATGGACAAACGGGAGCTAGGGGACCATCCATGCAAACATTTACATCAGTCCACCCTCAACACCACACACCCTGAACTGCAACAATGTGTATCTGTGAAGCCCACATGGACAGGTGACATTGCACATGCACCCATGACAAACACCGGAATGTTGGGAGGAACTAAGGTGCACAGACACATCACACAAGGACAGTTTAAAACCCTGGGGAATGACAGACAAACTGCACAGTATGCGGTACATGGCCATGACCTCAAAGCTCACGTAACCTTCAGAATCCCTGCCACAGTCCCAGGACAATGCAGAGGCCAAGGAGAACCACAAGGCACACATGCTGACACCTGCCAGCATCGCAGCCATGAGCCCGACAAGTGGGAGCAGTCACACACACATACAAATGTCTCAATCACTAAAAGGTACCACCTAGGGACAACTGCATGATTTAGCAAATAAACAGGTGCCTTGAGGAACCCTGACTGTGTCTCCTCTGTGTCTGACAACATCATCACCACTCAGAACTGACAAATCCCAATGATGATACACCAATTAACTGTAGTGTGTCATGCACCCACACATCTGGTAGCCCATTGGAAAAGTAGTGGGATGAACCCAGTACCACTCAGCAAGCATCAACAACAGGAACATATCAAGGGAACACTGTCTGTGAATGAACAGGGATGTGGACACACACACATGCTCATACAACACACACCATGGGCCCAGGCCATGTCACTGGACAACACTTACTTGAGGGGACCCAACTCCTGTGGAAGCCCAGCTGTGCCAAACATATTCACCGCATGTCTCACTCATGTCTGCAGAACACTTGGTCATTCAGCCATCAGTTACCACACAAAGAAGGCTCTGGTCACAACAGCCTGGGTACGTGAGTCTCCCATAAGTCATCTGCACATACCCAAAACTAGGCCTGGGCGGCAACTTCCGTTCCGTTCGCGGAATTTGCGGAATTTGGGTAATTTCGCGTTCTGCGGAGAACGCGAAATTGCCCAAAATTCCGCTTTCCGCGACTTCGCGAAATTTTTGCTTGTTCGCGTTCTCAGAATGCGTGTTCGTGAGATATTTCTCCCCGAGCACGCAAACAGCGATTGTGAACAGGAAAAAAGCATCGCGAACAAGCAATTCCACGTGTTCTCGGAATTTCTGCGTGTTCGCGGAGATTTGTTTACCGTTTCGCGGAGATTTGCGTAACGCGATTACACGAATTCCGCCCACCCCTACCCAAAACATATGTCTAGCAAGTTGCACAGAGGACCCAGTTGCTCCTATACCAATGATGCCCACACCTGTAGGTCCAGTGTTGATGAGCACAAAGTCTGTGGAAGTGACAAATTGGACAGTGTGAAGCACATCATATGTGCAGGGGTGCTAGCCAGAGATGTGACCATGCAAATGAAATGTTCACAGAGATGTTCACAAATAGTTGATCCTGACACACTCAGGTAGCTGCAAAGGATGACATGGATACCTACCAGAATTGGATACATATCTCATGGACCACAGGGAGTACCTCACAGCAACACATCAGTATTCAACATTGGAAACCAAGCATCACAGGTGCAAGGGCATGTTAAACATCATCAACATAATCATCATAATGTACAGCTAAATCTAGTTCACAGGGATAAAGAAAAAAGCTGTATTCAGCATATTAAAAGTTAAACGTCTGTTCAACCAAAAGGCCAATGGCCAGTCCATGTCCAAATGCCAAGGAGTTAAGTAGAGTGACAACTGTCACACCTTGCTTGCCTGCACTGCTAAGGACCGGGGTCATCCCCCTCGGAGGGGCATACATGGGGCAGGCCAGGCACCGCAGGGACAGGATCAGGGTGCAGCAGAAGCAGGCAGTGAAGAGGTGGTGGATGCAGGCGAGACACTTGCAACTGCAGTGGAGCTGACTGAAGTGGTGGGTGCTGTCACAACTGTGGGGCAAAAGTCAGATGGGGTGGGTGCCAGCACAACTCCAGTGGGCACGTCAGATGGAGAGGATTGGGTCACCACTGGATTGCCCAAGTCAAATGGGGTGGTCGTGGACTCCAATGCAGTGCCTACATCCATGGGAGCGGAATGGGGGGCAGGTGAGGTCAGCAGGGCAGGGGCGGACATGGTCCCCACATCAGTGGCACTAACCGTCTGACCAGGTGTGGAGTAGCAAGTGCTAGGGAGGGATGGCCTTAGCCTTTTGGGGATGGTGTATCTGTGGGTGGGGGAACCCGGGGCAGGGAGTGGTGGGGGAACCTCTGGAGTGGTGGCCTGACTTTGCCTTGTAGCTGCGTGGCGGTCTTGCTCTTCTGGAGCCAGGGGGCTTGCGGGTGGGGGTCTCTGTCTGACTGCACCTGGGGGAGGGTGTCTGGGTGTTAGGGGCACTCCCCTCTGTGTGTGGGGACTTCCTCTTCCCCTTGTAATCAGGGTCTGCTGGGTCGGTGGGGAAGAGGCCAAGGTCACAGAGGAAGAGCTTCTGGGGAGATGGGGTTGCAGGTGATGCCAGGGAAGGGGACTGGGAGGGAGAGCTCTCGGAGGACTGCAGAGTGGTTGTGGATGACTGTGTGTGTGTCTGCAAACCAGCCCCTGTGAGTGTGGTTTCAGTCCCCTGCACTTGCTTGTGTGCACGTCTAGACCTTGGTTTAGGTGTTTCTGTGCTTGGGACAGGTAGGCTGCTAGGAATCGTGGGTGGTGCAGGGGTAGGAGGAATGCGGGACTGTTGGAGGAGGGACACTGCTGCCATCAGGGAGGAGGCCACAGACTGATTGGTCCTCTATAGGGCAGACATGCCCGAGGAAATGCCCTCCATGAATGACACCAGTTGTGCCAACAGACCTGTGTGTGCATGGAGGACCTTCAGCATCAACGTCTGCCCTACATGGATCTGTCTAAGTAAGTCCACAGACTCCTCACTCAGGGCAGCAGGGGACACAGGGGCAGGGAATGCGGTACCTGGCACAAAGGAGACATGCTCACGAACATGGGAGCCCACAGGGACTTCTGGGATGGGAGCCGATGGGAGGGTGGTGGTGGTGGCCGTGGCGGGGACAGCCTCACTAGCTGGGGGTTGGTGGCTGCTGACACCCGCCTCCACAAGGGAGTCATCCTCAGAGTTGTTGTGGCCCTCAGCTGGGGGGGATGGTGCTGGCGACTCCTCTGTGTGGCTCCACTCGCCCTCTGTGCCACTGGGTCCACCCGACTCCTCTCCTTCTGTCCCTGTAAGGCTCTGTGGCTCCTCCTGGTCCATGGAGCTGTCCCCTCCTGTGGCCGTGGATGTACCACACATCCCTGGACTTCCATTCTCCAACACATTGTGAGTGTGTGTCCACTGTTACGTAGAATTACCATGCAACTATTGTGGAATAAACGTGTTGCTGATGTGTAATGAACCTGTGCTACGCTTTCTTATGTGTGTTGTCTGTCTTCCCACATCTGAGTGACATCTGCTTACCTCACCTGTGGACTTGTTACCACTGACTGGGGTTGGTGTTGTGTCTGTGCATGCCAATGTGTTTCAGGTCAACATCATTGTGTGTGATGAGTAACATGGCCATGGTGAGTATGTGTTGTGTTGCCATAGTGGTGTGCCTCCCTCACATGAGGATGCAATACCATGGCACCTATTATTCCTAAACATATTAAGTTGAACATTAGTCAGAATTAACTTGGTGTGCACCTTCTAATTTCTTTTGTTTTAATGCATCTCCCTCACATGTGTCACATCACCATGACTCACCTTACGTTGGTCACATTGTTGCAGTATTTGGCATGCACTGTGTTGTGTAGCAGATCGACATCTCCCTGAGCATGACAAGTTGGAATCACAACAGAGGCAAGTATGGTGTACTGGTGAGTTTATTTTCAAACATGTGTGAGGGAAGCGCACAGGATGGTGGGTGCTGTACATTGGTTTGGGAATCCAAAGTTCACATTAGAGTAGGAAGTGCTGGTAGATGAAATGTCCAGAGTAAAGTCCACAGTCATCTGCTACATTGGCCAAACATGAACCCTCCATGTCATGTGGGCGAGTTGTGTGCGATTGGACAAGGTGAACTGGTTGCGCACAAAGGACATTGTCCAGAACAGGTTTAGAGGCCCTGGGGGATGTGCTGGGTCATCTGCCTCTCACATGTCCTTCTTCGGATGACCCCTCTTCTTCCGGGGGGGGGGATCCTCATGTGCAGGCCTCTGCGGTGCAGGGGACTCTCCGCCAGAGTCCTCCTCCCTCCCTGTGGCACAGGCAGATGGTGTTGCGACAGATGTTGTGGCCACACAGGGAGGTGTGGACAGGTTGGTGTTGATCTGGCGGAGGCATTGGAGTATGTCCCGATGCATCGCAGTAATGTCATCCCACTTGGCCTCCATGCGGGCATGGTGGGCGACCTGCTCATGTTGCATGTCCTTGAGGATCCCCACTACCTGGCCAAATCCTCCGGTGCTATCCTGGTACGCATCTAAGATGCATGCCAGGTGGAGGTCATCATGCAGTCCTGACCCCTCTGCAAGGCACACCCTGTGCCTCCCACCCCTCCCAGCACCCCTATCAACACAGGCAGGACCAGCGGCGGGACGCACAGGTGACACTGGGACCCCTTGGGTGGTGTTGCTGTTGCTTCCTGGGGGTCCTGTGTCCCTGTGCTGTGGGTGTTGATTGGCCTTGGTTTGTTCCTGTTGGTGGGGTGCCCTGTCGGTGTCCAGATGCTGGAGGCATGGGTACAGGAGGTGCAGATGTTGATGCTGATGGTGCTGCATGATGGCTCACACCGGAGGGGCCAGGTTGGTTGTCGTCATCCGAAGAGGACAGAGAGAGAGAGACAGACCAGAGAGCTCAGTGTCCGCCAGAGTCTGGGACTGGGTATCCTCATCATTTGGTGCTGGGTGCCCAGCCCCACCTGTGTTTGGAAGAGACACACAATGTGAGTTATGTTTCTATATGCGTTGATGGTTCACAAACATGACATTTTCTACTTTTCGAACAGATGCCTGCCTGTACACTGCTTTTTCCCAGCTTGTCATGAACAGAGTTTGATATTGTTGTTGGCCATTTCCCAGCATGGCCTTGTGCTCCCCACGCCAGAGCCCAGTGCCAGATATCTTGGCAGTCCCTTCCCACTCACGGTGAGGCGAGTATGGTTCAGTTTGATCTTACTGGGCCATGTGGGTGGGTGTAGATTGTCTGTGACTGCGACTCCCATCATACTTTTGGCTACACCCCCTTCCCAGCATGCCCATACTTCCTCCCTCTTGACTCTGCTTCCCTGTGACGGGGTGTGACAGCAATGACAAGATGGCTGACTGTGTAGTCCTGGTGTTTGTTGTTGGCCATTTCCCAGCATGGCCTTGTGCTCCCCACGACAGAGCCCAGTGTCAGACATCTTGGCAGTCCCTTCCCACTCCCTGTGTGGTGAGTATGGTTCAGTTTGATCTTGATGGGCCATGTGGGTGGGTGTAGATGGTCTGTGACTGCGACTCCCATCATTCTCTTGGCTACACCCCCTTCCCAGCATGCCCATACTTCCTCCCTCTTGACTCTGCTTCCCTGTGAGGGGGTGTGACAGCAATGGCAAGATGGCTGACTGTGAAGTCCTGGTGTTTGTTGTTGCCCATTTCCAAGCATGGCCTTGTGCTCCCCATGACAGTGCCCAGTATCAGACATCTTGGCAGTCCCTTCCCACTTCCTGTGAGGCGAGTATGGTTCAGTTTGATCTTGCTGGGCCATGTGGGTGGGTGTAGATTGTCTGTGACTGCAACTCCCATCATACTCTTGGCTACACCCCCTTCCCAGCATGCCCATACTTCCTCCCTCTTGACTCTGCTTCCCTGTGAGTGGGTGTGACAGCAATGGCAAGATGGCTGACTGTGAAATCCTGGTGTTTGTTTGGCTGCAAGTCCAAAGTGAGCCCCTGTACTTCGCACAGCAGCACCCAGTATAGGATATCTTTTGCTGATATTTCAATGAGGTGTGTGTCAATGCATTCTACCCGGTGAGTTGTGTGGAGTTTGTGTTGAGGGGGGGGTCTCCACATGCTGGTAAGTATGGTCAGGGCTGTCAGTCCTCCTTCCCATCATGAAACGTGCTTCCATTGTAGGGCGTGCAAGTTGTCTTACAGGATGTCAGTCAGTGGTGTCCTGCTTCCGATTTGCACACAACCCCGAGCAGAGCCTTGTGCTTTCCACAGCAGGACACAGTGTCAGCCATCTTGTCAGTCATTTTCCACTCCCTGTGATGTGGGCATGTTTCAGAGAGGTCTTGGTGGACCAATCATGAGGGAGAGCATTATCTGTGACTACCGGCCCCATCATGCTTTTGGATACTCTCACTTCACCTGCATCCCCACTATTCCTTCCTGACAGTCAGCTTCACTGTGATGTGGTGTGTTTGTGGTGGCAAACTGTCTGGCAGGGTCTATTTGGCTTTGTGCCACTGGCTTGCTCGATTTGTTTCTAGGTTGGTGCATGTCATGACACAGTTTCCAGTCACTATGAGATGGCAGGTATTGTGTTTGTCTGACTGGCATACACATTGTGGGTTGATTATCTATTGGTTAGTGTAGCTTTGCTTGTGGTGCATGGTTTCACTGTCCCCTTGCCACACAATCTTGGGTATGTTGTTTGTGTACTCACCAGGCTCTGGGATGTCTGTTAGGCCATGGACGCTCTCTGGTGGTAGGATGTCCCGCACCTTCTCCTCCCAGGTCCTGAAGTAGACTGGTTTGGCAGGAGGGCCACTGCCGGTGCACTGACTCAGGGCGTGATCTTTTTCGATGAGTTTCTTGACCCTCCTGCGCACGTAACACCACCTGTTCTGGATATCGTCCTTTGTGCTCCCTGCTGGTGCTTGAGCGTTCACCTTGTTCACAATCCTCGCCCACATCTTGGTTTTCTGTGAGATGGGGGTCCTTTGGACCAATGTACCAAACAAATATGGCTCTACTCTGATGATCTCGTTTACCAGCACTTCTAACTCACTATCTGTGAACTTTGGATTCTTCTTTGGGGGCATGGTGATGGGTGGTGGTGGTGAGGGATGTGTGTGTGAGGGTGCAAGTGAGGGTGGTTTTGTGTTGGATTTGCTGGGTCTATGTGTGTGTGCTTTTGTATGAGGTGCTGATGGTGTGTGAGTTGTGTGATGGGTGAGTTGTGAGTGTGTCTGTGGTTGCTGGGTAATATTGTTTGCTGCTGGCTTTGTCTCCTGTTTGCAAGGGATGATGGTAGGGATTGTAGTCCTTTATATAGTTGGAGTTGTGGGTGTGTGTTTGTCCCATGTTTTTTCTTTGGTATTTGTTGGCTTTGTCATTGCTTGTTTGATCCTTTTTTTGTCTTTTTTCCTTTGGGTTTTGTAGGCATGAAGGAGAAGTTCATGTGACGGAAACGGACGATGCTGTTGTCTCGTGCGGGCTTCTCCGCCTCGTTCATGCTGCCTATCTTCTGTGTTTGGTACGCGTCGGTCGCGGCAGTCTCTATTGCTTGTGTGCCCGGTTGTCTGTGCGTGTCGGTCGTGCGGCTTGGTCTCCGTGCGAGTCGGTCTGGTTTTACACGCATTGCATCGTACTGCGCGAATCGGACATTGCGGGTACGGGTCGGTCGGGTTCATTCCGGGCTCGTGTCGGTCGGTGAAAATCACGTCGGTTTTCCGGCCGTATCACTATTTTCCCTTCGGCTCGGTCGTACGGCTTGTATTCCGTACGTGTGTTTGTAATTCACTCGCGTTGCATCGTACTGCACGGGTCATACGGCGCTGGTCCGTGTCGGTCGGTATTCGGTCCGGGTCTGTGTCGGTTGGTTCGTTTTGCAGCCGGAATCTGAATCGGCCCCTGAGTGTGCTGTACAAGGCATCCACAGTCTGGAAGTTCATGCTGGGTCTCCATATAATGGGCAGGGAGTCCCAACCACTTAACCAAGGTTTCCTGGAGGAAGGTACACGGTAGCCATCTGCAAAGCTTGCTTGAACATTGTCTGTCCCACGTAATTACTTACCAGACAATCCTTATAATTATAACCTATATATCACGTTCAATTGGACCTCACAGTTTGCATACTCTAGGATAACTGCAAAGTCGACATCTCATTGCCCTTCAGAAAGCATGTGAGCACAAAGGTTCACCTGTTTGTGTCCTTCCCGAAATTGTTCTGTTTTCCAAAATTGTAGACTCATGTATTCAAGGATACTTTGTTTTCAACATCTCAGATATGCAACACTTGCTCATTCAATATTTGTGTCGTAGGATCCCCATTTACAATGTAAAGGGAGATTGCGGTTGTGTGTATACAGAGCGCTTTTTTATGAACCACGCAAAGAATGCAGGCATTACTTTTATAATGAGCTGTTGAAATGCTGCAGCCATCTGTGTAAGAATTCTGAATTAGATCAAAATTGGGATGGTTCATTATGCCTGAGTTTGTCACAGTTTTGCAAATGTTTACCCAGCTGCAAAAACAGTTTTATTTAAAGAGTTTACAGCAGTTTCAAATTAGGTGTTTAAACAATAATAACTATTTTTGTGAGATGTGTTAATTATGTGAAACGGTAAATCCTGAATTGTTAGAATCCGGACATTTAATGTTAATTGTGTATTGTGTTCAAATAAATGCATGAGAGATACCACAGGAAGAAGGTAGCACTCCTGATCAAGTTTTCAAACACAGGATGCCTTGAAGGAACTAACACATAGTAGATACATTGCCATAAAAGACAACAAAGAGAAAATCGCATAACAAATATATAAAAAATGAGTTTTTTGTAGGGATCAAACCTCTGATCTATTCTATTGTAGGTGATAATACTGTGTCACATTGTGAACAGGTATGTGCAGAAAACGAGGTAGTCACAATTAATATGGTCTTAAAAGACACATGAAATACATCCCAGCTCTTTTCATTACAAAGACAATAAATAAAACACAATTTACTAATTGAGTTGGTGTAGGAAAGTAGGATCTGCTTCTCATGATTACCCCCACTTTTTGCTAAATGTAATACTATTTTTGACTAGTCTGACTGGGATCCTGCTAACCAGGACCCCAGTATATCTTATTTCTCCCTAAACTGTTATGCTATGTACTTAGGTACACTCCAGATTGGATACTGGGGTACCTTGTCAGTCTATAGTATATGGTACCAATATACCCAGGCATAGGTACCCCAGAGGTCTCCCATAGCCTGAAGCATGTTTTATGCCACCCATGAGAGGCCATGCAAATTGGATATACAGGCCTGCCATTGCAGCCTGTGTAAGATGGTGCATGCACCACATACTTAAGATATAGGTTTACTATATCTAAGGGCCACTGCACTTAAATCCTATAAATCATCCCTCTAGCAGGCCTTTACAATTCTCAGAGCAGGGTGCTTGATTCTAAGTGAGAGGGTGCCACTGCATGAGCAGAACACCCCTGCAGCCTACGGAGTCCATTCTCCCAGGTTGTCAGTAAAGCAGCCATTTATGGTATATAGTCTGGCATTATGATATGATGACCAACTCTAAAACGGGTGAAACAATCCATATTTTGTTTGGTGTCAAACATGTTGGAATCATACCCTCACATTGGTAACCGGTGTGGGAGGTATGATTCCACCCCTCAGAAGCGAGCTTTGTTGGGTCCCTGGTGCTCCCGGTACCAGCCTTCTTGTCCCAGGCAGCACAAA
This sequence comes from Triturus cristatus, assembly GCF_964204655.1. NCBI lineage: Eukaryota > Metazoa > Chordata > Amphibia > Caudata > Salamandridae > Triturus > Triturus cristatus. The sequence goes on along the minus strand of NC_140588.1, from coordinate 77,224,798 downwards.
ATTGTTGCTGCCGATCAGAGACACATTTATGCCCTTTTGCTGCTGGACCAAGCTCGTGCAGGGGAAGGCAGAACAATAGGCATCCTGTCACAGGGAGGTGTGACCAACTCCCAGACTGGATTTAGTATATTAAGGCTAGGTGGGTGCGCTTGCCAGTGACCGAAAGTCTGCAGGAGGGGCACATTTGGTGTCCCTGTGCATAGTCTAGTTAAAACCAGTCAGTTGGCTTTGGCTCTGGCGCAAAACTGGACAAAGGGCATGGGAGTAACCTCCCCACTAGCCAGACCCTCCCCTGGGAGGGTCTCCTGAATCTGTCCAACCCTCTCCCTTGGGCACAAAAGGGCTTACCTGCCTGTCAGACCCTAGATTCGACATGGACAAGATTCTGAACCAGAAACCATAGAGTTTCGACCGTCTGAACACTCTGGACTTTGCTGGACTTCGCTTGGGCCCAGCTCAGTCTACTGCATTGTCTGTGCCGGTATACCATACAGTATCAGTGTAGGGCCTGTGGAGCCTCAACGACAACCAAAGATATCTGCTTTGGAGTGAAGGAGTCACTCCCCTGCATTCACAAGCACCACAACACTGCTCTTGGGTCTGCTGATCCTGAGCTCCTATGGACCCTGAAGGCTGCAGCAACACAGGACGTGGGTTTCTACATCCCTCGCGGTCCGAGCTGTCCTCTCACCAGAATTGAGGTCAGAATCCCTTGTGCCCTGTGCACCACGTATATTTGCAAGTGCATATGCTTGTTGGCGTTTCCCAAACAGGTGCATTGGGCTGCGAGTAACTCCAACCTCTGGCACCATGTCCTACCAAGAACTTTGACCTCCTCACACTGAGTGCTCCATGGGCTGTTGTTTGGGGAAATTGCTCGAGGTCCCCTTGCGACTCCTGTGCCTCCAGCCTGTGGATCCACTTGAGGATCTGCTTTGGTTGTCTTTTGTTCTCCTGATTGCTTCAGGCTTGTCCTGACTCCCCTGTGTTCGGTGTGTCTCCTGGACCTTGCTGGTCCGAACCATACACATCCATGACCTTCTGCATGGGTTGCCATTGCCAAGGTTTGTTGGTGCTCCCACCAGACACCAACCCCTCAGCACTCGGCATCCTTTGTGGGACAGTTTGAATCCGGCTCCTGGTCCCCGTAGCTGCAGTCAAGAACTCCATCAACCAACCTGAAGCACCCGACATTGGTGGACATTCATCTACCGAGCCCCTGGTCACTATGAAATGACCCAGACTTTGTCCCCTCTGCTTTCAGGTACTCTTCGACAAGAATCCATCTTTGGATTCCAACAGACACTTTTCTTCCTTCCAGCAGAGGCTCTTCTTTGAAGTCCTCCACTGAGTTCGACAGCGGTTTCTGACGCCACTTCAGACCTATGCACCTGGCTTTCCTGGGATAGGTAACTTGGCTACCTCGGTATCCACGGGTGGGGTGCTCTCGAACCTTCTATCTTTCCCAGGGTTTCTCCAAAGTCCACTGGGAAGGATTCTAAAACTCTAAAACTTCAACCGCGACTTTCTCATAGAATTGTATGAAGCATGCAGTCGTTTTCCCATACTGCCCTCCGTGGGATCCCTATTTACTCACCACGAGTGGTTCCTTGGGGTCCCAGTGATTGTACGTTCTCTCAACACTGTCTGGACTCGAGCCGTGGTTCTTATACTACTATTTTAGTATATGGTTTGGTTCCCCCCAGGGCTCACTGTGTATTAGTGCTATTTACTGTCATTTCTGTGCTTAAGTATTGTGTGCTTTGTGATTATCTCTGTGTGGTGATACTGTGTCGTACTAGATAGGGTTATATTAATAAATACATATTTTTATTACTACTGTGTGGTTCTCCTTTCATTTAACCAATACTATAAGATTGCATTCTGGAAAACAAGATGTTTAACATTCCTTCAAGACTAAGCCTGAAGGCTGCTGTCCACAGCTACCACTTGGATAGCTTTCTAAGGTTATCTTAGACCTCTTAAATCACTATAAGTGTTGTTTTCACTGGTGCAAGGTGCCAACTTTAAAGATTGGAGGGCATATACCAGACCGACTTCCCACAGTTGATTTTATAGAATTAGCAGCTTTTTCTCAAGTTTACTAACAGACATACAGGCGCATAATGATCATCAGCAGCGCAAGGTTCCCTCCAAAATGAAGAGTTTCAGCATAGGCAGCAGTGCACACTCCCTTCATGTGTGCGTAGCAGTCTTCATATGTTCATATGTAAAATGTAGCTTTCATTACACATAGATAAACTGCAGCGTGCCCATTGTAAAGTTGTGGGCTCTAGGCCAACATACTTTGTAAATAAATGAGACACAGACTCATTAGTAATGTACTGGAACTGGCCTCAGGCACGTGCGTGCGGCCCCTTTTATTTGCAGGGTCACCTGACGCCTGTGATGGGTGGGTGTACATTGTGTGTGCAACATAGGTGGACCATGAGACCTTGTCCAGCAGGGCACTACATCCTCCCAAATTTTCATGAAAAAGAAAGAAACAAAATTCAAACCTATAAAGGTAAACAAACAACAATACACAGCACCAATGAGTCTCTTCAGGCCATCTGCTGGGCGGTGCTGGAGCTCTGGACCACGGTCAGGAGGCTTTGGTCCGCCTCAGCGATGTATTTCATACAGGCCTGGTCTTGCAGTGTTGGGGTTTATTTACACAGATCAAATAGCGGTGCATCTGGAGCAGTGGTCGAGTCTACTTTGGAGATCTTCTTGCAGGTGCTCAGGCTCCAGTGAATGACAAACCTGCAAATACTGAGGATGACCTTGGTGGATAAGGGCCTTCCTTGGAGGCGATGATGCTCCCCACTTCCTGCCGACAGAGCAGCTTCAGACTTGCCTCTGCTGCTTGGACTCCCCTCTCACAGGAGTTTCCTGGAGGGCCTTCCTGCCGGGCTGCCATGGGACTGTGCAGACTGTGCGGGCCTCATGTTGGCCGTGCGAAGGTGTCGCTGAGGAACTGCCTACAGGACCACAGCCAAGTCGCTCATGCAGCCTCAAGTGGTAGTATCTCGGAGTCTGTTCGCTTTCACTATCAGGACTCAGGTTCTATGCCTTCCTCAGATGGTCTTTGGGTGACCAATCTCCATTTGCAAGCTCCATGATTCCCGGTGCCTGTCGTGGAGCTGCTGCCGACGCATCTCTCTGGTTGGGATTCCCCTCTCATAGGAACTCCATCAAGCCCCTTGCCCCTGGATTGCCATGTGACTGCGTGGGCTGTGTGGGCCTCTCATAGGCCACACTGAGTGGCCACTGCAGAACTCCCAACAGGGCCATGACTAAGCTTGGCCCTGTTGGGCTTTGTGTAACCCCAAGGGTGGATAGTCCAATGGTCGGGTATGCTCATCTTCAGCAGGTACTATACGGGCGCATACGGAAGGTTCCCGGGTGGATAGTCTCCCATGGTGCCAGGAGTGTCTCATTGAACTTCAGATGTCTTGAGTGTTTGAATCCACTACTGTTGGTGCGATACTCCATAAATGTTCTTGGTGATGATGCACCTGGATGCTGAACACCATGGTTTTCCTACACTTGGGCAACAGGTGGCAATCTCTTGCTTTAGGTGAGTACGTAGAGTGAGGAGGACTAGAGGGACTTCGTGGCCACTTACGGTTATTTTCTGGCAGTTGCACTTGCTAGACGTGATGTCATCGATGCCAAGGAGCCAGTGACAGGTGAGTGGACGGTCACACAGTGAAGCATGGGGCCTGGACACAGATCGTGCTGGCTAGCGGCTTACGGTGGTCCTCCAGTGGAGCTGTCTCCAGGGATGTCTCCGCACCCTGGTGGCTTGCTTGTGTTGATGAACACCTTTTCCAGTGTTGGCACAAGTCCTCTGTCCTATCGCTCTGCTTGTTTTCCCTCTTGTGCACCTGTGGTGGTTGTTTGCTCTGTGGCATCGTGCCAATTGCCTGTCCTCCTTCATGAAGTGAGATCCTGCCATGCTCTTCTCCTCCTTTGCTGTGTGGTGTCTAGCCATGTCCTTCTTTGCTTCCGACCAGGTTCCTCACTCAGATGTGGCATCCTGCCACATGTGTCATGTTTTTTCCATATGGACATCTTGCTGGTCATGTCCTGTTCTTAGTACTGTCTTTACTTGCTGCTGACCTGTCACTGGTCTGTCCTGTCACTGGGACAAGCTTCTTCTGCTTATGGACCTTTTGCGGGCCCAATACCCTTCTTAGGGATTTTCGCGGAGCTCCTTTGCCAGGATGGCAAGTTACCTCTTCACTCAAGAGCCTGCACCGTTATGGCGCCTGCTCCGTTCGGGCATGCTTGGCGGGGTTGGTCACTTCGTGTGACATGCTCCTTGCTTGCAGTGCACTTCTGACCATGTGCGCTCCGTCCTCTTCGTGGTTAACCCTTTCTTGTTTGCAGAGGGATCAGACAGCCACTGGGGGGCATGCACAGTATACGTTCTTCTTGCACCTTTTATGTGGGCTTGCTTGGTTACTTTTGGATTCATTAACTTCACTGGACCTTGCTTGGCCACTTGTGGCTTCTCAAGCAGTGGTGAATGTAGTTGTCGCTTTGGAGTCTCTTCTTGAGCACAGGGGTCACAGTCCTTTTCCCTGTGCTTTCAATATCCGATGGGGCCATCCGTGTTCATGGACTCCCATTGGGGTGGTCAGCTCAGGCAGTCAGGCTTTGGCAGTGAGATCTCTCTTGTGAGCGCTGTCTGTTTTTCTGCTTTACTGCTCGGGCAGTTGCCCGCTTTTATGTGGCTCACCTGGCACTTGCTTCACCCTTAGACGCTCATGGGTCTGGCTCTTGTGGTACTGGTGTCCTTCACATGCTGCTCCCGGCAATCATTACGGGCCTCTGAAAGTCACCTGGTCTGGACTATATCAGGTGATGCTGTAGCCACCTCTTACAGCCGCTGGCAACTTTTTCATTGCTTTGGTGTGCACTGCTTCAGGACGGCCGTGGGAGCATTTTAGGCTTCAGTACCACACTTGTCCGGCCCCCAGAGCTGCCGCCAGGTGGCACTGCAGCCACTCCTTCATTCGGACTGCTGCAGCCTCTCAATGATTGCAAGCATGTGGTTGGAGATGCCAGCTCTTACTAGTGCAGGGTGGCTTGTCTGCTTTAACATAACATGTTATCTCTGGTCGGGGCTGGAGTGCGGTGCTGCAACCGACCACTGGGTGATACTGAATTGACTTCAGAAGGACGTAATGCTGATGAAGGTGCTGTTGATCTTCAGATGCAGCATTTCCTCACAGCATGTGCTTCTTTTGGCTCACAGCAGTACTTCACTGGGACTGAAGGCTGCAGGCGGGCGACCTATGGGCTCCTCACGATGTGGAGTAACTGGCCACAGCTGCATTGTGACAGGGCTTCACTGGTGCAGTAGTAGGGCATTCAGTGCAGGAGGGCAGTCTTGGTGAGGGTGCACCTCGTATCGCAAGCTTATACTCCTCCTCCCTTCAGTAATCAAATACTCTTGACTCTTATTCTTCATCTGGCTCTGGGTGCTGCTCGTGGCAGAGGCAGTTTCTGGGGTAGGATTGGCAGGCTTAGCATGATGGAGCCCCAGCCCTCTGGCTCATGCAGTTCTTGGCTATCTGGCCACCGGGGTGGAGGAAGCGATGGGGGGTTGTCCTACTTATACGACGGTCTCCTCCTGCCTCCACCTGGGACCGCCGAGCTTCTCACCCTCAACTTCACGGAGTAGCACTGAGTGGCTTGTGCTGCTGCAGGAACGAGATCAGGCATTGCATTTCTGGTGCACAGCTGCCACAGGACCTGAACTCTGCCAACTGGTGTCAGTGGTTGAAGCAGTCTTGTTCCTCTCCCCTTCACAGCATGGAGAGGGTCCCCTCTACATTGGGTGACGTGACCCCTCCTTAGGGTAGGCAATTGCGTCAGTAATGGGAGACCTATCGGCCCCTCTCGCAGATGACTGCAGGCAGCATGGCGCAGGGCTCTGCATTCCTCGTCGCCAGTGTAAAGTCGTGGGCTCTAGGCCTATATACTTTGTAAACAAATGAGACACAGACTCATTAGTAGTGTACTGGAACTGACCCTGGGCACTTGCGCCCGGTCCCTTTTATTTGCAGGATCACCTGACTGGTGACGCCTATGATGGGTGGGTGTATAGTGCGGGTGCAACACAGGCAGAACACTAGACCATGTCCAGCAAGACACTACACTCATTACCAGTGTACGCTTCTATCATGTACAAAGCAGATTTGAATGCTTGTGTGAGCATGCGTTAGAGGGTAATTTCGGGTAGTATGTCAACAAGAGGGAAGGCTACTTTTGAATGACCCAGGCTCCATGGTAGAGGCTTGTGGCATGATCACAATTGCACACCGTTGACCGAAAATGCCAGAGGAAACAGTGACTATACCCCAGGACGTAATACTGCTTGCAGTCTGCAAGAGCACACATATGGCCATGCCCTGTACTGTAGTAACCCTACAAAAAGTACAAGTACAGGGACTCTTAGGTGAGTGCGACAGTTTTTTACGTAAAACTCATATTAGAAGATAGTGGTGGTTTGGCTCTGTTCTCGAGTGTACGGCCTACAAAGCGCACAGAACACCTCAGGCATAAATTTCTAGATGATGTGCAGTTTCACTGTGTCAGTCACAACGTTTGCCAGGAATATTTGTGAGGAAATTTCTCAAAGGTAGTCAATGTACGAGACTCACTCCAAAATGCAGTGTGGCAGGATGTGCCGTAAAAGTAATGCACCTTTATGCAGTCAGAACATGTAAAGCAATCAAACGTATACAGCATAATACTACTTACTCTTTCATTAACCGCTCCCAAATAACCAATGCAGTAGTCAGCCACGAAGTAAACAGACACTATAAAAAATAACTTTACGTCTGATTTTAATAAGTGTGCATTTTTAAATGCGCGTTTTGCAACCATATGCAGTAGAAATTAAAAGCTTACAAGTAAAGAAAATGTGTCTTTCGTGTCTTCAACCTCAATAAAGTAAACCTTTAAAAAAAAGGCAGACTGTTTTCTTTAAAAGAAACGGGGTTGCGTTTAAAAAAGGTTTCTTTTTTATACATTCACAAAAAGGGAAGGGGTCCGGAGGGGTCCCTTCGCTTTGCGAATGAGTTACCACCTCCTTTGAGTATTTAGTAACTTTCAATAGTTTGCAACTCAACTTGTGATCGAAAAGCATTGATACATTGCATACCAAATAGTAACTTGGAAAGCACAATCTAAACACGCCCCTTCCAAATCATGATTTGTTATTCATTTCTAAACCCATTTTGCCATGCATTGCCACTTACTGAACCGCAAAATAAATTAGCACATTGCAAAAGCGGTATAGCAGTCACAAACGTTGTGATTTTCTGGATCACAGGATTTGCAACTGCAAAATGGCTCTGTACGTCAGGCCCTTATAATTGTTAAATGTGTTATTTTTTCCGCACCACAGTGAAACTAGGGTATGTTTTTTGCATATCAGCCTAGAGTAGAGATGCAGGTGCACAGTTTAACTCTTCCCATTCTCAGTCATGAATTTAAATGCTGTCCTTCTCTGCAGTTTGCAAACACAGATCACATGAACGTGAACACCACTCAAAGAGATATGCATCATTCCACATATATTTAGGTTTGCCTACTTCCCACAAGTTTACAAACCAGTGTCCACATATTCACGTTTGTCAAGTAACGCGTTTCTTAAAAAACATTAGTTAAAAAAATCATTCATGCAAGTGAGTGGCGGAACTCTATATTGTACTTCTGATAAGAAAAATGACCTTTTTCTCTTTTAAGCATTCTGTTGTAGTGTTTACGAGTGAAGCCAAGAGCATATAGATGATTCAGCAAGGATAGACGTCTACATCCTGATAAAAAGCCAAGATGTAAGCTTACAACTGAAAAAATGAAATGATTCATTGTTGTCCTTATGCCTCTGCGGTGCAGTTCTAGGATAAAACGTGCGGCCACTTAGTCTGTTTCTTTGAAAAGACACGCATTTGAACCTGAGACAAATAACATAACAGCCAGTCACGATTCGATGTGAGGGAGATGAGCAGCACATAAACTGCTAGAAATGCAATGAGCGATATATTCAACTTACCTTAGTCTTTTTGCAGTTTTAAAGATATGCTTTCTTGCACATTTCTATGCCTCTGCACCTGGTGCAAAACTTCAGTGCATCCTAATTATTTTGCATTAGCCTTCCATTTTCCCAAATGGTGACAAATGTTTCTACATGTTGTCCATGTAAGATACATTTATAATGAATTATGCATTCAAATTATGTGCGCCTGAAAAATACACGAGTATTTGCATATGAATGTGAAAGGACCTGGACCATAAATTCTAGACTGTTCTATAGTCACACTCCGATGGTTCTTTTTTGCAACATGAAAGTGTAAAGTGGAGAATAGTCGCTAGGAAAGCAATCAATTATCAAATAACTCCTTTGGAAACATAACCCACAACAGCTACTGAAGGTTAGTTAGTTTATTACAAAGCCATAAATAATTGAACATGAAGAAACCACAGCACCAGAAAAGAAAACTACAAAGGAATATGCATGAAGCCCAATCTGCGAATCCAGTTTAGAAGGTGCAGCATAAGCAACATATTTAATTCAAGAAGTAGAATACAGAATATCAGGAAGCAGGAGTCCAAATTTCCCTGCCTCAGGGGTTGGTAAGTAAAAGTGTTACATCTATCCCTACTCCAACACTAAGGTGACATCCCTAAATAAGCATTTCCAGAAGGAAGGCTAAGGGTTGGTAAGTACAAGTGTTAAATCTATCCCTACTCTATCACTAAGGTGACATCCCTGAATAACATTTCCAGAAGGAAGGATAAAAGGTGTCAGCCCGTGGAGTCGCCCTAAGAAGTCTCTCCACAACTATTGGGTCAAGTTGCATAAAGCTACCAAAGACAGAGTTTGATCTAGGATGCTCTCTCTCTGGAGGCAAGGAAAAAATGGAGCGCTATCCCTAATTCCAACAACCAGTTTTCCATAGGTAGCACTCCCCTGGTGCATTTCAGATCACACCATCCACACTGGGTACAATCCTGAAGGTATTTTTCCACAATCTCGACAGTGTGCCTTCCTTGCTACAATTGTTTCCTTGGCTCCCTGACCTTCTCCTGTGTGAAGTACAACAGCTTTCCTTTATCGACTCAAGCCACACTATTGTAACTCTTCTTACATGACTGGTAAAACAACTGCAGTATTCTGTCTAAGAGAGTGTTTCTTCACATGCATCACAAAACATGAGAAATAACAGATTCCACAGCATACATGAAATTCAATCTGTTAATTCTAAACAAGAGTTTTCAGGGACTTGCACTTCATGCATACGAATTTCAGCGAACATAAAAGAAACATCAGATAAGCTTTACGAATTTACATAATGTTAATGCAATTTCAAATATTGCATCTACCTACCTACGTATGAAATGTCATAATTAATAAACACATTTAGTACATGAGTATTTGTCAGTTTCACAAACACGAGTTCTTAATGTTAATACTTCTGCTAGTTACATTCATTTTCCATTGTTAATTCTCCAGGTTACTTGTCAATGGCCAAAACTACACCACGTATTCATGTTATTACTTTTCAAAATTGTAATACTTCACATTAATACAAGTGATTGTATGTGGTTGTACTCTACATGTGATTATAATGCACAATACAAATTAAAAAAAAATCTGATTCATCAAAAGTAAAGTTGTGAAGGTAGGAGCTAATTCACAAAAGCATTCATGAGTACAGGAAATTGTACTACAGGAGTATACTTTTATGTACTCTCACATGTCTCTCTGAATCAGCCCTGAAGCTTCCAACTACAGTAGTAAAAATGCAAAAAGGGCACAGTCATTTCTATTTCAAATAATTGTGTATGAATATTCCCTGAATGTCCATTTTATTCAATTTGAGACATTGATTGGGACAATTCACATAGACAAACAAAATCACAGGAAAGAGTACTGCTCAGCACTCTAAAATGCTTTTTTGAATTGGCTCCATAAATTAAAGGGTGTATGATATTACTTTTCTAAATGTGTGCAATATTCTGAATTGTTCTTGTTCACAAAAATATGTTGTAATGGCCTTTTGCATAGATGTACTTAATACCAACCCTATTTAAAAATACAAATCAGGGTCTAAATGGCATATGTCAGAGTTGGCAAAAGTAGACTTCCTACACTAAACTTTCTACATTGAAAGACTATGAATGACACAAAGGTATGCAAAAAATTAATATTGCATATCATCATCAAAGACTCAGTCACCATTGCAATATTAAGACTGAGGGCAAATAGGAAACCAGCAACACTTACCCGAAACCAGACACACCAGAAACCAATCATAGTCAAAAACACAAATAGCATCTCATTCCCGAGTTTACATGCTCCGATTGCTTCAGCTCTGCAGGACATCTACACAGAGCACTACTCATGAGATGGAGCCAATACGAGTGAAGACAAATTGGAAGAAGAATGTTCCAGCAGAAAATGTAGACATTTTGATGAACTCTGTAGTTGTCACCAAATATGGTGAACTCTTCAGATTGGTTCCTTACACCCATGTTGTCAATGGCAAATACGATTGTGGTAGAAAATCACAAACAGAAAATGGTATGGTGCTGCATACATCCACGAAAAGAGGTGTGTAATGGCAAGAGCACAAGTTGAAGTTATACCTTTTGGTGGCAATGTCTCTCACTCAGCCCCAGACAAGAATATATCTGACATCCTGCATCCCACCAGAGGTTTGGACTGTTGTTTCCAGAGCCTAGAGACATCAGGTTAGATAAGAAAAAGTATTCAAAACAAGTAACAACATATGTCTGTCCCTGCTTATTGTTCACAACCTATAACATACATTTCTGTCAATCAGACACACAGCATCAATTGACACATGAAGGTATATCATACACAGAGACTGAAAAGTAATATACTACCTCTAGGTGAAGCCACATGACAACACATACACATAAAGTGAAAAATTCAAGAAATGTGATTTCATTGTTCTGATTTTTTCCATGACTCAGATTGTGATGTCATTGGTTTAGTTTCAAAATACCAAACAAGAGCACATAAGAGGGCAGTATCACATTGGACTCTGTGTGTGTGTGTGCTCGCATCATTACATGAGAGGGACATACTTATGTGCTTGCTCATGACGCCATGCCTAATACAGCAATTGACGACATGAGTCTTACATGGGAGTAGTATAAATGGCCTCAGAAGAAAGACTCACCTACTGTTTATGTACCTCCTTATTTAAAGACCAGACAAATGCCAATCCCTGTTTATGCGTATTATTAAGGCTCTTGTTGAGCTGAAACGCGTTATGTTGGTACTGCTGCCATTATTAAAGGACTGTCACTACAGATTGGTTGGTGGGCTTGTTTTACCTCTCTTTGAACGAGGAGTACGTGTTTTAGTGAAATGTTTTTGTGTTATAATTTTTTTATTAGCATTTTACAACATTTCACCACAAGAATAATAATAGCAATAACCTCTAATATTTCATAATAAATAGAACAGTCCATTAAAAGAAAAAGGAGAGATGCGTGCAACAGATACAAGTTGTTAATATATAAAATGTATAAATAGATAGTTGAATAATTAAGTAGTTGAATAATCCAATATTTGAGAAGAATAGGAAAGAAAAGAAAAGGAAAAAAAGGGGAATAATTGCATAGAAATAAAAACAAATCACTCTATGACTCAAGATTTTATGGATTAAATCATTACAACTATAATTAAATAGTAATACGGTAAGTCACGTCAGAATTCATGGATAAGTACATGGTATGAGAATTGAAATAAAGTGAATCAAAGTTATTCAATGAATAAATTAGAGGAAAACATTTAATGCAAAGAGTAGAGTGCAGTAAAATAGAATGAAATACCAAAGAATAAGATACTAAAAAGTATCATGAGATGAAATAAAACAAAGGTAAAGGAAATAGAAAATAGAGCGAGGGAAGGGACATTCAAATAGTACTAAAGAGAATAATGTCAGACTACGGGATAGAAGTATTTGTTGTGGAAATATTGTTATCAGTATCACTTTTCATATTCAAGAAAGGTGTCCAAACCTGAAGAAACATGTCAGTCCGGTTTTGAAGATTATAAATTACTCTCTCATGTGAAGCTAGCTGTATGTTTCATCATTGTCAACCATTTTTCTTGTGAAGGGTAGGATGAAGCTTTTCAGTGTCTTAATATGCATCATTTTGCTGTGGCCAATGCTGTATGAAAAAGACGACGTTGTTGTTTAGATAAATTTGGAGAAAGTCTTATATCATGTGGTAGAATATTAGCAGAAGTTGGTGGAAGGCGTAAAGGCATAGTTGGGTGAGTATTTGTATGGGACACTGAGTTTGTGTGTGGTTGGATGGGGTGTGTGTAACTCTATGCATAGATGTGTGAATGGTTGATTGACTAGGTGTATGGGTTTAAGAGTGCATGTGGAAACAGTTGTTTGGGTGACTGAGTGTATTTATTTGTGTGTTGGTGAGCGAATATATGTTTAGTTGTACATCTTCAACAAAGTAAAAAAATAAAAGGCATTGTATGTGAGAGTTGGTGTATATAAATAAGTTTGTGTAAGAGTCAGTGATTGTGAGAGTAAATATATGAATGAGTGTATAATTGTAATGGTGCTTTTTTAACATATTAACGATGAGTTACTATGTGTTTGAATAAATGAGGTGTCGTTGGATAATTGTGTAAGTGAGTAAATTTAAGTGCGATACATTTTTTTCATGAGTGAGTAGGATGACTGCATAACCGACTAAGATGACTGCTGATGTGTCAATGTCTATATATGTGTATAAGTGCATTTGATAGTGTTCTATTAATTAATGACTGCATGTATAGATGATTCTGTTGTTGAATGGGTAGTTGTGTGTGTAGGAATCAGTGAGTGGGTATGTAGTAACTGGTATTGGTGTGTCAATGGTTTCAAATATGGTACTCTGTATTTTACAGTGAGTGATGAAAGGTTATAATAGTGTATGATGTGGTGTATCGGATTGTCAAGTGGATGATGTCATCAGTGATGTCATTTGAGATGTCATCAGTGATGTCATCAGTGATGTCACTGACCATGTCATGAATGATGCAATATGTGACATCATCAGCAGTGCATTGCAGGCGCACAAAGCGATACCAAAGGGGATGAAGGATGGAGCGTTTGAGCAAATCAAACACTCACCCCCAGTCAACTGATCTGGGTTTAATCCACCATCATTCTTTAGCTCACTCCACCACCCCAGTTCAGACATAGCCATATGCAAATCAGTCTGGCCCTGTGCCTCATGGGAACAGTCCAGTCCGAACTGCCAAGCCATGTCTTCCCTGGACCAGAAACAGGCATCCTGGGACCGGTTTCGGGTTCATAACCATCGTCAGCCAGGCTATCTTGAATCCAGTGGTAAAGTGAGCAAGGGACCCACGTCTGGGCATACCCTGCCAACTTAGGGTGAACAAAGCGATACCAAAGGGGATGATGGATGGAGCGTTTGAGCAAATCAAACGCTCACCCCCAGTCAACTGATCTGGGTTTAATCCACCATCATTCTTTAGCTCACTCCACCACCCCAGTTCAGACATAGCCATATGCAAATCAGTCTGGCCCTGTGCCTCATGGGAACAGTCCAGTCCGAACTGCCAAGCCATGTCTTCCCTGGACCAGAAACAGGCATCCTGGGACCGGTTTCGGGTTCATAACCCTCGTCAGCCAGGCTATCTTGAATCCAGTGGTAAAGTGAGCAAGGGACCCACGTCTGGGCATACCCTGCCAACTTAGGGCGAACAAAGCGATACCAAAGGGTATGATGGATGGAGCGTTTGAGCAAATCAAACACTCACCCCCAGTCAACTGATCTGGGTTTAATCCACCATCATTCTTTAGCTCACTCCACCACCCCAGTTCAGACATAGCCATATGCAAATCAGTCTGGCCCTGTGCCTCATGGGAACAGTCCAGTCCGAACTGCCAAGCCATGTCTTCCCTGGACCAGAAACAGGCATCCTGGGACCGGTTTCGGGTTCATAACCCTCGTCAGCCAGGCTAGTGAGTTATAGTTAGCAGAACTAACTATAACGGAGGAATTTCTATGGTTTTGTACGAGTGAAATGGGCAGCTAACTATAACACCCCTGAAACCTATGGTTTTTTCTGTGAATTTCTAAGGTTTTTTAAATGCCTATTTCTAACTATAACATCTCTGAAACCTATGTTTTTTTTCAGTGAATTTCAAAGGTTTTTTAAATGCTAACATTTTTTGTACTGATTTTCTACAGTTTTTTAACTGTTTATTTATAAATATTTTATTCATTAAATAACATATATTTTTCTCAAAATTGCAAAAAAACATTTTTTAATTAAAACTGAAATATTGATTAATTTTCTTGTTTTCATTTTTTATTTTAATATATTTATATCATTTTCTTTAAAAAAAAATAAATTTTTTTTTGCAGTCGCGCACTCAAAGTGTACACATCGCGGTGGGTGTGCGCATTCTAGACGCCATTTTAGAAAAGTCATGAAGGATCCGCGTATGGTGTGCGAAGGCTGCGTGTTTTTCAGTCACATCATATTAATTTAATATCACGTGATATGCGCGATTGATATGCGACCAGTCTGCGACTCCTGCTCCCGCGCATTCGCGACACATGCGCATTACAATACAAGATGTTTGCGCGCTTGCGGGTCCCGCGTGACATCATATACGTGCTGGGGAGCGCTGGGTGCGCGACTCCCGCAAAAAAAAATTATGTTCCGAAATGATATGTATGTGTCTTTAATATACATATTAAGGCAAGAGATTATGTAAGATATTCATCAAAATAATATATTTGTACTTATAAGAAACTTATATTATTTTTAAATATATTTTCGTGAAGTCGGGTGCGTGCGTCGTGAGTGCAGAAAACCAGGTCAACAGAGCTGCTGTAGAGCCAGAGGACCAGGTCAGCAGAGCTGCTCTAGAGCCTAAGAACTAGGTCAGCAGAGCTGTTCTAGAGTCAGAGAACCAGGACAGCAGTGCTGCTGTAGAGCCAGAGAAACCAGGTCAGCAGAGATGCTTTAGAGGGAGAGAACCAGGTCAGCAGAGCTGCTTTAGAGCCAGAGAACCAGGCCAGCAGAGCTGCTTTAGAGCCAGAGAACCAGGTTAGCAGAGCTGCTTTAGAGCCAGAGAACCAGGTCAGCAGAGCTACTCTAGAGCCAGAGAACCAGATCAGCAGAGCTGCTTTAGAGCCATAGAACCAGGTCAGCAGAGCTGCTTTAGAGCCAGAGAACCAGGTCAGTAGAGCTGCTCTAGAGCCAGAGAACCAGGTCAGCAGAGCTGCTGCAGAGCCAGAGAAACCAGGTCAGTAGAGCTGCTTTAGAGGGAGAGAACCAGGTCAGCAGAGCTTCTATAGAGCCAGAGAACCATGTCAGCAGAACTGCTTCAGAGCCATAGAACTGGGTCAACGGAGCTGCTTTAGAGCCAGAAAACCAGGTCTGCAGAGCTGTTGTAGAGCCAGAGAACTAGATCAGCAGAGCTGCTCTGTAGCATAAGAACTAGGTCAGCAGAGCTGCTCTAGAGCCAGAGAACCAGGTCAGCAGACCTGCTGTAGAGCCAGAGAAACCAGGTCAGCAGAGCTGCTTTAGAGAGAGAGAACCAGGTCAGCAGAGCTGCTTTAGAGCCAGAGAACCAGGTCAGCAGAGCTGCTCTAGCTGACACTGACTGACACTGACTGACTGACACTGACTGACTGACACTGACTGACACTGATTGACACTGACTGACACTGATTGACTGACACTGACTGACTAACACTGATTGACTGACACTGACTGACTGACACTGATTGACTGACACTGATTGACTGACACTGACAGACTGACTGACACTGACTGACTGACATTGGCTGACACTGACACTGACTGACTACTCTCTACTACTCTACTACTGACTCTCTACTACTCTCTACTACTCTCTCTCTACTACTTACTCTCTACTTCTCTCTACTACTCACTCTCTACTACTCTACTACTCACTCTCTACTACTCACTCTCATCTACTCACTCTCTACTACTCTACTACTCACTCTCTACTACTCACTCGCTACTACTCTCTACTACTCACTCTCTACTACTCACTCTCTACTACTCACGCTCTACTACTCTCTACTACTCACTCTCTACTACTCTCTACTATTCACTCTCTACTACTCACTCTCTACTATTCACTCTACTACTTTCTACAACTCTCTACCACTCACTCTCTACTACTCTACTACTCACTCTCTACCACTCTCTACTACTCACTCGCTACTACTCTCTACTACTCACTCTCTACTACACTCTCTACTACTCTCTCTCTCTACTACTCTCTACTACTACTCTCTACTATTCACTCTCTACTACTCACTCTCTACTACTCTCTACTACTCACTCTACTACTCTCTGCTGCTCTCTAGCACTCACTCTCTACTACTCTACTACTCTCTCTCTACTACTCACTCTCTACTACTCTCTCTCTACTACTCTCTACTACTCACTCTCTACTACTCACTCTACTACTCTCTACTACTCACTCTCTACTATTCTCTCTCTACTACTCACTCTCTACTATTCACTCTCTACTACTCAGTCTCTACTACTCGCTCTCTACTACTCACTCTCTACTACTCACTCTCTACTACTCTATACTACTCACTCTGTACTACTCTCTACTACTCACTCTGTACTACTCACTCTGTACTACTCACTCTCTACTACTCTCTGCTGCTCACTCTCCACTACTGATTCTCTACTACTCACTCTCAACTACTCTCTACTACTCACTCTACTACTCACTCTCTACTACTCTACTACTCTCTCTACTTCTCACTCTCTACTACTCTCTCTACTACTCACTCTGTACTACTCACTCTCTACTAAACACTCTCTACTACTTGATCTCTGCTACTCGCTCTCTACTACTCTCTAGTACTCACTCTAATACTCACTCTCTACTACTCTCTACTACTCACTCTCTACTACTCCACTACTCTCTAGTACTCACTCTCTACTACTCACGCTCTACTACTCTACTACTCTCTACTACTCTCTCTCTACTACTCACTCTCTACTACTCACTTTCTACTACTCTCTACTACTCACTCTCTACTACTCTCTACTACTCACTCTCTACTACTCTCTCTACCACTCTCTACTACTCACTCTCTACTACTCTCTACTACTCACTCTCTTCTACTCTCTCTCTACTACTCTCTACTACTCACTCTGCTACTCACTCTCTACTACTCTCTACTACTCACTCTCTACTACTCACTCTCTACTACTCTCTACTACTCACTCTCTACTACTCTCTACTACTTTCTACTACTCACTCTACTACTCACTCTCTACTACTCACTCTCTACTACTCACTCTCTAATACTCACTCTACTACTCTCTACTACTCACTCTCTGATACTTTCTCTACTACTCTCTACTACTCACTCTCTACTCTCTATTACTCGCTCTCTACTCTCTACCTCTCTACCTCTCTCTCTACTACTCTCTACCTCTCTACCTCTACCTCTCTACCTCTACACCTCTACCTATACACCTCTACCTCTCTGTACAAGCACACATATGCACATATATATATGCATATATATGCATATGCATTTATATATGTATGTGTATATATATATATACCTATATAAACATATAATCTGCATATCTATATAAATATAAATTCATGCAAACATATACATATACATATATGCATACATATGCATGGTAAGTATATGAAATTTTGAAAAACACTAATAAAAGCAAAGCTAAAAAGCCACCTAATTAATTGCTTTAACTTAAACGAGGGCGAGACCTATTGCATTTTCAATGCTTGTTTACTTTGGTTCCATCAAGAAGGCATTCAGATGTGACAAATTTGCCATAAATTCTGAATGGTAGTGGTGCAGATCGGAACTCTCAAATTCCCCCTTCTTCCACGGGCAGAGTAATTTCACAGTCATACACACACACATACATCATACGCTGGTGGGGCCCATTACACCAACATTCATTCTAATACTCTATCCGTGCCATGAATAAGGAGAAACACTTTCCAAGTACCTAATCAATCTGCACATACCTTGAGGTCAATGCGACCAGATCGGATTGTCTCAAGTCTGGTGAAACAATTTAAACACTCTGAATCTTTAATAACATATCAATGAAATAACCACCCGACACTGTAATTCAAACAAGTATTGTTTATCTAAATCGATTTGTATGGAAAGCCATTCAATTGCAAAATCATTATTCTCATATTTACCTATTCTGGCTAAAAGTTGTTCTCTAAGTCAGGACTGGTCCTTCAATAAAGAATTAAAGTCTCTTTAGCCGTCATGTAGAGTCACCGTCCTCTCCGTCAGCATCGGTCCTCTGATCATAGGTTCAGGAAGAAGTGGCGATACACCCTCTCTAGTCTAGTAGTATTTATACTAAATTTTACATACTAAAAGTTACAAACAGAGCTTTCAAACATCCGTTAGGCAGGAAAAGATGTCGTCTTGCAACATTAAAGAATCTTCGTGTTTGGATATCTTGAAATTCAAAACAAGGAAATAGGAAGTTCATAACTAATTTGTTACTTCTACGGATGTCTCTTTTCTGCAAATGTATCACTCGCAGTGCAACCACTACAAGTTTGTCTAATCGAATTGTTCATTTGTGACAAAAGTTCACTTCCAGGGGAATCTCGCAGACGTCCTGGATTTGTTATCTTTTCATGGCTTTTCAGTTCAAGCAGAGGCCAGGGTCACAATCAGCGCGAAGCCTCTTTTCATATTTCATCTACTCAAATGCAGGCTGTAGATGGTGGCCATTTTTCAACGGGCCACAATGGACAACTTAATTAAAAAGAAACACAAAACAACGTTACTGCATTGAATTGATTATACAGTGTTAATGCCCTGCTAATACCCTTATGTGTGTGTATTTATCTAGCCATTTGCGACATCAAAAGCCATTAATGCATATTAATTAAAAGCGCAAACATATAATAACATCACATAAGCAACATTCATTTAATTAATTTGCTCACCAATGTAATTCACTTATTATTTTAGCCATGCAATTGCCTTCCCACGTGTAATCCTTTTGTTAATAAGGTTGGTTAATCAAAACTCGACAAGTTTCTAATACTTAATAATTAATCATTAGTAATTTTAGTAATGACATATAAAAATGAAACTGATATTTGGGTTTAAAAAGAAAACCCTGCTCCAGCAATCCCCCCCTTTGGTGATATATTTAATTTTTATTTTTTTTTTTAATATCTTCTTTATTCGGTTTTTTTGCAATTTTAAAAATCATAAAAGAACAATTGTTTCGACAATACAATACAAAATAAAAGAAAAAGAAAGAGAGAAAAAAAAAAAAAACACACTAAGCTTAAAAAGTGTTGGTTAAAACTAATCAAATATCATATCATATAGCTTTAAACCATGGAATTACATAGTTTCGTTTCGTCAACATAGACTCAAATCAAACTCCAATTTACAGGTTATTCCTATGTCTCAAAATACATCTTAGAAAGTTGAGGACATGATAACATATCAATTTAGAGTCTAACATTTGAAGACGTAGCATCGCCGGGCGACATTGTCTTAATCCCCATTGCTTTAAAACAGGTAGTAACCAAACCTTCCTATGTGGATGATAAAATTTACAAAACAGAATAGTATGTAAATTTGACTGTGTTGATACTTCATCGCAAGGACAAAGAGTGGGAATCGAATCCCAACTATTTCTATCGGGGAAAGAAACTAATCTGAAAAAAGAATCTAATCTGAATTTTGTCAGCAACATTCTATGATAGGTGCTAATCTGTAATGTCAAGTATGGTTGAATGGAGTAAGTGATCTGAATCAGATTGGCATGAACGGCCGATGGCTTTGTCGCAACAGAGGTCATCCTCAAGGACTCCAGATGCGTTAATGCCAATTTTTCCAGCGTTCTCTTTGGGATTTCAATAATTTTTTTAGGGTCGGAATAATATTTCTCCAAGCCAAGATCCATGAGGAAATTTCTTACATAACATAACCATTTTATTTTTACAGAATGGACTATGCTCATTGAGTCCGTCAAAATTTCCTGCGAAAAGACATTATTATCGGATGTCCAAATACGTCTCCAGAGCAATAGGGGCTGAATTCTTATCAAATCCTCGAGATAGGGGATTCCAAGCTCCAAATGGAGAGCGTATACTGAGGTGCTCATTGGTACGGCTAAAAGAAATCTCAGGAAGTTATTTTCAGCAACCTGGAGGGCGCTGACCTCTACGGATCCCCATACTCCGGCTCCGTAGAGGGCAATCGCCTGGCATTTAGCTAAGTAGATTTTTAGAAGCTCCACTGGGGGCCTTTTCCCTAGTCTCTGTGAGAAACTTATCAGGGACATTATAGCTCTCTTAAACAGATGACATCTGGCCTCTACTGCTGCTCTCCAGTTGAGCCCGTCGTCAATCATTACCCCCAGATAGCAATACTTTGTAGTCACCTCCAATTTTTGATCTTTGAGAAAGATGTTCTTTACTCGCTTCTTTTTTCGCCCGACTACCATAACAAATGTTTTTTTGACATTGACTTGTAAGTCCAAGCCACCCATAAACTCGACATATCTATTTAGGGATTTCTGAAGTTCGCATGGGTTGCGGGCCAAAATGACCGCATCGTCCGCGTAGAGCAAGGCAGGTATCAAACGCCGTTTTACCCGAGGTAGGTCCAGAGCCCCCCTCATCATCTCCACCTCCAAACCATTTGTATACAAGGAGAAGAGGAAGGGGGCGAGGACACACCCCTGCCTGACTCCTCGCTCCATTCCGAAAGGCGCGGTCAATTCACCCTTAGTGCCAAAACGCACCCTTGCAGAGGCCCCAGAATATAACTCTCTCATAAAATCTACGAGAGGGGGGTCCACTCCCATATGTGTCAAGATGTTCCAGAGTTTTATGTGTGAGACACAGTCAAAGGCGGCAGATAAATCTACATACACCATATAAACTGTTTCTTTTTTTGCTTGGCAATATTTTCCCAGGATCAGACTGAGATTAAGGGCCTGCTCCACCGTTCCAAACCCCTCCCGAAATCCAAATTGTAGATCTGAAATAATGTTTCCCTCCTCAGCCCACTGCCGGAGTCGTTCGAGGACAACTCTACCAGCCACTTTACCTAGCGAGTCCAAAAGGGAAATGGGACGATAACAATTAACATATTGGCGGTCTCCTTTTTTAAAGATTGGGACCATAATTGACTTTGTCCAAGAATCAATCAGGCCCACATTAGCCGCTGCAGTGCATACTCTTGTTATGATGGGGGTCCAGAGGTCCGGATTAGATTTAAACAGGTCTACTGGGACCCCATCAGGGCCTGGGGCTTTCCCACTCTTACTTGCATTCAAGGCCGCTAAAACTTCGGTAATATCGAAAGATAGGGAAATGGGATAATCAACATTTGGGAGAAAATGTTCTGGTCCTTTACTAACAGTTGCTGTGTTTTTAAAAATTTTAGAGAAGTGTGCCACCCACGTAACTTCATCAATGGCCACTTCTATCTTAGGGCTGTCTGAATCCAAGAGATATGGTGTTTTGACAGTACGCCAAAAAGCCAGACTATTCTTTGATACAGCACTGGAGTGTAAATCGTCCCATAATTTCTTTTTTAATTCAATGATTCTTTGCTTTCGTGCAGAAAGATATTGGCGCCTCAGCAATTGGATCGTTTCAGGGACTCTAACTGTTTTTTTTATTTCCTTTTTTAAATTAGCTAGGGCCATAGTGCAGGAATGGTTAAACCAGCCTTTATTAGTTGAGGGTGGCCTCCTCGATGTTGTGGTGAGAAGTTCCTTGATCTTCTCTGATATTTGAATAAGATTAGTTAAAACTTCTTCGTCAGATAGCGCTAGATCGAGGCAGTTGATTATATTTATGTATGCCTCTTTTACCAATTTCCCCATAATTACCTCCGGATTGATCATCTCCCACTTCAATGCATACCCGTTTGTCCTGCCTAGCTCCAATTTATTTTGTGCGAGGGTTGTCGCTATTGCGCCCATTTCAGGTTGTCCCTTTGTTCGTTGTATTTCTAATCTGAGAGCGGAATGGTCACTAAAGGTGTTTAACAACACCTCACAGGACCTCACTCGAGGAGACAATCCTGATGAGAGGAGGATATAGTCTACTGTCGTACTATGGCCCCTGCCCACGTACATTGGTTGTAAGAGGTTTGACCCCGGAATTGATTCGTTTACTATTTCAAGTTCTAAATCCAGTAACATGTTATTCATAGCAGTCCCCACTTTACTATGAGTAAAGTGCATAATAGGAGCGTCATCTTCATCCACAATTCCACATCTATTTTTCCCGACATGTGGGCATGGATGTATGTTTAAATCTCCGCCACATATGAAGTGAACTGGCCCTTTACCAATTATAGAATTATTTCTCAATTTCTCCTTGATTTTACTAATAAGAGACAAAAATTGATCATCCTCGAGATTGTTATACACATTAAGCAAGAGGATGGTCTCGGTTTTATTAAAAAGGAGCTTTAATAGTTGGAAGTTTGGGTCCGACGCAACCAGCGATGTTGTAAGATAATTTACTGTGTTGGAAATATATATGTGGTCAGCCCCCCCTTTGGTCTACCAATGCCTCCTCCCAAAGCTGACGTAAAATACATTTGAAACCCATGGAGATGAAGCTCCGTTAGAGACCAGGTCTCCTGTAGACATATAATTTTTCCCTGTTCCAGGAAATATGCTATCGAGCAATCTTCGATTTTGGAACGAAGCCCCGCTATGTTCCAAAAAAGAATAGATAACGGATACGATTCTGCATTAGTCGCTATTTCTTGAATTGAGCAGTCAATTGTGGCATTGGATAATGAGTGAGATGAACTATGGTTGATGACCTTAGAAGGAATTGATAGTCAGTCCACCATCTCAAGGACACTGAATCTATTGTCAGCTGGGATTCCAAACCAGGTTTCCCTTTGCATTGGCTCTCTATTTGATATCCACTGTTGGTGGACGCCCCATTCATCTCTACCTCCGCCCCAAAATCGAGGCCCTGGTATGTGCCGATAACCACCATGCTCACGGGAATGAGAACCCACTGTTTTCCATTGGTTAGAATAATTGTTGTGGGCTGGGGCTGTTGTTACCCGGGGAGGAGCATTGATGGTAGGAACCTCCCTAAAGAACCTCGAGGGGTAGAAAAAGGAGAGTCGCCTAGTTCCTATTTCACCATAGGTGTTTGGAAACTCCCAAGAGCATATATAATCCGCCACCCAGGGATGTTCAAATGAAATCAAGATACAGTCTCCCGGTATTGTTTTCCTGCTATTTCCCACCCAAGGGGTTCTACGGACCATCAAAATCCTAGATGACCCGGGTTCAGTGATGGGGCGATTATTGTTTAACCAGAACTGAACCTTGTTTTTCAACGACCAGGTAGATTCCACAGCATGATCTTCTAGCTCGGGTACACCAACCATAACTACAACGTATGGACTTGCTTCTGGTGGCAAGTCTACCACCAATCTACTTTTAGGGCCCCTCGTATCGGCTATGCTGGAATCAGTTGTTGCTGTTTTGGGGGCCTGCTTGTTTAGAATCGAAGTGTTTGTTTGGTACAACGTTTTTTTTCCCCTAAAGGAGGGATTTTTAGAACCTGTAGTTAGTACGGCTGGGACATTAACCTGGAGAGAATTTATATTGGAGTTAACAATAGGTTCTTCTGCTCTCTCTATTATAAGTACTTCGGGGGTTGTAGTTTTGAGGGGGACTCTGTTGGGGCAATTTCGTGTTTGTTGTTATGCATATGTGGCACCTTTTGAGGGGGTGGTTTGGTTCCTCTCTTTTTTTTATCCCCTAGTACTTGTTTAGGTTTCATGATGTTAACAAGAAGCTGTAATTGTTGCTCCATCTGGGACAGTCTTAATTCAAGTGGTGTAATAGCGATTTTTAAGAGCTCTGCTATGTTGTTTATTAAAAGTGGGTTGACATTATCCCTTTGCGTTTTACTAGGTGGGGAATGAATAGAGTTTGCTACGCTAAGAGAGTCTGGATTGTCATGTATGGACTGATTAATAGCTGAGTTGTCAGAAAGGGGATTGTCTTGTAGGGGTGTTGTGAGTTTTACTTCGTGTTGGATGCTAGAGTCATGATGAATCGGATTTTTAGTGTTTATCCTTCTTTTCCTTATCGCTCCCTCTCTCCTCCCTCTGATAATCCTTATCTCATCTGGGGTTATTTCGGGAATTAATTCTGGGGTCCTTTCTAGGTCCAGACTTAATTGAAAATCAGAAAGATGTGAGGCCGATAAATCTACGTTATTTGGGAGACTTCTCCTACCCATGGGAGTCGTCCCACACCCCCTAATTTGCTGGACCTCGGGGGTTTTTGCGTTCTTCAAATTTCCCATGGACGACCTCTTTGCCAGAGCAAGATCTAAAGATACCCTGCCTTCTATTAGACTAATGCTTTGATCAATAAAGTTATTTGCCTTGGCAATAAAGTCATCCATGGGGCCTATGCATTTTCCCCCACCTCCCTTTACTTTGGTTTTGCTTCCTCTCGTAAGAACCATATCCACAGTCACCCAATACAGTAATTCGCCAACTAATAATATTAAAAATATTAGACCAGGCTATACAGGACTCTCATACGCAGAAAATAACTAGATGATCGGTGGAGTTCAGAAGGAGCGGTTCACAGACAAACTTGTTGTTAGAGACAGGGCCCGGTCCGGTCTCTTCCGTTCTCTGACGGCCTCAGACGGCCCGCCCTTTGCCCGGGCTTAGCCCCGGGCGCTCCCGCGCGCTCCCGCGCGCTCCCGCGCGCTCCCGCGCGCTCCCGCGCGCTCCCGCGCTCTCCCGCGTCGCTGGGATGACCTTCCCTAAATAGGAGGGGGGAATAGGTACGGGGGCGTGACGAACAGGGAGAGCAGCCCAGGTGGAAGCAATTGGGCACGCAGGGACTCCTGGGCAATGGAGTCCCCTGCAGCTCGCAGCCCTGTTTGCTACCGCTCACCCCGCTTAGTTCAACCCTGTTCCAGAGCACCCTTACGGTGTTAAGAGGGCGCTGCGGGACCCGCGCAGCGGGTTCGGCGAGTTGCTGGCGCTGAAAAGGAGTCTCACTGTAAATCCCACGACGAACTGGCAGCAAAGGTAAATCCCAGGCAAACAAGGTTTTGGCTCTGTTTTAATCAGGCGGCTATGCAGGGGGGCGTGACGAACAGGGAGAGCAGCCCAGGTGGAAGCAATTGGGCATGCAGGGACTCCTGGGCAATGGAGTCCCCTGCAGCTCGCAGCCCTGTTTGCTACCGCTCACCCCGCTTAGTTCAACCCTGTTCCAGAGCACACTTACGGTGTTAAGAGGGCGCTGCGGGACCCGCGCAGCGGGTCCGGCGAGTTGCTGGCGTTGAAAAGGAGTCTCACTGTAAATCCCACGACGAACTGGCAGCAAAGGTAAATCCCAGGCAAACAAGGTTTTGGCTCTGTTTTAATCAGGCGGCTATGCAGGGGGGCGTGACGAACAGGGAGAGCAGCCCAGGTGGAAGCAATTGGGCATGCAGGGACTCCTGGGCAATGGAGTCCCCTGCAGCTCGCAGCCCTGTTTGCTACCGCTCACCCCGCTTAGTTCAACCCTGTTCCAGAGCACCCTTATGGTGTTAAGAGGGCGCTGCGGGACCCGCGCAGTGGGTCCGGCGAGTTGCTGGCGCTGAAAAGGAGTCTCACTGTAAATCCCACCACGAACTGGCAGCAAAGGTAAATCCCAGGCAAACAAGGTTTTGGCTCTGTTTTAATCAGGCGGCTATGCAGGGGGGCGTGACGAACAGGGAGAGCAGCCCAGGTGGAAGCAATTGGGCATGCAGGGACTCCTGGGCAATGGAGTCCCCTGCAGCTCGCAGCCCTGTTTGCTACCGCTCACCCCGCTTAGTTCAACCCTGTTCCAGAGCACCCTTACGGTGTTAAGAGGGCTCTGCGGGACCCGCGCAGCGGGTCCGGCGAGTTGCTGGCGCTGAAAAGGAGTCTCACTGTAAATCCCACGACGAACTGGCAGCAAAGATAAATCCTATATTATCACCACAAAAATCCAACCCACAAATTTAATTCCCCTTTTAGGAAAAATTCGAATGTCTTTTTGTTCTTTCTTTAAACTCCAGTTTCTCTTTCATCATCTCTTTTTGTTTCTATATACATGCTTTCCCTAAGTTCTTCTAGTTCTATTTCTTGTGGATCTCTTTCTGATCTCTTTTGTCTCTTTTTAACATTTTCTTTTGTTATTTTCTTCTTATTTCTCCTATATCTACAACACAAACATCCTAATCTAAAAATCAATAAAGCAACAATTACACACGTTATTGGAAATAATATTTTACCAAAAATGGTACTACCTATTTTAGCTATAAAATTCTTAATAGCAATCATCTTATTAGCCATTTTATTCCAGATGCTTTCAGCTTCCAGTGGTACTAATTCTTCATGCAAATCAGTAATATTTTTTATATAAACTATTAGATCTTTGCTTTCATCAGGAATGTAAGTGCAACAATGTTGAACTTTCAGCATTCCAAAGACTCCACCCTCTTTTGCCAATAGAATATCAAGAGCAAGTCGATTTTGCAAAGACATAGCGCGTAAAGCAACCATTTCAGTGTTTACCAATAAAAAGCCTCCAGCGGTGCTTGTCGATAAGCGATCCACCACTGTTGACAGCTTCCGAATCCCACATGCATTTAATGAAATTCCCACTGCTGGAATCAAAGCTCCAAAAATATCTCCTACAATTTCTGTCCAAGTTTCTCTTCTAAAGCGTGGTAATAGATTAGATTGTTCCATATCTTCTATTCTATCCATGTAAAAAATCTTTGGAAAGACCAGGCCAACATAACATGTGCCATACCAATGGTCAGGCAACTTGTAATAATCCTTATTCCCACAAATATAATACACTCCCGGGAAAACCGGATCTTCTCCTCCTTTGAATCCCCATCCCGTTGCAATAAAGTATGTATCATGGCACTCACTAGTCCCAATAAAATAATAGTCATACTGAGATTTCCTCCTGGTAATGCATAATTTACCCTTTTGTGGTGCATCTAAAGCCAAAGTTGGACTGGCCCCTTTCTTCAACTCCTTTCCCATCTCAATATCCCATATTGTTTCACTCATTTTATGTCCTCCTGCCTCTTTATACATACCCATCCTCCTTTTCTCAACCATATCTAGGAAAACTTTCTCCTCTTCCTTTAAACTACAAATTAAATTATTACTAAAAATATAATCTAATGTTAACTCCTCAACCTCAATAAAAATCTCACCTAAGATGTTAGCTTCTTTAGCAGGATTCAGTTTTTTATTCACAGGCAATTGCCCAAAAATATTATCCTTATTAGACATATCATAATCTATTTTCCCTAATAAATAAAATATACTAATCAACACACTACATGAAATTCCATACGTAGCCGGAAGATGATGATAAGTAACTCCCTCTGAAACGGATGCAGGTAATTGCATGCAGACGTAGCAATCCCTTACTTCCATTGTCTTTACGTATTAATACAATAATTTTGAAAATACATTGCTAGAAAAATCATTAATAGACCTATCCTTGTGTATATGTACATTGCTAATTCTAGTTGATACTACTTTCTGTGAACTCTTCCCTATGTTACTCATATTCTCAGTATGTCCTCCCAAGGTGTCTATTGTAACTCTAAAAGAAACTAATAAAGCAAGCACACTCCTTAGTAGCATTAATAGTCCTGTACAGCAGCAGCACATTCTACGCCATCTTTTCATGAAGGTACATCTACTTTGATTATTCTCAGTGTTAGCCATCTTATTACTTTGGCTGTGTCTTTTGACTTAGCCTCTACTACTCCACTACTGAATTTTTAGGGCAGCAAGTACCCACTAGATTATTACGATCTGTTAGTTCTTAGTTTTCTTCTTCTTCACTTTTTTTTTCCCAAGTGACTCCTCTGGATCTTACTCAATTCGGATTTTCATCACTCTTTGCTCCTTCTTCATCAACATCAAATTGTATCAGATCCTGATCATCCGTTTCCTCTCCAATATCAGACAAGATAACTCTCAGGATTCCAATGGTTTTGTCTTCCTCAACCACTTTCAGTAAAGTCCCCTCTGGATTCCTTTGACCATCTGCCTCTTCCTCTTCTTCAGGCAGTGCCACATACGTCCATTCCGGTGACTTATACTTCTGATTGGGCTTTCTGATTCTTTTGGTTTCTTCCAGTTCCTTTGGTTCTTCTCCTTTCGTATGATTTTGACTTGACACTTCGTTCACCTGTTCAGCTTTCGATGGGTTAACTCGTGTCAATCGATATCTTAGCCTCTTCATCTTGTTAGGCCAAAGATCTCCTTTCGCATTTCTTTTCTGCTTTCCTTCTTTATTATTTCTTTCTCCGATCCAAGTTCTCTTTCTCAGAACTCGACCTTCAGGTATCTCATTCTCACTTTCATCAGATTCTGTCTCATTTGCCTCTTGTTCATCAGTAATTTTCTCTTTATCCACAGTCACTTTCTCCACCGATTGAGATTTCCCTACTTCTGTCCCTCCTCGGGTCTCCGACACGCAATCTTCTTGCTGTCTACTTGTCCCTTCACCTAGCTCATTGCGAATTTTCCCTACACCTCCTCGGGGTTCTTCCGCAATCTGTCCCTCTCTATCTTCTTCTGTCCCTACGTCTTCAAAAATTATCTCAGGTGGATTTCTCCCAACTTCCTCATTCGACTCAGGTGTTGTCTCTGTGGAAATATTCTTTTCTTTTCTTTCTTTTTTATTTTCTTCACTGCTAGTTGGAACTTCAGGCACTTGTCCAGAATCTGAGCTCTTCTCTGAGGTTTGCAATGTTCTTCTCGGAATTTCTTCTGGGAAGAAAAAAGAATCTCCTGACTCTTTTTCTGACTCTCTTTCCCCCCTTTCAGGATTCTTTTTTCTTCTCACTGTTTCAGTGTCTGCATCATCACTGAAATCTGATTCTTCAAAGTACTCTTTCCCAGTCCCACCTTTTGGATTTGGAACTCTCAAAGTATGACTTGCATGAATCCAGTTCTTCACTCCAGCACGCTTTACAGCAGTCGTTGTAGTCAGAATGACTTGTCTTGGCCTTCCCCACCTTGGAACCAGGCAATTTCTCCTTCTGTGGACTTTTATTCTTACCCAGTCCCCTGGGCTCAAATCATGGGCTGCTTTCTTTTCAAGTGTGGTGGCGTCTTCTCCAACCTGGTGAAACACAGAATGAACTGCGTCAGCCAAGCCTTTACAGTAATCCAAAATCATGTCATCAGTTATAGTCATCAGCTTGTTGACTGGCACAAATGCATGTCTCATTGCACGTCCCATAATTATTTCATGTGGACTCAACCCGGTTGTTCTATCTGGAGTAGACCTAATTGTCATCAAGACTAGAGGCAAGACATCAGGCCATTTCATTCCAGTGGCTAGGCACATTTTGCCAATTCTGTTCTTGATGGTACCATTCATTTGTTCAACCACACCAGAAGCCTCTGGTCGGTAAGCACAATGTAGCTTCTGCTGTATACTTAATGCTTCACAAATTAAACTCATGAGTTCATTATAGAAGTGCCCTCCTCTGTCTGATTCAATTGTCACTGGGAACCCATACCTAGGGATGAATTCTCTTAACAGCAGCTTGGCCACTGTTATTCCATCATTTCTCCTAGTTGGATATGCTTCCACCCACCTTGAAAACAAACAGACCACCACTAGAACATACCTCAATCTATTGACTTGGGGCATCTCAATGAAATCTATTTGCATTCTGGTAAAGGGTCCTCCCTCCCTGCCTATTGTACCTAGGCTCACTACTGTTTTCTTTCCAGGATTGAATTGCTGACATATCAGACATCTTTGGCAGATGCTTTCTGCTATCAGCCTGAATTTTGCATTGTACCAGGTTTGCTTAAAGGCTCTGATCATAGCATCCCTTCCCAGGTGTCCCTGGCCATGATACATTCTTGCCATTGTTGACAACATTACGTTTGGCATGACTGGTCTTACATCCCTATAGATCCATACATGATCTTTTTCTCTTGGGGCACAACCTGCTTTTATCCAATCTTTCATTTCCTCATCTCCTGCTTCATCCTGCAACTGCCTCACTTGCTCCCATGTTTCCATCACATTAGTAAACATCACAGAACAAGAAGACATTTCTTTCTCTTTTCCCCTGTTAATGGAATGATTATTCCTTGCACAATACTGTGCTATGTCATTGGCAAATTTGTTACCAAGGGTGACAAAATCATCACCTTGACCATGAGCAGCACATTTTACAACTGCTAACTCCTTAGGCAGCTGTATCGCCTCAAGCAATTTTCCAATCACTTCAGCATTCTTTATGGGAGTTCCACTTGAGGTCAGGAAACCTCTTTGTAGCCATAGCTGGCCAAAATCATGGACAACTCCGAAACTGTACTGACTATCAGTCATTACAGTCACTCTCACATTTCTTCCAATCTTACAAGCTTTCGTCAGTGCCACCAATTCTGCCACTTGTGCGGATTTAACTCCTTTCAAAGGTGACGCTTCCACAACTTCAGAAACTTTACATACAGAATATGCAGCACTCAGCACTCCTTCTGTTCTCAGACAAGATCCATTCACAAAAAACACATGATCACTCTCAGGCAGTGGCAGATCTCTTATGTCTGGCCTTGGTTTTGTACAGTAATCAAGCACATCCAAGCAATCATGATCAACATCATCTCTCACTCTGACGTTTTCAGCATCTGGCAATAGTGTTGCTGGATTCACATTCACACATCTCTCGAGAGTCACATTTGATGCTCCCAGAATGATCTTCTCATATTTAGTCATCCGACTATGAGACATATATTGAGTTCTGCTTCTTGTCAAAAGAATTGCCACATCATGAGGTACGAATACCCGTACAGGATATCCCATTATTATACCCTCACTCTGTTCTAGTCTTCTGCATGTAGCAGCTACTGCTTTCAGACAACCTGGTAAACCCACAGCTACTGGGTCAAGTGTTGATGAGAAGTACGCAATCGGCCTCCTCAGTTGTCCATGTTTCTGGATTAATACTGAAAGTGCACATCCATTTCTCTCACTACAGTACAGCTCAAACTCCTTTTCATAATCTGGCATTCCTAGGGGCAGGGGCTTCACATAATCTGCTCTTTAATTCTTCGAATGCTGCCATTTGTTCCGCATTCAATTCCAATGGGTCTTTCACTTCACTTTTAGTCAATTTAATCAGTGGTTTTGCTATCAAGGAAACATTACTTATCCACTGACGACAATAACCTACCATTCCTAGAAACATTCTGACCTCTCTCTGGGTCATTGGGGCTCTCATTCCTCTGATGATTTTGATCCTGTCAATTGTCACCTTCCTCAGACCTTTCTCAATATTGTGTCCCAAATAATGTACTTCTTTCTTGCAAAATTTCAATTTGTCTGGAGACACTTTTAATCCTCCATCAGCTAAATGATTTAGTAAAGCTATGGTATCTACCTCACAAGCTTCACGTGTCTTTGATGCCACAAGTAAGTCATCAATATATTGCACCAAAACTGAATTTTCAGGCATTGTCAAACTTTCCAGAGATTTCTTCAGCAATTGATTAAATATTGAAGGGTTCTCTGTATACCCCTGTGGAATTCGGCACCATGACAAAATACGCTGTCCAAACCGAAATGCAAAAATCGGCTGGCTATCATGATGCAACGGAATCGAAAAGAATGCATGGCACAAATCAATTACTGTGTACCATTCTGCATCATGAGGAATCTGATACAAAATCACTGATGGATTTGGCACAATGGGACAACATGATACCACAATTTTGTTAACTTTTCTCAAATCCTGTACTATTCTGAACTTCCCATTAGGTTTCTTCAGTCCCATTATAGGTGAATTACATGGGCTACTCAATAACTCCCTTAACACCCCTTGCTGAATCATTTTATCAATTATGGGTGTTATCCCTTCAATCATTTCTGGTGTCAGTCTGTATTGTGGGATGTTAGGAAAAGATATTCCTTCTTTCACTGTGATCTTTACTGGATCTACATTTTTCATCAAACCCACATCTTCTCCAGTAAAGTCCCAAACTGCTGCTTTCACTGTGTGTCTCAATTCTTGAGGTAAGTCGTCTGGATTAAACACAGCATATGTTCCAATAGCCTCATTTTCTCTATTGTCTAAGGTCACTCTGTATAAGACATCTTCATCCGGTGTCTCAAAGGATATTCCATCTGGAGTACAAAAGATTGTGCAATTCATTTTACACAACAAATCCCTACCTAACAAATTTACTGGACTAGTTTCACATACTACAAACCTGTGCATGTCTGAAAATGTCCCTATCCTTACCCTTACTGGTTCAGTAAGACGAGTCTTAATCTGTGTATTAGATACACCAACCACTTGGATTGCTTCGTCCGAGAGAGGAAGATTCTTTATATCTGCTGACCTGACAGTTGATCTTGTAGCTCCTGTGTCTTCTAAAAAAGTAACACTTTCTCCATTGATTTTCCCATCTACAAATGGTCCCGCCTGGTCTATTTCTAGAGTTGCTCCAAGTATGCACTCTTCCTCCTCTCTTCGGCACCGTCAGAAGTTCCCTTCAGACTCACTTCCCTCATTCCTTAGCCAATATTGTTGTACAGCATTTGTACGTCTTGGTTTGTTTACCTGTTCTTCATTGCAGAATCCCGAGTCTTGATTATACTTCTGGGATCCTCTATTCTGTGGCAAGGGCGGCTTTGGCTCCTGATTCTGCTGCTTGGCAACCTTCTGCTGTTGCTGCGGATGATTACACCCCTCGTCCTGCACCTGTGAATTCAAGGGTGAATTGTCATTACTAGCAGATGGTGGATTCCTACACTCGGATTTCCAGTGCCCTAATTTTCCGCAGTTGTGGCATGGAAATTTCTTTTTCGCCTCTTCAATGTTTCCCTTTCCTTTTCCTGTACCATATCTGGGTCTATTTCCTGGATTGCTCGCTTGTTCAACCAACTGTGCTTCTTGTCTTTCTGCAACCTTCACTTGTGCCCACATTGCCTTTTCCTTCAGCTTTCTTTGCTTCGCTTCAATTTCATCACTGAAGTATTTTGCATGTCTCAAGATTTCATCGATCTTCTTACTCTGCCAGTCGACTGTGTGCTCCCTAATCATTTCACTGATTTCTGGTCGCAAGCCATATACAAACCTATATACAAAATGGCTCAAATCCTTGTCACCCAGATGTTCATCTCCACTGAACTGTTTAAAAGCCAGTATTAACCTTTCATAAAAGGCATGAACTGATTCTTTCGCTTCCTGATGTGTTCGATCTATCTTAACCCAATCTGTTTCCTTTGGAGGTACTTTGCTCTTCAAGAACACTATGACCTGTTCGTATTTCTTCATGACCTCCGGATCTGGAGCTCCTGTCTTTGGATCTCTCGGATATTCTTTAGTGGGCCAATCTATGACTATTTTACATTCTGCCCACAAGTCTGCTGGTACAATTATATCAAACAGACTATTCAGGTCAATCCACAGCACTTTTGACAGTTTCACAAATCTGTCAACCTGCCTATACCACTCAACAGGCTTCTCTCTTAGTCGAGGGAAATCATTCGTAAATGACAAAATATCCTGTCTGGTCCATGGGACATGTACATAACCTCCTCCTGGAATCTCTCTCATGGGATATGCTTCTACTGTTTTTTCTTTTTCTCTCATGGGAAATGTAAAGTAAGTCCTGCCCACTGTATCTTCCCTTTTCTTATACCATCTATCTTTCCACTTTTCCACATCTCCCCATTTCCGCAGTAATCCAATCATTTCCTTAATCTGCCCTATTCGGCCGACATCATTCAGATTCTCAATATCCTTGTCTGTAAAATCTACTCGGTAAGGCTTCTGTAAAGCTTTTACCTTGTCCATATCAATTCCCATTTCACTTGCTATCCCTTTCAACCTATCATGTGTATTCTTAGCCCTCCATGTGTTGCTTTTGCACATAAATAACAACTCTCCATCATGATGATCCTTTAGCGTTTCCATAGGAATTGTTCCCATTATAAGCTCTTCCAATTCTATACGTAGTCTAGCTACATCTATTGCCTGAGAATCCTTTTCCTTCCTTTGCAAATTTTTCAACCAGTCATTTAAATCTTCAGCCGTTATCCCTGTAGATTTCTCTGTACTTACTGGTTCTGCCATCCTCTGTGGTTCTAAGATTGATCCTCCAATCATACCATTCCTGTCTGTACAACCAGAATTCAATCCTGAGTTAGTCTGCACATTTAACTCTCCACCACATATGGTATGTCTCCACTGATTTTCTCCTGTTCTCATTTCCAACTGTCCTGGAGAACTAACCAATCTGTTTCCCACGTATGGAACCGTCAAACCACTTTCACCCGTCCTCTGCTGATCAAAAATAGGCATAACCGGACCTATGGTTACAGGCACTGTAACAGCTTCCAAATTCTTAGTTAGTTCTCTGATTTTCTCTGTTAATTCAAATGTAGTTGTCGCTAATTCTCTTGTCTTTTCGTCCTCAATTTCGTTCTCCCTTTCTCTCTCTCGCTCTCTCTCTCTTTCTCTCTCCGCGAAAGAGCTACTGCTTTTCAAATCAGGTGTCATAACTTCCGTCTTTATGATCTGCAGGGTATCTCTCATTGGGGTAACTACTGGTGTTCCTACTTCTGGTTCTCGCCTATATGGGGGTGGCCTCTTATAGAACATGTCATCCAAGACTTCATCCTCAGACTCATTTGCCCCATACCTCCTTGTTTCCACATTATGTACTTTTTCTGTACATTTCCTCCCTTCTGTTTCTTCAACAGTTTTCACAGGATATAATCCCTCAGTCATACTAGCATCTCGCCATCTCCTCATTCGATCATGATGAGTTTCACGATCATATTTCCTCCCAAATATATATCTATAATTACCTCCACTTCTCTGTTTTTCTCGCTCATGCACTTCATCTTCCCATTCTACCAATGCCTCGAACTGCGTTGGCCTTGGCCTGGGCTCTAAACTCATCATTTTTTCCCGTAAATTTCTTAACACGGCCAGATTAAATGAACCATGTTCCGGGAATGCTAAAACTCCATCTTCCCTAGTGTACTTTGCCCAATTGTCTAACCAAATACATGTATGATACCCATATTTCGCAACCATGAAGGATGCGGGGGTTCTTGTCGGAGGAAGCAACTCTCCTTCTCTAGTTACTATATCCTTATCTTTGTCAAACCAGGTTTTTATTTTACTGAACAAAGATTTCTTTTTCTTCTCCTCAGTATGGTAATACATTTTCGGGTTTACCACAACTCCCTACTCTTTTCTACAACTGTACGATCTTTTGTCCAATAACAGCGCGATTCACACTAACGCACCAATCCTGGAGCGTCTACGTCACTGTCTCAGTGCACAAATCCCAGCGCGACTCACACTAACGCACCAATCCTGGAGCGTCTACGTCACCCTGTACACCTTCCAACCTCTGCGCGGCGCACATTGACGCACCAATCACAATGCTTTCACTGTTCTAACCCACTGTCCAATAACAGCGCGGTCTTCCTGACGTCAGCAGTCGCTGCAGCAGCTCCTGCTCCTGTCTTTTGTCACTCGTCTACCCCTCCTTTACAAAAACTTCCTGGTAGACTTTGTTTGTTTCAGAATCTACAAGTCTAGTAGTTACAACATATAAACATCTCCATTGTCTGCTCCGCTAACCACAGAATAGTAAAGATCTTTCCCACGAGAATCCCGCTTTTTCTCTAGAACAGCGCTTACCTCTGCTCCACTACGGAATTGTTACTTTCATTGACAATATAGCACATCCCTCTACTCTGCCCTTCTAACATGCATCCATTAACTGTTTCCTCCCGGAATAATCCTAGGAGTTTCACGATCAACTAAATGCCTATACATTCACACACTTTCACACAGAAAATGTAGTACATTCACACAGAATCCTGTCTTTCCCAAGAACAGCGAACAGTCGGTCCTGCTACAGAATTATAACACACGTTAACAAAGCAGCGCTTACCTCTGCTCCGTCCTTCAAACAAGCTCAGAGAATACCTATTACCTTCCTAGTGATAAGCGTTATTGGAAATCCCAAAAGGATCCCTGATACCTAAGACCAGAATTTCACAGATAACCTTCGCTACCATACACACTTCTCTTATACAGGAAATATGTTTCTAGTAGCAACACACGGCGATGTCACTGAATCGAACCCAGACAATGCGACGCGCAACTTCAATTGCCACACGTTTTCCCCTGCATGCGTACAGGGCCAACAATTCCGCCTTTCCCGAGAGCAGCACTTCCCTCTGCCCTACTACGGAACCGTCACCGACTCCCTACATCCCAGAAGCCGTACACACTACATAAAACTCAAAACGACTTCAACATATAGTGTTAGTACATATATCAACATTAATCAATAACCAAAAAGCCTATGTACACGCAATTTACCAGATCAAGACAATAATCGAAACCATCATTCTACTACCAGGAAACTGGTGCAGATCGGAACTCTCTAATTCCCCCTTCTTCCACGGGCAGAGTAATTTCACAGTCATACACACACACATACATCATACGCTGGTGGGGCCCATTACACCAACATTCATTCTAATACTCTATCCGTGCCATGAATAAGGAGAAACACTTTCCAAGTACCTAATCAATCTGCACATACCTTGAGGTCAATGCGACCAGATCGGATTGTCTCAAGTCTGGTGAAACAATTTAAACACTCTGAATCTTTAATAACATATCAATGAAATAACCACCCAACACTGTAATTCAAACAAGTATTGTTTATCTAAATCGATTTGTATGGAAAGCCATTCAATTGCAAAATCATTATTCTCATATTTACCTATTCTGGCTAAAAGTTGTTCTCTAAGTCTGGTCCTTCAATAAAGAATTAAAGTCTCTTTAGCCGTCATGTAGAGTCACCGTCCTCTCCGTCAGCATCGGTCCTCTCATAGGTTCAGGAAGAAGTGGCGATACACCCTCTCTAGTCTAGTAGTATTTATACTAAATTTTACATACTAAAAGTTACAAACAGAGCTTTCAAACATCCGTTAGGCAGGAAAAGATGTCGTCTTGCAACATTAAAGAATCTTTGCATTTGGATATCTTGAAATTCAAAACAAGGAAATAGGAAGTTCATAACTAATTTGTTACTTCTACGGATGTCTCTTTTCTGCAAATGTATCACTCGCAGTGCAACCACTACAAGTTTGTCAAATTGAATTGTTCATTTGTGACAAAAGTTCACTTCCAGGGGAATCTGGCAGACGTCCTGGATTTGTCATCTTTTCATGGCTTTTCAGTTCAAGCAGAGGCCAGGGTCACAATCAGCGCGAAGCCTCTTTTCATATTTCATCTACTCAAATGCAGGCTGTAGATGGTGGCCATTTTTCAACGGGCCACAATGGACAACTTAATTAAAAAGAAACACAAAACAACGTTACTGCATTGAATTGATTATACAGTGTTAATCCCCTGCTAATACCCTTATGTGTGTGTATTTATCTAGCCATTTGCGACATCAAAAGCCATTAATGCATATCAATTAAAAGCGTAAACATATAATAACATCACATAAGCAACATTCATTTAATGAATTTGCTCACCAATTTAATTCACTTATTATTTTAGCCATGCAATTGCCTTCCCACGTGTAATCCTTTTGTTAATAAGGTTGGTTAATCAAAACTCGACAAGTTTCTAGTACTTAATAATTAATCATTAGTAATTTTAGTAATGACATATAAAAATGAAACTGATATTTGGGTTTAAAAAGAAAACCCTGCTCCAGCAGTAGCACTCTAGTTCCTCATTAGATCACTGTAGCAAAGCTA
Organism: Triturus cristatus; assembly: GCF_964204655.1. Classification (NCBI taxonomy): domain Eukaryota; kingdom Metazoa; phylum Chordata; class Amphibia; order Caudata; family Salamandridae; genus Triturus; species Triturus cristatus. The sequence goes on along the minus strand of NC_140588.1, from coordinate 77,186,853 downwards.
CTGCTCACCATGGAAGTCTGCTGCTGCTATTCAAAGTGCATGTTTCAGTCTGCATGTCAGAACTTTTTAATGAAATAGAAGAGGATTTGAGAAGTCAAAATGTGCCCTAAGTTTTCTTTCTGCAGCACTAATCATAATTTCTATGGTAAAATGAACCCCCTCATTTTGTTCCTTTGCAAATTAAATGTTTTAAATGTTACCACTTTATTCCAATCAAGATGGCTTCAGGTGTGCCATACCTTTGTCATAAGTTAGACTGTTAGCACTCTAGTTGTTCTTTAAAACACTCTGGGATTTCTGTCATTGGGCTATACTTGGGCTACATCTCGGTGATATTTGTGCTACATTTGGGCTCTTTTGTCTCTGGTGGCCATCTTGGGAACCTTGTTATGAAGATTCCTAATTTCCTCATTTACTGCAGTCTCCTCAGTAGGCATTCTGACAGTTTTTTACTTTGATTCAATGAAGAAGGCATTCAGATGTGTCACACATTTGCCATAAATTCAAAATGTTAGCACTCTAGTCGCTCATTAGATCACTGTAGTAAAGCTACTGCTCACCAGGGAAGTCTGCTGCTGGTATTGAAAGTGCATGTTTCAGTCTGCATGTCAGAATTCTTTAATGAAATAGAAGAGGATTTGAGAAGTCACTCAAAATGTGCCCTAATTTTTCTTTCTGCAGCACTAATCATACATTCTATGGCAAAATGAACCCTCTCATTTTGTTCCTTTTTAAATTAAATGTTTTAAATGTTACCACTTTATTCCAATCAAGATGGCTTCAGGTGTGCCATACCTTTGTCATAAGTAAGACTGTTAGCGCTCTAGTTGTTCTTTGGAACACTCTGGGAAGCTGCAGTAGAACACAAAGGAATCAACTGACAGTCTCTGCCCTTGTTGGATGTACATGTTTTACTGAGAATGTCAGAATTCATTCTCACATGACTGAGAAAGATAATGTGAATTTACAGAAAATATGCTCTCAGTTTAGCTTATAGATCACCTTCCAAACCTCTGTGGGAAAAGCATGTGAAAATAGTTTTCTCTCAAACATGATTTATGATATCCCAGCAGAAGGCTTTTTCACATGGTAAAATCACCTTAGAACATACCACAATTCCTAAAATGAGTATGGTACCATCAACAAATGATTTATAATGTAACTAAAGTCTTAAAACCTTCTATTAACTGCAATGCTTTTTAATAAGGTGTTATCATGTATATTGGTCCCAAGATGGCTGCCAACACTTCTTGGATGAAGTGCTGACAGCCAATCAGATCTCACAATGAGATGTGTGATTAGGCTCCGCCCAGATATGTATATGATTTTACTTTTGATTTTCACAGGAACTACGGAACGGATTTACACCATATATGCAAAAGGCACATGCCTGACCTAAGGACTACCTCTTTGCCAAATTTCACGTAATTCTGTTCAGCCGTTCGGGCTGTACCTTCGACTAAAGGTCCTATGGAAAAATGCATGGGGAAAACGCGTTTTGGGCCCCCCCTTTTTCTCAGCCCCCGCTTGACGAATCACCCCGAGCCTTTCAGGGTAGGAGCTGAACGGAGCGCCCCATTTGTTTTGAAAATTTCGCAAGGATTCGTCAACCGGGCCCAAAGTTATTCAAAATAGAATTTTGAGATTTCCTATGGAAACTAGGTTGTAACTATAACTATCTACTGGCGACCGCCAGTAGATAATATATATATATATATATATATATCCACTGAAAACCACTGGTTTCAGGGACGTTATAGGCAGTCTGACGTTTTACTCATTCAAAATAAGAGAAATTCAGCCGTTATAGTTAGTTGAGCTAACTATAACTCGCGCCCTGCAATGCACTGCAGATGACATCACATATTACATCACTTATGACATGGTCAGTGACATCACTCAAGACATCTCAAATGACATCACTGATGACGGGGAAACATCGTTTACATCGTATTCAGTACAACGCGATGCTGTTACATTGCGGTCATTACAACGAACGCGATGTAACCACGCGATGCCATTACAACGCAAGTCTTTACATCGACTTGCGCTAGATGGCGTGCTAACATTACAAATAGTGTAGTTTACTATCCCAACACCTTCCCTACTGTTAAGTGGACTGGAGTTGGAATAGTAAATTACGCTTTTCTAATGTTAGCACGCCATCTAGCGCAAGTCGATGTAAAGACTTGCATTGTAATGGCATAGCGTAGTAACATCGCAGTCGTTGTAACGAATGCGATGTAACTGCATGCGTTGTAATGACTCGCGTTGTTACGTCATACATCCCTGATGACGTCATCCAGTGATCAAGTGTTTCTAAAAAGTTTAAGAATTATATATATGATATATATGTATGCGGTGTGAGTATCTTCTCTTAGCCGCCGGGTGTTGCAAGTGGTCACGCGCACAGCGTGTTGAATCATTTTTTGTCATGGCTTTGTCAAGAAACGTGAAACGATGTGAGGCGGCAGATAAAATGTTTGAAAATTACAAAGACAGTGTTAAAATTGGACCAATTGTATTGGAAAGTAATGATGATACAGCTCCTAACAAACGGCAGTTGTGGGACCGTCTATGGAAAGCTCTCAAAATGGAGCAAAACAAATGGTGGGAAGTGACAGCGCTCCAAAAATACATTGATGTGGGGCAAGTACCAAGAGGTTTAAGGATCTTTGTGACCCCCACCTTTAATGATCCAGACCCAGAACTTATCAGCGACTGGGCAGCCAACAACCACAACTGCTCGACTATTATGTTGGGTCTGCTGGTTAAATATGCAAGGAAGGATGTAGAATGACTTGCAGATGAAATTGATAACATCACTAAACAGTTGAAAGTCATTTGTGGTCAAGATGACTTTCAAAAAGAAATGGAGAAACTTGATGAGAAATTGAGCAAAATTGAGGAAGACATAAAAATCAAAAAACAAAGGAAATTCCACAGAGACCTCATTGATTATCAAAAAGGACAGGTGTTCACCTTTGCGAAAAAATACGACAGATTACGAGACACCCACACTATCACTGATACTGTTAATGTTGAACAGATAAGAAGACACACCAATGAAACGGGTGAAACAAGTGACAACTTAAGAGAAGAAAGTATTGTCAGCGAAAGCGACATCTCTAGCATTTCAGGACGTGACGGGGTAAAAGAACGTATTTTAACAGAATTCACACTAATGGCAAAGGGAAGAATGACAGCCAACAGACAAGTATCAAATCGAAGTCGTGGAAGAGGAGGCAGAGGCGTGTCAAGAGGAAGCAAAACAACATTAGGAGATTTGGGAAGCCCGGTGGGAAGTCGGACAAGGAGCCAACAACAAAAGAAATGATGCAACAGAATACAGTGATAAACCTCTCGAAGCGTCCACTGACCGACATTGAGGTAGAGATCCTTTCTTTGGGTTTATCTTTTTGTCCATCGCAGAATTTTAACTACACTCAAAGTCGCATAGATTTATTTTATTTCACACGCAAACTTAGGATTAAGAAATGGTTTGCGACTAAGGCAATCGTACACAAGATTGAGTGTTGTTGATGACCCTAGTACAATCAGCATAGGAGATGTTGAATTATTGAATACTTTGAGGGGGTTGGAAGGTGATAATGAAGAGGTCAATTTGGATGTCAATACACGTACTGATTTGAGCGCAGGTACTAGTTTTAGACCTAAATCAATTTTCCTTCCACAAATCAAAAATGACTCTATTGATGTATTTGAAAGAGGGGTAATGCAAGAATTTTTGAAATTATCCAGAAAAAGATGGTATGGAAACAATAATTTATCTGACACCCAAATGAATGCCATTGAAAGCCTAAAAAATTATCGCACCATAGTCATAAAAAAAGCTGACAAAGGTGGGAATGTGGTGGTTTTATCACGGGAGATGTATGTCAATGAAGGTATGAAGCAGTTGACTGACCCAGATAAGTATGAGGCAAGCAGTAAAAAAGAATATGAGAAATCTGCTCAGTCTTATCAAGCACAACTTTTGGTCTGGTTTGAGAAAGGTATTCTAGAGAAAGAAGAATATAATTTTCTTGTATGTAAATATCCCAAATTACCGGCATTGTATCTGCTCCCCAAAATCCACAAGGACAGACAAAATCCCCCAGGCAGACCCATTGTTTCATCTAGGGGAAGTTTTCTGGAGAACACATCCAAATACGTGGATTTTTTTCTCCAGCCATTTGTACAAAAATTGCCATCTTACATTAAGGACACGGGGGACTTTCTTAGACTCCTCAATACAATACAATGGGAAACTCGGTATAAACTTTTATGCCTTGATGTTATGAGCCTCTATACCTGCATCCCCCATAATTCAGGTATACAAGCTTGCCAACAGAGAGAAAGATCAGCCTCATTTACTTTGCACACTGAAATGTTAACCTCAATGATGCTCAGTTGTTTAACACTAAACGTTTTCATATTTGATGAGAAAATCTACAGGCAGACCCTAGGAACTTCTATGGGCAGTTGCTTTGCTCCTTGTTTTGCATGTCTCTAGAAAGCACCCTCTTCCGCAAAGAAACAGAAGGCAACAGCCTATTACATGCGAGAAGCTGCCACCCGAAAAAATCTGATCCATAGCATTCCCTTGGGTGAATTTTTGCGCGCGAAATGCAATTGCAGCACTGACTACAGTTATTACCTAGAAGAAGAAGCTATGACAAAAAGATTTCTCCAGAGAGGTTACACCAAAACAGTCATTAGAAAAGCTAAAATTGAAGTCAGGGACCGTAAGAGAATGGATCTTTTGGCTAAGGCTAGTGTAGAGGCTGTCAACCTTGATGACAAGATAAGATTTATAACTACTTTCAGCAGACAAGCTCAGCAAGTAAGACAGAGCCTGAATAAGTTTTTGAATGTGCTTTCCACTGATAAAGACCTAGCTTCACAAGTGGAAACATACCCTCAGATCACATACAGAAAGGCAAAATCTTTAAAGGATGCCATTTGCAGGACATTAGAGCCATCTAAAGAGAATAATTCTAACATTAAGGGTTTTTTCACATGTCGCAATTGCAAAGCATGCAAATATAGCAAAAATTGTAAAGAGTGTAAATTATCACCTTCATGCAAACCATTTATAATTCAAAAACACCTATCCTGCAATACAGATCATGTGGTGTATGCTCTCCAATGTCCTTGTAAGAAGACATATATAGGAAGCACATTACATAAAGCCAAAAAGCGAGTACTAGAACACTTTAGAGCCATACAAAATGGTGATAAACAATATCCAATGGCTAGACATTTTCAGACAGCCCACAATAAAGATGAAAGATTACTATCTGGATTCAGTTAATGTCAACTTAAGAGGAGGTAATCGTGTACAAGATTTAAGACGCTTAGAATCACGGCTGATTATTCAATATCGCACAATGACTCCTGAAGGACATAATTGTGACGAGGAATTATCTGTACACTTGGGATAGAAGCCCATAGTAGTTGACACAGATTCAAATGAGAACTTCATAAGAAACTCTGAAAGTAAAATTAAAAGTTAAGCAAGTTAATAAAGTTTACAGCCAACTAATTTTGCCATAACCCTCTCCCACAAATCCTGCAAGCTTTCTCTACATCCATGTCCCTGTAATGTGCAATAAATTTTAACGAGACTCAAGATGATAGGCGTTTTTAACGAGTTGTATACATAAGATCTTTTCAAGAATATAACATAAGTTTCTAGGGGAACTTATTTAACACTGTTCCTTTTAATGGCCTGTGGCATCACATATTTTTTGTATGTTTATGTGTATCTGTTTGTCCATGCTTTAGCTATGGAAACTTATGGATTATTGTTGGTTTTTGTTTAGATCGCAGAATTGTTGGATTAGGAAGCAGTCATAAAAAGGATGGAGTTCTGTTCATTGTTATTGAAGATCAGCCATGTTTTCGTCCGACACCTTTTATATACATTTATTTTGAAGTATACAATGATTGCCCACTGGGGCTTAATTAAATTTTGAGTGCAACTCAAGTTAAGATTAATCAATTCTAAGAGGGGAACAAAACATTTTTTTCTTTGGGTTTAATTGAATGGACTAAAAGGCAAAAAATGAAAAGAATAATGAATTTCAGAACTAATCCAAGTGACTATGTATTTTTCCATTATAAATGAAGAGTGTGAGAAAAATCATTTAAACCAGCAATTATCATGTTTTCCATTTTTTAGATAACATTTCATGTATTTGTTACATTTATTCATTTTTCAAAAAGACTACTTGAGTGATGTTAAACTCTTTCAAGTCTGTTTTCTATCACCATTTGTCACATGACTGTTTGTTTACTTAAGCAGATTGGCTAACGATACCTGTACTCGTGATCAAGGGGTTGTCCCCGAAACGCGTTGGGTTGTGTGCGAAGCGACAATAAATCACCGCTTTTTGCAACTTTATGGTCTTCGGCTATCGATTTAACCTCTTCAGTGCCCCGCCCTTTCCCCGCCCTGTGCCGGGCCTTTCATTAGCGGGCGGGGTTCATGACGAGATAGTCTCGTCATGGGCACAGCGCAACCGCGCTCCATGACGAGACTATCTCGTCATGGGCACTGAAGGGGTTAAAGGAGAAAGGAATCAACATTTGCTTTGGATATATATATATATATATATATATATATATATATATATATATATATATATATATATATATATATACCCCAAAGTGTATTGAAGAATCAGTGGGTGTATGAGTGTCTGTATGGATGATTTAGCGGGTGCGTGACTGACTGCATAAGTGAGTGATTAAACTTGTCTTAGTGAATGTATGGGTGAGTGACTACTCTGTGTGTATAAGTCTGTCAGCTGGTGTGTAAGTGACTGCATGGTTTGATGAGTAGGTACATGAGTGTTTATATGGGTTATTGATTAGTTGTCTGAGTACCTGTATGGGTGCCTGGGTGTCTGTGTGGGTGGGTTCGTGTGTATGACTCCCTGCATGGATGTGTGAATGGTTGATTCACAGGGTGTGTGGGTTCATGAGTGCGTCTGCAAGAGCCTGTATGGGTGAGTGAGTAAGTGTGCGTATGCCTGTGTTGGTGAGTAATTGGAGGTCTCAGTGGTGCTTGTGTGAGTAACTACAGATATAAAAGGCAGGATATGTGAGTGTTGCATTATATAAGTGACTGTATGAGAGAGTGAGTGATTGTGAGAGTGGCTGTATGGATGAGTGTGTGCTTGTGTCACTGATTGTATAAAAGAGTATTTATTAGTATCTGTATGAATAAGTGGGTGTATGAGTGCATATGTCAGTAGCTGCATTGATGAGTGACTGCGTGTATGAGCAACTGTATGGGTGAGTGAGTGGATGTGTGTGTAGACCTATGAATCAGTGGATGGGTATGTACTAACTGGTATTGGGGTGTCTATGGTTTGGAGAATGGTAGTCTGTATTTTAGAGAGGGTGTATGAAAGTTTATATTAGGGTGTGAGTAGGTGCATCAGAGACTAAGAGAATGATATCATCAGTGATGTCACTGACCATGTCATGAGTTACGTAATATGTGACGTCATCAGCAGTGCATTGTGTGATGCGAGTTATAGTTAGCTCAGCTACCTTTAATGGATGAATTTCTCTGCTTTTGCACGAGTGAAATGTCAGACTAACTATAATGTCCCTGAAACGTGTTTTATTTCAGTGAATATCTACGTTATTTAAATGCTCATTTCTAACTATAACGTCCCTGAAACCAGTGTTTTTTCCAGTGAATTTCTAAGGTTTTTAAAATGCTAATTTCTAACTAAAAAGTCCTTGAAACCTTTGTTTTTTTCAGCGAATTTCTAAGGTTTTTTTAAATGGTGAATTCTAACTATGCCTAGAAGGGAAAGACATGTGCAGAAAGAGGTAGAAAGGCATTGAATGAAGCAAGAGAAGTGTTGAAAGAGGCAAGAGAGGTGCGGAAAGAGGCAAGAGAGGTACAGAAGGAGACAAGAGAGGTACAGAAAGAGGAAGAAAGGTGTAGAAAGAGGCAAGAGAGGTGCAGAAAGATGAAGAATAGCATAGAAAGAGGCAAGAGAGGTGTAGAAAGAGGCAAGAGAGGTATAGAAAGAAGAGAGTGAGTTACAGAAAGAGGCAATAGAGGTACAGAAAGAGGCAAGGGAGATGCAGAAAGAGGAAGAAAAATGCAGCAAGAGGCAAGTTAGGTGCAGAAAGAGGCAAGAGAAGTGCACAAAGAGGCAATAGAGGTGCAAAATAAGGCAAGGGAGGAGAAGATAAGATGTGCAGAAAGAGCCAAGATAAGTACAGAAAGAGGTAAGAGAAGTGCTGAAAGATGCAAGAGAAGTGCAGAAAGAAGCAAGAGAAGTGAAGAAAGAGGCAAGATAAGTACAGAAAGAAGAAAGAGGTGCAGAAAGAAGCAAGAGAGGTACAGAAAGAAAAGGGTGAGGTGCAGAAGACTAAAGAGAGCTGCACAAAGATGCAAAAGAACTGCAGAAAGAGGCAAGAGAGGTACAGAAGGAGACAAGAGAGGTACAGAAACAGGAATTAAGGTGTCGAAGGAGGCAAGAGAGGTGCAGAAAGATGAAGAATGGCACAGAAAGAGGCAAGAGAGGTGCAGAAAGAGGCAAGAGAGGTGTAGAAAGAGGCAAGAGAGGTTCAGGAAGAAGACATATATGTGTAGAAAGAGGCAAGGGGTGCACATAAAGAGGCAAGTGAGGTGCATAAAGAGGCAGGAGAAGTGCAAAAATAGGTAAAAGAGGTGCAAAGAGAGGCAAGAGAGGTGCAGAAAGAAGCAAGAGAGGTGCAGAAAGAGGCAATAGAAGTATAGAAAGAAGCAAGAGAACTGCAGAAAGAGTAAGAAAGGTACAGAAAGAGTAAGAAAGTTACAGAAAGAAGCAAGAGGAATGGAGAAAGAAGCAAGAAGAAGGGCAGAAAGAATCAAGAGAGGTACAGAAAGAAGCAACGGAGGTGCAGAAAGAAGAGAGTGAGGTACAGAAAGAGGCAAGAGGAGTACAGAAAGAGGCAAGAGAGATGCAGAAAGAGGAAGAAAAGCACAGCAAGAGGCAAGTTGAGTGCAGAAAGAGGCAAGAGAAGTGCACAAAGAGGCAAGAGAGGTGCAAAATAAGGCAAGAGAGGTACAGAAAGAGGAAAGAAAGGTGTGAGAAGTTGGCCTGATATATGCTGTCCACTAGTTATAGTGGGCACCCTGTATCAGTCCAAAAAAACCCTTATGGTGAATAGGTCAAAGGCAACCTTTATTGAAAGTTATCCTAGTGGTAGCTATGGAGAGCAGCCTTCAGGCTAAGTCTTGAAGGAATGTAAAGCAGCTTGTTTTACCAGTCTATAATCTCTTGAATTATCAAATGAAAGGACAGCCACACCAGGTATATATTTAAAATATATGTATTTAAGATAAAACACACCCCTCTAGTCTCTTTATGAGGCTAGAGTTCGAAGTACTTAATTTACAAGTTAGCAATCAACAGTAATAGCACAAATACACGTTTGGACCCTAGGGGCGTACCAAACCATATACCAAAAAAGTGGTATAAGAACCACGACTAAACTTGACACAAAACCTAGAGCCTGTAGAATCGCTGGGACCCCAAAAAACCTCCCAAGGTAGTGACGCAGGAGACCCAAGGGGGCCACCCATGTGCAGTGTGTAGACACAACCGCGGGTTCCCGTTAGCTTCTATGGGCAATGTCGCGGTTGGAAATTTTAAGATTAGGGACACTTAGAATTGAGTCAGGACCAAACCCTTTTGGACTTAGGAAGTTTGAGGGCTAGCTCCCACTGGAGCACCGGAGTACTTGTGTTACCTCACCCAGGGAAGCCGGGTGCATAGGTGTCTTTTGGTGTCGGGTTGCGTCGTCGATTTCAATGGAAGCTGGCGAAGAAGTGTCGCTGCCGTGAAGAGGAGAAGGGTCCGAAGCGATCCAAGCCTGGATCTAGGATGGAAGGAACCTGAAAGCAGAGGGGACAGGGTCTGGGACAGAAAGCAGAAAAATGTCATACATTTACCCCAGTACAGAGATCTGGGCCTAAATCCATATTTTTTTTGCTCACCATGCCATTCCAGTTTGAACCCGGCCATATGCAAATCAGTCTTCAACCTGTGCCTCATGGGAACATGCCAGCCCGAACTGCCAAGCCAGGTCCTCCCTGGACTGGAAACAAACATCCATGAGGCACAGGGTAAAGACTGATTTGCATATGGCCATGTCTGAACTGGGGTGGCATGGTGAGCAAAATAACGATGGATTAAACCCAGATCTGTGACTGGGGGTGAATGTTTTGCCAATGTGCAACATTTCATCCATCATATTGTGTGTTTTGCTGTTTGCCCTATGTGAGAAGGGTATGCCCAGACGTGGGTTCTGTGCTCACTATGCCACTGGAGTTAAGCTATTCTGGCTGAAGAGGGGTGAAACCCCGAAACCGGTCTTAAGATGCTTGATTCCAGTCCAGGGAAGACATTGCTTGGCAGTTCGGGCTGGACTGTTCCCATGAGGCACAGGGTCAAGACTGATTTGCATATGGCCATGTCTGAACTGGGGTGGCGTGGTGAGCAAAATAACGATGGATTAAACTAGGGGTGGGCGGAATTTGCGAAATTAACTTTCGCAAATTATCGCGAAAATGCTGAAAATCTCCGCAAACACGCCGGAAATATCGCGAAGACGCGGAAGTTTTTTCCCCGCCTGTTCGCGGTATTTTTTGCGTGATCGCGGGTCGCCAACTTACCCATGTGGTTTCTCAAGGGCGCAGCCATCTTGTTTTCACTTGTCCCGCCCTCTCGCGATGCTTACTTCCTGTTCCGGGTCGCGCAATGCATGTTCGCACACGTTCGCGGTCGATATTTCCTGTTCGCGACCGCTTTTACTTGATCGCGTTGCTTTTTGCTTGCTCGGGGAGAAAATATCGCGCGAACTTGCGCACGCGGTCGCAATGGGCGCGGCCATCTTGTTTTTCACTCTATTGCATGGTTCTGGGGCCTGATTTTCAATCCTCCCAAAATCTTTTCAATCCTTTGTTTATAGCCACCTTTTTTGGATCTTTATTACTTATTATTTCTCTAACTATTTTCCTGCTTCTATATTTTTGATTTTTGTCTACTTTTTTTTTGTTTTTTAGCTACTTTTTCTCTTTCTATAGCCTGCTATTTATTTCCTTTACTCCTTTATTTATTTTACCTTTTCTTTCCCGCCCCGTTCCCAGAACCATGTCCAAGGGTAGGGCTGTTCGCCGGCGCAGCCAGAACCGCGACCGCCTTCCTTGCGGAAGGCGGCGCCCACAAGGGGTGCAGGCACGGGCCTTATTTGAGGAGGAGGAGTTGGCTGCACTAATTTTCTTCGTGCAGCGCCACCTCCCCTCAACCCTGGCAGCAGGTGGCAGGCCTGGGTCCGGGTACGGCCTCCGGGAGCGTCGGCAGCGGTGGGGGAAGGTGCGCCGGGCAGTGTCGCGCATCTCTGGGGTCCGGCGCACCCAGGCACAGCTGACGCACCGGTGGTCCGACATCCTGGACCGTGAGCAGGACCTGCTGGACCTGCTAGGAGTGGAGGTCCCGGGGCTTGGTGAGTACATATTTAATTACTACAACTTTGTGTCTGTTCTTCTGCTCTGTGTTATATATTGCGAATATTTTTTTTCCTTCCAACCAGCTAGAATGTTGCTGCTTACAATACATTCCAGGTTAATAACGTTTAAAAGTCTTCTGTGATTATGGTGCTCTTCTGCGCTACTACTAATCTTACTTGTTTGCAGCTTTGCGTTTGCGCTTGCTTAGCGTGATTCTTTACGAGTTTATTTTAGAGAAATTAAGTTACGTAATGCTACCGTGACTCTAGTCCACTCCTTACTTTGTCCCGTCACTAATAGATAGGGGCGGATTGATGGTTAGGTACACTACTTTGTATGAGCTTCTAATTTGTTAGTGGTATGCGTGATGCCCCCTCACTCAGTTACGTGACGTGCTGCTAGTACGGCAGTCTTTAGAACCTTTTCTAGTTTGTTCAATGAGTTGTGGTAGGCTTAGCAGTTACTTAGCAGTAGCAGATCAGCATCAATCAAACCAAAATTTGGTGTATACAAAAAATGTACGTCATGTTCATGTGTCCTCCATGATTTGACCATACACATTGTTGAGGAATACAGTGGAAATGCATACTTAATGTACAATTGGCATGCCTGGAATAGGTGGGCTAGGTTGGGTGGTACGTTGTACTTAGGCTTAGTTGTAACTTAGTTTTCTGGAATCAGAATGGAAGACTGGATTACTGTTGATAAATAGTAACTTAAGTCGTCGAACTGCGAATCCCCCGATATTACATGTTGACTAGATGAGATCGGTCAATGTAGTTATTGCAATTGTTGTTTACATAAGTGTTTTTTGACCGTTGTTGAAAAATATTGTATTTGTTTGACACCATCCATCAATGTTTGTCTCTTTCTTATATCTTTCCTGTTCATCAGCACCCAGGGGCAGACCGACAGGGACTGGGCAGTCGGCGGGACAGGAACAACACCACCAGGAGGACACCGCTGAGGGCTCCTCTGCTGGCCCCAGTAAGTCTTCTTGTTTTTAATAATATTTCTTATTCCATAACTTTTACTGCCCCATATTTTTCCTGAACTATTGTTTGTTTCCAAATGCTATTTTTTTACCACCAATTATTCTTCGATCTGTACGATTTCATAAATCTTATCCCTGCCTCCGCTATGATGACTCTGAGTACTACTACTACTACATACTATCAGTTTGTCTGTACTGTAGTAGCTAGTCTTGCCCAGTTGGCCAGTGCCACTCTTTGTGAAAGGTTGTAATATAAAACTCATATTCACCAGTAGCTCGAGCCATTGAGTCCAATCCGTTGGGTCGTCGTCTTGTACTACTTTTACTCTTATTGATCTTGAGGCTTTGAAAATTCACAGCAACAACAGCCCTACCAGATTTATTACTATTTTGATATGATACCCGGTCTATAGGACATACTACTGTTGTAGGGATCTTGCACATACATTTGCACCAGAAAATAGGATGTTGGTGATGGTAGGTTGGACCTTCCTTGCACACCTCAATCAGAAATTCCGCACCCACCACAATTCCACTGCTTGACTATAGTACTGTCTTGTCATAACTATTAGGTCTCGGAACCCTCCCCCCAAGATACCCAACAAGTAGACAACCCAGAACATAACACAGGGCGGGCGAGGATGCGGCAGTTGCTGCCGATACCGACGATGGAGCGGTAGGGGGAGTGGCAGCACCAGTGGCAGGCGGTGGTAAGTTAGATTCATAATCCTTAACTATTGTTGAACTTGACAGCACACTCACTGCAAGGGTGTACTGTATGTATATGTATACTGTACAGTTGTGACTTAGGGCCCCATTAGGATGGTGGGCATATTGCCCCCGCCGGGCCGGCTGGAATTCACTGTCGACACCGCAGGGGCAAACCTCCGCCATCCCTGTAGAAATTATTCAGACCCCCCACATGTCGACCAGGTGGAAAAGGGTTCAATATGCCGGTGGTGTCTCTCTGAACACACCGCCATCCATATAATCTGCATTTTGGAATGCCTATGTGTGGCGGCATTGCGGTCCGCCACGGAAAGGCATGCAGACATTGCAGAGTATGCTTGGGTGCCCCCATGGAGGGTACCTACCTATGCTATGGTACCCCCTTTCCAAGCAAAACGTGACAGGCTCCGTGCGGGGCCCGTCATGTTGTGCTTGGAAAAGCAGCACAACATGCATTTTTAGCATTGCTTTCGGCACCGCCAACCAGAATGTAAAAAAAACAGGATGCGCCAGCCACTGTGCCGGGCGCATCATCCTAATTAATTGTCCCCACGGGACCCCCACCCTTTTTAGCATGAGGATGGTGGGTGGACAAAGTCCGCCCGCCATACGATATCGTAAGTAGTAAGCATGAGTTGTTGTGAACGTTTGAAGTGTGAACTATAAGACTAGAATCCCTTTAATTGGCATAGGAGCGGGAGTATTGAGTAACCAATGGCCTCATCTATCTAATTTCAACTCCGCTTTGAAAGTTTTATGGAGAAGAGCACCTGGTGCACTGTTCAACTAAAAAGTGAAAGACGGGTGGAAGGAAGAAGGACGGGCGCGATTTAAAATGTTATGTACTACTGTGCTTTATAGTGCTACTCTACCATGCCACTATGTGTATAAATAATTAACTTGTCTTACTGTTTTTCTAAGAGTATATTTTACAATTGTCTTGTTTTTTTCTTTTTGATACACAGCTACTCCTAAACTAAATCGAAGGGAGTTGGCCGCCAAGGCACGGCGCCGGAAGCTAGAGGCAATCCAGCGAGAATACCGGCAGCTGGTGGTCTTAGCCGAGGAGGAGGAGGAGACTGCGGCTGCAATTGGGGAAGCCTCCTCCCGTGGCCCGGGTCCCAGCCACCACCCTCCAGCGGTACGGCGCCACCGTCTGGCGGCTGCCCGCCGCCACCGTGCCATCTCCGGTGCCCCCCCCACTGTGGCTGCAACTGCCGCACCCTTAGACGCCGCGTCGCCCGTTTAGAGGGCGAGATGCGCCAGATGCGTGTCCTCCTCGAGTCCCGCCTCACCAGATAGTCCCTGTCATCCTGTTCTGCCCCTTTTTTAATTCTTGTTCTTAACTCGTTTGGGCGTTACAGACTTTTTTCTACTATGGACAGTGGTTGGGGTTAGGGAGGGGGGTGGGTCAGCTTTTGTGGGTTTAGTTTATTTTTGTTAGGGTAAATTAAATATATTTTTCTATGTTACATGCAATGTTGTTAATGTTTTGTAGGTGGGGTAACTGTTTAACATCACACTGTTTACTTGCTGGTGCATGGTCGCCCATAGCCTGTGTTTGATTTCAATAATTGGCTGACTGTATAAGACACAAACAGATAGATGAGAGACACACCTCACTCATTGACTGGTCCTTCTAGTACTTTCAGTCTGTCCTCTATTCTATGCATTCTTTGTACTGGTGTGTGAAAACGAAATCATTGACATGTCCATTATTAATTCTGCCTCCCCCAAACTTGTCTCTTACCGGTGCTTGATGTTTATGTCCAACTGTGTCACAGCACTGGCTGGATGGTGAAGATAGTTTCCTTTTTCATACATGCCGTGATTGGGGTGGTGGTGGTGGTGGTGGTAGTATAGTAGTAGTAGTAGACACTGGCAGGGCGGCAGCATTTCCAAAAAAAGAAAAGGAGACAGTCAATCGCCTTTGAGAGACTGTTAGAGGAGTAGTTGAATGAAGTACAGTACAGAACTTACCGAGCAACAATAATATGCTCAAATATTTGACAAAAAAACTGAATGGTGGTTAGGAGGATAGCCTACTAGACAGAGTTACAAACTATAGTTGTGTCGAGTCACTTGACTATGCCTACAGTCTAACAGTTAGTGCTGTATATGAGGAATGACAACAAACAAATCCAATCAATGCTGGCAATTCATGCTGAGGTATATGTTCCTTTGTTAAATAAAATAACCTCTGAAATATCCTACTCATGGGTGGCCAAGCAGAAGAAGATCATCGCTCTGCCTTGAAATTGAAGTAGTGTTGCTTTCACCACATCCGCCCCAGCAAGTGTGTGATTAAGTATTGGTGTACATTTAATTTAGTTACACCTCGACAATAAGTCACACAGCCCGGGGGAAGAGGGTTAGGGTTTGTTGAATGGATGGGAAGGGGGTTTTTGGGAAAGGTTTGACATAGAAAAACAGTATGCATACATAGACAAACAACAACAATCATTGAAGACTACCATACCCATATGTTAAGGGAGAAAAAGACAATGCATGCATGATGATGAGAGACCCGAATTACATACACTTCTAGTTCTTGTTCTGTTGTTCCGGCCTTAATACTTTAACACATAGCAAATAGAAATTTTAAATATTGGTAGGGAAGAAACGTAAACACAGAGCAAACCTAATGATGATAACAACTCCAAAAACACACTGTTGTAAAGATTGTATACAAGATATTAATCAAATTATTTAAAAGAAGATAAAAGTGGATACTGTTACTGTCTTATCCCGGTCAAAAATGTGGACTGGATTTGCATCTCGGCATTCCTCTTGCTCCTCTCGTCCATCAATCTTGGGTGTGTCGCCTCGCCACTGCCCGGCTGGAAAAAAAAAGGTGATGGATTGGTAAGGTAATTAATATGCATTGTAATGTTTTACAAAGTTTAGGGCAAGGCCCGGCCTGTAATTGTAGATGGAAAACCAAAGGGGATATTGAGAAAGAAAGTTAAAACAAATGCACAAGTGATGGTGTAATGCAACAAGAACACTTTCCGAGGTGGCATGTATGCATCATCTCTACTCTAGTCTGTTTCCAGCATTGACCTTCAACAGTAACAGGAGAGAGCAGGCCCACAGTGCTTAGCATTAGCACATCCTACGTTAACACTTTAGAGTCCTTTTTTTTTCTCTCAAAGAGTTGGACAAACGCAAAGCACATTATCCATTCCAAACATAGCATTTTACAGTTTAAGTTAGTAAAATCAATGCACTGCAGTCATCCCACCGCTACACTCTATTCAACTTCTACACAGACATTTGGGTCTGCTGTGGTTGTTGTTGACGTGTTTACCTTTAGGCTTTTCCGTTTTATGCCACTCCTGAAACATCCTCCTGACTTCATCATCATCTCTGATACTTTTACTGACTGACTGTGAAGATCGGCCTGCAGTATAAGTAAAATTTTAATGAAACAACAAGAGTAGAAATATAAATATTACTGACTTGAGTCATTCTTTATTGTGTACAGAAAGATAGATTACTGCTAGTACACTTTGACATCACTTTGTGCACAACAAACAAACAACGCAAACACAAAGACCGATAGCTCAGAGTCAGGTGTCCAATGCATGCCATTAATTGTCATCATTCATTACCTGTTCCTTCTCATCTTAAGTTAACGGGCCATCCCTTTTGCCATCATCATGATGGACGGTGCTGTTGTGTCACAGTCATTTGCATTGCACAGATTGAGCAAGTCCCCTTCCTGTATTGAATTAAAAGCAATGTATCACCAAGATGCAGGAGAAGTACACATTTCTTATTTGCAAGAAGGGGAAAATTGAATTCACCTTGAGTTAAGTTTAGTGTGTTCTGTAAAGTTGATTAGTGGCAGTGCACAATTACATAAATTCATGTGCAACAAACACAACAAAATCTACATCATTCAGTCTGTGACTCTGCGGCCAATGCATGGCATCAATCATTACCTGTTCCATCTTATTTTCAGTTAATGGCCAGTCTCTCTCGACTCTGAAAGGAGGATAGCTATAGTAGTCATCTGTTCCATCTTATCTTGTTAACGGGCCGTCTATTTCGCCATCATCATCATGGATGGTGCTGTTGTGTCACAGTCATACGCATTGTACAGATTGAGTGAGTCCCCTTCCTGTATTGAATTAAAAGCAATGTATCACCAAGCTGCAGGAGAAGTACAAATTTCTTATTTGCAAGAAGGGGAAAAATAGTGTGTTCTGTAGGAAGTTGATTAGTGGCAGTGCACAATTACATAAATTCATGCACAACAAACCCAACAAAATCTAAATCATTCAGTCTGCGACTCTGCGTCCAATGCCTGGCATCAATCATTACCTGTTCCATCTTATTTTCAGTTAATGGCCAGTCTCTCTCGGCTCTGAAAGGAGGATAGCTATAGTAGTCATCTGATTCATGGTCCACTTGTTTTGGAAGGACGAGGAAAGTTTGAATTTGTTGTTACCATCATCCAATCATCATTCATGAGGGAAATGGAATTGAGCAGGAGATTCAGTATGATCGAGCGGAGGAGCTGGATTCGGAGGCCTGTACTGTCAAATGGCAGACACCTGAAACTTGTATATTAAATTAGAAGAGTAGAAGACGGTGATAATGGATTTGTTGCGATTCACAAGTTTATAACCGGAACGACAGACACATAAACAAAGGGGGAAAAAAGGGAGGAAGACAGTAAGTGCGAGCCTAATTGTCAGGGAAGTATAGCTCGTCCTTAAACTCTGGGGGTTCTTCCAGTAGTAGGTAATCATCTGACACAATAATTCCGTCACCTGAGCCTCTATCCTCATCTTCCTCTGTTGATTTATGTATTGTGTAATTCGGTGGTATTAAGTGCTGATTCATTTTGATCGTTGTTAACTTCTCCACGTTTTTTGGAGATAGACTGGTCCTTCTCAATGTTACAATGGAACCAGCAGCACTGAAAACACGTTCGGAAGAGACACTTGCGACAGAGCAAGCCAGATAGCTTATCACCAGCCTGCTGAGCTGTAGCCATTCAGACCTTTTCCTATACCAATACTGCAATGGGTTTTGATCAACGTACACCTCTGTTGGGTCGTCCAGATAGGCCTGGACCATCCGCTCAATGTTCAGGGTTGCTGCTGGTAAGCTTTTGTGCTGTTTTTTCTGTGCATCAGCACTGTGCTTACAAAGGCCCATCTTTACATACCAATCCTGTAATGATTGTACTCGGCCTAATGATCCAGTTATTGTTTCTGTAGTCGATAGTGATGGTGAGTGTTGTGATTGTGACTCTGGGCCAACCGCACTGCCCTCAGCCGACGAAGTTGCACTTGATTCTGCATGGCCTACTTCAGTATCAGTACTTGTTGTGGGTTGATGTGGCGGGCTTTCAATTAGCAGCCCTTCGTTTTCAAACTTAATGGCTGCTTCAGCTATACCACTTTTGTAGCGGGCAACATCATTGTCGGAAAAAGCAAGGAATGTCTTCACTAGTCCTAATTTTGCACGTGGATCCAGAATTGTGGCACAAATGTAATGTTCTTGTGACAAAATTTTATTTTGTATCCTTACATTTTCAGTTAAGCGCCTGGATAAGCTCTCCACCAAGTCATGGGCTTGCCTTCTGTCCTCTACACCTTTGTAGGATTCAGACATATTATTCAGCTCATGCTCTAACATTTGCAACAATGGGATAGCTTGGCCCATTGTACAGTCCTCCTTGCTGACTTCACGTGTGAAGACCTCAAAAGGAGACTGCATCTCAGTCAGGCATTTAATTAGGGTCCATTGCTCCCTCTGAAGGGTCATGCCTTTAACACTAGCATCCCTGCTTCTGTACCAGACATATTCATGGAGTGACCTGTGCTGTTCGTACAGACGATCAAGCATGTAATTCGTTGAGTTCCAACGTGTTGACACCTCCTGGATGAGTGCCTTGACTGGCATCCTAAATTCACGTTGGATGATCCTCAGCTGCTTCCGAGCTTTAAAAGAATGGCTGAAATGAGTGCATATTCTTCGGCAGATAGCCAGTAAATTGCTGACTATGGGTTCTTTTTTCAGAAAGTCTTGCACTATAATGTTTATGCAGTGTGCCAAACACGGAACCCTGAAATAGGAACCAAGTTCCATGGCCTTAAGTACATTACTGCCATTGTCTGTGGCAACAAAACCAATACCAAGCCCTCTGGGCCGCAGCCATTCCAAAACATTGGTGCGAAACTCTTCTAAAATGTTTTCAGCCGTATGCGATTTCTCCATGGCGAACATGGCTACAGTTGCATGTTTCCGAGTACCTTCAAAAATCGCAGCTGTGTCAACAATACCTCGTGCAGATTGTTTATCTCTAACCCCCAAAAAAGAGATCCAGTGTGCAGTGATGCACATGTAATCTGTGGCTTGGCAACTGCTCCACATGTCTGTTGTCAGGTGGATATTGTGCACAGCACTCGGCTGCAAACCTTGACCAACCAATTCCAGCACATCATGATGTAGTGCCGGAACAGCAATTCTTGCGAAATAGGACCGGCTGGGAACTTTCCATTTCGGGCAGATGGCAGACACAAATTCAAGGAAACCCACCCCTTCCACAAATGAAAAAGGAAGAAGGTCCAGCGCTAACATTTTAGCCAGCTTCGCATTGTACAATCGTGCCGTTGGGTGGTTGCGTTGGAACTGCCCCTCCAACCTAAACATGCTCTCAATGGTAGGCTGGCTTACTTTCCTTAGTGGTGCTGTTTTCATTAACCCACTAAGGCTCAACGACACAGATTGTCTCATTGAGGTACTCGCCGGTCGCCTTGGTGTCTCACCCACACTCTGAGTATGGCTCTTACTGCGGTGCCACTCTGATGTTACTGAGGAGGATGTGGGCGTTACCACTGCAGTGACTGCACTACTGGAGACGGGGCTAGAAATGCCTCCCTGTTCTTCACCTGCCACCACAATAATATCGCTCCCTGATTCCTGACCAACTTCAATGGCTTTAGTTTTTCTACTTTATTTTAACTTAAGTAGGTGATCCTCCCACACGATAGTGTGGTGTATTTTTAGATGACTTGCTTGTCCTCCGGTACCATAGTTTGTACCAAGCTTACCACGCCGAACACCTTGCCGACAAATTGAGCATATAGCAACGTTCTCCTCCTTGGCGCTAACAGAAAAGAAGTCCCAAACTGGGGAGGAGAACTTTCTGGCACTGCTGGATGTGCCACTTTCAACACCAGATGAACTTGAGGGGGTGCTTGAAAATATGTGACCCTGTCCACCTACACTGTGACTTTTACTACCACTACCTACTGAGATGGTTGAGCTGGATGTAGGTCCCTGCCGGGCCTTGGAAAATATGGCAGCTGGAGGTAGTGGTGGTGTAACCTGTGTTGGTGAGATCCGTGCTACATCCCGCTCAGTAGCAGCCTTTCTGGATAGGGTGAGAATGTCGGTCTCCAATCCCTATGGGGCGGGAGTAATGTGCGTGATGACTGGCTCGTCTTCATCAACATCATCACCCCCCTCTTCTACATCTACCTCCATAACTCTAAGTTTTTCTGGGACCTTCCTTTTCAGAAGCATTGTCTTGTGGCGTATATCACTCTCAGACCGAGCTGGTGGGACCCAAGTGTCATCACGATCATCAGAAGCGGGGCTTGAAGAAGAAGATGATGGACTAAGCCTCCTTTTCCTTGCTGGTGGTCTGGAAGACAATAGATCTTCTGAAACAGTGGTTTGTCTTTGCTCCACTTTGTCTGCAGGAAGCTCGATTTCCTGAAATGCCCCTACGTCAGGAGCAACAACTACTATGGTGGGCTGTTGCGGCGGCTGCTGCTGTTCTTGTTGCGGCGGCTGCCGCTGTTCTTGTTGAGGCGGCTGCTGCTGTTCTTGTTGCGGCAGCTGCTGCTGTTCTTGTTGCGGCGGCTGCTGCTGTTCTTGTTGCGGCGGCTGCTGCTGTTCTTGTTGTGGCGGCTGCTGCTGTTCTTGTTGCGGCGGCTTGACACTGATCTGCTGAGTTTGCGCCTGCGTTGAACTTGATTGTGTACTACTTTGCGGTAATGACATTTCTTCAACATCGCTGCTCGATAGTAGACTGGCTACCTCTGCGACCCTAAAGCCCTTGGGCCTAGGTTGGTGGGGTTGGACGGCTGTGCTGATCCCAGCTTGGTTCCCGGACAACGCTTTGGTGCCAAAAAAAACATTGGCCGGCACACCACCAGTCGTGGTTAATGGCACTTCCTTTTTCTGTTCCTTCTTCTCACCGGCAACTTTCTTGGTACTGGACCTGGTACCTTTCTTTGGGGCCATCTTCTTCAGATGTCAGGCAGGATGCAGATGCACAACAAGTTCTGGTCACACGTGGACGTGATGCGCAGCAGGACTTCTGTCTGGCTGGCAGTACAACGGGTAGCCGGGTGATGCTGATGACACCTCCTACTCTGTCTTTTGTGAACCTAAAAGCAAATAAGACAGGAGAAGAACATCAGTGAAATGTTGCATTTGTTGTTGTGGTTCAGTTACTTAGTACTGTACTAGTGCAAACAAAAGATAGTCTAGCCATTTATGACTTTTTTTTAACTAGAGCTATGTTATACTACTGTGTACAGCCACACACTACACTCTCAGGAAGGATAGAAAAGTTAATAATAACCACCAAAATAAAAATGGAATGAAAGTGGGGTGGACCATTAAATTATTTGAGCATCTCAGCATCCATGGGGCTGCTGCTGGCAAAGGGGGTGGATGGATGGAAGCAGTAAGCCAAATAGCCAATAGGAAAACCATGCAGGCCTATGGCAAAAGCAGGACACTAATAACTCACAGTCCAAACACCAAAAAAGGCCACCACCCACATGGACACTCACAAATCACAAACAAGCCGGGGGCCTGGGAAACACCAGGAGCTGACAAAAGGCCTATAAAAGCCAGGTAAAGGATGCATGCTAAAGCACACTGCTCTGCCTTTTTAATGCAACAAAATGGAAATACGAACATTCATAGGCCCCAAAAAGGTCTGCAGGGTGCATGCATTGCACACCAACACACCAGACACATACAACAAAAGCATGTCTTTAAGACAACCAACATCAGAAAGGCCACCCCAAAAAACACACTTCCCCAACTCAATCCAATGCCATCCATGCCCTAAATGATGTCTAAATTCAACAGATCACACAGAAAACACTTGATTAATAAAGCTATGGCTACCTGCTCTGATCCTAGTGGATGAAAAAGCAGGCCTGTTGGCAGACAAGGCCAGGCAAGCTTGCAGGCCTAGGCTTCAAAATGGCCATCAGCCACATGGCCAGGCCCAACAACATCACAAAAGCCACCCCCAAAAAACACACTTCCCCAACTCAATCCAATGCCATCCATGCCCTAAATGATGTCTAAATTCAACAGATCACACAGAAAACACTTGATTAATAAAGCTGCGGCTACCTGCTCTGATCCTAGTGGATGAAAAAGCAGGCCTGTTGGCAGACAAGGCCAGGCAAGCTTGCAGGCCTAGGCTTCAAAATGGCCACCAGCCACATGGCCAGGCCCAACAACATCACAAAGGCCACCCCCAAAAAACACACTTCCCCAACTCAATCCAATGCCATCCATGCCCTAAATGATGTCTAAATTCAACAGATCACACAGAAAACACTTGATTAATAAAGCTGTGGCTACCTGCTCTGATCCTAGTGGATGAAAAAGCAGGCCTGTTGGCAGACAAGGCCAGGCAAGCTTGCAGGCCTAGGCTTCAAAATGGCCACCAGCCACATGGCCAGGCCCAACAACATCCCAAAGGCCACCCCTAAAAAACACACTTCCCCAACTCAATCCAATGCCATCCATGCCCTAAATGATGTCTAAATTCAACAGACCACACAGAAAACACTTGATTAATAAAGCTGTGGCTACCTGCTCTGATCCTAGTGGATGAAAAAGCAGGCCTGTTGGCAGACAAGGCCAGGCAAGCTTGCAGGCCTAGGCTTCAAAATGGCCACCAGCCACATGGCCAGGCCCAACAACATCCCAAAGGCCACCCCTAAAAAACACACTTCCCCAACTCAATCCAATGCCATCCATGCCCTAAATGATGTCTAAATTCAACAGACCGCACAGAAAACACAAGATTAATAAAGCTGTGGCTACCTGCTCTGATCGTAGTGGATGAAAATGCAGGCTTGTTGGCAGACAAGGCCAGGCAAGCTTGCAGGCCTAGGCTTCAAAATGGCCACCAGCCACATGGCCAGGCCCAACAACATCACAAAGGCCACCCCCAAAAAACACACTTCCCCAACTCAATCCAATGCCATCCATGCCCTAAATGATGTCTAAATTCAACAGACCACACAGAAAACACAAGATTAATAAAGCTGTGGCTACCTGCTCTGATCGTAGTGGATGAAAAAGCAGGCCTGTTGGCAGACAAGGCCAGGCAAGCTTGCAGGCCTAGGCTTCAAAATGGCCACCAGCCACATGGCCAGGCCCAACAACATCACAAAGGCCACCCCCAAAAAACACACTTCCCCAACTCAATCCAATGCCATCCATGCCATAAATGATGTCTAAATTCAACAGACCACACAGAAAACACAAGATTATTAAAGCTGTGGCTACCTGCTCTGATCGTAGTGGATGAAAAAGCAGGCCTGTTGGCAGACAAGGCCAGGCAAGCTTGCAGGCCTAGGCTTCAAAATGACCACCAGCCACATGGCCAGGCCCAACAACATCACAAAGGCCACCCCCAAAAAGCACACTTCCCCAACTCAATCCAATGCCATCCATGCCCTAAATGTGCTTGAAAATGAAATACATTCAAAAAACAACAAAAGGAACAGTTGCTTCATCATGCACACACCCATGAGGCCATGCCCATGGCTAGCTCGGGCCTACTACTACTACCCACAAAATTAAAAAAAAAAAAGGAATGATGATAATTAATTATCAAAAATAAATTGTAGTTACAACAACTGCAATGCCAACAACAACCACTTACTTGTAAAATATCCTATTCCAAAAATCCTCAAATCCAATTGCAATGATGCAGCAGACAAAAAGAGTGATCTTTCCAGCTCCAAATCCAAAGGCAGAATGAGCAGGAGATGGACAAAGCACTGGGAGGAGCCTGCTGGACAGGAACAGGAAGTTGGAGATTCTGTGTCACTTCCTCCCTCTCTCCACCTTTTAAAAAAAGGACTCCTTGCGCAAAAAAGGACAGCCAAATGTCAATGTAAGGAGTTGTTTTCATCCAAAATCAGCATTTGCAGAAGGTTTCATGCTGCTAGAGCTGATATTCCTCTCCAAATTGAAAATTTTACATATTCGAGTTCTCGAGCTTCACATTACTTCCGCCGGCGTGTCGAAAATGACATGATCGCGTTCTCTTTGTCCCTGTCGCGTTGGATATGACGTGTTCGGGGTCTCTTTCTCCTGTTCGTGTTTGATTAGACGTGCCCGCCTCCTCACCCTCTCGCTCGCGATGTAGAATGA
This sequence comes from Triturus cristatus, assembly GCF_964204655.1. Classification (NCBI taxonomy): domain Eukaryota; kingdom Metazoa; phylum Chordata; class Amphibia; order Caudata; family Salamandridae; genus Triturus; species Triturus cristatus. Next base: position 77,162,149 of record NC_140588.1, on the reverse strand, counting down.
CGTGTTCGAGATCTCAATCTTCTCATACTCGCGCGGTGCATGATCGCGAAAAGAAAGACGTGATCTCACGACAAATGACGTGATCGCGCGACAAATGACGTTAATGCGGCCGCGAACTGTCGCGAGACAGCGCAAAATGGCTACCAACAATCCAACATCTCGTGGAGAACGCGACCGGGTCGGGAAAACTTGTCGGCGAACGCAGGGATTCAGGTAAGGCGATCGCGCGCACGCGACAATGTATTATTTTACAGCGCGAGCAAGAAACAAATTATCGCTAAGCTGCGGAATGCGCAAATTTTGACATTTTTCGCGTTTTCCGCGGAACGCAAAAATGCCAAAATATAGCAATTTCCGCGAACGGAGCGGAATTTTGGCCCAGGCCTAGATTAAACCCAGATCTGTGACTGGGGGTGAATGTTTTGCCAATGTGCAACATTTCATCCATCATATTGTGTGTTTTGCAGTTTGTCCTATGTGGGAAGGGTATTCCTAGACGTGGGTTCCGTGCTCACTATGCCACTGGAGTCAAGCTATACTGACTGAAGAGTGGTGAAACCCCGAAACCGGTCTTGGGATGCTTGATTCCGGTCCAGGGAAGACATTGCTTGGCAGTTCGGGCTGGACTGTTCCCATGAGACACAGGGTAAAGACTGATTTGCATATAGCCATGTCTGAACTGGGGTGGCGTGGTGAGCAAAATAACGATGGATTAAACCCAGATCTGTGACTGGGGGTGTATGTTTTGCCAATGTGCAACATTTCGTCCATCATCTTGTGTGTTTTGCTGTTCGCCCTATGTGGGAAGGGTATGCCCAGACGTGGGTCCCATCCTCGCTATGCCACTGGAGTCAAGCTATCCTGGATGAAAAGGGGTGAAAGCCCGAAACCGGACCTAGGATGCTTGATTCTGGTCCAGAGAAGACATGGCTTGGCAGTTCGGGCTGGACTGTTCCCATGAGGCACAGGGTCAAGACTGATTTGCATATGGCCATGTCTGAACTGGGGTGGCGTGGTGAGCAAAATAACGACTGATTAAACCCAGATCTGTGACTGGGGGTGAATATTTTGCCAATGTGCAACATTTCGTCCATCATCTTGTGTGTTTTGCTGTTCGCCCTATGTGGGAAAGGTATGCCCAGATGTGGGTCCCGTGCTCACTATGCCACTGGAGTCAAGCTATCCTGGCTGAAGAGGGGTGACACCATGAAACCAGTCCTAGGATGCTTTATTCCGGTCCAGGGAGACATGGCTTGGCAGTTCGGGCTGGACTGTTCCCATGAGGCACAGGGTCAAGACTCAAGACTGATTTGTATATGGCCATGTCTGAACTGGGGTGGAGTGGTGAGCAAAATAACGATGGATTAAACCCAGATCTGTGACTGGGGGTGAATGTTTTGCCAATATGCAACATTTCATCCGTCATCTTGTGTGTTTTTCAGGATGGACCACTGCCCACAGATGGCGGGTGCTTCAGGTGAGTTAATGGGTGTCTTGACTCTCCAGCCACGAGGTCCAGGAACTGTCGACCACCAGATTGGACCCAACAAGCCTTGGCAACAGAGAAAGGACTACGGTGCAGACCAGCAAGGTCTGCGGTATTCACCCAGCAAAGGTAAGTTGGGGCACGTCTGGAGCAACCAGGAAAGCCCAATCAGAAGAGGAGTTGCCTTCATGGGGACCTACTAGCCAACTGGCTAGCAATCGCGAAGGAGCCTCAAGTGGTCACACTGGAAACTGGGCCACGAGTCACTCGTGGAGTGGAGGCCAGAAATCTTCGGTGCAGGAGATGCTCAAGGCTGGAGCTACTCGGAGCCCAAAGCAAAACTTTGAGGGAGGCCAGGAAGATGATGTTGCTGCAAAAGTTCACGCTGTCCAGGGGTCAAGGTTCCACGTCACCCACGATAGCCATGGGCCTCAGCTTTGCTGTGGACTCAGGGTAGCCTTGGGAAAGTCTGGAAATCTGCCTCTGGTGATGCAAAATCTTCGGCGTCCGGCGGGAGCTTCAGAGTTGCAGACCGGTCAGTTGCTTCTTTGGTGCCTGCCAAGCAGGGGAGTCACTCCTTGACGCCAAGGGAGATTTCTTCAGTCTGCAAAGTAGAACGTCGAAGGCCCAGGATATATGTTGCAGAGTTTCGTCCAGGGTAATCTAAAGTCGCAAGGACTGGGTTCCCATACTTATTCAAAGTTTGGGGGTTGGACATACTCTAGGGACCCACCTATGGGAGGGTTTGGAAAGAGGAGTGGTTACACCCATTTACTTTTTCTAATTTCGCACCAGAGCAGGGGCAGGTAAACCCGGCAACTGGTTTGAACTGGACTATGCACAGGGACACCAAGTGTACCCCCAGTGCAGGACTTCAAAGCCCCAGAGAGTGCTTCCGCCCAGCCCCAATACACATCTGCCTGTCTGGGGAGGTGGTTATACCTCCCTGGGACAGGAAACCTATTGTCCAGGCCTTCCCTGCCAGTGTTTCGGTCAGCAGCAGGAGGCCAGACCCGTGTCTGTGGCAGAGGCATCCATTTTGTGATGCCAGGGTTGTAGAAAGTCCTACCGGGTTAGACCAGTGTGAATATGTCTCTCCCTCTAGAAGGGTGCAATGCTACCCCCACCGCCAGAACTGGTGGGGGTAGTATTCCAAAGCGTTTGACACCAAACACGACTTGTTTCTGTGCAACCATCCCAAAGTTAGCATTTACAGCGAGGTTATAATGCACTTAAGAGTATATGGTCAGGCTGCACCACAAACAGCATCAGAGGAGAAACTCTGAATGCTGCAGAGGGGCTCTGCTCATGCCGGGGCACCCTCTCACATAAAAACCAAGCACTCTGCCTTCAGGATTGTTAAGGCCTGCAATAGAAGTGACTTATAGGTTTTATATGTGTGTGCAATGTTAGTGATATAGGTAGTCTATACCACTGTAAGGGATGCAAGCACACCCTTACCCAGGCTGCAGTAGCAGACCTGTGGTGCCATTTTGGAGTGCTTCCCAGGGGTAGCATAATACATGCTTCAGCTCCTGGTAGGCCTCTGATGTACCTATGCCCTAGGTACATAGTATACCATATACTAGGGGCTTATAAGGCACTCCAGAATCCAATTAGATATGTACCTAATGTACATGGAAAGGAAGCAGCTAGGCTGTGGTCTTGATTAGCAGGGCCACAGCCAGACTAAGGTCGAAAAACAGTGAAACACCAGCAAAAAGTGGGGGTAGCCATGTGAAGCAGATCCTACTCTCCTACAAGAGGTGAAGAAAGAGGCAAGATAAGTACAGAAACAGACAAGAGAAGTGCATAAAGATGCAAGAGAAGTGCAGAAAGAAGCAAGAGAAGTGAAGAAAGAGGAAAGATAAGTATAGAAAGAAGCAAGAGAACTGCATAAAGAAGAAGAAAGGTACAGAAAGAGGAATGAAGGCGCATAAAGAAGCAAGAAAAGAGGAGAAAAAAGCAAGAGAAGTGCAGAAAGAAGAAATAGAGGTGCAGAAAGAAGCAAGAGAGGTACAGAAAGAAAAGGGTGAGGTGCCGAAGAGGCAAAAGAAATGCAGAAAGAAGTAACAGAGGTACTGAAAGAGGCAAGAGAGGTGCAGAAAGAGGAAGATAGGTGCAGAAAGAGGCAAGTGAGGTGCAGAAAGAGGCAAGAGAAGCGCAGAAAGAGGGAAGGGAAGTGCAGCAAGAAGAAAAAACGGTAGAGAAAGAAGCAAGAGATGTGAAAAAAGAAGTGAGTATGGTGCAGAAAGAGGCAAGAAAGGTGCAGAATGAAGTAAGAAAGGCGCTGAAAGAAGCAAGAGAGGTGCAGAAAGAAGAGAGCCAGGTGCCCAAAGAGGTAACAGGTGTGCAGAAAGAGGCAAGAGAGGATCTAAAAGAGGTAACAGGTGTGCAGAAAGAGGCAAGAGAGGTGCAAAAAGAAGCAAGAGAGGTGCAGAAAGAGGCAAGAGAGGTGCAGAAAGAGGAAAGAGAAGTGCAGAAAGAAGAAATAGAGGTGCAGAAAGAAGCAACAGAGGTGCAGAAAGAAGCAACAGAGGTGCACAAAGAAGAGAGTGGGGTGCAGAAAGAGGCAAGAGAGGTGCAGAAAGAGGTAACAGAGGTGCAGAAAGAAGCAAGAGAACTGCAGAAAGAGGAAGAAAGGTATATGAAGATGAAGATAGCCACATAAAGAAACAAGAGAAGTGCGGATAGAAGCAAGTGAAGGGCAGAAAGAATCAAGAGAGTTGTAGAAAGAAGCAACAGTGGTGCAGAAAGGAGAGAGTGAGGTGCAGAAAGAGGCAAGAGGGGTGCAGAAAGAGGCAAAAGAGGTGCTGTAAGAGGAGAGGTGCAGAAAGAGGCAAGAGAGATGCAGAAAGAGGTAACAGAGGTGCAGAAAGAAGCAAGAGAACTGCAGAAAGAGGAAGAAAGGTACATGAAGAAGAGTAGATAGAAGCAAGAGAAGGGCAGAAAAAATCAAGAGAGGTGCAGAAAAAGCAACAGAGGTGTAGAAAGAAGAGTGAGGTGCAGAAAGTTGCAAGAGAGGTGAAGAAAGACACAAGAGAGGTGCAGAAAGAGGAAGAAAGGTGCATCAAGAGGCAAGGGAGGTGCAGATAGAGGTAAGAGAAGTACAGAAAGAGGCAGGAGAGGTACAGACAAATGCAAGAGAAGTGCAGAAAGAAGAGAAGTGCAGAAAGAAGCAAGAGAAGTCCAGAAAGAGGCAAGAGAGGTGCTGAAAGAAGAGAGTGAGGTGCAGAAAGAGGCAAGAGAGTTACAGAAAGTGGCTAGAGAAGTGCAGAAAGAGGCAAGAGAGGTGCAGAGAAAGAGGAAGAAAGCAGCACAAAGAGGCAAGAAATGTGCAGAAACAAGCAAGAGAGGTTTGCACACCATTAGAACCAATTTAACACCCACATTTAGAAATAAGTAACATGTTCCAGCTTTGCAAAGGGCCTTCCACCATGCTGTAGCACATTTTGCTGTATTTTTGGTAACATTTGAGCGGTTTGAGCTAGAAACAAGGTTTTTTGGTCAAATCTTCAGAATATGGAGCAGTTGATGAATTATGTGGCAAATTCGAAACATGTAAAACTATGCAAAATTCGTAGCAGCCGAACAGTCACATAATTCCAGTAACCCTCCTTATACCTCTGACGAGGTCCAGAAGTGCACCTCTGTGGTTGCTTCTTTGTTTGTGTCTCATTGAGTTTATAGTTTAGCTTCTATGGAAACGAAGAAGGCTAAACCTGAGGTTTCCACTCCACAACACAGACTACCATACCACTGAATTGCTCTCCATAACACACAATCTCACTCCACATAACTCCTATACACTAAATACCACATATGTTCTATCCACATAATTTCACTGCACAAAATACCACATAATTCCACTACACACAATGTACATCCACTCCACTCTACTAAACCCTCGCATATGTGAGACCTATTGCATTGCGAATGCGTGTTTAACTAGTAGTCACGTTTGCTGAGTGGTGGCGAAAGGGGGCTGGGCCTCCAACAAGCGTTCAGGAATTATGCTGTGTGGGACTTACAGGAGGTTCTAGGAGGGCTTTTTGGCCCCCAAAGTCCCTCAGGAGTAATGTGAACTTCATCCCCCAACTAGTAATGTGCCAGAAGGCACGTTAGAAGAGTAGTGGACACTCCAAAAACCTCTTAGCAATCCCACAGTGTGGGACTTACTGGAGGTAACAGGAGGGTTAGTTGGCCCCCAAGGACGTCCTTGGGGACAACTACCCCTCCTATTACCTCCAGTAAGTCCCACAAAGGAGGATTGCTAACTTCTGATAGCAAGCCACGCCCCCTTTGCCCACCACTCTGTATACATGCTCCCTGGTGTGCTTTTGGTGGGGGTTGAAGTCCCCTTCACTCCTGAGGGGCTTTAGGGCCAACTAGCCTACCTGTTACCTCCACAGTGGGAGTGATGAGAGGTGGATGAAGGCCACCCCCCCCTTTTGCCACCACTCTGCAAATGTGCATCCTGTTGCTCTCTTGGTTGCAGGATGAAGTCGCCTTGCCTCTTGAGGGTCCCTGGGCCCAACTAGCCCTCCTGTCACCTCTAGTAAGCCCCATACAGCTGGGTTGCTGAGAGGTGGTCAGAGGCAATGCCCCCTTTTTACACCACTCTGCAAACGTGCCTCCAGGTGCACTGCTGCTTGGGGGATGAAGTCCACTTTATCCCTGAAGTCCCCAGAACACAAGTGGACCTCATCACCCCACCAGCAGTTTGCCAAGAGGCACGTTTGTGGAGTGTTATAAAAAGGGGAGTGGCCTCGGGCCACCTCCCAGCAATCCCACTGTGTGGGGCCTACTGGAGGTACATTGTTGGGTAGTTGCTTCCAAGGACCCTCAATACAACAGAATATCCACGGGTCTAGTGAACCTCAACAGACTCTGGAAGCAAGTGACACAAGAAGAAACCTTTACATGTAATCAATAGCAATCCTTTAAAAAGAACGGAATCCCATCACTCACTGAAGTGACATGTTTCATCATCTGGGATCCCCTCTTGGTTGCAAAACCTAGTGCAGCGAAGGGCTACAACCCCCTCACTAAGAGGGAGGAGCTCAGGGATGTTTTCAAAGAAATAGATTTTTAATAGGATTTCCTAAAATCCAGCAGATGTGAATAACTTAGATTTGTAAGAGTGATTTGCACAGTGCATAAGTGTTGAATGTGATGTGAAAGTTTGAAAGATAATATTGGTTATCAAAAGAAGAAAAAGTTTTATTCATTATATCTTGATATTAAAATTAAAAACAGTGCATATGCAATTATGAAATAATGACTGCATAAGTCCAGAAACAAGGTCTACATGTTTCGGCCATAATGATTATGTGTAGTAGTGGACTTCCGCAGGACCTAGAAGTGGTAATACTACTGCGTGTGTGAATATGTGAAAAAAAAATTTTTTTTGAACAGTGGGTTAAAACAAATACAACCTTCAAACCTGTTATCTAGGTTCTCAGTGGATTGTAGTGTGCTGATGGCACCTAATGGGGAAAAAAGGTGACATCAGGAAAAAGATCAAATGTTTCTGCCAAATGCTACTTCAATACGTGGATCATAATGACCCATCGTTACTATTACCTACATAGTGTCCTCCTGACATTGTGTGCTGTATCATTCTTACCCGTAATTCACGAGAAAACAGCCTCACCTCACCTGGTTACAGCTCAGGAAGTGAGGCCCCACTCTAAGGAAAAGGGAAAAAGAAAAAGGAAAAAGCATAGGTGGTAATCAGACATAGCGCATAACGTAAAGTCTGTTATACCTATGCTACCTACATAGTTAAGAGTCAATACCAATGCTGGAGAAGTGCTTGATAGAACTGTGTAATATATAATAGTCTAAGGTAAAAACATATAATGAGACAATGTGTAATGTGTAATCACGTTTAGCTGAAGTAAAAAACTTCTTGCTCCTAAATTACTCAGATGGAAATGAAATAGAGTAAAAAAGATGTCGTATCTGAACTGTTGTCAAAGTTCAACAGAGTTTGTGAGTGAAGAATACATTAGTTTAAAGTGAAATAACCTAATTGAAAACCATTCTAATGTTTAAAATCGCGGCAGACCAGATGGTCGGACCAGGCCGCTATGAGGCATTCTCGATTGAGCAGAAGAACAATGCCAAAGCTGAATAAAAACTCAAACTACTGACTAACTTGCATGTATTAAGATATGAAGCTGCAGCAAGTCTGCGCTGTTCATTGGTACTGATAATGTTAGTCAAATGCGGCATACCACATTTATTCAATATGTAAAATGTAAGCCGCTATGACTCTCCAGGAGAAAACCAAAGAGGGCAGAATAAGTCAAACCCACCAATTGCACCGAAGTTGCACATAAGGAAAAAAAGCCTAACTGACTGTGTAGGCTGCAAGTGTATTTACCTATCCGTCCGTACCTCGGACCCCAACGGAGGTAACCGACAGAAGGTACAGCCGCTGTATTTATATGAATCCACCGCACCGGTGTTGCTTTAGCTGCCAAGCAGCTCTTCCTGATGACGTCAATCAATGAAAACTACAGAAAATCCCACTGCACCATAGGAGTAGTAGTCTTGTTTTATCGGAGGCATTCGTAGTAGTCATAGGATACTAGTAACAGTGCTCTCTCAGATAAGGATGTATATAATAGGCTCTACACCCAAGACAAAGCCATTCCGAGTGGGTTCATATATTTTGTCCAGTGACCAATGCTCTCTCCTCTGGGAGGAGATGAAAGTAATGGCGTTTTGAATTGCTGTGTGACAGCTACAGTGAGGTCCAAGTTATCTCATCATTCAAACCCATCTTATCAGTTTGAAGTTTGAACATCCATGTCTGTTTCTTGGAAAAAATAAACTTGGAATCATCTGTGATGTGTGCGGGGATGAATGGTTGTTCCAGCACGGTCCATTTGAATTCAAATGCATTATGTTTAAGATCTAAAAAGTGTTTTGTTAGCCTAGTGGCTTGTTTTTTGCACCTAATCGTACTCTTGTGCTCCAAGATCCTGAGTTTGACCTTCCGAGTAGTCAAACCAGCATATCGGTACTTACAGGGACATGTGATCAGATAGAATAATTTATCACTATTGCAGTTAGTGTGTTTACACTGCACCCATGATCTAGCTGTACCGATATCTATTGTTGTAGTGTGCTCAATTTGTGGACATGCCGCACAGGACCCAAATGGAAAATGCCCTTTGACTGCTGGCAGGTTCCAAAGGGTCTCTTGGGTACGAACTGATTGTGCTTTTTGTCTAGTATGGACCAAATTATCTTGTAGGTTAGAACTCCTTTTGAAGGAGAAAAGATGTGGAGGGATCTTCTCTTTACCAATATTAAATTTCCGACAATTTTTGCGCACACCTTTTTGGATCCCATTAGATAGTGTTCTGAACATGTTAACCATCATCACTCTTGTCACAGGAGGTTTCGGTATCTGTGGATCCAAGAGTGCATCTCGATTATTATTAAATGCACTCTCTCTTGTGTTACGACTCCCACCATCTGAAGTCTCTCAGTGACAATTTGCCTTATGGGCAATTCCTTCGTCTTCGAAGGAACTTTTCCACTAAAGATAAATATGAGGATCATGCCAAATCACTTTCCAAACAACTCCAAGACTGGAAGTATCGATGAGACTAATGGGACGGTTTCTCAAACGTGCATCTAGCAATAATCGAGATGCACTCTTGGATCCACAGATACGGAAACCTCCTATGACAAGATTGACATTTGTTAACATGTTCAGCACACTATCTAATGGGATTCCAAAAAGTGCATGCAAAAATTGGCGGATACTTAGTATTGGTAAAGAGGAGATCCCTCCACCTCTTTTCTCCTTCAAAAGGAGTTCTAACCTATGAGATAATTTGGCCCATTGTAGACCAAAAAGACAATCAGTTCATACCCAAGAGACCCTTTGGAACCTGCCAGTAGTCAAATGCATTTTCCATGTGGGTCCTGTGCGGCATGTCCACAAACTGAGCACACTACAACAATAGATATCAGTACAGGTAGACCATGGGTGCAGAGTAAACACACTAACTGCAATAGTGATAAATTAATCTATCTGATCACATGTCCTATATTTGGGAATGACTACTCGCAAGGTCAAACTCAGGACCTTGGAGCATAGGAGTATGATTAGGTGCAATAAACAAGCCACTAGGGTTACAAAACACTTTTTAGATCTTAAATATATTGCAGATGAATTCAAATGGACTGTGCTGGAACAACCATTCATCCCCACACACATCACAGATGTGTCCAAGTTTCTTTTTTCCAAGGAACCGAGATGGGTGTTCAAACTTCAGACTGATGAGATGTGTTCGAATGATGAGATACCTTGGACCTCACTGTAGCTGTCACACAGCAATTTAAAACGCTGTCACTTTCATCTCCTCCCAGATGAGAGAGCACGGATCACAGGACAGAACATATGAACCCACTCAGAATGACTTTGTCTTGGAAGTAGAGCCCATTATATACATCTTTATCCGAGAGAGCACTGTGTCTATTATCCTATGACTATTATGAATGGCTTTGTCCTGTAAGCAATGTCTACAACACACTTACTGAGGAAAGCACCCATTACTCACAATGACTTTGCCTTGCAGACACAACTCAGAATACACACTCTATATCATTGCCTGATAGGTGGATCATCTGGCCAACAACATATACCGATCACTTGATAGGTGGATCATCTGGCCAACAACATATATAGATCATTTGATAAGTGGATCATCTGGCCACCAACATATATTAATCATTTGGTGGGGATTCTTTACTTTACATTCAAATACTCTACCTATTGAGTAGGGCATTATACATTGCGAATGCATAGATATATGGATATATGTTAACAGAATAGTTGGCGCGCTGCCTTGCAGGGCTTTAACACTGGAACATCATGTATCTATATCTAAACAGAGTTAACAGAGGTAGTGAAAGAGGCAAGAGAGGTGCAGAAAGAGGAAGATAGGTGCAAAAAGAGGCAAGTGAGGTACAGGGAGAGGCAAGAGAAGTGCAGAAAGAGGCAAGGGAAGTGCAGCAAGAGAAAGAACGGTAGAAAAAGAAGCAAGAGATGTGAAGAAAGAAGAGAGTACGGTACAGAAAGAGGCAAGAAAGGTGCAGAATGAAGCAAGAAAGGTGCTGAAAGAAGCAAAAGAGGTGCAGAAAGAAGAGAGCCAGGTGCCAAAAGAGATAAGAGAGGTGCAGAAAGAGGCAAGAGAGGTTCTAAAAGAGGTAACAGATATGCAGAAAAAGGCAAGAGAGGTGCACAAAGAAGCAAGAGAGGTGAAGAAAGAAACAAGAGAGGTACAGAAAGAGGCAAGGAAAATACAGAAAGGAGCCAGAGACCTGCGGAAAGATGAAGAAAGGTGCAGAAAGATGAATGAAGGTACAGAAAGAAGCAAGAGAAGTACAGTAAGAAGCAAGAGAATGGCAGAAAGAAGCAACAGAGGTGCAGATAGAAGCAAGAGAACTGCAGAAAGAGGAAGAAAGGTATAGGAAGAGGAAGATAGCCACATAAAGAAACAAGTGAAGTGTGGATAAAAGCAACAGAAGGGCAGAAAGAATCAAGAGAGGTGTAGAAAGAAGCAACAGAGGTGCAGAAAGAAGAGAGTGAGGTGCAGAAAATTGCAAGAGAGTTGCAGAAAGAAGCAAGAGAACTGCATAAAGAGGAAGAAAGGTATAGGAAGGGGAAGATAGCCACATAAAGAAACAAGAGAAGTGTGGATAAAAGTAACCGAAGGGCAGAAATAATCAAGAGAGGTGTAGAAAGTAGCAACAGAGGTGCAGAAAGAAGAGAGTGAGGTACAGAAAGTTGAAAGAGAGGTGCAGAAAGAAGCAAGAGAACTGCAGAAAGAGGAAGAAAGGTACAGAAAGAGGAAGAAAGCCACAGAAAGAAGGAAGAGGAGAGTGGATAGAAGCAAGAGAAGGGCAGAAAGAATCAAGAGAGGTGCAGAAAGAAGCAACAGAGGTGTAGAAAGAAGAGTGAGGTGCAGAAAGTTGCAAGGTACAGAAAGAGAGGTACAGAAAGAGGCAGGAGACGTGTAGAAAGAGGTAACAGAGGTGCAGAAAGAAGCAAGAGAACTGCAGAAAGAGGAAGAAAGAGGAAGAAAGCCACATACAGAAGGAAGAGAAGAGTGAATAGAAGCAAGAGAAGGGCAGAAAGAATCAAGAGAGGTGCAGAAAGAAGCAACAGAGGTGTAGAAAGAAGAGTGAAGTGCAGAAAGTTGCAAGAGAGGTGAAGAAAGACACACAAGAGATGCAGAAGGAGGAGGAAAGGTACATCAAGAGGCAAGGGAGGTGCAGGTAGAGGTAAGGGAAGTACAGAAAGAGGCAGGAGAGGTACAGACAAATGCAAGAGAAGTGCAGAAAGAAGCAAGAGAAGTGCAGAAAGAAGCAAGAGAAGTCCGGAAAGAGGTAACAGATGTGCAGAAAGAAGAAAGAGAACTGCAGAAAGAGGAAGAAAGGTATAGAAAGAGGAAGACAGCCATATACAGAAAAAAGAGAAATGTGGATAGAAGCAAGAGAAGGACAGAAAGAATGAAGAGAGGTGTAGAAAGAAGCAACAGAGGGGCAGAAAGATGAGAGTGAGGTGCAGAAAGTTGCAAGAGAGGTACAGAAAGAGTCATGAAAGCTGCAGAAAGAAGAGGAAAGGTACATCAAGAGGCAAGGGAGGTGCAGAAAGAGGCAAGAGAAGTACAGAAAGAGGCAAGATAGGTACAGAGAGAAGCAAGAGAAGTGCAGAAAGAAGAAACTGTGTGTTAGAAAAGGTAGACGGACCGGGAGGGTCGGCCGGGGTCAGGAGGAGAGGTCTCCGGGGAGGGCCGTCTCCAGTGATCGTACAGACAAGTAACTTCCCCCCCACAGAGAGATATCACACACGGATAAGGTTCAGCAGTCTTTATAAGCACTTATTTAAGGTACGGTTGGATGGTACAGGGAGGTCTGGACTCAGGGGTCCCCTCGATTATAGTCTCGCAAGGTAGGGAAGGGGGTAGCGGGACAGTCTATTTACCAATCAGGTAGTTCGGATGAGATGATGATGAGCTCACAATCCTCGAGCTTGGTGGTACGGGCCGCGGCAGCGCCAGCAGGTCCCGGTGTGGATGGTCGATACAACGGGCCGCGGCAGCGCCGGCAGGTCCCCGGAAGATATACGGTCCGCGGCAGCGCCAGCAGGTCCCGGTGAGGATGGTCGTTACAACGGGCCGCGGCAGCGCCAGCAGGTCCCAGGAAGATGGTCGTTACAACGGGCCGCGGCAGCGCCAGCAGGTCCCAGGAAGATGGCTGTTGCAGAGGGCCGCGGCAGCGCCAGCAGGCAGGACGATGATTCACAAGAGCGGGTTACGGCAGCGCCAGTAGACCGTCAGGGTTGAGTTCACTCGGTGTCTCTCGACTCCAGGATACAACTGCCTCCCTGCTCCGGAGCTGCCTCAGTTATAGGGCTGGTGCCCTTTGATGTCCGGACCCTCGCACTGGGAAGTCGGAGGGTCCGGGATGAAGGTGTCCAGACACCCAGCAGGGGGTGGAGCCAGTGCCTGGGGGAGCTGGGGGCGATCGGCACCTGGCGGGGGAGAGCCCTTGACACTTCGTTCTCCCATTGACCTGCCAAGTGGTCCGCTCACCTCCTGGGTGGATGGTGGTGCCGGGATGTCGGGGCCGGCCAGGCCCGGGTTTAGGGTCGGGGGGAGGCCAGGCGGCCGCGTGGTGCAGGGCCCAAGATGGCGGCTTGACCCGGCCGGGGAAGCCGGTGGGGCTGGACCCTGTGATGAGTAAGGGTCCGAGGGCAAAGGGTCCGGCGGGAGACGGAGTACAGGTGCTTGTCGCGGGGTTATGCCAGGTGGGCCGGAGTCCGGGCCCTGTCGAGCGGGGAGGGAGCAAGCCGTCTGTGAGGCCTGTCCAACATGCGTCCCCCCCAGCTGAAGGCGGGGAGAGTCACCCATCTCCTTGGGGACTCTCTTCGTCGAGGCGGAAAAAGCGGGACAGGCCATCCGCGTTGGCGTGGTCTTGGCCTGGTCGGTGCTCCACGGTGAAGTCCATTCCCTGCAGGGAAATGGACCAGCGCAAGAGTTTTGGGTTCTCCCCCCGCATCTGCATCAGCCATTGCAGGGGTCGATGGTCGGTTTGTACCCGGAAGTGGGTACCGAAGAGATAGGGTCGGAGCTTTTTGAGGGCCCACACCACTGCGAAGGCCTCCCTCTCGATGGTGCTCCAGCGCTGTTCTCGGGCCAGGAGACGTCGACTGATGAAGGCCACCGGCTGGTCATGACCTTCGGGGTTCAACTGAGAGAGGACGGCTCCGATGCCGTGGGCGGAGGCGTCGGTCTGCACCACAAATTCCCGACTGTAATCGGGGGCCTGGAGCACCGGGGCGGTGCACAGGGCGGCCTTCAGCTCCTCGAAGGCCGCTTGACAATCAGGAGTCCAGTTGACCTGCTTCGGTTGATTCTTGGATGTGAGACCCGTGAGGGGCCCCACGATGCTGCCGTAGTCCTTCACGAACCGCCGGTAGTAGCCGGTGAGCCCCAAGAAGGCTCGGTCCTCGGTCTGGGTGACGGGGGGCTGCCAGGACTGGATGGCAGCAATCTTAAGTTGCAGTGGGGCCACCAGCCCGCTCCCCACTTGGTGCCCAAGGTAGGTCACAGACCCTTGGCCAATCTGGCACTTGCCGGCCTTAATGGTGAGGCCGGCCCGCTGGAGGGCTTGTAGGACCTCTTGGAGGTGACGGAGGTGGTCGGACCAGTGGCGGCTGTATACAGCGATATCGTCCAGGTAGGCAGCGCTGAATTCTTCAAGCCCCGCCAAGACCTGGTTCACAAGGCGTTGGAACGTGGCGGGGGCATTCTTCATGCCAAAGGGCATGACCTTAAATTGATAGTGGCCATCGGGGGTAGAGAAGGCTGACCGTTCCTGAGCCCTGGGTGTGAGGCCGATCTGCCAGTAGCCCGCCGTTAGGTCGAAGATACTAAGGTAGCGGGCGGCCCCCAGCCGGTCGATCAGCTCGTCTGCCCGGGGGATGGGATGAGCGTCGGTCCGGGTGACATCGTTCAAGCCCCGGTAGTCGACGCAGAATCTCAGTTCAGGTGCGGTGCCGGGGGCAGCGGCTTTGGGAACCAGTACAACCGGACTGGCCCAGGGACTGTCCGAGGGCTCGATGACCCCGATCGTGAGCATCTTGGCCACTTCCTCCTGTATGCAGGCCCGTACCCGATCTGGTACGCGGTAGGCCCGGTGCCGGACAGGGGGACTGTCCCCGGTGTCTACGTCGTGCAAACACCAGGGGGTGACTCCGGGGGTGAGGGAGAACAGGGCAGCGAACTGCAGCAGGAGGTCCCGGCAGTCCTGGCGTTGCTCCGAAGTGAGGGCGTCAGAGAGCCGGACCCCGTCCACGGAGCCGTCCTTCTCCTGAGTCTTCAGGAGATCCGGGAGGGGCTCGGAGTCTTCTTCTGTGCCACTGTCTGTAGCCATCAAGAGGCTCAGTTCGGAGCGCACAAAGTGTGGTTTGAGCCGGTTGGTGTGGAGGACCCAAAGGGGGTTCCGGGAGGACCCCATGTCGATGAGGTAAGTGACGGGGCTTTTGCGCTCGACCACTTTGAAGGGCCCCGTCCACTTATCTTGCAGGGCACATGGTTCGGTGGGGGACATCACCCATACTTGCTGCCCAGGCTCGAATTCAACGGAGGAGGCATTGTGATCATACCACCTCTTCATGTCCTCCTGGCTGGCCTCGAGGTTCGCTTTGGCCATCTCCCTGAAGCGCCGGGTCTGGTTTCGTAAGGCCAGGATGTATTTGAAGACGTCTGGAGGGGTCGTTAGGGGGGCCATCTCCCAACCTTCCTTGACTAGGCTGAGGGGCCCTCGCACAGGGTGCCCGTATAGGAGTTCGAAGGGGCTAAAACCGAGGGACTTCTGGGGAACTTCCCGGTAGGCGAAGAGGAGGCACGGGAGCAGTACATCCCACTGGCGACGGAGAGGCTCTTCCAATCCCCCAATCATCCCTTTGAGAGTGCGGTTAAAACGCTCCACTAGTCCGTTCCCTTGGGGGTGATAGGGGGTCGTGAATTTGTAGGTGACCCCGCATTGTTGCCAGAGGGACTTCATGTATTTGGATATGAAATTCGTACCCCGGTCGCTGACGACTTCTCGGGGGAAGCCTACCCGGGAGAAGATCCCCATCAGGGCCCGGCCAACCACCGGAGCGGTCACTGTCCGTAGGGGCACCGCCTCGGGGTAGCGGGTGGCATGGTCCACTAGTACCAAGATGAACCTGTGTCCTTGGGCTGTGCGGGGGTCCAGAGGTCCCACAATGTCTATCCCCACCCTCTCGAACGGGGTGGTGACCACAGGGAAGGGTTGTAGAGGGGCCTTCAGCTTCCGGCCACTCTTCCCGCTGGCTTGGCATGTGGGGCAAGACCGGCAGTGGTTCAGGACGTCATTCCTCATTTTCGGCCAAAAAAAATGGGTCACCAGGCGACTGTACGTTTTGTCCTGGCCCAGGTGTCCAGCCAGGGGGACATCGTGGGCCAGGTTGAGCAGAAAGTCTCGGAAGCGGAGCGGTACCACCAGAACTCGACCGGCCCCCAGCTCGGCGATTCTTTGCTCGCTGTAGAGCAGGTCGTTATCCCAGTAGACCCAGTGGGTTCCGGTGGTGTCCCCGGCGTTTTGGGTGCTGGCTTGTTGGCGGAGTCCCTCGAGGGAGGGACAGGTCTTTTGTTCCTGGCGGAACTGTTCTTGGGTGGGCCCCCCTTCTTGCCGCCACTGAGCCAGATCCGGAAGGTCCTGGTGTGGCGCGTCTTCTTCGGTAGTCGGGTCCGGTAGGTCGGACTCGCCGTTGTCCTCTACAGGGGCAACCGGGGGCGGAGGTGCCGGCCATTCGGTTTCTTCCGATCGGGGGGCGGCACGGGTGGCCATGGATCGGGTGGTTATGCAGGCCCAGTCCGGGAGGCCCAGCATCCCCAAGTGCTCTCTTCTCTCGACGGTGGCCCACGGGGAACTCTCGAGGTCATTCCCCAGGAGGCAGTCCACGGGGGCATCGTCCCGGACCGTCACCTTCAGTAGGCCGGAGACCCCTCCCCATTCAAACGGGACGCAGGCCATCTTACACATGCTCTCAGAGTTGTCTGCCGAGCAGACGGGGCAGAGAATATTCGGTAGGATCTGCTCGGGCTTCACCAGGTGACAGCGGACGGCCGTCACGCTGGCGCCGGTGTCACGCAAGGCCTCGGCTCTCTGTCCATTAATGGTCACCCACTGACCGTATTTTCTGGTGTTGGCGGGTAGGGGGGCCCGCGGAACCATGTCTCTTCCCCCTAAGCATGCCAGGACCATGGCGGCCGGTTCCCACCCTTGCTGGGCCGGCTCATACTCTTCGGGTCCCTCCGATGATTGCTCTTCCCCTAGGGCAGCGGCAGCTACCTGGCGGGGCCTGGGTGTTTGGTTTAGCGGGCAGTTCGGATCATTGGCGTAGTGGCCTAGTCGCTGGCACCGGTGGCACGTGACGTTGGCTCGGTACCCAGGCCGCAACGGGGGGTTGCCCCGGCCGGCCGGGGCCGGGGTGTTGGCCACGGGTGTTGCGGGCAAGGCGTCTCTCCCTCGTCCCTGGCCCCCTCCTCCTCCCCGAGGACGGTGCTGGCCTTGGTTGTTTCTGTTTTGTTCGTGTGGCCCCCTCCGGCCCACTCGGGTGCTTTCCCATCGGTCAGCTTCGGCGGCGAGCTGCCGGGGGTCAGTCAGCTTACTGTCGAGTAGGTGCTGCCTGAGCTCGACGAAACAGTTGTTTGACAGGTGCTCCCACACCATGAGGTTGAAGAGTTGTTCGTAGGTGGTGACCTGACTTCCCTTGATCCAACCCTCGAAGGCCCGGCTGAAATAGTTCACGTACTCTACCCAAGTTGTACCTGGGATCCGGGTGCAATCTCTGAACCTCTGGCGGTACATCTCGGGCGTGAGGCCGTAGCGGGTGAGGAGGGCAGCCTTCATGTGGTCGTAGGACGACATTTGGTGATCGGGGAGCTGCAGCAGGGCATCGCGACCCTCGTTGATAAATCTCCCCCAAAGGCCGGCTCCCCAATCACTCCGGTCGATCCGGTGGGAGGTCATTGCGATCTCATAGGCTTTAAACCACTGTTGTATGTCGTCTTCTCGGACATACTCGCGGACCACATCCTTGGGGATGTGAACTTTTTTCTCAATTGGCCCCGGGGTGTGTGGTCGCTCAGGCACCCCCAGTTCCTTATTCTGTTTGCGCAGTTCTATTTCCGCCAGTCGGCGCTCGTGCTCGAGCGTTATTTTTTTCTCTTCCAGCTCTCTCTGTCTCTGCTTCTCCTCTCGTTCCTCTCGAAGCCGCATATGCTCGAGGTTGAGTTTCTGTTCAGCTAACTTGAGTTCCCCATCCATCTTGAGTCGTGCCATCTCTAATTCGTGTAATCTGACTCTGTCTCTTTCTCGTATCTCCTCCTGCGAGAGGCCCGTTCCCCGCTCCTCGGGAGCCGTGGCGTTCCCCTCTGGTGTGATGCTGTTTTGGTCTGGTGCGACGCTGCTTTGGTCGGAGGGTCCTGCGACCCCAGTTTCTGTCCATGACTCAAGAGCGCGCTTTAGATCATCCTTGGTACTCAGGCCGGTGGTAGCAATGCCAAGTTCTATGCAAAATTGTCTCAGTTCGCGGTGGTTGTATTCTTCTAATTTCTCCATTTGGAACTTCTCGGTGGAGCTGCTATCTTTGGTCGACATCGTGCTTTGTCGTGGGGTGAGCTACTCTCTGTACGATTACGCGTTGATTCGGATCGCGCCGCTGGCCACCAATGTTAGAAAAGGTAGACGGACCGGGAGGGTCGGCCGGGGTCAGGAGGAGAGGTCTCCGGGGAGGGCCGTCTCCAGTGATCGTACAGACAAGTAACTTTCCCCCCACAGACAGATATCACACACGGATAAGGTTCAGCAGTCTTTATAAGCACTTATTTAAGGTACGGTTGGATGGTACAGGGAGGTCTGGACTCAGGGGTCCCCTCGATTATAGTCTCGTAAGGTAGGGAAGGGGGTAGCGGGACAGTCTATTTACCAATCAGGTAGTTCGGATGAGATGATGATGAGCTCACAATCCTCGAGCTTGGTGGTACGGGCCGCGGCAGCGCCAGCAGGTCCCGGTGTGGATGGTCGATACAACGGGCCGCGGCAGCGCCGGCAGGTCCCCGGAAGATATACGGTCCGCGGCAGCGCCAGCAGGTCCCGGTGAGGATGGTCGTTACAACGGGCCGCGGCAGCGCCAGCAGGTCCCAGGAAGATGGTCGTTACAACGGGCCGCGGCAGCGCCAGCAGGTCCCAGGAAGATGGCTGTTGCAGAGGGCCGCGGCAGCGCCAGCAGGCAGGACGATGATTTACAAGAGCGGGTTACGGCAGCGCCAGTAGACCGTCAGGGTTGAGTTCACTCGGTGTCTCTCGACTCCAGGATACAACTGCCTCCCTGCTCCGGAGCTGCCTCAGTTATAGGGCTGGTGCCCTTTGATGTCCGGACCCTCGCACTGGGAAGTCGGAGGGTCCGGGATGAAGGTGTCCAGACACCCAGCAGGGGGTGGAGCCAGTGCCTGGGGGAGCTGGGGGCGATCGGCACCTGGCGGGGGAGAGCCCTTGACACTTCGTTCTCCCATTGACCTGCCAAGTGGTCCGCTCACCTCCTGGGTGGATGGTGGTGCCGGGATGTCGGGGCCGGCCAGGCCCGGGTTTAGGGTCGGGGGGAGGCCAGGCGGCCGCGTGGTGCAGGGCCCAAGATGGCGGCTTGACCCGGCCGGGGAAGCCGGTGGGGCTGGACCCTGTGATGAGTAAGGGTCCGAGGGCAAAGGGTCCGGCGGGAGACGGAGTACAGGTGCTTGTCGTGGGGTTATGCCAGGTGGGCCGGAGTCCGGGCCCTGTCGAGCGGGGAGGGAGCAAGCCGTCTGTGAGGCCTGTCCAACACTGTGGTACAGAAAGAAGGGAGTGAGGTGCAGAAAGAAGGAAGAGAGGTACAGAAAGAGGCAAGAGAGGTGCAGAAAGAGGAAGAAAGGTACATCAAGAGGCAAGGGAGGTGCAGAAAGAGGCAATAGAAGTACAGAAAGAGTCAAGATAGGTACAGAGAGAAGCAAGAGAAGTGCAGAAAGAAGAAGCAGTGGTATAGAAAGAAGAGAGTGAGGTGCAGAAAGAAGGAAGAGGGGTGTAGAAAGAGGCAAGAGAGGTACAGAAAGAAGAGAGGTACAGAAAGAGGCAAAAGAGGTTCAGAAAGGGGTAACAGAGGTGCAGCAAGAGAACTGCAGAAATAGGAAGAAATGTACAGAAAGAGGAAGAAAGACACATAAAGAAGGAAGGGAAGAGTGGAAAGAAGCAAGAGAAGGGCAGAAAGAATCAAGAGAGGTGTAGAAAGAAGCAACAGAGGTGAAGAAAGAGGAGAGTGAGGTGCAGATGGTTGCAAGTGAGGTACAGAAATAGGCAAGAGGGGTGCAGAAAGAGGAAGAAAGGTACATCAAGAGGGAAGTGAGGTGCAGAAAGAGGCAAGAGAAGTACAGGAAGAGGCAAAATAGATACAGAGAGAAGCAAGAGAAATGCTGAAAGAAGCAACAGTGGTGCAGAAAGAATAGAGTGAGGTGCAGAAAGAGGCAATAGGGGTGCAGAAAGAGGCAAGAGAGGTGCAGAAAGAGGAGAGGTGCAGAAAGATGCAAGAGAGGTGCAAAAAGAGGTAACAAAGGTGCAGAAAGAAGCAAGAGAACTGCAGAAAGAGGAAGAAAGGTACAGAAAGAGGAAGAAAGCCACAGAGAGAAGAGTGGATATAAGCAAGAGAAGGGCAGAAAGAATCAAGAGAGGTGCAGAAAGAAGCAACAGAGGTGTAGAAAGAAGAGTGAGGTGCAGACAGTTGCAAGAGAGGTGAAGAAATAGGCAAGATATGTGCAGAAAGAGGAAGAAAGGTACATCAAGAGGGAAGGGAGGCGCGGAAAGAGGCAAGAGAAGTACAGAAAGAGGCAAAATAGATACAGAGAGAAGCAAGAGAAATGCAGAGAGACGCAACAGTGGTGCAGAAAGAAAAGAGTGAGGTGCAGAAAAAGGCAAGAGGGGTGCAGGAAGAGGCAAGAGAGGTGCAGAAAGAGGAGAGGTGCAGAAAGAGGCAAGAGAGGTGCAAAAAGAGGTAACAGAGGTGCAGAAAGAAGCAAGAGAACTGCAGAAAGAGGAAGAAAGGTACAGAAAGAGGAAGAAAGCCACAGAGAGAAGAGTGGATAGAAGCAAGAGAAGGGCAGAAAGAATCAAGAGAGGTGCAGAAAGAAGCAACAGAGGTGTAGAAAGAAGAGTGAGGTGCAGAAAGTTGCAAGAGAGGTGAAGAAAGACACAAGAGAGGTGCAGAAAGAGGAAGAAAGGTACATCAAGAGGGAAGGGAGGTGCAGAAAGAGGCAAGAGAAGTACAGAAAGAGGCAAAATAGATACAGAGAGAAGCAAGAGAAATGCAGAAAGAAGCAACAGTGGTGCAGAAAGAAGAGAGTGAGGTGCAGAAAGAGGCAAGAGGGGTGCTGAAAGAGGCAAGAGAGGTGCAGAAAGAGGAGAGGTGCAGAGAGAGGCAAGAGAGGTGCAAAAAGAGTTAACAGAGGTGCAGAAAGGAGCAAGAGAATTGCAGAACGAGGAAGAAATGTACAGAAAGAGGAAGAAAGCCACAGAAAGAAGGAAGAGGAGAGTGGATAGAAGCAAGAGAAGGGCAGAAAAATCAAGAGAGGTGCCGAAAGAAGCAACAGAGGTGTAGAAAGAAGAGCGAGGTGCAGAAAGTTGCAAGAGAGGTGAATAAAGACACAAGAGAGGTACAGAAAGAGGAAGAAAGGTACATTTTGAGGCAAGGGAGGTGCAGATAGAGGTACGAGAAGTGCAGGGAGAGGCAGGAGAGGTACAGACAAATGAAAGAGAAGTGCAGAAAGAAGCAAGAGAAGTGCAGAAAGAAGCAAGAGAAGTCCAGAAAGAGGTAACAGAGGTTCAGAAAGAAGCAAGAGAACTGCAGAAAGAGGAAGAAAGGTATAGGAAGGGGAAGATAGCCATATACAGAAAAAAGAGAAATGTGGATAGAAGCAAGAGAAGGGCAGAAAGAATCAAGAGAGGTGAAGAAAGAAGCTACAGAGCTGTAGAAAGAAGAGTGAGGTGCAGAAAGTTGCAAGAGAGGTGAAGATAGACACAAGAGAGGTGCAGAAAGAGGAATAAAGGTGAATCAAGAGGCAAGTGAGGTGCAGATTGAGGTAAGAGAAGCACAGTAAGAGGCAGGAGAGGTACAGACACATGTAAGAAAAGTGCAGAAAGAAGCAAGAGGTGTACAGAAAGAAGCAAGAGAAGTTCAGAAAGAGGTAACAGAGGTGCAGAAAGATCCATGAGAACTGCAGAAAGAGGAAGAAAGGTATAGGAAGAGGAAGATAGCCACATATAGAAACAAGAGAAATGTGGATAGAAGCAAGAGAAGGGCAGAAAGAATCAAGAGAGGTGTAGAAAGAAGCAACAGAGGTGCAGAAAGAAGACAGTGAGGTGCAGAAAGTTGCAAGAGAGGTACAGAAAGAGGAAGAAAGGTACATCAAGAGGCAAGGGAGGTGCAGAAAGAGGCAAGAGAAGTACAGAAGGAGGCAAGAAAGCTACAGAAGGAAGCAAGAGAAATGCAGAAAGAAGCAACAGTGGTGCAGAAAGAAGAGAGTGAGGTGCAGAAAGAGGCAAGAGGGATGCAGAAAGAGGCAAGAGAGGTACAGAAAGAGGAGAGGTGCAGAAAGAGGCAAGAGAACTGCAGAACGAGGAAGAAAGGTACAGAAAGAGGAAGAAAGCCACATAAGGAAGAGAAGAGTAGATAGAAGCAAGAGAAGGGCAGAAAGAGCAAGAGAGGTGCAGAAAGAAGCAACAGAGGTGTAGAAAGAAGAGTGAGGTGCAGAAAGTTGCAAGAGAGGTGAAGAAAGACACAAGAGAGGTGCAGAAAGAGGAAGAAAGGTGCATCAAGAGGCAAGTGAGGTACAGATAGAGGTGAGAGAACTGCAGAAAGAGGCAGGAGAGGTACAGATAAACATAAAAGAAGTGCAGAAAGAAGCAAGAGAAGTTCAGAAAGAGGTAACTGAAGAAAGGAAGAGGAAGATAGCCACATAAATAAACAAGAGAAAGGTGGAAAGAAGCAAGAGAAGGGCAGAAAGAATCAAGAGAGGTGTAGAAAGAAGCAACAGAGGTGCAGAAAGAGGAGAGTGTGGTGCAGAAAGTTGCAAGAGAGGTACAGAAATAGGCAAGAGAGGTGCAGACAGAGGAAGAAAGGTACACCAAGAGGCAAGGGAGGTGCAGAAAGAGGCAAGAAAAGTACAAAAAGAGGCACGATAGGTACAGAGAGAAGCAAGAGAAGTGCAGAAGGAAGCAACAGTGGTACAGAAAGAAGAGAGTGAGGTGCAGAATGAGGCAAGAGGGGTGCAGAAAGAGGCAAGAGAGGTGCAAAAAGAAGAGAGGTGTAGAAGAAGCGAGAGAAGTCAAAAAAGAGGTAACAGAGGTACAGAAAGAAGAAAGAGAACTGCAGAAAGAGGAATAAAGGTAAAGGAAGAGGAAGATGGCCACATAAAGAAACAAGAGAAGTGTGGATAGAAGCAAGAGGAGGGCAGAAAGAATCAACAGAGGTATAGAAAGAAGCAAAATAGGTGCAAAAAGAAGAGAGTGAGGTGCAGAAAGTTACAATAGGCTGAAATAGGCAAGAGAGGTGCAGAAATAGGAAGAAAGATACATCAAGAGGGAAGGGAGGTGCAGAAAGAGGCAAGAGAAGTACAGAAATAGACAAGAAAGGTACAGAGAGAAACAAGTGAAGTACAGAAAGAAGCAACAGTGGTGGAGAAAGAAGAGAGTAAGGTGCAGAAAGAGGTAAGAGGGGTGCAGAAAGAGGCAAGAGAGGTAAAGAAAGAGGAGAGGTGCAGAAAGAGGCAAGAGAGGTGCAGAAAGAGGTAACAGAGGTGCAGCAAGAAGCAAGAGAACTGCAAAAAGAGAAAGAGAAAGAAAGGTACAGAAAGAGAAAGAAAGCCACATAAAGAAGGAAGAGAAGAGTGGATCGAAGCAAGAAAAGGGCAGACAGAATCAAGAGAGGTGCAGAGAGAAGCAACAGAGGTGTAGAAAGAAGAGTGAGGTGCAGAAAGTTGCAAGAGAGGTGAAGAAAGACACAAGAGAGGTACAGAAAGAGGACAAAAGGTGCATCAAGAGGTAAGGGAGGTGCAAATAGAGGTAAGAGAATTACAGAAAGAGGCAGGAGAGGTACAGACAAATGCAAGAGAAGTGCAGAAAGAAGCAAGAGAAGTGCAGAAAGAAGCAAGAGAAGTCCAGAAAGAGGTAACAGAGGAGTAGAAAGTAGCAAGAGAACTGCAGAAAGAGGAAGAAAGGTATAGGAAGAGGAAGATAGCCACATAAAGAAGCAAGAGAAATGGGGATCAAAGGAAGAGAAGGGCAGGAAGAATCAAGAGAGGTGTAGAAAGAAGAAACAGAGGTGCAGAAAGAAGAGAGTGAGGTGCATACAGTTGCAAGGGAGGTGCAGAAAGAGGCAAGAGAAGTACAAAAAGAGGCAAGATATGTACAGAGAGAAGCAAGAGAAGTGCAGAATGAAGCAACAGGGTGCAGAAAGAATCGAGTGAGGTGCAGAAAGAGGCAAGAGGGGTGGAGAAAGAGGCAAGAGAGGTACAGAAAGAAGAGAGGTGTAGAAAGAGGTAAGAGAGGTAAAGAAAGAGGTATCAGAGCTGTAGAAAGAAGAGTGAGGTGCATAAAGTTGCAAGAGAGGTGAACATAGACACAAGAGAGGTGCAGAAAGAGGAATAAAGGTGCATCAAGAGGCAAGTGAGGTGCAGATAGAGGCAAAAGAAGTACAGAAAGAGGCAGGAGAGGTACAGACAAATGTAAGACAAGTGCAGAAAGAAGCAAGAGGAGTGCAGAAAGAAGCAAGAGAAGTTCAGAAAGAGGTGACAGAGGTGCAGAAAGATCCAAGAGAACTGCAGAAAGAGGAAGAAAGGTATAGGAAGAGGAAGATAGCCACATAAAGAAACAAGAGAAGTGTGGATAGAAGCAAGAGAAGGGCAGAAAGAATCAAGAGAGGTGTAGAAAGAAGCAACAGAGGTGCAGAAAGAAGAGAGTGGGGTGCCGAAAGTTACAAGAGAGGTAAAGAAAGAGGAAGAAAGGTACATCAAGAGGCAAGGGAGGTGCAGAAAGAGGCAAGAGAAGTACAAAAAGAGGCAAGATATGTACAGAGAGAAGCAAGAGAAGTGCAGAATGAAGCAACAGTGGTGCAGAAAGAAGAGAGTGAGGTGCAGAAAGAGGCAAAAGAGGTGCAGAAAGAGGAAGAAAGGCACATCAAGAGGCAAGGAGGTGTATAAAGAGACAAGAGAAGTACAGGAAGAGGCAAGATAGGTACAGAGAGAAGCAAGAGAAGTGCAGGAAGAAGCAACAGTGGTGCAAAAAGAAGAGAGTGAGGTGCAGAAAGAGGGAAGAGGGATGCAGAAAGAAGCAAGAGAGGTGCAGAAAGAAAAGATGTGCAGAAAGAGGTAAGAGAGGTAAAGAAAGAGGTAACAGGTGCAGAAAGAAGCAAGAAAACTGCAGAAAGAGGAAGAAAGGTACAGAAACAGGAAAAAAGCCACATAAAGAAGGAAGAGAATAGTAGATAGAAGCAAGAGAAGGGCAGAAAGAAGCAAGAGAGGTGCAGAAAGAAGCTACAGAGTTGTAGAAAGAAGAGTGAGGTGTAGAAAGTTGCAAGAGAGGTGAAGAAAGACACAAGAGAGGTGCAGAAAGAGGAAGGAAGGTGCATCAAGAGGCAAGTGAGGTGCAGATAGAGGTAAGAGAAGTACAGAAAGAGGCAGGAGAGGTACAGACAAATGTAAGAGAAGTGCAGAAAGAAGCAAGAGGAGTGCAGAAAGAGGTAACAGAGGCGCAGAAAGAACCAAGAGAACTGCAGAAAGAGGAAGAAAGGTATAGGAAGAGGAAGATAGCCACATAAAGAAACAAGAGAAGTGTGGATAGAAGCAAGAGAAGGGCAGAAAGAATCAAGAGAGGTGTAGAAAGAAGCAACAGAGGTGCAGAAAGAAGAGAGTGAGGTGCAGAAAGTTGCAAGAGAGGTACAGAAAGAGGCAAGAGAGCTGCAGAAAGAGATAGAAGGGTACATCAAGAGGCAAGGGAGGTGCAGAAAGAGGCAAGAGAAGTACAGAAAGAGGCAAGATAGGTACAGAAAGAAGCAAGAGAAATGCAGAAAGAAGCAACAGTGAGAGAAAGAAGAGAGTGAGGTGCAGAAAGCTGCAACAGAGGTAAAGAAAGAGGAAGAAAGGTACATCAAGAGGCAAGGGAGGTGCAGAAAGAGGCAAGAGAAGTACAAAAAGAGGCAAGATAGGTAGAGAGAGAAGCAAGAGAAGTGCCGAATGAAGCAACAGTGGTGCAGCAAGAAGAGAGTGAGGTGCAGAAAGTTGCAAGTGGGGTACAGAAAGAGGCAAGAGAGGTAAAGAAAGAGGAAGAAAGGTACATCAAGAGGCAAGGGAGGTGCAGAAAGAGGCAAGAGAAGTACAAAAAGAGGCAAGATAGGTACAGAGAGAAGCAAGAGAAGTGCAGAAAGAAGCAACAGTGGTGCAGAAAGAAGAGAGTGAGGTACAGAAAGAGGCAAGAGGGATGCAGAAAGAGGCAAGAGAGGTGCAGAAAGAAGAGAGGTACAGAAAGAGGCGAGAGGTGCAGAAAGAGGTAACAGAGATGCAGAAAGAAGAGAGAACTACAGAAAGAGGAAGAAAGGTACAGAAGGAGGAAGAACGCCACATAAAGAAGTAAGAGAGGAGTGGATAGAAGCAAGAGAAGGGCAGAAAGAATCAAGAGAGGTGTAGAAAGAAGCAACAGAGGTGTAGAAAGAAGAGTGAGGTGCAGAAAGTTGCAAGATAGGTGAAGAAAGACACAAGAGAGGTGCAGAAGGGGAGGAAGAAAGGTGCATCAAGAGGCAAGGGAGGTACAGATAGAGGTAAGAGAAGTACAGAAAGATGCAGGAGATGTACAGACAAATGCAAGAGAAGTGCAGAAAGAAGCAAAAGAAATGCAGAAAGAAGCAAGAGAAGTCCAGAAAGAGGTAACAGAGGTGCAGAAAGAAGCAAGAGAACTGCAGAAAGAGGAAGAAAGGTATAGGAAGAGGAAGATAGCCACTTAAAGAAACAAGAGAAATGGGGATAGAAGGAAGAGAAGGGCAGAAAGAATCAAGAGAGGTGTAGAAAGAAGCAACAGAGGTGCAGAAAGAAGAGAGTGAGGTGCAGAAAGTTGCAAGAGAGGTACAGAAAGAGGCAAGAGAGCTGCAGAAAGAGGAAGAAGGGACATCAAGAGGCAATATAGGTACAGAAAGAAGCAAGAGAAATGCAGAAAGAAGCAACAGTGGCGCAGAAAGAAGAGAGTGAGGTGCAGAAAGAGGC
Source organism: Triturus cristatus (assembly GCF_964204655.1). Lineage (NCBI taxonomy): Eukaryota > Metazoa > Chordata > Amphibia > Caudata > Salamandridae > Triturus > Triturus cristatus. The sequence goes on along the minus strand of NC_140588.1, from coordinate 77,135,266 downwards.
AAGAGGGATGCAGAAAGAGGCAAGAGAGGTGCAGAAAGAAGAGAGGTACAGAAAGAGGCAAGAGAGGTCCAGAAAGAGATAACAGAGGTGCAGAAAGAAGCAAGAGAACTGCAGAAAGAGGAAGAAAGGTATAGGAAGAAGAAGATAGCCACATAAAGAAAAAAGAGAAGTGTGGATAGAAGCAAGAGAAGGGCAGAAAGAACCAAGAGAGGTGTAGAAAGAAGCAACAGACGTGCAGAAAGAAGAGAGTGAGGTGCAGAAAGTTACAAGAGAGGTACAAGAATAGGCAAGAGAGGTGCAGAAAGAGGAAGAAAGGTACATCAAGATGCAATGGAGGTGCAGAAAGGCAAGAGAAGTACAGAAAGAGGCAAGATTGGTACAGAGAGAAGCAAGAGAAGTGCAGAATGAAGCAACAGTGGTGCAGAAAGAAGAGAGTTAGGTGCAGAAAGAGGCAAGAGGGGTGCAGAAAGACGCAAGAGAGGTGCAAAAAGAAGAGAGGTGCAGATAGAAGCAAGAGAAGTACAGAAAGAGGTAACAGAGGTGCAGAAAGAAGCAAGAGAACTGCAGAAAGCGGAAGAAAGGTACAGAAAGAGGATGAAAGCCACATAAAGAAGAATGAGAAGAGTGAAAAGAAGCAAGAGAATGGCTATAAGAATCAAGAGATGTGCAGAAATAAGCAACAGAGGTGTCGAAAGAAGAGTGAGGTGCAGAAAGTTGCAAGAGAGGTGAAGAAAGACACAAGACATGTACAGAAAAAGGAAAATAGGTGCATCAAGAGGCAAGGGAGGTGCAGATAGAGGTAAGAGAAGTGCAGAAAGAGGCAGGAGAGGTACAGACAAATGCAAGAGAAGTGCAGAAAGAAGCAAGAGAAGTACAGAAAGAAGCAAGAGTAGTCCAGAAATAGGTAACAGAGGTGCAGAGAGAAGCAAGAGAACTGCAGAAAAAAGAAGAATGGTATAGGAAGAGGAAGAAAGCCACATAAAGAAGGATGAGAAGAGTGGATAGAAGCAAGAGAAGGGCAGAAAGAATCAAGAGAAGTGTAGAAAGAAGGAACAGAGGTGCAGAAAGAAGAGAGTGAGGTGCAGAAAGTTGCAAGAGAGGTACAGAAAGAGTAATGAAAGCTGCAGAAAGAGGAGGAAAGGTACATCAAGAGGCAAGGGAGGTGCAGAAAGAGGCAAGAGAAGTACAGAAAGAGGCAAGATAGGTACAGAGAGAAGCAAGAGAAGTGCAGAAAGAAGCAACAGTGGTGCAGAAAGAAGAGAGTGAGGTGCAGAAAGAGGCAAGAGGGGTGCAGAAAGAGGCAAGAGAGGTGCAGAAAGAAGAGAGGTACAGAAAGAGGCGAGAGGTGCAGAAAGAGGCAACAGAGATGCAAAAAGAAGCAAGAGAACTACAGAAAGAGTGAGAAAGGTACAGAAGGAGGAAGAAAGCCACATAAAGAAGGAAGAGAAGAGTGGATAGAAGCAAGAGAAGGGCAGAAAGAATCAAGAGAGGTGCAGAAAGAAGCAACAGAGGAGTAGAAAGAAGAGTGAGGTGCAGAAAGTTGCAAGAAAGATGAAGAAAGACACAAGAGAGGTGCAGAAGAAGGAAGAAAGGTGCATCAAGAGGCAAGGGAGGTGCAGATAGAGGTAAGACAAGTGCAGAAAGATGCAGGAGAGGTACAGACAAATGCAAGAGAAGTGCAGAAAGAAGCAAGAGAAGTGCAGAAAGAAGCAAGAGAAGTCCAGAAAGAGGTAACATAGGTTAAGAAAGAAGCAAGAGAACTGCAGAAAGAGGAAGAAAGGTATAGGAAGAGGAAGCAAGCCACAACAAGAAAAAAGAGAAGTGTGGCTAGATGCAAGAGAAGGGCGGAAAGAATCAAGAGAGGTGTAGAAAGAAGAAACAGAGGTGCAGAAAGAAGAGAATGAGGTGCAGAAAGTTACAAGAGAGGCACTGAAATAGGCAAGAGAGGTGCAGAAAGAGAAAGAAAGGTACATCAAGATGGGAGGGAGTTGCAGAAAGAGGCAAGAGAAGTACAGAAATAGGCAAGATAGGTACAGAGAGAAACAAGGGAAGAACAGAAAGAAGCAACAGAGGTGCAGAAAGAAGAGAGTGAGGTGCAGAAAGTTGCAAGAGAGGTACAGAAAGAGGCAAGAGAGCTGCAGAAAGAGATAGAAGGGTACATCAAGAGGCAAGGGAGGTGCAGAAAGAGGCAAGAGAAGTACAGAAAGAGGCAAGATAGGTACAGAAAGAAGCAAGAGAAATGCAGAAAGAAGCAACAGTGAGAGAAAGAAGAGAGTGAGGTGCAGAAAGCTGCAACAGAGGTAAAGAAAGAGGAAGAAAGGTACATCAAGAGGCAAGGGAGGTGCAGAAAGAGGCAAGAGAAGTACAAAAAGAGGCAAGATAGGTAGAGAGAGAAGCAAGAGAAGTGCCGAATGAAGCAACAGTGGTGCAGCAAGAAGAGAGTGAGGTGCAGAAAGTTGCAAGTGGGGTACAGAAAGAGGCAAGAGAGGTAAAGAAAGAGGAAGAAAGGTACATCAAGAGGCAAGGGAGGTGCAGAAAGAGGCAAGAGAAGTACAAAAAGAGGCAAGATAGGTACAGAGAGAAGCAAGAGAAGTGCAGAAGAAGCAACAGTGGTGCAGAAAGAAGAGAGTGAGGTACAGAAAGAGGCAAGAGGGATGCAGAAAGAGGCAAGAGAGGTGCAGAAAGAAGAGAGGTACAGAAAGAGGCGAGAGGTGCAGAAAGAGGTAACAGAGATGCAGAAAGAAGAGAGAACTACAGAAAGAGGAAGAAAGGTACAGAAGGAGGAAGAACGCCACATAAAGAAGTAAGAGAGGAGTGGATAGAAGCAAGAGAAGGGCAGAAAGAATCAAGAGAGGTGTAGAAAGAAGCAACAGAGGTGTAGAAAGAAGAGTGAGGTGCAGAAAGTTGCAAGATAGGTGAAGAAAGACACAAGAGAGGTGCAGAAGGGGAGGAAGAAAGGTGCATCAAGAGGCAAGGGAGGTACAGATAGAGGTAAGAGAAGTACAGAAAGATGCAGGAGATGTACAGACAAATGCAAGAGAAGTGCAGAAAGAAGCAAAAGAAATGCAGAAAGAAGCAAGAGAAGTCCAGAAAGAGGTAACAGAGGTGCAGAAAGAAGCAAGAGAACTGCAGAAAGAGGAAGAAAGGTATAGGAAGAGGAAGATAGCCACTTAAAGAAACAAGAGAAATGGGGATAGAAGGAAGAGAAGGGCAGAAAGAATCAAGAGAGGTGTAGAAAGAAGCAACAGAGGTGCAGAAAGAAGAGAGTGAGGTGCAGAAAGTTGCAAGAGAGGTACAGAAAGAGGCAAGAGAGCTGCAGAAAGAGGAAGAAGGGACATCAAGAGGCAATATAGGTACAGAAAGAAGCAAGAGAAATGCAGAAAGAAGCAACAGTGGCGCAGAAAGAAGAGAGTGAGGTGCAGAAAGAGGCAAGAGGGATGCAGAAAGAGGCAAGAGAGGTGCAGAAAGAAGAGAGGTACAGAAAGAGGCAAGAGAGGTCCAGAAAGAGATAACAGAGGTGCAGAAAGAAGCAAGAGAACTGCAGAAAGAGGAAGAAAGGTATAGGAAGAAGAAGATAGCCACATAAAGAAAAAAGAGAAGTGTGGATAGAAGCAAGAGAAGGGCAGAAAGAACCAAGAGAGGTGTAGAAAGAAGCAACAGACGTGCAGAAAGAAGAGAGTGAGGTGCAGAAAGTTACAAGAGAGGTACAAGAATAGGCAAGAGAGGTGCAGAAAGAGGAAGAAAGGTACATCAAGATGCAATGGAGGTGCAGAAAGGCAAGAGAAGTACAGAAAGAGGCAAGATTGGTACAGAGAGAAGCAAGAGAAGTGCAGAATGAAGCAACAGTGGTGCAGAAAGAAGAGAGTTAGGTGCAGAAAGAGGCAAGAGGGGTGCAGAAAGACGCAAGAGAGGTGCAAAAAGAAGAGAGGTGCAGATAGAAGCAAGAGAAGTACAGAAAGAGGTAACAGAGGTGCAGAAAGAAGCAAGAGAACTGCAGAAAGCGGAAGAAAGGTACAGAAAGAGGATGAAAGCCACATAAAGAAGAATGAGAAGAGTGAAAAGAAGCAAGAGAATGGCTATAAGAATCAAGAGATGTGCAGAAATAAGCAACAGAGGTGTCGAAAGAAGAGTGAGGTGCAGAAAGTTGCAAGAGAGGTGAAGAAAGACACAAGACATGTACAGAAAAAGGAAAATAGGTGCATCAAGAGGCAAGGGAGGTGCAGATAGAGGTAAGAGAAGTGCAGAAAGAGGCAGGAGAGGTACAGACAAATGCAAGAGAAGTGCAGAAAGAAGCAAGAGAAGTACAGAAAGAAGCAAGAGTAGTCCAGAAATAGGTAACAGAGGTGCAGAGAGAAGCAAGAGAACTGCAGAAAAAAGAAGAATGGTATAGGAAGAGGAAGAAAGCCACATAAAGAAGGATGAGAAGAGTGGATAGAAGCAAGAGAAGGGCAGAAAGAATCAAGAGAAGTGTAGAAAGAAGGAACAGAGGTGCAGAAAGAAGAGAGTGAGGTGCAGAAAGTTGCAAGAGAGGTACAGAAAGAGTAATGAAAGCTGCAGAAAGAGGAGGAAAGGTACATCAAGAGGCAAGGGAGGTGCAGAAAGAGGCAAGAGAAGTACAGAAAGAGGCAAGATAGGTACAGAGAGAAGCAAGAGAAGTGCAGAAAGAAGCAACAGTGGTGCAGAAAGAAGAGAGTGAGGTGCAGAAAGAGGCAAGAGGGGTGCAGAAAGAGGCAAGAGAGGTGCAGAAAGAAGAGAGGTACAGAAAGAGGCGAGAGGTGCAGAAAGAGGCAACAGAGATGCAAAAAGAAGCAAGAGAACTACAGAAAGAGTGAGAAAGGTACAGAAGGAGGAAGAAAGCCACATAAAGAAGGAAGAGAAGAGTGGATAGAAGCAAGAGAAGGGCAGAAAGAATCAAGAGAGGTGCAGAAAGAAGCAACAGAGGAGTAGAAAGAAGAGTGAGGTGCAGAAAGTTGCAAGAAAGATGAAGAAAGACACAAGAGAGGTGCAGAAGAAGGAAGAAAGGTGCATCAAGAGGCAAGGGAGGTGCAGATAGAGGTAAGACAAGTGCAGAAAGATGCAGGAGAGGTACAGACAAATGCAAGAGAAGTGCAGAAAGAAGCAAGAGAAGTGCAGAAAGAAGCAAGAGAAGTCCAGAAAGAGGTAACATAGGTTAAGAAAGAAGCAAGAGAACTGCAGAAAGAGGAAGAAAGGTATAGGAAGAGGAAGCAAGCCACAACAAGAAAAAAGAGAAGTGTGGCTAGATGCAAGAGAAGGGCGGAAAGAATCAAGAGAGGTGTAGAAAGAAGAAACAGAGGTGCAGAAATAAGAGAATGAGGTGCAGAAAGTTACAAGAGAGGCACTGAAATAGGCAAGAGAGGTGCAGAAAGAGAAAGAAAGGTACATCAAGATGGGAGGGAGTTGCAGAAAGAGGCAAGAGAAGTACAGAAATAGGCAAGATAGGTACAGAGAGAAACAAGGGAAGAACAGAAAGAAGCAACAGTGGTGGAGAAAGAAGAGAGTGAGTTGCAGAAAGAGGAAAGAAGGGTGCAGACAGAGGCAAGAGGGGTACAGAAAGAGGAAAGCTGCAGAAAGAGGCAAGAGAGGTGCAGAAAGAGGTAACAGAGGTGCAGAAAGAAGCAATAGAACTGCAGAAAGAGGAAGAAAGGTACAGAAAGAGAAAGAAAGCCACATATAGAAGGAAGAGAAGAGTGGATAGAAGCAAGAGAAGGGCGGAAAGAATCAAGAGAGGTGCAGAAAGAAGCAACAGAGGTGTAGAAAGAAGAGTGAGGTGCAGAAAGTTGCAAGGTACAGAAAGAGAGGTACAGAAAGAGGCAGGAGACGTGTAGAAAGATGTAACAGAGGTGCAGAAAGAAGCAAGAGAACTGCAGAAAGAGGAAGAAAGGTACATAAAGAGGAAGAAAGCCACATACAGAAGGAAGAGAAGAGTGAATAGAATCAAGAGAAGGGCAGAAAGAATCAAGAGAGGTGCAGAAAGAAGCAACAGAGGTGTAGAAAGAACAGTGAGGTATAGAAAGTTGCAAGAGAGGTGAATACAGACACAAGAGAGGTGCATAAAGAGGAAGAAAGGTGCATCAAGAGGCAAGGGAGGTGCAGATAGAGGTAAGAGGCAGGAGAGGTACAGAGAAATGCAAGAGAAGTGCAGAAAGAAGCAAGAGAAGTGCAGCAAGAAGCAAGAGAAGTCCAGAAAGAGGTAACAGGTGCAGAAAGAAGCAAGAGAACTGCAGAAAGAGGAAGATAGGTATAGGAAGAGGAAGATAGCCACATAAAGAAAGAAGTGAAATGGGGATAGAAGGAAGAGAAGGGCAGAAAGAATCAAGAGAGGTGTAGAAAGAAGCAACAGAGGTGCAGAAAGAAGAGAGTGAGGTGCAGAAAGAGGCAAGAGAAGTACAGAAAGAGGCAAGATAGGTACAGAAAGAAGCAGCAGTGGTGCAGAAAGAAGAGAGTAATGTGCAGAAAGAGGCAAGAGGGGTGCAGAAAGAGTCAAGAGAAGTACAGAAAGAGGCAAGATAGGTACAGAAAGAAGCAAGAGAAATGCAGAAAGAAGCAACAGTTGTGCAGAAAGAAGAGAGTGAGGTGCAGAAAGAGGTAACAGAGGTGCAGAAAGAAGCAAGAGAATTGCAGAAAGAGGAAGAAAGGTACAGAAAGAGGAAGAAAGCCACATAAAGAAGGAAGAGAAGAGTGAATAGAAGCAGGAGAAGGGCTATAAGAATCAAGATAGGTGCAGAAAGAAGCAACAGAGGTGTAGAAAGAAGAGTGAGGTACAGAAAGTTGCAAGAGAGGTAAATACAGACACAAGAGAGGTGCAGAAAGAGGAAGAAAGGTGCATCAAGAGGCAAGGGAGGTGCAGATGGAGGTAAGAGAAGTGCAGAAAGAGGCAGGAGAGGTACAGACAAATGTAAGAAAGTGCAGAAAGAAGCAAGAGAAGTGCAGAAAGAAGCAAGAGAAGTCAATAAAGAGGTAACATAGGTGCAGAAAAAAGCAAGAGAACTGCAGAAAGGGGTTGAAAGGTACAGGAAAAGGAAGATAGCCACATAAAGAAACAAGAGAAGTGTGGATAGAAGCAAGAGAAGGGCAGAAAGAATCAAGAGAGGTGTAGAAAGAAGCAACAGAGGTGCAGAAAGAAGAGAGTGAGGTGCAGAAAGTTACAAGAAAGGTACAGAAATAGGCAAGAGAGGTGCAGAAAGAAGAAGAAAGGTACATCAAGAGGGAAGGGAGGTGCAGAAAGAGGCAAGAGAAGTACAGAAAGAAGCAACAGTGGTGGAGAAAGAAGAGAGTCAGGTGCAGAAAGAGACAAGAAGGGTGCAGAAAGAGGCAAGAGAGGTACAGAAAGAGGAGAGGTGCAGAAAGAGGCAAGAGAGGTGCAGAAAGAGGTATCAGAGGTGCAGAAAGAAGCAAGAGAACTGCAGAAAGAGGAAGAAAGGTACAGAAAGAGAAAGAAAGCCACATAAAGAAGGAAGAGAAGAGTGGATAGAAGCAAGAGAAGGGCAGAAAGAATCAAGAGAGGTGCAGAGATAAGCAACAGAGTTGTCGAAAGAAGAGTGGGGTGCAGGAAGTTGCAAGAGAGGTGAAGAAAGACACAAGACAGGTACAGAAAAGGGAAGAAAGGTGCATCAAGAGGCAAGGGAGGTACAGATAGAGGCAAGAGAAGTACAGAAAGAAGCAAGAGAAGTAAAGAAAGAAGCAAGAGAAGTACATAAATAGGTAACAGAGGTGCAGAAAGAAGCAAGAGAACTGCAGAAAGAAGCAAGAGAAGTCAATAAAGAGGTAACATAGGTGCAGAAAGAAGCTAGAGAACTGCAGAAAGAGGTTGAAAGGTACAGGAAAAGGAAGATAGCCACATAAAGAAACAAGAGAAGTGTGGATAGAAGCAAGAGAAGGGCAGAAAGAATCAAGAGAGGTGTAGAAAGAAGCAACAAAGGTGCAGAAAGAAGAGATTGAGGTGCAGAAAGTTACAAGAAAGGTACAGAAATAGGCAAGAGAGGTGCAGAAAGAAGAAGAAAGGTACATCAAGAGGGAAGGGAGGTGCAGAAGGAGGCAAGAGAAGTACAGAAAGAAGCAACAGTGGTGGAGAAAGAAGAGAGTGAGGTGCAGAAAGAGGCAAGAAGGGTGCAGAAAGATGCAAGAGAGGTACAGAAAGAGGAGAGGTGCAGAAAGAGGCAGGAGAGGTGCAGAACGAGGTAACAGAGGTACAGAAAGAAGCACAGAGAACTGCAGAAAGCGGAAGAAAGGTACATAAAGAGAAAGAAAGCCACATAGAGAAGGAAGAGAAGAGTGGATAGAAGCAAGAGAAGGGCAGAAAGAATCAAGAGAGGTGCAGAGATGAGCAACAAAGGTGTTGAAAGAAGAGTGGGGTGTAGAAAGTTGCAAGAGAGGTGAAGAAAGACACAAGACAGGTACAGAAAAGGGAAGAAAGGTGCATCAAGAGGCAAGGGAGGTACAGATAGAGGCAAGAGAAGTACAGAAAGAAGCAAGAGAAGTACAGAAAGAAGCAAGAGAAGTACAGAAATAGGTAACAGAGGTGCAGAAAGAAGCAAGAGAACTGCAGAAAGAAGAAGAAAGGTATAGGAAGAGGAAGATAGCCACATAAAGAAACAAGAGAAATGTGGATAGAAGCAAGAGAAGGGCAGACAGAATCAAGAGAGGTGTAGAAAGAAGCAACAGAGGTGCAGAAAGAAGAGAGCGAGGTGCAGAAATTTGCAAGAGAGGCACAGAAAGAGTCGTGAAAGCTGCAGAAAGAGGAGGAAAGGTACATCAAGAGGCAAGGGAGGTGCAGAAAGAGGTAAGAGAAGTACCGAAAGAGGCAAGATAGGTACAGAGAGAAGCAAAAGAAGTGTAGAAAGAAGCAACAGTGGTGCAGAAAGAAGAGAGTGAGGTGCAGAAAGAGGCAAGAGGGGTGCAGAAAGAGGCAAGGGTGGTGCAGAAAGAAGAGAGTTATGTGCAGAAAGTTGCAAGAGAGGTACAGTAATAGGCAAGAGAGGTGCAGAAAGAGGAAGAAAGGTACACCAAGAGGGAAAGGAGGTGCAGAATGAGACAAGAGAAGTACAGAAAGAGACAAGAAAGGTACAGAGAGAAGCAAGGGAAGTACAGCAAGAAGCAACAGTGGTGGAAAAATAAGAGAGTGAGGTGCAGAAAGATGCAAGAGGGGTGCAGAAAGAGGCTAGAGGGGTGCAGAAAGAGGTAACAGAGGTGAAGAAAGAAGCAAGAGAACTGCAGAAAGAGGAAAATGGTATAGGAAGATAGCCACATAAAGAAACAAGAGAAATGTGGATAGAAACATCAGAAGGGCTGATAAGAATCAAGAGAGGTGTAGAAAGAAGCAACAGAGGTGCAGAAAGAAGAGAGTGAGGTGCAGAAAGTTGCAAGCGAGGTACAGAAAGAGGCAAGAGAGGTGCACAAAGAGGAAGAAAGGTACATCAAGATGCAGGAGAGGTATAGACAAATGCAAGAGAAGTGTAGAAAGAAGCAATAGAACTGCAGAAAGAAGCAAGAGAAGACCAGAAAGAGGTAACAGAGGTGCAGAAAGAAGCAAGAGAACTGCAGAAAGAGGAAGAAAGGTATAGGAAAAGGAAGATAGCCACATAAAGAAACAAGAGAAGTGTGGATGGAAGCAAGAGAAGGGCAGAAAGAATCAAGAGAGGTGTAGAAAGAAGCAACAGAGGTGCAGAAATAAGAGAGTGAGGTGCAGACAGTTGCAAGAGAGGTACAGAAAGAGGCAAGAGAGGTGCACAAAGAGGAAGAAAGGTACATCAAGATGCAGGAGAGGTACAGACAAATGCAAGAGAACTGCAGAAAGAAGCAAGAGAAGACCAGAAAGAGGTAACAGAGGTGCAGAAAGAAGCAAGAGAACTGCAGAAAGAGGAAGAAAGGTATAGGAAAAGAAGATAGCCACATAAAGAAACAAGAGAAGTGTGGATGGAAGCAAGAGAATGGCAAAAAGAATCAAGAGAGGTGTAGAAAGAAGCAACAGAGGTGCAGAAATATGATGAAACGTACATCAAGTGGCAAGGGAGGTCCAGAAAGAGGCAAGATAGGTACCGAGAGAAGCAAGAGATGTGCAGAAAGATGCATCAGTGGTGGAGAAAGAAGAGAGTGAGGTGCAGCAAGAGGAAAGTGGGGTGCAGAAAGACGCACAAGTGGTGCAGAAAGAGGAGAGGTGCAGAAAGAGGCAAGAGAGGTGCAGAAAGAGGTAACAGAGGTGCAAAAAGAAGCAAGAGAACTGCAGAAAGAGGAAGAAAGGTACAGAAAGAGGAAGAAAGACACATAAAGAAGGAAGTGAAGAGTAAGAGAAGTGCAGAAAGAGGCAGGAGAGGTATAGACAAATGTAAGAGAAGTGCAGAAAGAAGTAAGAGAAGTGCAGAAAGAAGCAAGAGAAGTCCAGAAAGAGGTAACAGAGGTGCAGAAAGAAGCAAGAGAACTGCAGAAAGAGGAAGAAAGGTATAGGAAAAGGTAGATAGCCACATAAAGAAACAAGAGAAGTGTGGATAGTAGTAAGAGATGGGCAGAAAGAATCAAGAGAGGTGCAGAAAGAAGCAACAGAGGTGTATCAAGAAGAGTGGGGTGCAGAAAGTTGCAAGAGAGGTAAAGAAAGGCACAAGAGAGGTACAGAAAGAGGAAGAAAGGTGCATTAAGAGGCAAGGGAGGTGCAGATAGAGGTAAGAGAAGGGCAGAAAAAGGCAGAAGAGGTACAGACAAATGCAAGAGAAGTGCAGAAAGAAGCAAGAGAAGTGCAGAAAGAAGCAAGAGAAGTCCAGAAAGAGGCAAGAGAGGTGCAGAAAAAAGAGAGTGAGGTGCAGAAAGAGGCAAGAGAGTTACAGAAAGTGGCTAGATAAGTGCAGAGAGAGGCAAAAGGGGTGCAGAAAGAGGAAGAAAGTGGCACAAAGAGGCAAGAAAGGTTCAGAAACAAGCAAGAGAGGTTTGCAAATTTTAGGACCAATTTAACACCCACATTTAGCAATAAGTAACACGTTCCAGCTTTGCAAAGAGCCTTCCACCACGCTGTAGCACATGTCGCTGCATTTTTGGTAACATTTGAGCCGTTTGAGTTAGAAACAAGGCTTTTTTGGTCAAATCTTCAGAATATGCGGCAGATGATGGATTATGTGGCAAATTCGGAACATGTCAAATTATGCAAAATTCGTAGCAGCCAAACAGTCGCATAATTCCAGTAACCCTCCTTATACCTCTGACGAGGTCCAGAAGTGCACCTCTGTGGTTGCTTCTTTTTTTGTGCCTCATTGAGTTTATAGTTTAGCTTCTATGGAAACAAAGAAGACTAAACCTGTGGTTTCCACTCCAAAACACAGACTACCATACCACTGAATTGCTCTCCATAACACACAATCTCACTCCACATAACTGCTATACACTAAATACCACATAGTTTCTATCCACATAATTTCACTGCACAACATACCACATACACACAATGTACATCCACTCTACTCCACTCCCAAAACATTACTAAAAAATGTTTACATTTACAATGCCTATACAATGCCTATAGCTCTAACGCTCACATATGTGAGACCTATTGCATTGCGAATGCTTGTTTAACTAGTAGTCACGTTTGCTGAGTGGTGGCGAAAGGAGGCTGGGCCTCCAAAAAGCGTTCAGGAATTCTGCTGTGTGGGACTTACAGGAGGTTCCAAGAGGGCTTTTTGGCCCCCAAAGTCCCTCAGGAGTAAAGTGAACTTTATCCCCCAACCAGTAGTGTGCCAGGACGCATGTTCGAAGAGTGGTGGAGTCTCCAAAAACCTCTTAGCAATCCCACTGTGTGGGACTTACTGGAGGTAACATGAGGGGTAGTAGGACATCATTGGGGACAACTACCCCTCCTATTACCTCCAGTAAGTCCCACAAAGGAGGATTGCTAAGTTCTGATAGCAAGCCACGCCCCCTTTGCCCACCACTCTGCAAACATGCTCCCTGGTGTGCTTTTGGTGGGGGTTGAAGTCCCCTTCACTCCTGGGGGACTTTAGGGTCCAACTAGCCTACCTTTTACCTCCAGCAAGCCCCAAACAGTGGGAGTGATGAGAGGTGGATGCAGGCCACCCCCCCTTTCGCCACCACTCTGCAAACATGCCTCCTGTTGCGCTCCTGGTTGCGGTATGAAGTCCCCTTGTCTCTTGAGGGTCCCTGGGGCCCAACTAGCCCTCCTGTCACCTCTGGTAAGCCCCATACAGCTGGGTTGCTGAGAGGTGGTCAGAGGCAATGCCCCCTTTTTACACCACTCTGCAAACGTGCCTCCAGGTGCACTGCTGCTTGGGGGATGAAGTCCACTTTATCCCTGAAGTCCCCAGGACACAAGTGGACCTCATCACCCCACCAGCAGTTTGCCAAGAGGCACGTTTGTGCAGTGTTATATAAAGGGGAGTGGCCTCGGACCACCTCCCAGCAATCCCACTGTGTGGGGCCTACTGGAGGTACATTGTTGAGAAGTTGCTTCTAAGGACCCTCAATACAACAGAATATCCATGGGTCTAGCGAACCTCAACAGACTCTGGAAGCAAGTGGCACAAGAAGAGACCTTTACGTGTAATCAATGGCAATCCTTTAAAAAGAACGGAATCCCATCACTCACCGAAGTGACATGTTTCATCATCTGGGATCTCCTCTTGGTTGCAAAACCTAGTGCAGCCAAGGGCTACAACCCCCTCACTAAGAGGGAGGAGCTCAGGGAGGTTTTCAAAGAAATAGATTTTAATAGGATTTCCTAAAATCCAGCAGATGTGAAGAACTTAGATTTTTAAGAGTGATTTGCGCAGTACATAAGTGTTGAATGTGATGTGAAAGTTTGAAAGATAATATTGGTTATCAAAAGAAGAAAAAGTTTTATTCATTATCTCTTGATATTAAAATTTAAAACAGTGCATATGCAATTATGAAATAATTACTGCATAAATCCAGAGACAAGGTCTACATGTTTCGGCCACAATGATTATGTGTAGTAGTGGCCTTCCTCAGGACCTAGAAGTGGTAATACTACTGCGTGTGTGAATATGTGAAATGCTACTTCAATACGTGGATCATAATGACCCATCGTTACTATTACAAGACCTTGGCGCATAAGAGTACGATTAGGTGCAAGAAACAAGCCACTAGGCTTACAAAACACTTTTTAGATCTTAAATATATTGCAGATGAATTCTAATGGACAGTGCTGGAACAACCATTCATCCCCGCACACATCACAGATGTGTCCAAGTTTCTTTATTCCAAGGAACAGAGATGGATGTTCAAACTTCAGACTGATAAGATGGGTTTGAATGATGAGATACTTTGTACCTCACTGTAGCTGTCACAAAGAAATTCAAAACGCCGTCACTTTCATCTCCTCCCAGATGAGAGAGCACGGATCACCGGACAGAACATATGAACTCACTAAGAATGGCTTTGTCTTGGGAGTAGAGCCTATTATATACAACCTTATCCGAGAGAGCACTGTGTCTCGTATCCTATGACTATTACGAATGGCTTTGCCCTGTAAGCAATGTCTACAACGCACTTACTGAGGAAAGCACCCATTACTCACAATGACTTTGCCTTGCAGACACAACACAGAATACACACTCTATGTCATTGCCTGATAGGTGGATCATCTGGCCAAAAACATATACCGATCACTTGATAGGTGGATCATCTGGCCAACAACATATATAGATCATTTGATAAGTGGATCACCTGGCCACCAACATATATTAATCATTTGGTGGGGATTCTTTACTTTACATTCAAATACTCCACCTATTGAGTATGGCATTATACATTGCCAATGCATAGATATATGCATATATGTTAACAGAAGAGCTGGCGTGCTGCCTTGCAGGGCTTTTACACTGGAACATCATGTATCTATATTTAAAGTCCATTAACAAATATAAGTAGCCATTGTTACATCTAGGTACTCAAAATGGGTAGGTACTCTACAATCGATCGTCATGATCGATTTATTTTGTAGTTTAATGAACTGTTTGCACAATACTGATTTGGATCATTTATTTGTAGACATTGAATAGTTCACGCCAGGGTTCGGCTTTTTGGAATATGTTTGAATTACAGTCATTATTATAGGTTTTGCTGTGCTGAAATTCGACCTGTCCTAAAATGAATGCCTCCAATAAAATAAGACTACTACCCACCTGGTGCAGTGGGATTGTCTGTAGTTTTCATTCATTGAAGTCATCAGGAAGGGCCGCACGGCAGCTAATGAGCAACACAGCTGAGGTGGATTTATATAAATACAGTGGCTGTACCTTCCGCCGTTACATACGTATGCGGCTCAGTTGGGGTCCTAGGTGGTACCGATGGATAGGTAAGTACCCTTGCGGCCTGCACAGTCAGTTAGGCTTTTTTTCATTATGTGCAACTTCGGTGCCATTGGTGGGTTCGACTTATTCTCCCACAGAGACGGGCGCTGCCCTCTTTGGTTTTCTCCTTGAGAGCCATAGTGGCTTATATTTTACAAATTGAATATATGCGGTATGCCGCGTTTGACTAACATTATCAGTACCAATGAACAGTGCAGACTTGCCGCAGCTTCATATCTTAAAACACGCAAGTTCGTCAGTAGTTTGAGTTTTTATTCAGCTTTGGCATTGTTCTTCTGCTCAATCGAGAATGCCTCATAGCGGCCTCTTTCGACCATCTGGTCTGCCACGATTTTAAACATTAGAATGGTTTTCAATGAGGGTATTTCACTTTAAACTGATGTATTCTTCACTCACGAACTCTGTTCAGTTCAGATACGACATCTCTTTCAGTCTATTTCGTTTCCATCTGAGTAATCTAGGAGCAAGAAGTTTTTTACTTCAGCTAAATGTGATTACTCATTACACATTGTCTCATTATATGTTTTTACCTTAGACTATTATACACTGCATAGTTCTATCTAGCACTGCTCCAGCATTGGTATTGACTCTTAACTATGTAGGTAACATAAGTATAACCCACTTTACTTTATGCGCTATGTTTGATTACCACCTATGCTTTTTCCTTTTTCTTTTTCTCTTTTCCTTAGAGCGGGCCTCATTTCCTGAGCTGTAGCCAGGTGAGGTGAGGCTGTTTTCTCTTGAATTATGGGTAAGCATGATACAGCACACAATGTCATGAGGACACTATGAAGGTAATAGTAACAATGGGTCATTATGATCAACGTATTGAAGTAATATTTGGCACAAACATTTTACCTTTTTCCTTATGTCACCTTTTTTCCCCTTTAGGTGCCATCAGCACACTGTAATGCACTGAGAACCTAGATAACAGGTTTGCATGTTGTATTTGTTTCAACCCACTGTTCAAAAATATTTGCTTGTTTCACATATTCACACCACTTCTAGGTCCTGAGGAAGGCCACGATTACACATAATCATTATGGCTGAAACATGTAGACCCTGTTTCTGGACTTATGCGGTCATTATTTCATAACTGCATCTGCACTGTTTTTAATTTGGATATCAAGAGATAATGAATACAACTTTTTCTTCTTTCGATAACCAATTTTAACATTCACATCACAGTCTACATTTATGCACTGCGCCCATCACTCTTACAAATCTAAGTTCTTCACATCGGCTGGATTTTAGGAAGTCCTATTAACAATCTATGTCTTTGAAAATATCCCTGCGCTCCTCCCTCTTAGTGAGGAGGTTGTAGCCCTTGGCCCCACTAGGTTTTGCAACCAAGAGTAGATCCCTGAATCATGTCACTTTGGTGAGTGATGGAATTCCGTCCTTTTTAAAGGATTGCCATTGATTACACGTAAAGGTCTCATCTTGTGCCATTTGCTTCCAGAGTCTGTTGAGGCTCGCTAGACCCATGGATATTCTATTGTATTCATAGTTATATTTGTGGAATATATCCATGCACTGGTTTTAAAGCATTCCCTTAGACCCCCTATCAATCTCATTGTTTCTTTTGCCTTAAGGACCCTTCACCAGTAAGGGGGACTTCATCTCCCAACCCAGAGCATGCCAGGAGGTGCGTTTGCAGAGTCATGCAGGGAGGGGGCTGGGTCTCCAGCAAGTTTCTTTTTTTTATTTTAGGAAGGGGGCTGTGTGGCCCCCCTTCCGTTGACCCTTTAGTGCCCCGGGGACCCCATCTCCCAGGGCCTAAGACTTTAAATGAAAAAAGGAAAAAGTGGGGGCATGTGGCCTCCCTCCCCAGGCCAATTTCAGTCCCAGAGATCCCCTCCCGAGGAGCCCGGACTTTATTGACTTTTTGTAAGCCCTCTATGAAAAAATAAATTTGGGAGGGGGTCACGCAGTCCCCCTCCTGAGGCCAATATATCCCTGGGGATCCCATCCCCTGGGGCATGGCCAATCCTTTTGTTTTTTTTAAATGGGTAGGGTGGCCTGCACGGCCCCCCTACCTGGGCCTTTTTTGGCCCCCTGGGACCCCATCCCCCAGGGCTTGGCCTCACTTTGGCGACTGACGGGGAGCACCAAGGCTCCCTCCATCCCTGCCTTCTCTTCGCCTCCTGCAGGAGCCGCATTGCTTTTGGACAAAAAGAGCTGCAAACATGAAGCTTCCTTTCCCCAAAAGTAATTCTGCTTCACTTCATGGAAGCAAGAGCAGTTTTCCTGTTCTCACTTCGATGAAGTGAAGCAGACATTTTTTATGGCATGGTGGGAGCATTGCTCCCGCCATGCCATAGCAAACTGCAATGTCCCAACAGTGGGCACCCTGGGACATTGCTGGAGCCGGCCCTGGGGGGTGGCAGACCCCGGGGCCATGGAGTGCTCAATGAGGGTGGCTGCGTGGCCCCACTCCAACACAATTAAAGCCCCACAGAGCTGGTGGTCCCCAGGGCCAGGGGTCCGATACAGACCCATGCATATAATTGATCTGTGCCCTGTGGGGGTGGTGGTCCCCGGGGCAGTATGTAGGGGCTTAATCCTACCCACACTTTAATTTTAAAAAATAGCCCGGGAGGCAGGGACTCCTGCGCTTTGTTTAATTAGGCTCCAGGGAGGCGGCGGTCCCTGGAGCTGTGAGGTGGTCATGTGGTCCACCCGCATTTAATGATTATAGCCCCGGGAAGGTGGCCTCCCCCACACTTTTTTTAATTAGAAAAAATGCCGTGGAGAGGTGGTGGTGCCCTGGGCTGGGGGGCATGTGTGGCCCCCTGCCTACAATGTATATTGCCCCATGGAGGTAATGGTTCCCGGGGCTGTGGGGGCCCGCTCAGGTCCCCGCATCTATTAAAATGATACTCACCGGGACCTGGCCCTCCCTGGGCCCTAATTAAACAAAGTGCAGGAGTCCGCGCTTCATTTTTTTTTACATTTTTAGCGGTATTTGTGGACCCTATGTGGATCCTACCTAAATGGTTTTTTGGCCTGGGGTCCCTGTGAGACCCCCTCAGTAGGCTTAGGGGGTCAGGGTGTTTCTACCCTGCCCCCTTTTCTTGTTTTTTTTACCTTTTTTCTTGTGACTTGGTTCAACAGAGTCACAAGATGGCTGCCTACAATTCCTGGTTTGAAGTGTTGGCAGCCAATTAGATTACAGGCAAGAGATCGGGAGAGTTTGCGGATCCTCCATGTCCCTAGTTGAATGTCTGTAAATATTTAATTTCCAACGGATTTACACCATTTAACAAAAAGAGTGCATTCTGGACCAAGAGCTACCTTTGTGCCAAATTTGGTGTAATTCCATTCAGCAGTTCGGCCTGTAGCTGCTTCAACAGTTCCTATGAAAATTAACATGGAGAAAACACATTTTGGAGCCCCCTTATTTCTCTGCACCCGCTTCACAAATCACCCCTAAACTTTCAAGACAGCAGCTAACCTAAGCACCCCATTAATTTGGAAAATTTCGCAAAGATTCATCAAAATGCACCAAAGATATTGGCAAAAGAAAAAACGTGTTTTGAATAGAAAGAATGTCCTAACTATAACTACCTACTGGCGACCACCAGTAGGTAGTTATAGTTAGGACCTACTTTCCTTTGGAAAAGTGTTTTTTGATTTGCCTAAATCTTTGGCAGCATTTGATGAATCTTCACAAACTTTTCCCAAAAAAGTGTCAAAGTGAGTTTTGTTGTGCATGTGAAGGTATTGGGTGATCCATTAAGCAGGGACCAAGAAAATGGGGGTTGAGAAAGGGAGTTTTCCCATTTTAATTCCCATAGTAACGCATTGTTGAACCTGCAGCCCAAACCGTTGGATGGAATTACACCAAATTTGGCAGAAAGGTATATGCTGCTATGCAGATTGTGCTTTATTTTATGTGGTATAAATCCGTTCAATACTGTTTGAGAAAGGTAAGTATAAAAATTTAGTGATATCTCTAGCCGCAAATATTTTGCAGTTTTTTTGGGATTAATTTTGAATGCGTGCTCCAACATCAATGCTATGATTTGCTGGAGGCAATATGAGCAGAAAGTTGTGGTCGCCATTGTATCCATCAGGAACGGCTCCTGGGGCCGAAAAAGTTGTGTGGAAGGTTACATAAGGGGTCAGGGTGGAGGTACTCTAGCCCATGTTTGAGAAATTGGGGTGTTAGTAACACACGTTATGTGTCCAAAATTGATTTTCTTAATTATGTGCAATATATGTGAAAATGATGTGATCGCCCCTGTGTACAGTTGCAGGTACATTGCGAATATCACAGCAACATCGTGAAGTTTGATGAAAATATAAAAAAAATATTTGTACATACTTTTCAGTCACTGTCACAGATTCATGTATGCACTCACAAACTCACTCAGACACTTATACACCCATTCACATACCCACTCACACACTTATATATCCAGTCACATACCCACTCACAAACTCATGCACTGACTCACATACCCATTTAGGCATTTATGCACCACTACAGCCTCACTCGAAGAGTGACACACCCATGTACAGACACACTCAGAGACACACACACCTACTTAGATACCCACTCATAGACTCATGCACACAGTCTCATACCCACTTAGAGACTCTCACACCAACTCACAGATCCACCTGGGCACTCATACACGCACTCACAGATACACTCAGATATTCATGCACCCACTTACAGACTCACTCAGAGAGTCACACACCTATGTACAGACCCACTGAGAAACTCACACACTCACTTAGAGTCCCACTGAGATACTCATTCACCCATTAACAGATCCACTCAGACACTCATACACCAACTCAAACACCCATATAGTCACTCACATACCTAGTCACAGACCCTCTCAGAGACTTGCACACTCAGTCACACACTCATACACTCAGAAAGTCACACACCCACTCACAGACTCACTCAGATATACACACATCCACTCAAAGACTCACTCATCTACTTACAGACCCTCCCAGATACTTGTCCTCCCAGTCACAGACCCACTCTGACACTCATGCATGCATCCATTCATTCACCCACTCAGGGACTTATGCTCTTACTCACAGAACCATTGAGACACACATACACCCGGTCCTAGTCCACTCAGACACCCATACACCCAATCACAGACCCACACAGACACTCAAACACCTATACAGTGACTCATATACCCTCTCACAGATCCACTCAAAGACTTAAGCACCCAGTCACTAATACACTCAGAGACTCAAGCACCCTCTTACAGCCCCACTCAGAGACCCATGCACCCACTCACAGAACCACTCACACACTCACACTTCCAGTCATAGACCCACTGAGAGACTCATGCACTCACTCACACAACCACTCAAACACCCACTTAGAAACTCATTTATCCACTCACAGATCCAGTCAGGCAGTCATAATCTTACTTACAAATGCACAAAGGCAGTCATGCACCTACTCACAAATCAACTCAGAGACTCATGCAACCAATCACAGACCTATTGAGACGCTCATGCATCCTCTCATAGATGCACTAAGACAGTCACACAGTTCGTTAAAGAACCATTGATAGACTGATGCACCATCTCACAGATCCATTCAAAGACTTAGACAGTGAATGAGAGACTTAATGACAGGGTGATACATGCAGTCACAGATTCCACTGAAAGAGGTGTACACTGTTATAGAGATATTAATGGAGATATACATGCTATTAAAGAGTCATTCAGATGGTAATGTGTTTAGTATGTTGGTGATAAACCATTTATCAGTTATAAAGTTTGAATGTGGTGATGGCTATTGAATTTCTGCATTCGTTTTTTCATTTTGTGACGTATACGCTGTGATCACGGGTACCGACGTTATCCCGATGCCCAGCGTCACCGAGAAAATGAAAAATGTGTTTTAAAGATGAAATTTATTCAACCTACCTAGAAAAATATGATTTTAAACAGTGCACTAATAAACCCCTCGTGTCTAACAAATTGTAAAATGTGCACATATTTGTTTTACATTTTATTAAAAAAGGCGCGATCGTCACAGTTACCAATGTCATCTCGACTCTTGGAGTAATCACGAAAACTAAAAACTTGTTTAAAAGATTGTTTTTATAAAAACTCCTTATAAAAATATGACTTTAAGCTGTCTAAAATACTGTGATATGTGGGCATTTATTTGTTTTATACCTATTTAAATAGGCGCAATTGTCGCAGTTACCAAAGTCATCACAACGCTCGGAGTAATCGTCAAGACGGAAAGTAGAGTTCAAATGCATTTTCTTATAAAATTTACAAAAAATGTATGTGTATAAACATGTTTTTAAGCAGTGATGTAGTTAGTAATGTGTGTATTGTATTACTTAGAATGACTTTTTTAAGTTAACATTTTTTAATGTGTTGGTGGTATTTGAATGTGTGCTTTTGTTTGGCAATTTCGTAACGTGATAATGACCAGCGTGGCGTTCTTGTGAATTAAAAACAATTTAAGAAAAACATTATTTAACAAGAAAATGAACAAAAGTTTGGGCTCTTGGGTGGCTCTAACAAGAGCCTTTGTGCTGAGAGTGTGTATGAGACAGTTACAAATAAGACTATATGCAGAGTTCCATGTTGCATAGAAACACCCTGTTCCCTTCATCTGTAAAGTTAACTCCATCACGTCTCTGAATTCCATGCATGTTAAAATGCAAATTGTTGTAGATAGAGCCCATGTTATAGTCTCTGAGGAAAGCAGAAATTGTTTTATTAACACATGTTTCCTGGCTTTGTCGATCAATTTTCAGAATTAATTAGATCACTTCCATTTCTGTCTTTGGCATATGTTAGAGTACACCAATACAATGTGAGGGAAAAGCATAAGGTAGCCTGCATTAGAATTCCCAGTCCTATTCCAGTTAATGTGCCTAGGTCATTGCCACCACAGTGCACAATCATGAGGTCAGGGGCTGGTGAATACACAATGGTTTTAACCAAATGTAGTAATTGATGAAACTTCAATCTTCTCTGCCCAAGCCAAGTAATGTCCACATTAGCCAAACCCAAGTCCCTATTAATATTTCTCTTTCTTGCAGCCTCAGCAGCCCAATAGACATAGCTGTAGCCCACAATCCATACTCGGAGCATTTTGTAGAAAGGAGGAGTAGCACACATGACAGGTCTGTAGTTGAATATCACAGCTGGTACTATGAAAGACAGTGAAAAAGCAGGTGTGCTGGTGGTTTGAAAACAATAAAATGTGATTGAGTAAGTATGCAGGTTAGAAAAGAAGATAGCATTTGGAAATAATTAGTAAACATATGTTTGATTAGGTCTGGTAAATAGAAAACAATGTAATAGAGAGATGGATATGCTTTACAGTACCTGCTGTAGTACATTTTGTAACAAGTATGGCCCTTCTGGAATGCGTTGTGAACATCTGATCTACTGGTTCTATTGGGTTTCTATGGAGAATCTGCAGAGGGTGTATTGGGGGAAGGGTGTTAAAGAGACAGGTATTTTTTTTTTAATTTGGAGAGGTTTAGGTTCATTTTTTTATAAGCTAAGTAAGATTAAGTAGTTAGGATTTTGCAAAAATTACAGGTGAGTGAGAGAGTGTGTGAGTAACTCTATGGTGAGTGAGTGTGTGTTTGTGTCTGTGTGAGTAACTGTATAAGCACCTTCTCACTCCCCCATACATATAACTGAGCAATGAGGTAGGATGTGGATAGTTAATGGGAGGGTGCTACGTACTTAAAAGGTAACACATGTAGTCTGAAGATATATATAGATGGTATAAGTTATCAATGCACTCACTACAAAAGTCAAGCTCCTAATGTTGATTTGTACATTAAAAGTGAAAAACAATAATGATAAGTGGCGTGAATTTGCTGTTTACCTATTTGTAGACGAACGATTTGACTTGTCCTCCCCACAAATTAATATGTAAGTACTGATAAAACAATGAAGAGGAAAACAAAATACCTGCTAGAGCAGTACACAACAACTTAGAAAGTACCTGCTCCAGAAGTATTTAA
Source organism: Triturus cristatus (assembly GCF_964204655.1). Classification (NCBI taxonomy): domain Eukaryota; kingdom Metazoa; phylum Chordata; class Amphibia; order Caudata; family Salamandridae; genus Triturus; species Triturus cristatus. The sequence continues at coordinate 77,112,921 of NC_140588.1, read as the reverse complement.
AGATTTGAATGTTTATGAAATTATATTAACACAGTCTATACATCCATTTCAAGCTATAGTTCGCAGGGAGCAAAAGACAGGGAAATGACTTCCTACTGAGCTCTAGAAAGGTCTCAAAGCCATTAGTGTTTAAGGAAAATATTGTAACTTTAGAGGTACAGAAAATTTGAAAGAGGAAGCTGTAATTTCAGTAAGTGGTGTCCTGACTAAGAGTAAAAGATATGGCAAGAGTTAGTAGATGTTAGTGATGTAATATGTTAAATCATAAGCAGTGCATTGCGGAGGCGTAAGATTTAAGCACTTCAGGTAACTATAACTCCTGAAGTTCACTGGTTTGTAGAAGTGACATCTGAGCCTCACTATAACATCCCTGTAACCTTTGGTTTTATTTCAGTGAATTTTTAAGGTTTTTCAAATTCTATTTCCTAACTAAAATGATCCTGTAACCTTTGGTTTTTAAGTGACTTTCAAAGGTTTTTCAAATTATATTTCATAAATATAACAACCCTGTAACCTTTGTTTTTCTAGTTTTCTAGTTGTCACGTTTGCAGAATCGTGGAGAAAAGGGGAGGGTCCTCTGACCAGCTCACAGAATCCTGCTGTGTCAGGCTTACTGGAAGTAACATGAGGGCTTCTGGGCCCCCAAGAACCCTCAGCATCCAGGAGGACTTCATCCCCCAACCAGCAATGCACCAAGAGGCATGTTTGTGGTGGGGGCAGGGTGTGTGGCCTCCTAAGACCTATCAGCAATTCCACTGTGTGGGACTGACTGTAGGTAACAGGAGGGTTTGTTGGCCTCCAAAGACACTCAAGAGCCGAAGGAGGGACTCCAACCCCCAACCAGCAGTATACTAGGAGATGGGTTTGCAGAGTGATCGAAAAAAGGGCATGGCATCCAAAGTCCTCTCAGCAATCACACTCTGTGGGACTTACTGCAGGTAACAGGAGGACTATTTGGCCCACAAGGACCCTTTGTAGGCAGCGGGACTTCAGCCCCCTACCAGCAGTGTGCCAGGAGGTGTGTTTGCAGAGTAGTGGAACATGGGGGTGGGGCCTCTGAGGACCTCTCAGCAACTCCGCTGTGTGAGGCTTACTCGAGGTAACAGGAGGGCTTTTTAGCCCCCAAGGACACTCTATAGCCAAGGGGACTTCATCGGACAACAAGCAGTGCACGAGGAGATACATTTGCAGAGTGGTAGAGAAAGGAGGCATGGACTCCAAAGTCGTCTCAGCAATAACACTCTGTGGGACTTATGAAGGTAAGAGGAGGGCTAGTTGGCCCCCAAGCGCCCGTGGAGCCAAGGGGACTTCTTCCTCCTACCGGCAGTGTGCCAGGAGGTCTGTTTGCAGAGTGGTGGAGAAAGGGGGCATTGCCTCTGAAGATCTCTCAGCAACTCCACTGTGTGGGGTTTACTCGAGGTAACAGGAGGGCTTGTGGGCCCCCAAGGATACTCTAGAGTCAAGGGGACTACATCCACCAACTAGCAGTGCACCAGGAGATGCGTTTGCAGAGTGGTGGAGAAAGGGAGACATGGCCTCCAAAGGTCTTTCAGCAATCGCACTCTGTGGGACTTACTGTCAGTAACAGGAGGGCTAGTTGGCCCCAAAGGATCCATTGGAGCCAAGGTAACTTCATCACACAGCAATCAGTGCACCAGCAATTCTACTGTGTCGGAGTTTCTGGAGGTAACAGGAGGGCTTGTTGGCCCCCAAGGACCCTCCGAAGCCAAGGGGACTTCATCTTCCAACCAGCAGTGCACCGGGAGGTGCATTCGCAGAATGGTGGAGAAAAGGGGTCTGGCAGCTGAACCTCTCAGCAATCCCACCGCGTGGGATTTACTGGAGGTAACAGGAGAGGGACTTGGCTCCCAAGGACCCTAAGCATCAAAGGGGACTTCATCAACCAACCAGTTGTGCACCAGGAGGTGTGTTTGCAAAGTGGTGCAGAAAACGGGAAGGGCCTCTGTCAACTTGCCAATTCATTCTATTTTTTATAGCAGAAGGGGGCTGCATGGCCACCCTTCCCTGGGCCGATTTCGGTCACGGGGACACCATCACTCAGCCTTTTTTTGTTTATGTGTTTTTTAATTCAAGGAATGGGGTGAGTGGCCGCCCTCACAGGCCAATTTTGGCCCCAGGGATCCCATCCCCTAGGGTATTTTTTCATTATAAAACAAGGGAGGGGATTGCACTGGCACCCTTCCCTTCCAATTTTGGCCCCGGGACCCAATTACCCCAGGTCCCAGGCTATTTAAAAGTTTTCTAAATAATGCTGGTGGAGGAGGGGCCACACAGCCCCCCGCCTGCGGGAGCTGCCGTTTCTTTGACACATAAGGAGCTGCTAACATGCAGCAGTTCACTCTGTGTCAAATCAATTTTGCTCGATTTCTGCAAGCAACATTTTAAATGCTCTTGCTTGATGAATGTGAGCATAATTTCCTATCCCACCAAGCCATAGCAAACAGCTATGTCCCGGGTTGGGCACCCCAGAACATAGCAGGAGCTGGTCCTTGGGGGTGGCGGTCCCCAGGGCCATCTTAAGCTCCAGGAGGGGAGGTTGTGTTGCTCCCCTCCTCTGTTTAATTTATCCCCAGGGAGGTGGTGGTCCCCTGGGCTGGGGGTCTGCAACTGACCTCCTTCATTATATTATTTTCACCTAAAGGAGGTGGTGGTCCCCTGCATTTCTGTGGTAATCGCCTCAGGGAGGTGGCAGTCCCTGGGATTGCGGGGGGTCACACAGGTCCCCCGCATTACTATGTAACTATGAGGGATATTCTCAAGAACATGTGATAACCATCGCAAAAGTAACTTAACGCAACACTCAACATCGCAGTCTATAGAGGGAAAATTACGCCGTGTTAACTAAGTATTCACAACACGGCAGTACCATGCGATAGTCTCCAGATAACGCATCAAATAACCGAGATAAAATCAACGCCACGCGGGAAAAAAATGCAAAACATGAACGCAAAAAAAGTTGCGATTAGGCCAATAGCGAGAAAGAAAGCAGCAAAAACCAGCGACTGACCTGTAAATTCCGTGCGTCTGGTGGGAAAATGCATTATAAAAGCCACGGAAATAAAAGGGAGATAAAAAGGCAACTGCGTAGCACCATGGATGCACCCGGACCGAGTGCAGAGGCCAACGCAAACCCCATAAGCCCCACAAGCCACCAGCAAGGAAGAACGGGTCAGGGAAGGCCAAGGAGAAGATGGGGTGCAATCCATAGGAAAAGCAGATCAGCGTTACGGAGGTGACAGAAGACTACCATCAACTGACACACAATCATACCACTGTGAATGCAGTCGGAGTGTCGAGGCGGTTAATGGTGGAGCACAAGAGGCGCTGGCATGATGTGGAAAGCCAAACCAAGCACAAACCCGCTGCCAACAGGAAGGCAGCAACAGGAGGTGGGAGTCCTGCACCACAAGAGGAGCTGGAGGAAGCTGAGGCCACCGTCATCAGTGTGGAGACGCTGCAAGGAGGTGGGAGTCCGGACACAGCCCGAGAGGACCTGACACAACATCAACAGGGTGAGTAACAACCAGGGACTGGGGAGACGGGGGAGAAGGGCACAATGGCACACATGCACAATGATGTGTAGCACATTGCGCACCCACAATGACCCTGGAACATGTCCCTCATCCCTGTGGCACACAGCAGCACGCACACTTAGCAATAACCACACATCCACATTGACGACAATGTGGCACAAAGTGCAACACTGACACTGCAGAACAGAGGACCCAACTGGCTGCGATCATGCGCTGAAACAGGCCAACCACATCTAACAGAGCAGGAAACTGTGAGAAGGAAATGTACGCGTACAAACCCACATCTGTCATCTAGTCCAATTGTCCACTGTCCCGCATCAATATCCAGCACCTCCCAAACAGTCACAATGTACATAGTCATACAGTCTGCTTATAAACAAGGACAAGGCGCCAACATACATGTGAACACAATGTCAACATGCATCTCCCCTTCATATTGCAGAGGGACAAGCAACACCTCCAGCAGAGCAGACTAGACCAGACTACCCATCAGTGATGCTGGAGAGGACCACCCCACCATCGGCACTGACGCCCTACAACAGCCCATGAGCATCTTAAGCAACACACCCCCAGGAGCAGGGCAGCCAAGCCACACAGATGAGACACCAGACCCTGCATAGACCACACAGCAGGAAGCACCCACCATCACGGCTGGCTCCCAACATGTCACCTAGGCACACATCGCATTCCAATGCCAGGTGTCAGAATGACAAAAGGAGGTGGCCAAACAGGTGTGGGTGGGGCCCAAACCCATGGAACATGAACTAGACCACATGTTTGGTTGTCTAATTCCCCTCGGGGACCACCTATTTCACACCGAGGAGACCCACACTGCAACAGAGACACATGCATGTCCACATTTACAGTACTGAACCACGCCCACAGGTACTCAATTATCATTCACACACCCATGCTGGACCTGCATACGATGGCCCAGTACACTCCTCAAACGTATTGAGTGGCTGACGATAAAGCTACATGTCCAAGGTCCAACAAACTGCCTGCGGGGACATGTTGGCGTTCGCTGTAAACAACACAATGTAATGTTGTCGGGCCCGGGACCCTCATGCATACATTATGAACACAAGGACACACGCAGGTAGTTCGTGGAACTGGCCACATGCACGTGTGCCCGGCCCCTTTATTGGCAGGGCCACATGTACAGTGACGACTGTGCTGGATGTGTGTAGGGTGAGTGTAAGCGAGCCTACAAGAAGTGGTTGGTGCTGGCAAAAACCTGAACAGTGAACAGCAGTAAAACGGAAACAGAAAACACCAGCATAACAGAGAAAATTGCAGAGCATCATGGACGTAGCCCGAGCAAGTACAGTGGTCACCCAATATGCAAACAGAAGTGTCTGTGAGGTGCAGTGCACTGAGGTTGAGGCACCTGGAGTGCCAAGCAAGGTATCAGGCAGATGATGGCATCCACCACAGGTGTAAGCAACTCATGCAGTTGGTAGTTGGAGGTGGACCTGGCGGTGGTGGCGTGTGCCTCCTGCGGTGATGCATCGTCCGGGCCGCTCAGGACACGATTTGATGTGTGTGCCCTGGTGTAACGCAGTTGAGGCCTGGAGGCAGCAGACAGCGCAGGGCCCCAGACACATGGCATCGATGATCCCAAGGCCATTGTCTCAGAGGCCATCCAATATCTCAGAAGACAGGGTCCCTGACTTGAGCTGCACAGAGTTAGTGGCCCTGGATGCACTGCGGCCGGCATAGTCACCCTGCCACGGGACGGTGACTTGCGGTGCAGTCAGATGGGCCACGTGAGCTGAGTGGTTCCTCATCGATGTCCGAGGTGAATGTGGCAGAGTGCTGCGGGGAACAGTGGAAGGTGTCCTCCAGGGCATGATGCAGAGGGTGGAATCTGTCCAGAAGCAGCAAATGGTGGAGTGGAATGCCACTGCATCGTTTTTGCCGCAAAGTCAGTATCACAGACATGATGGTGACGACAACCCCACCTGGATGGTAGCAGAATTTTTCACGACATACACTGGACTTTTCACTCAGCCATAACATGGAACTGTCAGTTTAAAGGCGGTATTTGAGATGTTTGGTATACAGTAAAAGCAAGTCAAAAGTTTTCCTAAGAACAACATTGAATGATTTATGTGTTTGAAAATGGCAGTAATGGTGCATTATGGATGTGGTGGTCCAAGTGACTTCAGAATACACAAAATAAATGACTGCAGGAAAAAAATTACGAAAATACTATATTTTTTTATAGATTTACCTGAACGAAATTTGAAGTAGAACTTTACATCTCTGCAAAATGGAACTACTTAGAACTTTAATAATTGTCACTTACTGCCTCTTTAAATCAAATACGTGGCATGTGTCCTTCTTCAATGTTTTTAGTCACGTTGTTTAAAAGCTAACAAACCCACCCATGGAATATTTACATATGATTAAGACTCGTTAGAGTCGAAACCCGTAATGCTTTTCTGCCTCATAATAAAGAAATTAATGAAGCACAGTTGGTGTGGCCTGTTTCATGTACTAAACAGTGCGTTTTTTCTTTTGGAATATGGGAGATGGCTGACACATCTGTGATGGGCCCGACCTGAGAGGCTGAGGCGCTCCTACTGTCAGCGGTCGTTTGGAGCATATATATATATATATATATATATATATATATATATATATATATATATATATATATATATATATATATATATATATATATATATATATATACATATTTCTCCAAGCGCTTTTTTGTCAAAGACACAAAACGTGGCGCACACACTTCGATGATCTTTCAAATTCTTTTATTCCGCTCCAAAGGCAGACAAACGCGTTTCGGCCATGCTGGCCTTTGTCAATGTCAATGCAGGCAATGTTTGCACTGAATAAAAATCATTCTTCAACCCACGTCATCCCAGATTGAAATGAAAAGAGGACTGTAACATTCAAAGAACTGTTCCAAAAGCAGATCTAAATAGCTGCCATTTTGAACTAGTAAGGAGATGTTATATTCCTATGACTAAAGTTCTAAAAATAAATATGCACATACATATACAGCGAGCATATTTTTTCAATTTTTTGACAGAATAATTCCTAAATTAATTGGAATACCCTTTCTTCGCAAAATTACGCCCTGAATGGGCGGAAACATACATGTGCAAATACAAATACAGCAGACATTTCATTCATATTTTACAAAATTGTTCTTTAGTCAATTGGAATAGCCCTCCCTCATGATATTTCACCCTAAATGGGCTAAGGGTATATTGCATTTGGCTAAAAAAAAAAAAAAAAAAAATATATATATATATATATATATATATATATATATATATATATATATATATATATATATATATACATATACATTACCTACTGGCGGTCGCCAAAAGGAAGTTATAGTTAGGACTTATTTTATATAGAAAAAGCTTTTTTTGTTTTCTTAATAACTTTGGCGTCGTTTGACAAATCTTTGCGAAACTTTCGAAACTAGTGGGGCGCTTCGGGTCAGCTCCTGTCTTGAAAGTTTCGGGGTGATTTGCGAAGTTGGGGCCGAGAAAAAAGGGGGGGTCCCAAAACGTATTTTCCCAATGTTATTTTCCATAGGAAACTTTAGACACAGCTACAGCCCGAACTGCTGAACGGAATTATACCAAATTTGGCAAAAAGGTAGCCCTTGGTTCAGAAAGAGTCCTTTTTGTTAAATGGTGTAAATCCATTGAGTAGTTCCCGAGAAATTAAAAAAATAGAGGTCGGAAAATCAATTTTCCATGGGAAACTTTAGCCAAGGCTACAGCCTGAACTGCTAAACGGAATTACACCAAATTTGGCAAAAAGGTAGTGCTTGGTTCAGAAAGCATCCTTTTTTTAAATGGTGTAAAACCGTTCAGTAGTTGCTGAGAAATTAAAAAAATAAAAGTTTCGACATCTAGGGACGCGGTGGATTCGCGAACCCTCCCGCCCACGAGCTTCACTGTGATTGGCTGCCAACACTCCAAACCAGGAAGTGTTGGCAGCCATCTTGTGACTCAGTAGAACCGAGTCACAAGAAAACAGTAAAAACAAAGTTGAGAAACAAGAAAAGGGGGAAGGGTAGAAACACCCTGACCCCCAAGCCTGCTCAGGGGGTCCCACAAGGACCCCCAGAGCCACAAAAAGCATTTTTTTAAAATAATTTCAGCGGAAATCATGTTGGGGTTGCGAATCCCACCAAAATTATTTTCAAAAACGAAGCCCGTGTTTTCTAAAAAAAAAAATATTAAACTTGTGTGGGGGGCTCGAGCCTTCCCACACGCCCCGGGGACCGCCACCTTCCCGGGGCACTACAGTATCCAATCACTAGTGCATCTAATATGCACACCAAGTCGTTTAGAGAGAACAGAGAGACTGGGGCCCTGATTAGCAGGGACCCAGCCAGACTATAGCCAGAAACCAGTGTATACATCAGAAAAAAAAGTGGGGGCAACATAAGTGCAGCTCCTACTCTCCTACAACTTGTGTGGGGGGCTCGAGCCTTCCCACACACCCCGGGGACCGCCACCTTCCCGGGGCACTAATCATGTAAATTTGGGGATCCGTTACGGACCCCCAAGCCCCTGAGACCACCACCTCCCTGGGGCTTCAATTACATTGGGAGGGGGCACTGCGGCCCCCTCCTGGAGCCCTCAATGACCCTGGGGACCGCCACCCCCCAGGGCCGGCTCCTGCAGTGTGCGAGGGGGCCCACCCGGGACACTACTGCTTACTATGGCAGGGTAGGAGCCGAGCGGCTCCCTCCCTGTCATAGCAAACTTGCTTTGGATTTTGGAAGCGAGAGCAGATTGCTTTTTAACACGGGGACCTGCATGTCAACAGCTCCCCATGTGGAAAAGCAATGCCGGCTCCCGCAGGAGGGGGGGAGCCAGCGAGACCGTGGGGGCATTGGGGCTCCCCCCACGGTTCCTAACCATGAGGCCAGGTCCTGGGGGATGGGGTCCCCGGGGCCTAAAATGGCCAGGAAGGGGGGTGGTAGTCCCCCCTCCTTCATTTAAGAAAAATAAATATATATGTGTATATATTTGGGCATGCCCCGGGGAATGGGGTCCCCGGGGCGAATGTAAATTAATGAAAGTGGACATTTTTCATTTTATTTTTTATTTGGAGTCGCGACCCTAGTGCGGCGCTCAGTGTGGCCCTCTGGTGTGACCTTGAGGGGTGCGCGGTGCTCATTGTGGCCCCCAAGTGTGAACGCGATGAGTTTGCGGCTCCCATCGTGGCCCCTAGTGTGAACGCGAGGGGTGCGCGGCTCCAAGTCGCGCTGGGTGTGTGATTCAAAGCAAAAATAATTACGATTTTTTTTATATAAACCTAGGTTATTTGTTGGGTTACTGGGTGGCTCTAAAAAGAGGCCTTGTGTTTATTATGAGTTTCTTGCAGCTACATATAAGTGTGGATGCAGAGCTTTAGGTTGTTGATAAACACTCTGTTCCCTTCATCAGTGAAGTGTACTCTGTCACTCCTGTAGATGCCCTCCATATGGAAACGTAGATTGTTGTTATATACGGAGCCCATTCTATGGTCTCTGAGGTAAGCAGAAACAACTTTATTAACATTTTTTCTAGCTTTCTCAATCTGTGGACAAAATTGATTGGACCACTTCCATTTCTGTCTTTGGCATATGTTAGAGTGTACAAAGGCAGTTTGGGGGAACAGCAACATCAATTCTGCAAAGGTGTCCTTCATTACCATTTCCAGACCTACCCCAGTCAATGTGCCTAGGTCATTGCCACTACAGTGCACAATCATGAGTTCAGGGGGTTGGAGATGCAAAAAGGTTTTAACCAAAGGCATCAATTGGTGCCACTTTAATCCTCTCTGTCCAATCTATTTATTGTCTACATGTTGCAAAGCTTAGTCTTTGTCAATACCTCTGCGTTTAGCATACCTTTTGCACCAGAATACATAGCTGTGTCCAACAATCCACACTGAAAGCATTTTGAAGGAATCTCTGTAGGTAATCAAAATATGTCTGTAGCTGAGGTAGTCAGTTGGTAGAATGAGAGATATCTAAAATGGTGGAGAAGATGCTGTTTTTAGTAGAGATTTGATTGGCTGTTTAAGAAAATTATACATTCAAAAATAGGGTGCATTTTACTTTGCTTAAAAAGCATGTTTCTTATTGGTTAATAAAAAATGTTTGAAAGGTACAGCATAAAGGATAAGGACATGTTTTGCAAAAGCAACCTCACTTGCTCTTATTTGCAACATTCTGTGGTGAACTTTTGACCTGACAGTTAAGTTGAATGTTGCATGAGCTGTTGCTATGGAAACTGGCATTAAGCAGAAGGGGTGAAAAAGTTAGTTGAAAAGTGTTATTATCTATGACCAATTGAAATGTGTTTTTCAATTTGAAAATCTCTGGGAAGCAATGTGATTTGTTGCTTATGTGTGTTTGTATTGCAAAATAGAGGGAAATCTACTGGTTTCACCTTGCAGAGTCTGGTGATCTATATTGACTGTGTGTAATAGAAAATCCTTTCTGAGTGTGTGAGACTTTTCATTCAACAGATTTATTTAAAAGGTGAGTTATATATTTTTGAGGTTTCTTTAAAAAAGATTTGACATTATTGTAAAACTGTGTTGTTTGAAATATATTATTAAATGTAGAGATATATATTGGGATTATTTTTATTGTACTTGAAGTTTGTTTAAAAAACAGCCTGTACAGTAATATATATATAATTTTAAGTCTGTTCAAAGGTATACCTGAATGATGCTTCTTATTTTAGATAGTTGGTTGAACATGCACTACAAATGTGTATCTTCAAAGATGTTAATATAAGGTATAGATTATTAGGCATAATTTTTTCTTCTTTCTACAAAGGTATAATTTAATGATACTGCATAATTATAGATAGTTTGGTAAAATGTAGCACAACTGTGCTGTTTGAAAGATGATCATATAAGGTGTTAATAATTAATTTTCTGTTATTAGTTTGTACAGAAGGTAAAGTTAAATGATGCCATATGTTTTAAGATAGAATGATGACATAAGGTGCTTCTTTTTGTAGTTTGAGCTAAGGTATAGTTGAAAGATGCCACATAATATTAGCTATAATGCTGAAGATGTACAATAAAAGTGTGGTTTTAGAAATGCTCATAAAAGGTGTTGTTTATTAGTCTTCTTCCTAAAGTCTGTTGAGAGGTATAGTTTGATGATGTTGCATATTTCTAGAATTAATGGTCAAGATGTAACTCAAAAGAAAACCACCACATTTTACTCTTTCTGGTAAGTTGTAGTTATCTACTTAACTACTTACTAGATAGTATGTAAAGACTCATGTCTGTGTTCAGATGGTATTTATATAATTGTATGTATATTTACTGAATTATTGAGAGGTGCTTGCCTGATTACAGGAGTGCAAAGGAAGTGAATATATGATTTTATAAGTACATGAGAAATTATTTACTGATCCTATATTGTACAATCATCTAGTTAGTATGCAAACACTACCCATGCATTCATGCAATGACTCATGCACTAACTTATGCAGTGGTACAATCTCCAAAGCACTACACATGCAGTCCAGCAAACCCCCTGTTACTCCCAGTGGACTCTTTTAATCACTCTGCTATGTCCTAATGTAATCACTGTGCCAAACCCTAAGCACTTATAAATTCAGAAAGTATCCAGTTACTATCCATGTACTTGTACAATGACTCAGGCATTAACGCATGCAGTGCTGCGATTGAATGTGTACTATCCATGCAATCCCCTAACCACCTCCAAACTATTGATTCACTCCTCCAATTACCCTTGTAGTACCCATGTAGTCCAGCAATCACAATGTCACTCTGCGTGCATGCCTGCAATCATACAGCCAGTACCATGTCCTTATCTTATCACTGTGGCAAAACCAAAGCACTTATAAATTCACCATGCTGTGAACTTGCAGCACACTAAGTATCCAGTCACTATCCCTGTACTACCACAATGCCTCAGTCATTAAGACATGCAGTGCTACAATCAAATGTGCACTATCTATGAAGTCCCCTAACCACCTCCACACTACTGACTCACTCCTCCGATTACCCAGGTAGCACTCATGCAGTCCAGCGATCACACTGTCACTCTCTGTCCACTCCTCCAATCATCCAGCCAGTACCATGTACTTATCTAATCACTGCGCCAAAACCCAAGCACTTATAACTTCACCATGCTGTCAACTTACTGCCCTCTAAGTATCTAGTCACTATCCATGTTCTTGTACAATGACTCATGCATTAACACATGCAGTGCTACAATCAAATGTGCACTATCCATGCAGTCCCTTAACCACCTCCACACTACTGATTCACTCCTCCAATTACCCAGGTAGTACCCATGCAGTCTAGTCATCACACTGTCACTCTCTGTGCACTCCTGCAATCATCCAGTCAGTACAGTAGTGGAGAAGTGTGGCTCAATGGTTAGAGCGGCAGACCCTGATGCAGAGGTCTGGCCCGGACCAGGGTTCAATTCCTGCCTCGGCGGGTCTTGGGCTCAATTTCCCCAGACCCGATAATTCTCGCCTCGGTGCCTATTCTAATCATGGGTCCCACTCTGCAACTCTGGGCAATAGCTTGCTTAATCTCCACAACGGCCCCAAAAGCGCTAGGATGCCTGGCTTCACCTTGGGGGTGCCCAGGAGTGGGCACTTCACAGGGAAAGGCCAGGAAGGGTTCCACAGCGGTATGTGCACAGCGCCTGAGAGACCCTTTCGGGGGTGTGCGGAGCGCTATATAAATGCACTACATTTACATTTACATTTACCATGTCTTTATCTAATCGCTGTTCCAAAACCCAAGCACTTATAAATTCACCATGCTGCTAACTTCCAGCACTCTAAGTATCCAGTCACTATCCATGTACTTGTAGAATGACTCAGGCATTAACACATGCAGTACTACAATCAAATGTGCACTTTCTATGCAGTCCCCTAACCACCTCCACACTACTGATTCACTACTCCAATTAACCAGGTAGTACCCATGCAGTCCAGCAATCATACTGTCACTCTCTGTACACTCCTGCAATCATCCAGCCAGTAGCATGTCCTTATCTACTCACTGCGCCAAAACCCAAGCACTTATGAATTCACCATGCTGTCAACTTCCAGCACTCTAAGTCTCAAGTCACTATCCATGTACTTGTACAATGACTCAGGCATTAACACATGCAGTGCTACGATTGAATGTGCACTATCCATGCAGTCACCTAACCACCTCCAAACTATTGATTCACTCCTCCAATTACCCAGGTAGTACCCATGCAGTCCAGCAATCCGACTGTCACTCTCCGTGCACTCCTGCAATCATCCAGCCAGTATGATGAACTTATCTAATCACTGTGCCAAAACCCAAGCACTTATAAATTCACCATGCTGTGAACTTGCAGCACGCTAAGTATCCAGTCACTACCCATGTACTCGTACAATGACTCAGGCATTAAAACATGCAGTGCTACAATCAAATGTGCACTATCTATGCAGTCCCATAACCACCTCCACACTACTGATTCACTCCTCCAATTACTCAGGTAGTACCCATGCAGTCCAGCAATCATACTGTCACTCTCTGTCCACTCCTCCAATCATCCAGCCAGTACCATGTACTTATCTAATCACTGCGCCAAAACCCAAGCACTTATAACTTCACCATGCTGTCAACTTGCAGCACTCTAAGTATCTAGTCACTATCCATGTCCTTGTACAATGACTCAGACATTAACACATGCAGTGCTACAATCAAATGTGCACTATCCATGCAGTACCTTAACCACCTCCACACTACAAATTCACTCCTCCAATTACCCAGGTAGTACAGATGCAGTCTAGCAATCACACTGTCACTCTCTGTGCACTCCTGCAATCATCCAGGCAGTTCCATGTCTTTATCTAACCACTGCGCCAAAACCCAAGCACTTATAAATTCACCATGCTGTTAACTTCCAGCACTCTAAGTATCCAGTCACTATCCATGTACTTGTAAAATGACTCGCGCATTAACACATGCAGTGCTACAATCAAATGTACACTATCCATGGAGTACGTTAACCACCTCCACACTACACACTACTGATTCACTCCTCCAATTACCCAGGTAGTACCAATGCAGTCCAGCAATCACACTGTCACTCTCCGTCCACTCCTCCAATCATCCAGCCAGTACCATGTCCTTATCTAATCACTGCAGCAAAACCCAAGCACTTATGAATTCACCATGCTGTCAACTTGCAGCACTCCAAGTATCGAGTCACTATCCATGTATTTGTACAATAACTTAGGCATTAAGACATGCAGTGCTACAATCAAATGTGCATTATCTATGCAGTCCGCTAACCACCTTCACACTACTGATTCACTCCACCAATTACCCAGGTAGTTCCCATGCAGTCCATCAATCACACTGTCACTCTCTGTCCACTCCTCCAATCATCCAGCCAGTACCATGTCCTTATCTAATCACTGTGCCAAAACCCAAGCACTTATAAATTCACCATGCTGTGAACTTGCAGCACTCTAAGTATCCAGTCACTATCTATGTACTTGTACAATGACTCAGGCATTAAGACATGCAGTGCTACAATCAAATGTGCACTATTAATGCAGTCCCGTAACCACCTCCAAACTACTGATTCACTCCTCCAATTAACCAGGTAGTACCCATGCAGTCCAGCAATCACACTGTCACTCTCCGTGCACTCCTGCAATCAAACAGCTAGTACCATGTCCTTATCTAATCACTGCACCAAAACCCAAGCACTAATAAATTCACCATGCTGTCATCTTCCAGCACTCTAAGTATCCAGTCACTATCAATGTACTTGTACAATGACTCAGGCATTAACACATGCAGTGCTGCAATCAAATGTGCATTATCTATGCAGTCCCCTAACCACCTCCACACTACTGATTCACTCCTCCAATTAACCAGATAGTAACAATGTAGTCCAGCAATCACATTGTCACTCTCTGTGCACTCCTGCAATCATCCAGCCAGTACCATGTCCTTATCTAATCCCTGCGGCAAAACCCAAGCACTGATAAATTCATCATGCTATCATCTTGCAGCACTCTAAGTATCCAGGCACTATCCATGTAGTTATACAATGACCCAAGCACTAACACATGCAATGCTACAATCCTTTGAGTGCTACCTATACAGTTTTGTAATCTCCATGTTACTACCAATGCACTCCTCCAATTACCCAGCCAGTCCCATGTCTTTATCCAATCACTCTGCCACAAACCAAGCACTTATAATTTCACTATGCACTCAAAGTATCATGTCGCTATCCATATACTCATGCAATGTCCCAGAGACTAACACATGCACTGCTGCAATCACATGAGCACTATCCATGCAGTCTTGCAACCACCTACACATTAGTGATGCACTCCTACAAATACCCAGGTAGTACCCATGCAGTCCATCAATCACACTGTCACTCCCCGTGCAGTCCTCGAGTCACCCAGCCACTACCATGTACTAATCCAAATACTCCGCCAATTCCCAAGCACTTATAAATTCACCACACACTCTCCTTGCAGTACTCTAATCATCCACTCAGTACCCATGTACTCATGCAATGACCCAGTCACTAACACATGCACTGCTGCAATCCCATGAGTATTACCCATGCAGTCCTCCAACCACTTACACACTTCTCATTCGCTCCTTCAATTCCCCAGGTAGTACCCATAAATCCAGCAATCACACTGTCACTCCCTGTGCACTCTTCCAGTCACCCAGCGACTACCATGTACTTATCCAAACACTTCCCCAATACCCAAGCACTTATAAATTTGCCATGAACTCTCCTCACACTTCTCTAATCACAGAGGCACTACCCATATACTCATGCAATAACTCAGAAACTACCAATGCACTGATGCAATCTCTTATGCACTACCAATGCACTCATGCAATTACTCAGATATTACCCAGGTGCACATCCAATTATGCAGGCACTACCCATATTCTCATGCAAGCACCTGCGTAGTACTAATGCACTCATGCAATCATCCAGGTACTACCCATGTACTCATGCAATCATTAATTCAATAGTTACGCAGTCTTCTAACCATCTACTCAGTACCTAAGCACTCATCCAATCACTGTTATATTAACCAAGCAATTTTCTAATCATCCAGGCAGTATTCATGCACCCATGTAATCATGCAGATATTATCAATACAGTTCACACACAACATAGAAGTTTCCATTTTTTAACCAGAATAGGTAGTTCTAACAAGAACTGTTTCTTTTCTTCTTTTGGTTCTGTTATGATTTTTAACTTTTTTAGTTTTTTGGGTGTTTTTTCAAAAATGAAACAAAAATAAACAGATTAATCTGTGAAAACTTTCACAACATTTTGCAATTAGTAACACTGCAAAAAAAAAAAAAAAAAATAACAAAAGTGGTTTGAGATTGCAAATATAATTGCATCTATGGATTGTTCTCCAATGCAGAGAACTTTGTTGCATTTTACAAAACTCTGTTTAAGTCTCGCAAATTCAGGCTTTATGCTGGTTGTCACGGCAGTTGGAGAACCAGATGATGTGCTTGCACCTCCAGATTGGGCTTGTTCTGCAGCCTGCTTCACCATTGCACGATGATGTTGCTCTCGTGCAAGCGCCCTTGGATTAATAGTCTGAAGATGCTTCAGCATGGATGAGGTACTTTTTTTCCGATCCACGTGACAGGACCCTTTGGCACAGAGTGCACGTAACTTTCCATGCCTTCACTTTCTTTTAGCCTTCAAGGATGGAAAAGTAAGCCCAGACAACATTTTTAAACCTTTCCTTCACTGGTTCTGGTTCATCATCTTATTCCTCTGGATGAACCTGTGGTGGGATGTTGGAAGAAGCCATTTGTCCTTGTTGTTTTTCAAAAACACCAAAAAAATAGAGAAAAAGTGCACAGAAATCCCAACTGCAGTCTCTCTGCTGAGGTTCTGCAAAGAAGAATAAAATATGGGTGATGTCTTGAAACTTCCGGAATGAAAAGGTTATGAACCAATGAAAATCTTCCTTTGAAAAATTCACCTGGATTCGCACACCATGCACGCACACCGCATGCACCCATTGCGAATTCTACCAAATATATTTACTAGTAATTTATCTTTATTCTACTTACAAAGATATCATTTTTATTAAAAAAGTAAATAATATCTTGGTTTAATATACATGTAAAAGTTATATATATATATATATATATATATATATATATATATTTATATATATATATATATATATATATATATATACGCATAGACGCAGTAAAACTAAATGAAAGAGGAGGCAACAGAGAGAAACATCTGAGAAGATTAGAATCGATGTATATAATCAAATTAAACTGCAAAACTCCTGCGGGTTTAAATATGGAAGAAGATTTACATACCCACTTGTAAAAGTATAAAAATTACAGTATTCTGAATCAAGCTTCTCCCCTTCTTGTTTTTAAACCATTACACATTACACATTATTGGGTATTATTAGGGATTGTTCACACTTTAACTGTCACTAGAGATAATTTAGACGATTCTAACTTTTCTCATAATGTATGTCCACTTGGGCTTGATCTGTGACAATATGACGCATAGATACTGTGAACTGGTACTGATTGCAGTATGTTTTTTGTTTTTTATTTAGTACAATAATTTGTACATTTAAAAAGCTTCAACAATGAATTGTTCAATCATGCTAAAATGGGCATTTGTCCTGCATTGAGAACGCATACTTCAGGGTTTCGGTTACGCGTGAGTTTGTAATTTTTACAACGCTAACAATTAATTGTTGGTAATTTTATCCTAGATGAGACTCATAAATTTGGTGAACAATATCTAGTTTAGAAGTCAAGGCATTATGAGTAAAAGTTTGAATTTATCAGGATTCAGAGCTTGGGTAGTTTCGAAAAACTACGAGTCTGTTCTCTAATACACTGTGTTTGTAGTTGATCATGTGACTTACGTTATGGTGAGATTAAAATGGTGGTTAACTTTATTCACACTGTTGGTGAACAAGCCTGCAGGTCAGGTGAAACGCGTCGAGCAGCTGACAAATAAATTCATTGTTTGCACAAGACACGGCGTCGTCATCCTTTGCTAAAGGAACCTTTTTGACAATTCAATGCGGAGCTTGCTGGGTTGGTCCGTGAAGACGACGCGCCCTTTGTTTTGGAGCCGTGGCAGTGTTAACCGAGCGTTCTTGGACTGCTTTTTTTTCATATATATATATTCTTTGTATGCATTATGCAAACAAGGCTGAGAGACGGAGAATATTGTTCCCTGATTGTTGGTATTCACCAGGGGCATTCAGGTCCTATTCTCGTGTCCTTTATAAATGAATAAGATGTTTATGTTTAAACTGTGCACTCTAGACAGAGATAGGATGGGGCATTATGCTGCCAAACTCTACAAGGTGCTATTGGTTTTAACGAGTATAACATTTTAACAGTGGATTATTTTTTAGCATTTTTATGATATTTTATCAATGCTATGATTTTATCCATTAATATGTATTTATATATTTATTTGTATATATTTACTATGTTTGGCGTCATTTTGCACTTTGATATTCTATCATGGTACTGTATCATGCTGCGTCATTTGCACAATTCTGGGAACACCTTGCACACGTGGGGTTGATCTGTTCTCTATGTCTATGAAACGAGGTGGTAGTGTTTCAACACACGTTTTTGCGCACAGGCACTTTAAAAACTGAAAAAAACTCTGTATCAGCGTATCATGTGATCAAGGCCTCCGCGAGGCTGAAACGCGTAATGGCGATGGTGTAGGGGCTTGGAAAATAAATCTTTGAATGAGCACACAAACCTGGGTCTATCTTCGTCCTTTCGGAATGCATGTCGACGGAGTAAAGAAAACAAATATACCGCGCCTGCTTCAACGGTATCGATAGACCCCTCCTTCTGAAATTGGGCCAAACGGACTTTTGCCTGAAATTTCATGTACTCCCGGGGAAGGAGCAGCCGTAGCAGCCCCCGGACAGCTGGATTGTTTTTGCCGGAAGGAGCAGTGAACAGAGCTCGTGTCGGAGGACCCGGGCGAAGGGATTACTACCCCGAGGTAAGAACCAGCTTGAAGGAAGTGTGAGCGAGCGTGGTGAGGGCATTGTTCTGCTCACCAGCACGCTAAACAGATATATTACCCACACGTATACACCATGACCGCCGATATGCTGAGGAGTCGGGAG
Organism: Triturus cristatus; assembly: GCF_964204655.1. Taxonomy (NCBI): domain Eukaryota; kingdom Metazoa; phylum Chordata; class Amphibia; order Caudata; family Salamandridae; genus Triturus; species Triturus cristatus. The sequence continues at coordinate 77,094,164 of NC_140588.1, read as the reverse complement.
GCAGCAGCGGATGAACTTTTTGACAATTCTCCGAGTGGGGAGACAGCTAATCATACGCAAATAAATACAGCGTTACCTATAAATGCCAGTGCTAAAGAGCTATTCAGGAAATTAGAAAAGTTGATGAAAACAGAACAAGCCAAATGGTGGGAGAGTAAATCTTTGAGCCGCTACTTGGATGTGGGACGGATTCCGAGGGGGCTTCGTATTCTACTGGCCCCCAGCTATGAGAACCCTGACCCCTGCATGCTGGCTGAGTGGGCAAATTGCAACCTGGAATCATCGCGGAAATTGGTGGTACTATTAGTGAAATATGCAGACAGTGATCGGTCTGCGTTACAGATAAAAATTGATGAAACCAATGTGGAAATATCTAAATTGGAAGACACGCCCTCAACACAAAAACTGCGGGAGGATATGCTGGTGCACCTACGAAGAGAGGAAGATATAATTAAGAAACGTAAAGCATACAAGTTTCAAAGGGACAAGTTAGATTATGAACAAGGCCGCGTGTTCACGTTTGCAAAAAAATACGACGCGGTTAAAGCTGCCAAACCCTCTGTCGCTTTGAACCCTGTCCAACCAGGGAATAGTGGTACCACACCCCTATCTTCATCTGTCTCTGACTTGAGCTCAGCGGTGGAAAGTGAATCGGAAAATGACCAGCAGGCGATGGCCAGAAGACAGGGGCTCCCAAAACCCAGCCTCGCCCAGGAACTGGATTTTGTCAGGCAAGACAGGATCAGGTCATTACGACCGCGTGCCCAAAATGTAAGCATCAACAGGGACTCAACCTCAAAAGACGGGAGCGGCGCAAACACCAGCACCTACGCAAAGAACAACAAAAAACCAAACAACAAAAAATGGAAGCGCAAGTGAGAGGACAATCCAATGTGCAGTCAGTAATCAACTTAACAGACTGTGTACTAAGTGAGAGTGATTTGAATATACTTGCACTTGGATTATCCTTCAGCCCTCCTAGTAATTTTGATTACGCGCAGACCAGAATAGATGTCTACAAATTTGTTCGCAAACTGAAACTGCGGAAGTATCATCTTGTCCAAGGCACCCAGATCAAATCCAAAGAGATCAACCCACAAGTGCAGGGCAGTGGTACGACATTAACAGCTGGGGACGCAGACTTCCTTTCAGCCATGCAAGAAGTGCAAGGGGAAAGCAATGGGGATGAAAATGAAATAAGCCTTGAGATGATGCAGTCAGGTGGGGGCGCACAGACCAACTTCAAAACGAAATCAACATTTTGCCCCATGATGCTGCGAGATAATGTGGACATTTTTCACGACAATTTAACATCAGAACTAAAGAAATTACAGTGTTCTGTCTCCTATGCCCCCAAGACGTATACAAAACAGGATAATGCATACTTCCAATTGATGAAAAAATTGCAAGGGGATGATAAGATCATTATTAGACAATCCGACAAAGGAGGCAACGTTGTGTTGTGGCCACGTTCTTTGTATATGGAGGAGGCTCTCTCACATCTTAATGACAGAGAATGCTACAAACGTAGCGACATGCAAGCAGTTAGAACCTCATGGAGCACGTTTTACACAAAATTGGTAGCTTGGAAATCGTCTGGTTTACTGACTTTGAATGAATTTAAATTTCTAAAAATTCAATACCCCATCATTCCAGTTATTTACTTTATACCTAAAATCCACAAGCATGCAGGTAAACCCCCAGGTAGAACAATAATCTCCGCCCAGGGTAGTATCATGGAAAACGCTTCGAAATTTGTTGATTACTTTCTACAGGAACATGTCAAGAAATTACCTTCATACGTACAGGATACGGGGGATTTTCTGGGCAAAGTTGAACATGTGAAATGGGACCCCGGATATATATTAATCTCCTTAGATGTGGCATCATTGTACACGAGTATTCACCATAAGGATGATTAAAAGCTGTTGAACATTTTCTGAACACATGTCCCCTTAACAGACTTTCACATAACAGAATGATTTTGAACATGATTACTGATTGTTTGGAAAATAATTTGTTCTTGTTTCATAATCAAGTATATCAACAGGTCAGGGGGGTTGCCATGGGGGCTTGCTTCTCTCCAAGCTATGCTTGCTTGCATATGGGGCTCTGGGAGGAGCAGGTCCTCATGGCAAACCATGGTGACACTGTAAGACAGCACATTGTTTGTTGGTACAGGTATATAGATGACTTGTTTTTAATTTGGAATGGCACAGAACAGTCTGCACAGGAGTTTATTGTTAACTTAAACATCAATAATCTGAATCTCAAATTTACGGCGGTGATGAGCAATAGCAGTATATTCTACCTAGATGTGGAGGTCTTTGTGTTCAACAACAGACTGGAAACACGACTTCATAGAAAACCCACTTCTGGCAACACAGTCCTACATGTGCGTAGTCATCATCCGCCACATTTAATCAACAGCATCCCCTTTGGGGAAATGCTGAGGATTCGCAGGATTTGTAGCACAGACAAGGAATGTACACTAGCTCAACAGGAATGCAAAGGGAGGTTCCTTGACAGGGGATACTCAGAGATAGTCTTGGATCAAGCCATTACCAAGGCAAACAAAATACGGAGATCGGACACATTGAGACGTAAACCCATTTTAAATACCGATCTGGTCCAGCCTACTCGTCTCATATTGACATACAACGTACAACACAAATCAATACGTAGAATTGTCAATAGAAACTGGCCCTTAGTCTGTAATGATCCTGTTTTGGGTAAGGAAATTAACAAATCTCCTAATGTTGCCTTCAGAAAAGCTCGCTCTATGAGTAATTCCCTGGTCAAGAGTAGCCCAGAGGTCAGGCTCACAAACACTTGGCTTGGAAAAAGTAAGGGATTCAATAAATGTGCTAGCTGTAAGGCATGCAAATATGGCATTAATACACAAACATACCAAGTGCCATTTCAGCCTAGTCCTGTGAAAATCAACAAAGCCTTAAACTGCAAAACGGAGTATGCAATATATGTGCTGGAGTGCTCGTGTGGCCTGCGGTACGTCGGCAGTACAAAACTACAGGTTCACAAACGAGTGCTCCAGCACATTAGAGCCATCAATAACTGTGATGCGGCATACCCAGTGGCTAGGCACTTCAAGGAGTGCCATGAAAACAACTTAGCACACCTCAAATACTATGTCATTGACTCGGTGTTGCCACTAAGAAGAGGGGGTAACCGCGAACGGTTATTACGACAGATGGAAACTAGGTATATACTCAAATTGGACAGTAAGACACCACAGGGCTTAAATGCAAGTGAAGATTTTTTTACCTGTTTATAAATTTGAATATCCATTGGCTGTTATTAATATTGTAAATCGCTGCTGCTTCTTGATTGTAATCTATTTTCTTTTAATGTAATTGAAGTTTTCAATTCTGTGTATAAGTTGCGGAAAAATGAAATCAAAAAACTCTCTTTTCCCTTTTGTATTTGTTTACATATCCTAAATCACGGCTGTGATAGGATGTAATTTGGCATACTTTGCACAGCACAATTTTGCACTTTATCTTTCCCACGTTTGAAGATCTAGGCCCACTGGGGCAGTGAGCAAGACATTCTTTGTATGCATTGTGCAAACAAGGCTGAGAGACGGAGAATATTGTTCCCTAATTGTTGGTATTCACCAGGGGCATTCAGGTCCTATTCTGGTGTCCTTGATAAATGAATAAGATGTTTATGTTTAAACTGTGCACTCTAGACAGAGATAGGATGGGGCATTATGCTGCCAAACTCTACAAGGTGCTATTGGTTTTAACGAGTATAACATTTTAACAGTGGATTATTTTTTAGCATTTTTATGATATTTTATCAATGCTATGATTTTATCCATTAATATGTATTTATATATTTATTTGTATATATTTACTATGTTTGGCGTCATTTTGCACTTTGACATTCTATCATGGTACTGTATCATGCTGCGTCATTTGCACAATTCTGGGAACACCTTGCACACATGGGGTTGATCTGTTCTCTATGTCTATGAAACGAGGTGGGAGTGTTTCAACACACGTTTTTGCGCACAGGCACTTTAAAAACTGAAAAAAACTCTGTATCAGAGTATCATGTGATGAAGGCCTCCGCGAGGCTGAAACGCATAAAGGCGATGGTGTAGGGGCTTGGAAAATAAATCTTTGAATGAGCACACAAACCTGGGTCTATCTTTGTCCTTTCGGAATGCATGTCGACGGAGTAAAGAAAACAAATATACCGCGCCTGCTTCAACGGTATCGATAGACCCCTCCTTCTGAAATTGGGCCAAACGGACTTTTGCCTGAAACTTCATGTACTCCCGGGGAAGGAGCAGCCGTAGTAGCCCCCGGACAGCTGGATTGTTTTTGCCGGAAGGAGCAGTGAACGGAGCTCGTGTCGGAGGACCCGGGCGAAGGGATTACTCCCCCGAGGTAAGAACCAGCTTGAAAGTCCGGTGAAGGAGTGTGAGCGAGCGTGGTGAGGGCATTGTTCTGCTCACCAGCACGCTAAACAGATATATTACCCACACGTATACACCATGTCCGCCGATATGCTGAGGAGTCGGGAGGCAGCAGCGGATGACCTTTTTACAATTCTCCGAGTGGGGAGACAGCTAATCATACGCAAATAAATACAGCGTTACCTATAAATGCCAGTGCTAAAGAGCTATTCAGGAAATTAGAAAAGTTGATGAAAACAGAACAAGCCAAATGGTGGGAGAGTAAATCTTTGAGCCGCTACTTGGATGTGGGACGGATTCCGAGGGGGCTTCGTATTCTACTGGCCCCCAGCTATGAGAACCCTGACCCCTGCATGCTGGCTGAGTGGGCGAATTGCAACCTGGAATCATCGCGGAAATTGGTGGTACTATTAGTGAAATATGCAGACAGTGATCGGTCTGCGTTACAGATAAAAATTGATGAAACCAATTTGGAAATATCTAAATTGGAAGACACGCCCTCAACACAAAAACTTCAGGAGGATATGCTGGTGCACCTACGAAGAGAGGAAGATATAATTAAGAAACGTAAAGCATACAAGTTTCAAAGGGACAAGGTAGATTATAAACAAGGCCGCGTGTTCACGTTTGCAAAAAAATACGACGCGGTTAAAGCTGCCAAACCCTCTGTCGCTTTGAACTCTATCCAACCAGGGAATAGTGGTACCACACCCCTATCTTCATCTGTCTCCAACTTGAGCTCAGCGGTGGAAAGTGAATCGTAAAATGACCAGCAGGCGATGGCCAGAAGACAGGGGCTCCCAAAACCCAGCCTCGCCCAGGAACTGGATTTTGTCAGGCAAGACAGGATCAGGTCATTACGACCGCGTGCCCAAAATGTAAGCATCAACAGGGACTCAACCTCAAAAGACGGGAGCGGCGCAAACACCAGAACCTACGCAAAGAACAACAAAAAACCAAACAACAAAAAATGGAAGCGCAAGTGAGAGGACAATCCAATGCGCAGTCAGTAATCAACTTAACAGACTGTGTACTAAGTGAGAGCGATTTGAATATACTTGCACTTGGATTATCCTTCAGCCCTCCTAGTAATTTTGATTACGCGCAGACCAGAATAGATGTCTACAAATTTGTTCGCAAACTGAAACTGCGGAAGTATCATCTTGTCCAAGGCACCCAGAACAAATCCAAAGAGATCAACCCACAAGTGCAGGGCAGTGGTACGACATTAACAGCTGGGGACGCAGACTTCCTTTCAGCCATGCAAGAATTGCAAGGGGAAAGCAATGGGGATGAAAATGAAATAAGCCTTGAGATGATGCAGTCAGGTGGGGGCGCACAGACCAACTTCAAAACGAAATCAACATTTTGCCCCATGATGCTGCGAGATAATGTGGACATTTTTCACGACAATATAACATCAGAACTAAAGAAATTACAGTGTTCTGTCTCCTATGCCCCCAAGACGTATACAAAACAGGATAATGCATACTTCCAATTGATGAAAAAATTGCAAGGGGATGATAAGATCATTATTAGACAATCCGACAAAGGAGGCAACGTTGTGTTGTGGCCACGTTCTTTGTATATGGAGGAGGCTCTCTCACATCTTAATGACAGAGAATGCTACAAACGTAGCGACATGCAAGCAGTTAGAACCTCATGGAGCACGTTTTACACAAAATTGGTAGCTTGGAAATCGTCTGGTTTACTGACTTTGAATGAATTTAAATTTCTAAAAATTCAATACCCCATCATTCCAGTTATTTACTTTATACCTAAAATCCACAAGCATGCAGGTAAACCCCAGGTAGAACAATAATCTCCGCCCAGGGTAGTATCATGAAAAACGCTTCGAAATTTGTTGATTACTTTCTACAAGAACATGTCAAGAAATTACCTTCATACGTACAGGATAAGGGGGATTTTCTGGGAAAAATTGAACATGTGAAATGGGACCCCGGATATATATTAATCTCCTTAGATGTGGCATCATTGTACACGAGTATTCACCATAAGGATGGATTAAAAGCTGTTGAACATTTTCTGAACACACGTCCCCTTAACAGACTTTCACATAACAGAATGATTTTGAACATGATTACTGATTGTTTGGAAAATAATTTTTTCTTGTTTCATAATCAAGTATATCAACAGGTCAGGGGCGTTGCCATGGGGGCTTGCTTCTCTCCAAGCTATGCTTGCTTGCATATGGGGCTCTGGGAGGAGCAGGTCCTCATGGCAAACCATGGTGACACTGTAAGACAGCACATTGTTTGTTGGTACAGGTATATAGATGACTTGTTTTTAATTTGGAATGGCACAGAACAGTCTGCACAGGAGTTTATTGTTAACTTAAACATCAATAATCTGAATCAAAATTTACGGCGGTGATGAGCAATAGCAGTATATTCTACCTAGATGTGGAGGTCTTTGTGTTCAACAACAGACTGGAAACACGACTTCATAGAAAACCCACTTCTGGCAACACAGTCCTACATGCGCGTAGTCATCATCCGCCACATTTAATCAACAGCATCCCCTTTGGGGAAATGCTGAGGATTTGCAGGATTTGTAGCACAGACAAGGAATGTACACTAGCTCAACAGGAATGTAAAGGGAGGTTCCTTGACAGGGGATACTCAGAGATAGTCTTGGATCAAGCCATGACCAAGGCAAACAAAATATGGAGATCGGACACATTGAGACGTAAACCCATTTTAAATACCGATCTGGTCCAGCCTACTCGTCTCATATTGACATACAACGTACAACACAAATCAATACGTAGAATTGTCAATAGAAACTGGCCCTTAGTCTGTAATGATCCTGTTTTGGGTAAGGAAATGAACAAATCTCCTAATGTTGCCTTCAGAAAAGCTCGCTCTATGAGTAATTCCCTGGTCAAGAGTAGCCCAGAGGTCAGGCTCACAAACACTTGGCTTGGAAAAAGTAAGGGATTCAATAAATGTGCTAGCTGTAAGGCATGCAAATATGGCATTAAATACACACACATACCAAGTGCCATTTCAGCCTAGTCCTGTGAAAATCAACAAAGCCTTAAACTGCAAAACGGAGTATGCAATATATGTGCTGGAGTGCTCGTGTGGCCTGCGGTACGTCGGCAGTACGAAACTACAGGTTCACAAACGAGTGCTCCAGCACATTAGAGCCATCAATAACTGTGATGCGGCATACCCAGTGGCTAGGCACTTCAAGGAGTGCCATGAAAACAACTTAGCACACCTCAAATACTATGTCATTGACTCGGTGTTGCCACTAAGAAGAGGGGGTAACCGCGAACGGTTATTACGACAGATGGAAACTAGGTATATACTCAAATTGGACAGTAAGACACCACAGGGCTTAAATGCAAGTGAAGATTGTTTTACCTGTTTATAAATTTGAATATCCATTGGCTGTTATTAATATTGTAAATCGCTGCTGCTTCTTGATTGTAATCTATTTTCTTTTAATGTAATTGAAGTTTTCAATTCTGTGTATAAGTTGCGGAAAAATGAAATCAAAAAACTCTCTTTTCCCTTTTGTATTTGTTTACATATCCTAAATCACGGCTGTGATAGGATGTAATTTGGCATACTTTGCACAGCACAATTTTGCACTTTATCTTTCCCACGTTTGAAGATCTAGGCCCACTGGGGCAGTGAGCAAGACATTCTTTGTATGCATTGTGCAAACAAGGCTGAGAGACGGAGAATATTGTTCCCTAATTGTTGGTATTCACCAGGGGCATTCAGGTCCTATTCTGGTGTCCTTGATAAATGAATAAGATGTTTATGTTTAAACTGTGCACTCTAGACAGAGATAGGATGGGGCATTATGCTGCCAAACTCAACAAGGTGCTATTGATTTTAACGAGTATAACATTTTAACAGTGGATTATTTTTTAGCATTTTTATGATATTTTATCAATGCTATGATTTTATCCATTAATACGTATTTATATATTTATTTGTATATATTTACTATGTTTGGCGTCATTTTGCACTTTGATATTCTATCATGGTACTGTATCATGCTGCGTCATTTGCACAATTCTGGGAACACCCTGCACACGTGGGGTTGATCTGTTCTCTATGTCTATGAAACGAGGTGGGAGTGTTTCAACACACGTTTTTGCGCACAGCCACTTTAAAAACTGAAAAAAACTCTGTATCAGCGTATCATGTGATCAAGGCCTCCGCGAGGCTGAAACGCGTAATGGCGATGGTGTAGGGGCTTGGAAAATAAATCTTTGAATGAGCACACAAACCTGGGTCTATCTTCGTCCTTTCGGAATGCATGTCGACGGAGAAAAGAAAATATATATATATATATATATATTTGAAAGCTAAAAAGTCACGGCGGATTCGCGCACACAGCGCGAGGACCGCAACTCCGTGCGTATCGTTACATGGGGTCATAATTCGCACACACGTCGCTTAAAAAGCGCACGTCCTACATGACTTTACCAAAATGGCGACTTGAATTTGCACACCATTCGAGACGGGTACACAGTGGGTGCGCGGCTCCTATTTTTTATTTTTAAAAAAGAAAGAATATTTATCTTTTACAAACTACAAAATAGAAAAAAAATTCATAATCATTAAAAAAATAGGAAAAAATATTTTATAAAATTATACTTAGAGAATAGAATTTAAAAACCTTTGGAATGCACTGAAAAAAACAGCATTTAAAAAAACATTGAAATTCACTAAAAAAAACATAGGTTTCAGGCACGATATAGTTAGAAATGAGCATTTAAAAACCTTTGAAATTCACTGAAAAAAACACAGGTTTCAGGGACGTTATAGTTAGTTGGAAATTTCACTTGTACAAAACCAGAGAAATTCAGCCGTTATAGTTAGTAGAGCTAACTATAACTCGCGCCCCCGCAATGCACTGCTGATGACATCACATATTACATCATTCATGACATGGTCATTGACATCACTGATAACATCTCAAATGACATCACTGATGACATCACTGATAACATTATCCACCTGAAAATCTGAAGCACCTCCTCAACCCCTTATGTAACCTTTGATACACGCACTCTAAAATACAGACTACCATTTTCGAAACCATAGACACACCAATACAAGTTAGTACCTACCCACTCACTAATTCCTAGGTCTATACACACATCCACTCATTCACCAAAACAGTCACTCATACATGCAGTCAGCGATCAATATGGCTTTATCATATGCACTCACATATCCATACAGACACTCACACACCGCCACTCATTCATGGAGTTACTCACACACCTAGTCAGTCATGCAAAGAATCAATCACACTCCTGCTTACTCACCTGTACAGTTATACACACACCACCTCACTTATTTAAACATATACTAACACATACTTGCACTCTTCTACAATAACTAATACAAGCACACACTGATCCATACAGGCACTCTCACAATCACTCACTCTCACATATAGTCATTTGTACACTCCAACACTCACATATACTGCCTTTCACATATGCAGTTGCTCACACATGTACCACTGAGGCATCCATTCACTCACCAACACACCCATACACATACTCATCCACCCATACAGCTCTTCACAGATACACTCTTGAACCCATACACCCAGTGAATCATCCACTTACACATCTATGCACAGAGTTACACCCTCCCACCCACCCACCCACACAGACACTCAGGCACCCATACAGATACTCAGACAACCAATCAATAACCCAAATAGATCCTCCTTTAGCTACTCACCAACCCGTGCAACCACTTACACACCAACTGACAAACTAAACTGTGTGAATGTCTGTATCAGTCACTAACACATGCATTCAGTAAGACACAATTAATCACTCACTTATACAGTCAGTCACACACCCACTAAATCATCCATACAGACTCTTATATACTCATTCATTCTTCAATACACCTTGGCAAATATATAAAACATATTTACATTTTATAGAAACACATAGTCACTGGATGATGTCATCAGTGATGTCAAAAGTGATGTCATTTGAGATGTCATCACTGATGTCAACAGTGATGTCACTGACCATGTCATGAATGATGTAATATGTGACGTCATCAGCAGTGCATTGCGGGGGCACGAGTTATAGTTAGCTCTACTAACTATAACAGCTGAATTTCTCTGGTTTTGTACGAGTGAAATGTCCAACTAACTATAACGTCCCTGAAACCTGTAGTTTTTACAGTGAAAATATATATATATATTGTCAGCTCTATGGCGAAAGACGTTCTAAGGCTCGCCCCTACTACAATGCGCACCATGTTGGACGCTGCTTCCTGTTTCCACAGCGCCACACGGCCCTACTGAGGTTAACTGCATTATGTGACCTCTGCACATTGGTAGCTGTGTTGTTCTGTGTGTACAGATGGTGCACAGATGTTCTGATATGCTAGGTCCATTATTAAGCATGGGTCCATGTTTGCTTATTGCTAACATGCTCCCTTTTCCCTTCTTGCAGGATGCTTCCAGGCCACAAACTACATTTCCCAGTTGTCCCAGGGAGGATCCATCTTGCGTGTGTTCTGGGTGCAGTCTCCCATGATATAGGAGGCCCTGCCCATCAACCACTGCTCACTATTCTCCTAGCTTTGTTTGGAGCAGGAGCTCCATCTTCCATCTATTTGTTTTTTTTTTGCAGAGTTTTATATAGCGCAAACTTGACCTGAATCGGTTATCAGAGCGCTTTACATAGCACCAGTTATGTTACATGAGGACTTTGCCCAGAATCACAGGATGTTAAGCATCATTGCTGAGACTTGAACCCAGTTCCTCAGATTCGAGGTCGACCGCTCTAGCCGTTTGGCCAACTCCTCTCCTCTCTGTGTATTGGTCAGCTCTCTGGTGGTTGTGAGGTTGCTTCCTGAATTCAGAGCCTCTCTCTGACCTTCGCAAGTCTGACTCCCGCTGTGATTCCAGTTCCTGGCCGGCTTCCTTTGTAGTCTTGATATCACTTCCAGCTTTCACGGTAAAGGAATCTACATTACAGGCAGTTCGTGTCACAGGCCGGCAATTATGTATTCAATGTCAGAGCAGGCCGTGCTCTGAGCGGTAAGCCACATGGATAGAACTAGCCTAACAGTCATTTCTTTAAAGCTGGCACTATAATTAAAGCACGTCTTCTCACAATTGTGCATGTGCTTTTGTCGCATTTTTCTGATTGTTTTAGCCTCGGGCTCATCAACAGTGTAACCACATAACCTCAAATTCTGATGCAAAACCATAAATGTTCTATTCAGTAGAAACCTGCTGAAGTTTATGTTATCGTTTTTTTTTGTGTATTAATCTTTGTTTTACAGATCCTCTTCCCCATATCCCTCTCCAAACCTTTCCACCATCTGGCCACTCTGATCCTAGGTGCGAAATTAGCATACCAGGTCAGGGGTGCTCGGAGGTAGGCCATTAAGAGCATTGCGCAGATCCATAGGAAACAAATGGCCACCTTGAAAGAATAGTGAGCCCACGATTCCTCCTGATCTGTTCAAGGTTCTTACCATGGCCACCCTAAATGACCTGTTAAAGGTGATAACGCCAATGCAGAGAGACTTTGTAGAATCTGTGAATGCCACAGCCGTGTTAGCAGATAATGTTCCGCAGCTACAAACCAGAGATGGGGCAGGGGAGTTTAAAGCTATACCCACTCTTATGGGTTCTGCACAGCCAACAAATATTTCACGAACGGTCCCTTCCCAAATCCCAATGGCCCCACCAGAGAGATTTTCTGGTGATTCAGGAAAAGTACGAAATTTCTTATGCAGGTCGGCCTGGTGCCTTTCCTGACCCACAGTCCTGTCTCGCTTTCTTAATCTCTAATTGGTCTGGTGACGCTGCTCTCTTGGTGGTACTCTTGGTATGTCAAGACAGTCACCTGTTATATAATTGGAGACAATTTGTGCAGAAATTTGAAAGAGTATTCGATCAAAGAGCAGTCATATTGTCTGTTGACCGAGAATTGTTAGAGCTATGGCAAGGAAACAAGGCTCTAGTTTCATATTTGGCACACTTCAACAGATCAGTATCTGAAACTTCATGGCCATCGGAATAAAAAGTCTGCAGTGTTCTGCCGAGGGTTAAAGGAAGAATTCTAAGATATCTTATTGTAAATAGATCCTCAGCCTGCTACATGTTCAGATCTCATTAATCTCACTTTGAGACTAGATCATTGTATCTCTGAAAGAAAAGGGGAAAAAACGAGAACTGAAAGATCAAACTGGCGCTTTGAAAGATCCCAACCACAGCCTTTAGCTGCTGACACTACAGACCCATGGTTATCAGCCCCATAAGACAAACATTAACAAAAGAGGAGAAAGAACTGGTTAAAAAAAATGAACAATGTTTATATTGTGGGCGTAAGGGACACTTCATGAAGGAATGCCCTATGAAACCAAAGAGTAATATATCGCCAATGGAAAAGTGGGGGTAGCTTGGCAGCAGAATCAGAAAACTAGGGAATCCAAGATGTGAAGAAGGGTTACACTTGGGTGTGGCATCCATTCCCCCTCAGGCAATGATGTTGGGCACACAAAATCACGCAGCCCATCTCCGTATAGCAATGGACCTTCATGTGTTAGATTCGGGTCATAAAGTCAGTGTTCTCATAGAGTCAGGTGCCACGGGCAACTTCATTGATACTCTTGTCATTCAGGACTTAAGTATCCCCTGTGTCATGAAGGCACCTCCACAGGAAGTACACACTGTTGATGGGAGTATATTGATGGTGGGCTAGTACTGCTGCAAACTACCCAGATACAAGTTGTGTGCCATGACCAAGCAACACGAGAGCCATGCAGAGCAAATACAATTGAATGTGATTAAAGCGCCAAAGCAGGGTTTATTTTGGGGTTGCCTTGGTCAAGACAAGACTATTCTCTCATAGATTAGAAAGAAATGACAATAAAGTTCCCCTTATCCTGTTGCCAAAATACATGTGTTTATACCAAAACAGAGCCCTCTTTCGGTTTGCACATCGCCACTACCGAAGAGAAAAACATTGAACTCCCTTTTTAATATGTCATATTTGCAGATGTCTTTGATGAAAAAGGAGCAGAAGAGTTACCACCGCACAGGCCATACAACTACCAAATAGATCTAGTCCCTGGAGATACATTACCAAATTGTCCTAGTTATGCCTTGTCAGAATAGGAGAATCAGTTTTTTAGGAATGTACCTTGATCAGTATTTACCTAACAAGCTTATCCGCCCCTCCAAATATCCATCTGCAGCGCCACTCTTCTTCTTTCCTTAGGCCAAAGGAGATCTGAGAACTTGTATTGATCATTGTGCACTAAACAAAGTCACAGTGAAAAATAAATATCCTTGCCTCTCATACCAGCACTTCTTGATCAGGTCAAATCAGCTGTGATCTAAATGAAGTTAGATCTGAGGGGAGCATACCATCTGGTGAGCTTGATCTATGGAGACAAGTGGAAAACTGCCTTTAAAACTCATGGTTTGTTTGACAATATGGTGATGCCCTTTGGGCTAATGAGTTTCAGTTTTTACTGAACAATGTGCTCAGGGACTTACTGGACTCATTTGGAACAATGTATATTAATGATATACTCATTTACTCAAACAGCGAAGCTGAGAATGAGAACCATGTAAAACAAATCTTGTTGGCTCTCTGGAAACATCATCTTTATTTTAAGCTCAGCCAGTGCACATTTCATGTCACTACCATGGAATTCTTAGGGGTAATATTATCACCTTCAGGAATACAAATGGCAGTCTAAAAACTAAAGCAGTCACTGAATGGCCCCCACCTTCGTTGGTTTGAGATGGGCAATGCTTCCTTGGTTTTGCCAATTTTTAACCGTAGATTCATCAGGCAATTCTCCTGTACAGTGGCACCAATCACCCAGTTGCTCAAAAAGAAAGAACCATTTTGGAGGTCTGCAAAAGCCAACTCTGCCTTTAGCACTCTCAAAAAGGCCTTTACCTTGGCACCGCTCTTAGCACATCCGGATGTTCAACAAGCATTCATAGTAAATGCTGATGCTTCAGATGAAGCAATCGGAGCTGTGCTCTCAAAAGGAATCATGACACAGGACAGTTGCACCCTGTGGTCTACATGTCTCAGAAACTTAATGAGGCCGAACAAAACTATGTGATTGCAGAACAATAACTCTTGGCCATCAGGGATGCCTTTAAGGAATGGCAGCATTATTTACAAGATCCAAGCATACCATCACAGTTTATAAGGATGATCGCCTTCTCACATCAGGACAATTGTTATGAATGTTATTCTTTACAGAGTTTGATTTTGTAGTGGCCTTTCAACCATGGACAGACAACTGGAAAGCTGATGGTTTATCTGATCAGGATTCCACTATTACACATACGGTTTGTCCCCCTCAGTTTATCATAGCTCCATCTAAAGTTATTTGTGCAGTGAGTACTGAAAAGTTTTTTTACATCATCCAAGATCATTTCAAAATCACTGATTGGCAGTCATGGCTAAAAGAATGCCCACAACGAGCTATAAAACAAGGACTGCCTTTACATGAATCTTGGCTGTTTCTTCCTACTAAGGAACTACAACAGAAATCTTTCATTGGTTACATCCCATTCCAATAGCAGGCCATCCAGGTTTTCTAAAGACTCTAGAATTGATGCAGAGATATTTCTGGTGGCCAACATTAAGAGAGGGTATTAAAAAAATGGTGGAGGAATGTGAGACTTGCGCTTGGAATAAAGCTGATCACACTAAACCTAAGGGTCTATTGCATCCTCTCTCACCCTAAAACGACCATGGGGACTTATAACGCTGGACTTCATTACAGGATCCCGAAGGTGCAGATTTGTTCAGTTATCCTTGTGGTTGTGGCTGGCCTGACTAAGTATGTTCACTTCCTTGCATGTGCAAAGTTACCTACATCTAGTTAATTGGCAAACCTGCTGTTATAAGATATAGTACACCTGCACGGTCTTCCCATGGTAATTCTTTCAGACCACGGTTCTCAGTTTTCGTCCCAGTTTTGGCAAATGTGGTGTCAAGCATTACGCACCTCCTCACCATTCACAAATGGATGGACAAACTGAATGCTTGAACCAGACTCTGTAACAATATTTACTTTGCTATCCAGATGACTTCATAGAGTCATGGATATCTCTATTGTGGCTTGCAGAAGTAGCCTATAACAATTCTTGTCACTCATCTACTGGTACCACACCATTCTTTGTATTATAGAGTTCTCATCCTTAAACGTTGACACTCGCTATACCCATCACAGCAGATGCTACACCAGCCGTGAATGACGCTTTACAGCATATCCATCAGACACAAGTATCTATTCAGAAACATTCAGACCAGGTGAAGAAAGCATACAACCAACAGAATGACAAACACCATAGGTTGGGACCCACTTATCAACTTATCAACAAGGAGACAAGGTGTGGTTGTCTACATGTTACATCACTTTCAAGCACAACCACACGCTTCATCCCAAGTTCATAGGCCCCTATTGAGTGGTGCGACAAGTTAACCCTGTTACCTGCAAGTTAAGCTTGCCCTGCTCATTACGAATTCAGCCTGTCTTTCATACTTCCCTACTAAACACATCCACTCAACATTGTTGCCCCCGTCGTTACCCTGCATTGGTCCATGGTCAATGGGAATATGTGGTTCGGGCAATATTGAAAAGCAAACGGCATGAGGACACCCTATGATACTTAGTATCCTGGAAAGGGTATGGGCCAGAGAACGATTTCTGACCATGTCATGAGTGATGTAATACTTGAGGTCATAAGCAGTGCATTGCGGGTGCACGAGTTATAGTTAACTCAGCTAACTAAAAAAGCTGAATTTCTCTGGCTTTCTATGAGTAAAATCTGACCCTAACTGAAACGTCCCAGTAACCTTTGTTTTTTTAGTGAATTTCTAAGGTTTTTAACCATAACATCCTTGTAACCTTTGTTTTTTTCAGTGCACTGCTAAGTTTTTTGAAATGCTAATTACTACCTATAACATCCGTGTAACCTTTGTTTTTTTGTGTGAATTTGTAAGGTATTTTTAACAAGCAATCACGTTTGCAGAGTGGTGGAGATAGGGTGCTGGGCCTCCGACCAGATCTAAGGAATTCTGCCCGAGGATTGTGTGTGGAGGTCTATTTTTGGGTCGGGACTGCGAGGACCAGCAGCCCTGTGACCAGGCTCAGCTGTGCACTCTTCCCGCCCACATTGATCTCCGCATATCCCTGACACGCGCGCCGGGAGAAGCCCGGGACAAGGGCGGGACCGTTTGTGGCCGTTCGTGGACTGGAGAGGCCGGGCCGGCCCAAACTTCTGCTTCAGAGACCCTGGTAGTTCCGTAACGAGCTGTGTTCCTTTATATATTGCTTTGTGCCATCTTTGCGATTATGTAGCACTGTTTCGTGGCCTCCCGCTATGTTATTGTGATTTAACCCAGGGTACTTCTGTTTAAGCATAACATTTTGTGCTTCGGGGCCGCCTCCATTTTGTTGTTGCTATCCTTTCTCACTGTTTTATGTCATAATGACCTCCTTAAGGTCCGGGAGAAAGATCGCCCAAGATAGCACTGGGGACTCAGTTTCAGGGACCCTTGATAACTTCATTACGAGAGCTGTTCGTGTCCTTGAGCACAAAATTATTCTAACCGAGAAAAGATTGTCTCTGGATTTATCGGCTAAGAGATCGTCACTGGGCAAATTTATGTCAGCTGTTTCCCCTGAGTGTCGACCGCAAATACCTGAACCTGACTCCGTCCTGGTGCCAAGAACTGAGGTTGCGGGGCTGGACAACACAAGTAGCATCTTGAATTCTACCTCTGATAGTGTTTCAATTTTGGACTCCAGACCCCTTATTGCGAATTCTAGTACTGTCCTTCCCCTGCCCCCTATAGATATCCCACGGGACGTTACTTTGGCTAAGGGAAGTACGAGCCATCCCATAACTGGAAAAAGGAAACGGGTGGGAGGGGCAAATAAGGGTAAACGAGCTAAAGTGTCCAAAGCGTACAAATCCTCTACCCTACCTAAAATACCACCACCCCCCACTATCCCCAGTATACCTCTAGCCCATGTTAGTCTTACGCCTGATATGATTACATCTAGTCAGCCTTGTGATAACTTTCCCCCAGATGGTTTATTGGACACCCTTGAGAAACTATTAAAATCACTGTTGTTACCGATTTGTGAGAGAATTAAACAACTGATTACTAACATTGGGAATCTAGAAAGTACTGTGGCTGCTAACTCGACTCTTTTGGAAAATGTATTAGCGTCCCTGCCTGGCCCTAGGCCCATCCAATTGTCTAGCACTGCAGCCTTACCAATGACCGTTTTAAATCCCCCTTCTCTGGTTAGTAATCCCCCGAACCAAACTGTATATAATGGACCTGTTAGCTCCTCTATCATGGACCATGCTCTGGGTGATGTCCCCCCACCCACCGGAATAGGCCACATGCAGAACATGGTTTCAAACGTTCCTAACGTTCCTAACGTTGAGTCTAATGACAACCCAGTAGTTTCAACCGTCCCCCAGAGTGATGCCTCGTTTCGCAAACACCCCTGCATTAATCTTCCTCCTGAGTCACTTCCCTACACAGTAATTCTGGCAGGTGCTCCGAAGATATCTCACGACAAGATTGAGTATCACAACGAGCTCAAGAATAAGGTTATTCATTGGCTTAATATTAATAGGCCTTTACCATCTAACCTTTGCGCAGAAATTTTGTTCGTACGTAGGGTGTGTTGGCTTGGTACTAAACCAAAGAATCTGGATGGCGATTGCATTATTATCAATTTTAGGGACCCCAGAGTGGTGAGACATATCCTCCACCATCCCAATGTAAAGAGCCCCAGTGGAATAATTACATTAGATCTAAGGTATTTTTATTCCATTGTTCCTAGTATTGTCCGTCATGCCCAATCAGCGGGATGGGAAAGGGTCCTTAGAGGCCATCGAGGACCTTTATCTAGGTTAGACTTTAATCTCCCCTTGTTCAATCATTTTGGCCCCCTGGGCAGTATGGATGGTGTTAACTGACTGGCATTTAGCGATAATACCCACCAGGGCCTTGCCAGTGCATTTGATAAAAGCGTGGGTAGTATTGCTTGTCGGGGAATTTTTCCCAGTAGTTGTCCTGTGGAGGGATCCCCCGTTCTTGGTGGTAAGCATTCTAACACTGATTGTTTTCCTCCTCACGTGTTCTGTGGTAACTTAAATCTAGATCCTCTATTATTAGCTTGAGACTATCCTGAGGACACTCAAGGCTTATACTGTGCCCCCCCCCTTTAGTTAAAGTAGCTGATGTACCTCATGACAGAATGTCTCGCTATGTCTGCCCTAATATCACGGATTTAGAACCATGCCCTGGTGACCTCCAGTGTTTAGTTCCTGGTAAGTCAGCGAACCTCATTGTCCCCCAGGTTTTGCATCAGGTCCAAATGTCAGTCGATAATGCCTCTCCACCGCTCTTCACCTTGGTTTCGTGGAATATCGCGGGCCTAAGGAACAAAACCACAATAGAAGATTGGTCTACTTGGGTAAACAAACATGACATCTTGGTTTTCCAAGAAACGTGTGCAGTGGACCCAGTATATTCACCGGGCTTTATTAATTTTCATAAAGGGGCTATCAGTGGGACTAGGGGACGTCCCTCTGGTGGTCTTTGTATTTGGGTTAGACAAACGCTTAGATGTAGACCTACTGTTTTGGCTGTCGACAGTCCAGACCTCTTGATAATCTTGTTGCACCTTGAAAATGAATCAGATATTATGATTATTAATGTCTATAATAGAGGCCAACCGGGTGGTCGTGGCTCTAACACCTTCTTTCAACTTGATGGGTTTTTGGAAACTGTCAACCCTGGTACTAATGTGTTTATTGTGGGGGATCTAAATTGTTGTTTCGAGCCTTTGAATTTCGCCTGGGATTCACTCACTATGGAAGTGGATGTCGCTTGGAATATTCCCCAGCTTGATCTTCCTCCCATCAAGAAATGGTCTGAGTCGGCTATCCAGTGGATGAGTTTATGTATGGAGCGTGGTTTTAGGGCGGCAAATGGTCGGTCCAGCTCCGATAAGATTGGCCATGACACCTTCAATGATGGCCTCCGCTGCAGTAGAATTGATTATGCTCTTATCAAAGTGGAGTTCTGGTCTGCCCTAAAAGATATGGCGATCATCGATCGCCCCGAGAGCGACCATAATCCCCTAATATTGAGTACTCGTCATGCATATCACGACATAGTACCGAACCTACAGTGATTTTGACCGCAGACGCTTTTCTCACTAATAATTCACGGAGAGTGCGTTGGGACAGGGTTGCCACTAATAGTGTCGTTCTAGCCGAAATTAATACCAAGGTCTCAAGTGCGCTGGAAGCTTTTCATTCTCTACAAAATCAAGAAGATGTTATTAGGGAGACTGCGCAGATACATGAATCCCTGTTTTCGGGTCTAAAGGCTCTTTTCTCTAAACCAAGTAAAGTACAGAAACCCAGCCTACCAATGCGTAACCCATGGTATAATAAATTATGTAGAGATCTTTATGGGAAATTAAAAATCGCCATCAAAACAAAGAACATGGAAACATTAGAACTGCCAGGGGTAATTATCGTAAGGCCAAAGTTCTGGCCAAACGAGAATGGGACGATGATCATTGGCATGATCTTTTAGTTGCCAGCAAACATAAAAATCTGACCCGATTCTGGCACATAGTGAAGTGGGGGAATTCTTCGTGTTCGCAGGTCCCCTCCAACCATGTTCCTCCTGAGAACTGGGTGGATTACTTTGAGTCTCAGTTCTCTAATACTAATCTGGCCGATGAAATGCCCCAACAAACACCGAGAGACATCCCTTCCCTTCAAAACTTTTCCTTCGACAGTAAGGAAGTGGAAACGGCTTTAAGCAGGATGTCTAGTGGTAAGGCCCCTGGAATTGATTGTGTCCCAGCGGATCTCTTCGAACACGACTACTGTATCTGGGTACCATATATTGCCTTCTTGGCCACCGCCCTTGTTAAAGGGGCGGCTATCCCGGAATCGTGGAAAGGGGCCGAGATACTGCCCATCTTTAAGAAGGGTGATCGCTCGTGCCCTGGGAACTATCGGCCGATCAGTTTAATTGACTCAATCCAAAAATCATCGCTAGGATGATTTTGGCAAGAATTCAGGCATGGATTGAGCAGGAGGACATTGTATCCTCGTTGCAGGCTGGGTTCAGATCTTGCATTAGCACCATTGACCAGGTTTTTAGGTTCCAATTGATTGTTTGGAAAACTGTTTATCTTGGCAGTGGCTCGCTATATGCTGCTTTTGTCGATCTCAGGTCAGACTTTGACCTAGTCCCCAGGACAAAACTATGGGGGGTTTTGGCGGGGTTGGGGATGCCTGCCGAGCTTTTGAACATTGTCATTAGGCTACATGACGATAACTTTGCCCAGGTTCGTTGGGGGAACCAAGGGCAGGTTACTGATAAATTTAAAGTAACTCGGGGTGTCAGGCAAGGGTGCGTCCTCGCGCCAACACTTTTTTTGCTATTCAT
The DNA here is from genome assembly GCF_964204655.1 of Triturus cristatus. Classification (NCBI taxonomy): domain Eukaryota; kingdom Metazoa; phylum Chordata; class Amphibia; order Caudata; family Salamandridae; genus Triturus; species Triturus cristatus. The sequence goes on along the minus strand of NC_140588.1, from coordinate 77,073,192 downwards.
AGACAGAGTTGTGCAGTATTTTACATCTACCTCAACCGACGCTCCCTCCGTGGGTGGTACTAAAATCCCACTGCTCATGTTTGCTGATGACACCCTATTACTGTCACAGACACAGAGGGGATTACAGGCGGCCCTAAATAGATTTGCAACCTTTTGTTCGGATCACGATCTCCAAGTAAACGTTTCCAAAACCAAGTATATGGTTTTTAATAAAGGACGAAGCGTGGGAGGCCGCGTCATGATGAATAATGAAATCCTTGAACGTACTAATATCATGACTTATCTGGGGATCGTTCTGGAAAATAAATTGAGCTGGAAGCCACAAATTGAATTACTATCTCTTAAATTTGCTCAGCTCTCAGGTGGTCTGGTAAAAGAACAGAGGCAGTCCCAGACTAAAAGGATAGGCCCAGCAATCAAGATTTTCAACTCTAGGATCAGCTCTGCGATCCTATACGGAGCAGAACTCTGGGGTTTTGCTGACCTATCTCCCCTGGTTAAGGTGCAAAATAAATTTTTAAAGAACCTTACGGGCCTTCCTAGCTCTAGTCCAGTGAAACCTTTACTACTGGACCTTGGATGTCGTTCTATTGATGATATTGCTCGGTTTAAACCTCTGGCCCTCTGGCGCAGACTGTGGATTACCCCTGAACTAGCGCCCTATGCTAAGATATTTCTGGATGTACGTTCCATTCTAGGCTCTGGTAATATAGCTTGGTTTAAGGAAGTCAGACTGCTTCTGGAATCTATGGGCCTGGGAAACCTATGGACCGACCCTGCTAACAACCCTTTTCCTGAAAAAAAATTATTTAAAGGCTTGTATTGGTCTCTGGTATATCAGAAACAGCTAACTCACATCTCGGCTGAGTCTCTAACCGGCAGGTTCCTCGAGTGGAAAAATGCTCCCCATTTAGAAGACTACTGGGATATTATTTGCAGGCCCAGCGACAGGAAACTTTACCATCAATTCAGGGTCGGATCTTTACTTATTAGATCGTTTACTAAAAGCTGGAAGGGTGAGGTGTCCGACTCCTGTTGCTTTTGTACAGACTGTGTTGAATCTGTTGGTCACTTATTTTTTGCTTGCCCAGCCTACGCTGCCCCTTGGGCGAAGTGGCTTAAACCCATTTGTCGCAACATGGGCACTAGGCTGGGGCTTGAGGCTCTAAGTACTCTAAGATTTGACACTAGTGAATCCATTGTAATAGCCGTGGCCAAATATTTGGGTTGGGTTTGGATCATCAGAAATAAGACCTAACAGCACCCAGTGATGTGTCTTATTAATTATTTTTTTAACTTTGCTTTTAATTCTTGAATTGTCTTTGTATGAACTTTTTTATAATGTATTGTCTTTTATGATGAATTTTAATCGATAATAAAGACTATATGAATGAATGAATGAATGAATGGAATTCTGCTGTGCAGGACTTACAGGAGGTACTAGGAGGGTTTCTTAGCCCCCAAGGTCCTTCCGGGGCCAATGGGACTTTATACCCCAACTAGTGATGCGCTGGGAGGCACGTTTGCAGAGAGGTCGTGGAAGCGGGTATAGCCTCTAACAACTTCTCAGCAATCCTGATGTGTGGGACTTACTGGAGGTAACAGGCGGGGTTGTGAGCACCAAAGGACATCCTTTAGGTACAACTACCCCTCTGATTACCTCCAGTAAGGATTGCTGAGATATGATAGCAGGCTACAACTCTGCAAACACACCTCGTGGTGCACTACTAGTAGGGGGATGAAGTCCCCTTGGCTACTGAGAGTCCTCAGAGGCCAACTACTCCTGCTGTTACCTCCAGAAAGTCCCATACAGTGGGTCTTCTGAGAGGTTTTTGGTGGCCACGCCCTTTTTCTCCTACACTCTGCAAACGCGCTTCCTGGAGCACTATTATTTAGGGGATGAAGTCCCCTTGGCCCTTGAGGGTCCTTGGGGGCAAACTAGCCCTCCTATTACCTCCAGTTACCATCCCCTGGGGCTAGGTCTTTATTGATTTATGATAATAAAAGGGAAGGGGGGCCGTGCAGCCCCTCTTCCCAGCCTGATTTCGGCCCCGGGGACCCCATCCCCCGTGGCCTGGCATTTCTTTTTCTTTTTTATTAAAAGGGAGGGGGCAGTGTGCCTCCTCTCCCCATGCCATTTTCAGCCCCGGGGACCCAATCCCTAGGGCATAGCCTCTCATTGGGGACCACGGGGGAGCCTGAACGCCCCCATAGTCCCAGCCGGCTCCTGTGGGACCTGCAGGAGCCAACATTGCTTTTTACATCCGGGGCGCTGCTAACATGCAGCTCTCTGGGTGCAAAAAGCAAAATGTGTCCTGTTTTGAGCAAACAAGTGCAAAAGTGCTCCTGCCATCCCATAGCAAACTGTAATGTCCCAGGGTTGGGACATTGCTGGAGCTGACCCTGCAGGGTGGTGATCCCCAGGGCCATTTATGGCTCCAGGAGGGGGGCGGGTGGCCCCCTCCAATTTTGAAAATAAACTCTGGGAAGTGGTTGTACTTGAGGCAGTGGGGGCATATGGCTCCCCCGCATTTCACAAAATTAGCCCCGGGGAGGTGGCTGCCCCCAGGGCTGTATGAGGGGACTGAAGCCCCCCACGCAATATAATAAAATATAGCCCCGAGAGGTGGCGGTACCAGGGGCTGCGTGGGCTTGTGCAGGCTTCCGTTTCTTTAGTTTTAATTGCCCAAGGGACCTGGCCCAACCAGGGGCCTAAAGAAAATGAAGCGCAGGAGCACACGCTTCATTAAAAAAAAATTAGCCCGAATTTGCGGATCCACCACGAATCCTGTTGAAATCTTTCAAAAAATGCTTTCTACACTGCCCTCTTTTCTTTTTTTTACATTTTTTCTTGTGACTCAGTTCAACCGAGTCACAAGATCACTGCCAACACTTCCTGGTTTAAAATGTTGGCAGCCATTCAGAGAATCTCTTTTGAAAGTAGCAGATATGCATTTGTACCTTCTTACACAATGTCAATTTTCATGATATTGTCCATGTATCCCCATGCTTGGTTGTTTTCCCACTGTCTGAGTTACTTACAATGTGACTCATGAGATGCATTTAAACTACATGTTCAGGTTTCTTGGAAGTTACAAGATGGCTGACACCATAACCTATGAACGTAAACCATCTATGGCGATTTTCACTTTTGATGAATTCACATCATGCACTCTTCATTTGAAAATGGCTTTGTGAAAAGATGTAAACTGACGTTGAAAAAGGCGTCGTGCCAAAACGTGGCTGTCAGTTCTTGGAGGCTTGCACATTAAAGCAATTTCCTATCATCTTCCCGCGAGTGCACTCGTTTTTGTCTGGATATTGATTTGTCTGCCCTAGTGGATTAAAGTGTAGCGGCTCACCACCGCTGGAATTTTGCACCCGGGACGTGAGGTGCGGCGGAGGTGACTGTAAAGTTTTGGATATATGTCGCAGCTCTAAACGAGTTGTCAGCATATTGTGAATTTGAAGGTTTAATGTCACAATTAATTCATGATCAGATTGTTTCCAGATGTAACTCTAAAACCATACAGCAAAGGCATCTTGCTTGTAAAAACTCTTCATTAGATGAAGAGGTCAGTTTCGCAAAAAGCATTGTTTGTTCTCAGGAAGATGCTCAACAAATGCAAGCTGGCTGTTCCAATATACATATAGCTATCATTAGTACTTACAATATACAACCGTTGCATTACCAGAATACTAATGGAAATAGAGACAGATACTTTCATGTGCCTCACCAAGAAGACAATGCTATAGATTTGGGTCTTCATCACATACATCAATTTAAAGAACTGTCCTGCTATAGCAGAGGAGTGTTGGAGGTGTAACAAAGTGGCACATTTTTGTAAAGTTTGCAGAGGAGGGAAGCAGGTTACTGTAAGAAGTGTTCAAGACCAAAGAGATGGCAAGAATTGGTTAATATGCATAGTATTTTGGAGAAAGCACTTTCAAGTCGTTTTATGAATCCATTCAAATGTGTTCAGACTTATTCCAGCACTGATTCTTTCTTTAATTCTCTTAATCAAATACTTTAAACCAATCAAATGCTTCTAGTCAACATGTGTTTCATTCAGCCTTGTCACCAAGACTCTATCAGGGCTGGAAAATATACATGATATGATCACCACCAACTTATTGGCAAATACCTTTATGCCTCCATCCAGTTCTTTTTTTCCCCAAAAAAATATAATAACACCCTATGTAGCGCACACCAATAGTTTTCCATTAGCAAAACCATAGCATCATCCAATGACATTCCATAGAGCACAGCCCTATAATTCCATATAGTTTTCGATGACCAGTGGATGCTTTACCACACCAGAGGTTCATACAAGGTATAGAAAATCCCATATAGTGAACACAGTTTCATATTATTTTAAATCAATGGAGAGGTGAGCAGTGTGTGTAAACCAATAAGGTGGTTTGCAACAAATATAGGGAAACAAGTGTGTGTGCCCTTAAAACCAAACCTGCAGGTCAAACCAGACACAACTAATCTCACAGTCTCAATAATCTCTGCACCTCAAATCAAAACAAGTCATTAATATACTGTCACAAATCTTCATAAAGGCACCAAATGTCCGTATCAGCAGAACACCACACTACCCTGTGTCTACATGCTCCACATTCCCCAATTCACTAAAAATTATATATATATTATCCCCAAATATGTGAGGAGTCCACGCAATTCATGTAAACTAAACCAAGATGACCCCAAAAGTGAAAACACCATTGTCCCACAAATAATAATTGCTTACAGTGTTCTTCCTTCAAACTTCCTAATACATAGTCATTCAACGGTATTGCAGATTCTGTAGTCCCATCCTAGAATTACGAAGAGCCACCTTAATGCACCAAACAAACCTTATCCCCAACCATTTTAAATAATTAATATATATATATATATATATATATATATATATATATACTTTTTAACTGTATTTATTTCGTTTTATCAAAAAATGCCAACATACAAAGACATACCTTGCTCAGCGAAGAAGACATCACGGGGTCCGTGCATGTGTTGCTTCAATATGAATTTACCTTAAATAAATTAAAAGAAAAGAGGCATTTGGCAAAACAGGAAGTTGGTTCAATTAAAGTTTTCATCCAGGAGAGCCTCAACCGAGTGTGTCTGCTCAAAGTCTCTCAGTATACAAAGTTTTAGCCGGCATTATATACAGTTCACTAGGAACGATCAAACAATTTCTACATTTCAAAAAAGCATCTCAGTCATAAATTAACAAGAGCAGCCATCTGATAAGGACACAGATAGCTCTTGAACTCGTAGAGAGCTAGTGTGGGCCAGTGTGTATGTGTCCAGATGTCCGGCATGAGTAGGGCTTGATCACTACATGTGGGGTACATGTTGTGTTCTTTTCAATTGACACTAGTGACAAGTAATCAAAAGCATGCAAATTTATTTAAATTTCGATGTAATTCTTTGATCACATGTTTCCTTCTTGGTTCAGACCTTGTTTATCAACATGAAAGGTTAAATGTACTTCTATGTGTTAGAAAAACACACAAATACACCAGCGTGCTATATAGACCGAAGTAGATGTGAAGACATTTCAAACAGCAGCACTTTATGTTTCTTTTAATGGGTAAGGGTAATTGTGCCTCCACAGTGCCTCACTGTGCATGCCCTCTGTGCTTGACATTAACCGTGGCACAGCAAAGAGCACACTGCTGAGATCTGGATAATATTTGACTATTGCAGCTGGAAGTCTGATTACACAGAATGCAAAAGCAGTCTCGTGTGTAACATTTTCCAAGAAATACATGAAACAGAAATCTTTTGAGATTTCTAGGAGAGTGCCTGATTCCAACTACGCCATTTTTGTCTGGGCAAAATAACCATTTTTGTACAGAGGGGAAAACTATGATTAATGGAAGATGTTGCTCGGGTATGAATTTACCTTAATGAAATGACAAGACAAGAGGTGTTTGGCAAAACAGGAACAAGTTGGCTCAATAAATGCAGCAGCGGGGAGAGTCTTGACAGAATGTGTTTGGGATGTGCAAAGTTCTGGCTGGTATTATATACATTTCATGAGGTACAATAAAGTAATTTTCTGCATTCCTGAAAAGCATCCCAGAAATCATGACAAGCTTGGGCATCAAATCAAGACACAGATGGCTCTCGACCTGGGGGAGAGCTAGTGTGGGCCAGTGTGTATGTTTGTAGATGTCCGGCATAAGGACCGCATGATCACTACGTGTGGTATGCCTGGCATGTCCTGAATGGCTGAGTGTTTCTATCTACATGTGCTATCTAGTTTTGCAGCATTTTTTGAGTAAAACAAGCCTTTGGCCAAACATGTTTTATTGGGGCCGTTTGCCTCAGACCTGTTGGCGGTGTATATATCTATCTGTTGGATCGAACAGGGTTTTTCCTGGGGCACGTTTGTGTTTGGGTTAAGAGAGATCCAACTTGTGACTTGGATAGGCACACGATAGGCATGTGTGTGGGTCGTAGGACCTGCCTAACCACGCATCTCCAAATCAGGGTTGATGGAGAGGTCACCTTAGGTGAATCCGACAGCAGTGATGTTCGCTCATTAGAACTCTTGAAAATTATGTGGCAGATACCGGTATCATTTTTATTGACACTCTGAACATTGTTCATACAGTTGTCATAGAATACATCGATGTATCCTTAATGGTATCGGCACTGTCATGCTTGCATAGGTCATAATGTACATCCACATTGTCCTTACTGGTAACAACATTGTCATTTGCACATGGATTATGGAATACATTTACATTGTTACTACAGATTTCAACACTGCTCTGCGGGCACAGGTTATGGCATATGTTGACATTGCATTTATTAGTATTGTCATTGTCTTGCCTGAACATATAGTGGTATTTATTGAAAATGGTATTCACCCGTTCCGGACATATGGCCCAACATAACAGTCAATTTGATATACAATGTTATAGTTAGTGTAGGGGAGAAGTGAGGGAGGCATAATGGTATTGTGTGGGGGTGGAGTTGCGGGAAGTTTGTGGCATAGGGGATAAGAGGGGATATAGAACAGTCTTATATGTGGCACACAAGTGTGGAGGTTCAGCCTCTATTTGATGATTCCGGGGGGAGAGGAGATAATCTCAAAGAGGTTGCCAGATTACTTTAGGGCTAGAAATAGGAGGTTGCAGCAGTGCGTAGTCTTCACCGAAGTAGGACACGGATTTGAGCTAGGTGAAGTCTGTGGGGAGGTACCAGTTGTGCCAGTGAAGGGCAAGTTCCAGTTTAGCGAGTCATAGTGCCTTCGATATAAATCTGGGCATGGATTTAAGGATGCCATGGTTACAGCTTTGGAGCGCCATTTCGATATCGTGTTGTATTGTGATATCTGCCATTGTGGAGAGGAGTGAGAAAGTGGTAACCCAGTAGCAACCAATAAGAGGGCATGTCTGAGTAAGGTGTGCGAAATCGGCATGAGGGCCTCACACTTAAATGAGTGTGTGAGGTCAAATTTGGCAATGTCTTTGGGGGAAACGTATGCCCTGTGCAGGAACATAAAATGTATGAGCTTGTGATTGTTATTGATGGACACTAATTTGGTTTGAGAGCAGCAGAGGGCACAGACCTTGTTGGGGATTGGGTAGCCCAGGAGTGCACTCTAGGCCTCTGTGACGTGTGCAGAGGAGTTGGGTTTCAATGCTAGGCAATGTGATACTGTCTGGAAACCAAGCGATTGCCATCTTTGTCAGTTATGACGAGCAAGAGTGGTGTAACTCACCTGGGGCCCGTGGGTATGTGAGTATGCAAAAATGTAGGGTGTTGTGGAGCCTGCGCTTTATGAAGTGATCCATGTGGGTTGTGTTCTGGAAGCAGGTGTCATCAGCATGGGAAAGAGCATGGCCATCAGTGAACCCATCCCCCAAGGTATGAAGACCATTCCGGGCTAGGACATGCAGAACTAGTTTCTCATTCATGAGATTGTGCCATGGGTTATCAGCATGAGGGGTGGCAGGGGAGTAAAGGATACACCATCCTAGAGCACAAAGGAGCCTCCACCAGGCCCAACAAATCATGGAGAGGGTCTGAATGTCAGTTGGGTCCATGAGGATGCCCTTCGGCAGTATGGATGAGAGTGGCAGTTGTCTGTTCTCTCCCTCTCAGACCTGGGATATGGTAAATGGGCGTCAGGATGATAGCAGCGGTGGGCATATTGGCACTGTTAAGTGAGTTAATAAAGAAAGAATACCAGGGCTCTGAAACTGCTGCACTCGTAGGGGAGAGTCATGGTGTCCCACTTACTGCAAATGAGCTGTAGAAGGAGGCTACTCAGGGTTTTGAAAATGTGTTGTGTGAGTGGGGTGGGAATATTTTGAAACAAATACAAAAAATCTGGGAGCACTACCATTTTGATTATTGCCACTCATCCTGACATTGAGAATGGGAGGCTAATCCAGTGATTTTCCTAAGTGAATAGTTGGTCGATGGCGGGTCCATAGGTTAAGTATAGAGTGGCCAGGTCCCAGTGGCAACCTGGACATAATATGCACAACTCTAGATGATATACAACATGATACTCAAATTATCCAAAAGTTTATACTTTTTTCACTTTTTTACTTATTTCTTTCAATGGTCATTGTACTCATAACATTTGCATTTCATACAACTTAAAATACAAAATATGAACTAAACAATTCATGCTGTTAGCGATTTTTTAACATAAATTAATAATGTCCAATGCATTTCGAGACACTCAGGTCTCTTCGTCAGGGGCGAACCTGTTGATAAAACGGAAAACTGATCAATTGATGTGTTTGTTGTGAAAGAGATGTTTCTATAATGTATGATAAGTAGAGATAGTGGATATTGTGGTGATCTATGGCAAACACACCCATGATGCTCCCCTTTGACAGCATGCTATACCTACTTCAAATAAAATGCTCTCTCACTACCTTCACGGACCTGGTGGTATATAAAAGTGTCCCTAAAGTCAGTCTGTTGCTCAATACTCTAAACCAATAGAGATCTATAACTCATAACATGGTCTCTACCTGTGAATAAGACTTGTGAATCCACTGATGATTCTACATGCACCGCATGTCGAGACCAGCATCCCTGTGCTGCAATAAATGAATGCCACTGTCATTAGACTCACTCTTTTTTTTTGTATTGAAAACCAATATCAAATAGCATTAAATACAAATATACATCCTTTACAGTCCATGACATCCGAAGGGGTAAAAAAAGAAAAACACAGAAAAAAAAAAAGGGGTAACATTAATAGATCATAAATCATCCAAAAAAACAAAAAAAAACAAATACAAACAATAAAATACTGACTTAGGAATCAGAATCAAAATACCATTGCCAGATCTTCTCAAATTGCTTCAGTCCTCCTATCCGTGAAGTATAAATTCGTTCACTTCTTTTAACCTGTCTCATTTTCCGAACCCAATTGATCTTAGTTGGTATTAAATCAGTCCGCCACCTTTGAAGAAGGAGTGATCGAGCAACTGCCATACAAATATATAACAATTTAATCGCCTTCATGGGAAGCCCTAGATCTGAATCATAGCCCCAAACTATTAGTCGATCATTAAATTTAATAGACATTGAGCATTCTATTGCCAGATATTCAAAAATATTGTTCCAAAACTTCTGGATCCTGGGGCAATGTAAAATTATGTGGGTCCAATTGGCTGCAGGGTGAGTATGATGCCGAAAAAAATGTCCCGATTGATTGGGATAGACTTTAGCTACAAAACAAGGGGTTCTATATAGTAACCACTTGCTAAAATATAGCATCCTCCTCCAGTTGGCCCCTCTAACTGCACTGAAATTTAGTTTATTAAATGTGGTCCATGTGTTAACTGAGATTTCCAAGTCCTCATGTTTACCCCATTTTGTTGCGGCCTTATCCGCCAAATGTGCCCCTTTGATTACGGCTAGGCATTTTTTACAATCCCCCGTCTTTTTAACTACCCTCTCTTCCAGCAGGTCTAATACTAGCTGTTTCTGACCAATAATCTGACGGAGATCTAGCTTGCTAAAAAATGTTATGATAATATTATAAGAACCAAGGAGAAGGAAGTTGCCGGGAACTAATTGCAACATCTCCCTTACAGTCAACCATCTATCATTCCGAATAAAATCACAAAGTTTATGAAACCCAGCCTTTGTCCACTTTTGTATAGATAAAAGTGAATCTCTAATGCCTACTGAAATAAAAAGATCTGCTATTGGGGTTATGGCATTGATTATAGGAATAGAATACGTCTAAAAAATGCCTGACGCTTGTGAAAAAAACAGTCCACGCACTTATATCAGACTAATTTCGGAGATCTAAATATTGATAATGGACAATGAATCTGATTTTCCTTACACATTAAATTTATAAAGAAGTTGATAAAAAGACCCAACTGTAAACCCTGCTTAAATCTCGACATATATTGTGCAAAATACGCAAAATAATATTCCTTCAGATTGGAGAGGGCAAGGCCACCATCTTCCAACTTTTCATATCAAGTGCTAAGTGCAATACGAGGGATTTTTTTATCGCAAAGGAATGATGAAAACTGTGGGCCCGATTCACAGAACTAACTTAAGACAAAATCCTAAACTTACTACCATTTTGGTATTCACAGAAGGCACTTACTCATTTTGGTATTCACAGAAGGCACTTACTCATTTCGGTATTCACAGAAGTTAGGACTCCTAACTTTAGGACTCCTAAATGCCTTCTGTGAATACCGAAAGTCTTAAAATTAGGATTTTTCTCAATTTAGTAGTAGTAAACTTAGGACTCCTAACTTTAGGACTCCTAAATGCCTTCTGGGAATACCGAAAGCCTTAAAATTAGGATTTTTCTCAGTTTAGTAGTAGTAAAGTTAGGAGTCCTAACTTTAGGACTCCTAAACTGAGAAAAATCCTAATTTTAACACTTTCGGTATTCACAGAAGGCATTTAGGAGTAATAAAGTTAGGAATCCTAACTTCTGTGAATACCGAAGTGAGTAAGTGTCTTCTGTGAATACCAAAATGAGTAACTGCCTTCTGTGAATACGAAAATGGTAGTAAGTTTAGGATTTTGTCTTAAGTTAGTTCTGTGAATCGGGCCCAATGACTCTATTTTCAAAAAGAAAGAATTAACTAGCACACAAGGAATTGTTGAAAAAAGAAAATTAAACAGTGGAAGCACCGACATTTTGATCAAGGCAACCCGACAAAGAATGGTTAAAGGGAGAGAGCTCTATCGTGCAAATAAATCCTGTATTTTTCGTAACAATGGAAAAAAATTCAACTAATATAATTCTGAAATAAATGGCGAAAAATAGATCCCCAGATATCTCTTGGGGTTAGAGTTAAGGCACGAGAAAATATCTGGATGCACAACCCTAGATGCACAGCCACATAAAATTATCTCTGTTTTTCTTTTATTAATTTTAAAGCCGCCGAATGACTCATAAAGATCAAAGATCTGGAAAGCTGTAACCTGGACTTCCTCTTCTGGTTTTAAAATGAGCATAATGTCATCTGCGTATAATTTAATTTTGCTCATATTTAAAAGTGGAGGACGAATATCTCCGTTGTTCCGAATTGCAATCGCGAGAGGCTCAATAAAAAAAGCAAATAACACGGGGGAAAGCGGGCATCCCTGCCGGGTTCCCCTTTTAACTTTTACTTGGCCCACCTGAGCAGCATTGATAATAATATTGGCCTCTGCATTCATATATAGCTTCTCAATCAACCCAGTAATTTTAGAGGGTATGCCAAATTTCGATAAAATGCAAAATAAAGTTTCCCAGATAACCAAATCGAATGCCTTTTCGGCGTCTAAAAATAATACTAATGCTGGAATCTTCCGGGTCTCAAAATAGTCTAGTGCTTCCACTAAAAAATATGTATTGGTTCCGAGCTGCCTCCCAGCAATAAAACCATTCTGATCAAAATGTATTAAATGTGAGGTTATCCCATTAAAACGATTGGCTAAAAGTTTGGTAATTAATTTGTAGTCCGGACGATGCGGATCGGCTGAGGAAGCAGCCACGCCCACTCCCCCCGCCTTCCCCTGACGTCAGACGCCAGCAGCAGCGAGGATCGAGCAAGGAGCTGCTAACGATGGCCGGATGTTTAGAAGCTGATGAAGCCGCGATTTGAATTATCGGTAGTATTGAAGTGTTCTTTACCCGGCGCTTTTGGAAGCTGGCTCCTGTTTGATCCTGTATACGGCAGGCTGCCTTTTCGCAAGAAAGGGGAAGGGAAGGCAGAGAAGGGAAAAGGGAAAGGAGATTTAAAAGGAAAGGAAAGAAAAGAAAAAAAAGACGAATACTTTCTGCTGGCTTTGCGTGGCGTGGTGAGCTTGCCAGGTGGAAGTGCACCTCTTAAAACAAAGTTTCCGGCTTAATCTTCGTGGCTGCCTGCAGTGGCCCTCTGGATAAATGGATTTTCTACAGGGGCTCCAGGTTTCTCTCCAAAAAGGTGGTAAGTGAAAACTCTTCCTTGCCCATTTTGGTTGAGGGTCGCTGGAAAGGTCCCTATTTTTATTTTTTGCATTTTGTGGCTGGCGGAGGACTTTGTAAGTGAGACACTATGAGAAAACCTATTAAAGGAGCAAAGGGGAATACTCAGGTAGAGTCTCCGACTTTAGGTCAAAAAGTTAAAAAACGTGCTGTCCAGGCTATGGCGCGGTCTAACCACACAGCTGCTTTTAGGAAAGATCTTCCTCGTCCACTAGATTCTGTTGAGATGTCGGATGCTGATGTAGCTAACCACGACCATCATGAGGTAGCACTGGCAGAGTCAGACTTCTCCACCAGTCCTAGTGAGATTGTTTTGTTAAGGGCAGACTCACCAATCTCCGCTGCCACAGCCAAAGAGACTTTAACTCCTGGAGGGGAAGTGAGGGAATGTTTAGAGACTAGAAAGTACCCTATCTTCTTTAAAACTAAACAGGGTGGGCCCTTAACTGGAGTAGAGCCAGAGCAGGATCAGGAGACGGAAGGTAATAACCTTTTAATAGCTGGAAATCTTTCTGACTCAGGCCCAAAAACGTTAAGCTTAGAGTCGAGCAATCACCCTTCCGTTTTTTCCCCTCTCTCGTCAGGTTTATCAAGTCCATCAATTGGGGGGGGGGGCCATACTGCATTCTATGCCGGCGGCCTCAGAAGCCTCTATGCCAACTTTACATGCAACGTTACAACTTTTCTCGCAAGAAATGCGCATGCGCGGGTGTCCGCGCATGCGCATTTGTCAGACGAAGTTGGAAACTAGGAAGAGGGAGCCCCGGAGACGCCGCGCTTCAGGTAAGAGTCTTTACTTTGTTTTAAATTTACAATTAGGGTATGTTTTAAAAAGGAGGGCGGGCGGAAGGTGGGTGGTGGGTGGCAGGCATCTACGCTTCGCCCTGGCGTGTGCGTAGCGCTGCCTGCTTCGCCTACTTCGAAAACTGCGAAGCAGGCAGCGCTACGTACACTACGTGGGCGAAGCGTAGTGTCTCGCCCAGGGTTACATAATATCCACTATCTCTACTTATCATACATTATTGAAACATCTCTTTCACAACAAACACATCAATTGATCAGTTTTCCGTTTTATCAACAGGTTCGCCCCTGACGAAGAGACCCGAGTGTCTCAAAATGCATTGGACATTATTCATTTATGTTAAAAAATCGCTAACAGCATGAATTGTTTAGTTCATATTTGTATTTTAAGTTGTATGAAATGCAAATGTTATGAGTACAATGACCATTGAAAGAAATAGGTAAAAAACTGAAAAAGTGTAAACTTTTGAATATTTTGAGTATCATGTTGTATATCATCTAGAGTTGTTCATGTTATGTCCAGGTTGCCACTGGGACCTGGCCACTCTCTACTTAGTGTGTTGTATGCTGGGCAGGCATATCATTAACATAGCACACTGATCGGTTAAACACAAAAACATTAGAGAAATAGTATTTTAATTTGAGTGCGCAATCCACACCATTGGTTCCATAGGTTAGCCATAGGACTTGCTCTTTATCTAAGTGTAAGTGAATACATAAGTATTTGGTGGAGTCTGTGGTCCAGGACAAGGATAATGTGATGTTCGTGGGATGTCTGCTCCATGTCAGTGGGAAGAGTTCAGACTTAGCCCAGTTGATGTGGAGGCCTGACAGGCTGCCAAAGCAAACAATCTCTCAAATCTGTGGTTGAACGTTGTCGATGGGATGACTAATGAATAATAATATGTCATCTGCATAAAGCAAGGCCAGGAGAGATCCGTGTGGGAGTTGAAGGCTATGAAGTATGTGCACCAAAGGGTGCATTCCAATTATAAATAAGAAAGAGGGGAGGAGCACCAATTCTTGGTACCCCTAAAGATGGAACTATCCAGTGAGCAAGCTGTCAATCACAGGCAAGCTATTGTTCCGGTGTAGAAGAGCATAATTGAAGAGATGAAGGTGCAGAGAAAGCCAAGTTTTGTTAACGAAGCTCTCAAGGATGGTCACTCCAGGGAGTCAAATACCTTTTCTGCATCCAATAGGGCCACCACTGTAGGGGTTGTGGGAGAGATCCTGTTAAACACAGCAAAAATGATTCTCAAATTGAAAGAGGTAGATCTGTGCCCAATTGCACCAGTGATATAGTTTGGTCCATTAACAAGGAAAGATACATGACCAAGACCTTGGCAAAAATGTTATTATCTAAATTTAGGATGGAAAGGGGTTTGTACGAGGAGCAAAGGAGTGGGTCATAGCCAGATTTAAAGAGCAATGTAAGAACCACGTTGCAGAGTTTAGGGAAAAAGGAGCCAGCACGCAGTAGCATTCTGTATACATAGCGATTAAATGCGGTGTGAGTAGGTGTTTATAGGTTTTATAAAAGGCTCTGGTAAGGCTGTCCAGGCCAAGGGCCTTGATGCTATCCATAGTATCTATTGACTAAGTAATCCCTTTACAAGTTATGGGCTTGGTCAGAAAACTGCATTGACCATTAATGATCCGCACCCTGGCTAACTCGGCAAAGTACACAGCTATTTCGACTTAGCCGAGAGAAGTGAGAGATGTAAAGATATTCATGATGTCGCTTGAATTCAGAAAGGATGGCTTCATTTTCAGATACAATGGTACTAACCGAGGTATGAAGTTCTGTAATAAATCCACTAAGGTGGCTTGGGTGGAGTCGGCACGCATGGATGTGACTTTCGTGTTTACTCACCCATAGCCCCTGGCTGTGGCTTGGTGTTCCATGTCTTTCACCTCCCCGTTGGCCAACTCAGGAGACTCAGTAAGCAGGGCCTATCTTGAATGCAACTAGGATTCGCCACCCGAGGTGGAGGAGTCCTAGTGTATGTCACACAGAACCTATTCCACCTGGGTCAGTTGGGCATAGATGTCGCGAAGAATACCCACATGCTTGGACAAGCAAATACCACATCTTTAGGCCTTTAACGTCTCCCAGGGGGAGGCTTGTGTGGGCACAGTGCCAGAGTTTAGAGTGAAGTATTCAATAATGGCCTCATGTAGCTCGGTATGAAAGATTTGATCATGCAGGGCCTGACCTGGGAATCACCAGGGGCACAGCCAACTCATGCCTTGGATTTGAAGTGTGAGGATCATTGGGCAGCGGTGTTATATTTGGGGGTCTCCAGTTTTCACAGTTAGGTACTTGTGACAAGTAGGGACCCTTGCCTCTAGTCAGGGTAAGGGGGTACACTCCTAAAATAACCCCTGCTCACCCCCTTGGTATCTTGGCACGAGCAGGCAGGCTTATCTCAGAGGCAGTGTGTAAAGCATTTGTGACCACATACAGTAATCCAGTGACAACACTACAAATGGACACCACACAGGTTTTATATAAAAAATAAGTATGCTTTATATGGATTTACCACAAGACCATAAACAACAAAAATACACAATGCCATTACTTTAAGATGGTAGTTTTTAGCTTAGTTCAGTTCAGTTCTTAAGATGCGACACTTTGCGTCAATGTACCTTACGATGCGTTGCGCTTCTACGACAAGCAATGTCGCAGCGATGGAAATGCGGCAAAGTTCTGGTACAAAGAAATAAAGATGTGAAGATCTTCCAGATGCGGCACGCTTCTCCGGGGATGCGAGAAGTTCTCGGTTCGATGCGTGGACTGCTGCGGCGACACCCTTGTTCAGAAGTGCGAGGGCAACAGCTCCAACTGCGACACTCTTCTCCCACGATGCGTGAAGTTTCCGCACGATGCGACAACTACAGCGGTGACATCCTTGTTCAGAAATGCGACGGCAGCAGCTCCGACAGCGGCGTGCTTCTTGGGGATGCAAGGCACTTTCTCCGATGCGGTGCAATGAGACAGTTCCTGCGGCGACACCCTTGTTCAGAAGTGCAACAGCGACGGCGACACACTTCTACCTCGTTGTGAGACTCTTCTCACGATACGGTGCAGTGCGACAACTCCAGTGGCGACACCCTTGTTCAGAAGTGCGACTGCAAGCAGCAGCGACGGCAACACGCTTCCTCTTCATTGCGAGACGCTTCTTCTCGATGCGTTGCAGTGCGACAACTCCAGTGGCGACAGCCTTGTTCAGAATAGCGACGGCAGCAGTAGCGACGGCAACACGCTTCGTCTTCGTTGAGTCGCGCTTCCAGCTCCTTGCGACACACAGTCCCTCAGAAGGCTTAAAACAGCAGCAGGCACTTCCAAAGAAGTCTGGGGAGCTGGGGGTTGAAGTCTGTTGTCCCTGAGACTTCAGCAGGAGGCAAGCTCTGTTCCAAGCCCTTGGAGATCCTTACAAGTTGAAATAATCACACAAAGTCTCATCTCCTTCCTTTGGCAGTCAGGCAAACCACTGCAGGCCAATCCCACAAGCATCACTTCAGCTTAGGGATAGTCTCTCCTCAGTTTCTTCAGGTTCAGCTCCTCAGTAAAGGTTTCTTCTTGTTCCAAAAGTGATCTAAATTCTTAGGATCAGGGTCCCAATATTTATACCCAGAAATCCTTTGTCCTCTGAAGGCAGAGGGGCCTTTGCCCAGTCCAAACCAGTTCCTGAGCACTCTGTTTACCAGACTTCTCCTTTCCTTTTACAGTGCAGGACAGAAACATTAGACGCCCCTCAGGAGTTGGAGCCAGCATTGTCGAAGGCAAGTAAAGCACTGGAGCACTTTGTTGACAGGATTCCTTCTCTTCATTCACTGTGCAGGGCAGAGACATCAGCCGCTGCCCAGGAGGTGAAGCCAGCATCGTGGAAGGCAGGCACAGCCCTATTCAGCTCCCAGGTGCAACTCCTCCCACCCATCTGGATGCAGATCTCTCTATTCACCACTGGTACGCCTCACCCTATCTCCTGGAATTCCCCAGCCCTGTCACTCAAACTCCAGACAAAGGAATACACAGAGCCTAGCAGAGGCAGGTTTGAATTGTTAGACAAGAACATGCCTAGTTTCTAAAAGTGGTATTTTCAAACACAGAATGTTAAAACCAACTTTACTAAAAGATGGGTTTTATCATCCTGAGTTCAGGCATACTAAATTCGAATTTCTACCATGTTCCCTGAGTCAGTTAGGATTACAAAATGTAATAACCAAACTGCCCATTCTGGCCTATGGAGAACAGGTAGCCTTACAATAGTGAAAAACGAAAATGGCTGTAATTCACTATTAGAACATGCCACACACACCAGGGCATGTCCTACCTTATCCTTTCAATTCACCCTGCCCTTGGGCCTACCATAGGGGTGTCTGATATGAAGAAAAGGGAAGGTTTAGGGACTGGCAAGTAGGTGCACTTGCCCAGTCAGCATGACAGTACCAGACTGCACGCAGGCTCTGCAATGGCAGACCTTAGACTCATGTTTACAGGCTGCTTCTGTGGGTGGCACAACCAGTGCTGCAAGCCCACCAGCAGCATTTGGATTACAAGCCCTGGGCACTCCTGGTGCACTGTACTAGGGTCTGACAGGTAAACCAAACCAACCAATCATGGAATCACAAATCATACATGAATTTACAATAGGGAGCACTTGCACTGTGGCACTGGACAGCAGTGGCACAGTGCCCTGAGCAACTAACACCAACAAAAATACATGAGGCACAACGAAAAAATGGAAGGGAGACTCACGCCAATGTGCCAGGTCTAACAAGCTGTCTGACAGGATGTGCCAGGGATGCCAGACATAAGTTACCCATAGGGCCCCCAGTGTTCTCTGATTGATTTTCGCCCCCTGAGCCTGTGAATTTTCATATTGTTGTGTTCCCTGTGCCCCTGTACCCCCCGCCCCGCTCCCCGTTTCCCGCCGCCGTGCTCGCGGCCCCGCCCCTTTTCTTTTCTGTACCCTCCCAGCTCCCGCCTCCCAGCTCCTCCCTCCCTCCCACTTCGCCTTAAATGGCGACCGTGCGCACGCGCAGTGGTGACGCGCAGCGGGCGCGCCGATTGTGCGCCGAAGGTGCGCCAAAGGTAAGCCCGTCTGCGCCCGTCCGCGCCTGGACCGCGCCCAGTGCCAGGACCCCTGGGGCCCGCAGAGCCCGTCCGGACCGCCGGACTTACGACGCCGCCACCCTCAACGCACTCAACGCAGGACGAACCCCTGGTTGCTACCGAGCCACCCCGAGACGCACCCACGGACCCTTCAGCTGCCACTCCTGCAAGTTCACCTGCATCCGGACCTGCACTGCACCCGTACCCACCAGCAGCAACCACCTGAAGTGCATCCTACTCAACACCCGCTCCGTCCACAGACACGCCATCCAACTCTGGAACCTCCTCGACACCGCATCCCCAGACGTCGCCTTCCTCATGGAAACTTGGATGAACGCCTCCTCAGCGCCCGACATTGCCATCGCCATCCCGGAGGGTTACAAGATCATCAGGAGGGACCGCGTCAACCAGACTGGAGGAGGCATCGCCATCATCCACAGGATCACCATCCGCATCACGACCAACACCGACGACACTCTGACACCCGCTGAACACCTGCACTTCCAGATCCACACCGACCCTAAGACCACCCTCAGAGGCACCCTCATCTACAGACCCCCGGGACCACGCACACAATTCAGCGAAGACATCGCCGACTTCATCAGCCCTCACGCCCTCCCCTCCACTACATCCTCCTCGGGGACCTCAACTTTCACTTGGAGAACAACAACGACCGCAACACCACCACCCTGCTCGACAACCTCGACAACCTCGGGCTCAAGCAGCTGGTGAACACCCCCACCCACTCCGCAGGACACACACTCGACGGCGTCTTCTCATCCAGCAAAGACATCGCCCTCAGCCACGCCACCGGGATCCACTGGACGGACCACATCTGCGTCCACTTCAGCTTCAGAAGGACCACGATCCACCACCACCAGCGACAAGCTGCACGAAGAAGCTGGAACAAGATCACGGCTGACCAACTCGCCGCATCCCTGAGCCAGCACCCTCCTGCCAGCTCAGCGAACCCCAGCCAGGCCGCCGACAACCTCACGAAGTGGATCAGCATCTGCGCAGACGACCTTGCCCCACTGAGGACCCTGCCCAGCAGACCCGGCAGCAAGAAGGCCCCATGGTTCACCGACGAACTCATGAGCTCCAAGAAGAACTGCCGAGCCCTCGAGAGAGCCTGGAGAAGAGACCCAACACCAGACAAAATGACCACCCTCAAGCTCGCCACCCGAAAGCACCATCAACTGATCCACGCTACCAAGAAAACAGCATTCAGGGAGAGGCTGGACAACAATGCACACAACAGCAAGGAACTCTTCAACATCGTGAAAGAGCTCTTCAACCCCAACGCCGATAACAACGACATCACACCATCGCAAGACCTCTGCAACTCCCTCGCCTCCTACTTCCACAACAAGATCGCTGACATACACAACAGCTTCAGCACACAACCAACGCTCCTCACGACCGCACCAACGCCCCCCACCACCACCATCCGCGCCTGGACCCCGATCAACACCAAAGACACCATCCACACGATGAACTCCATCCACTCCGGATCTCCCACCGACCCCTGCCCTCACCATATCTTCAACAAGGCTGACGCTGTCATCGCACCCCACCTGCGAGACATCATCAACTCCTCCTTCGACACCGCCACCTTCCCTGAGGGCTGGAAGCACGCCGAACTCAGCGCTCTACTCAAGAAACCAACAGCGGACCCCACCGAACTCAAAAACTACCGTCCCATCTCGCTCGTCCCGTTTCCAGCCAAGGTCATCGAGAAGACCGTCAACAAGCAACTGGCCGCCTTCCTCGAGACTAATGGATGCCTCGACCCATCTCAGTCGGGATTCAGGGCCAACCACAGCACCGAGACCGCCCTCATCGCTGCCACGGATGACATCTGAACCCTGCTCGACAATGGAGAAACAGCGGCCCTCATCCTCCTAGACCTCTCCGCAGCATTCGACACTGTCTGCCACCGCACCCTAGTGCAGCGCCTCAGCAGCGTTGGAATCCAGGAGAAGGCGTTGGAGTGGATCATCTCCTTCCTCGCCGGAAGGACGCAGAGGGTCCGCCTACCCCCGTTCAGGTCAGAGGCCACCGAAGTCATCTGCGACGTTCCTCAGGGCTCCTCGCTCAGCCCCACCCTCTTCAACGTCTACATGAGCCCCCTTGCGGCCATCGCACGCCACCACAACCTCAACATCATCTCCCACGCCGACGACACACAGCTGATCCTCTCCCTCACCAACGACCCCACCACCGCCAGAACCAACCTCCACGAAGGGATGAAAGACGTAGCCGAGTGGATGACGACCAGCCGCCTGAAACTGAACTCAGACAAGACGGAAGTTCTCATCCTGGGCTCCTCACCCTCCGCCTAGGACGACTCCTGGTGGCCCCCAGCCCTGGGCACCGCACCCAAACCAACAGACCACGCACGCGACCTAGCTTCATCCTGGACTCCTCCCTCTCCATGACCAGACAAGTCAACGCCGTCTCCTCGTCATGCTTCAATATCCTGCGCATGCTACGAAAGATCTTCCGGTGGATCCCCACCGAGACCAGGAAGACGGTCACCCAAGCCCTCGTCACCAGCCGACTAGACTACGGCAACACCCTCTACGCCGGAACCACCGCCAAGCTCCAAAAGAGACTCCAGCGGATCCAGAACGCCTCAGCCAGACTCATCCTCGACATCCCCCGACACAGCCACATCTCCGGGCATCTGAGAAATCTGCACTGGCTCCCGGTCAACAAGAGAATCACCTTCCGTCTCCTCACCCACGCACACAAGGCCCTACACAACCAAGGCCCGAGATACCTCAACAGCCGCATCAACTTCTACACTCCCACACGCCAGCTCCGATCGACCAGCCACGCCCTCGCCGCCGTCCCCCGCATCCGCAGAGCCACTACAGGGGGAAGATCTTTCTCCTACCTTGCCGCCAAGACCTGGAACTCACTCCCGTCCCACCTCCGCCTGACCCAAGACCACCTCGCCTTCAGGAAGCAGCTCAAGACTTGGCTGTTCGAGCAGTAGCGGACCCCCCCTCCTCCCCTAGCGCCTTGAGACCCTCTGGGTGAGTAGTGCGCGATATAAATGTCTTGATTGATTGATTGATTGATTGGAGGCATTTGCAGATATCAGCCACTAGTCAATGATGTGGTGTAGGACTGTCTTGACCCTAGGCTTCCCTATTCATTGGGTACTTGTAAAGCCAGCCACAGGGTCCAGAACCAAATTAAAGTTACCACTCATGATTTCCTGTTCCTCTCCCATTCGACCCATATAAGTGTACACAGCCTGGAAAATGTCAGTAGTGTCTGTGGTCTGAACATAAATATTTATCTGTAGTGCCTATCTGCCCACAAAATTGCCAGAGAGTAAGATGTAGCAGCCTTCTGGGTCTGCAATCATGGAGTGGTGTGTGAAGGAGATACTCTTATGTTTTTTTTAAAGTTTGAGTTTATTGAAAGATAACAGGAAAAAAGAACAGCAATTTAATGAAAATTAGGGATCCTATTTAACATAAAAGTTGGAAGCCTAACCAAAATATAGGATTATTATAACTATCAATCTGTACACGTTGAAGAGTATACACAGTAATAAAACAAAAGGGAGAATGGGCAGGGGGAGGAGAGCAACATCTAATTAATTATTGCATAATTTTAAGAAAAAAATATATAATAATAAATGATTTAATGCTGTAAGCATAACAATACTTAAAACTGAAAAGCATGGAATGATGTAAAGTTACAAATATCATGTAATCTTAAGCAGAAAAGAGAGGCTAAGCGTGAAATTAAGGTTGCTTCAGTACTTCTATCTGCTACATTAGTAACTTTAGCAATAGCAGAGATGGATAAAGATAAATATGTGTTTAATGGAAGCCATAAGAGATCTCTTTCAATTGCTAACAATATAGGGGATACATAGCTAGTGTCTAATCTATGATGAAAACACACAGAGTTCCACCAGGATCTAAAAGTAACTTTATTCGCCTGTTTCCAATATGAGGTTATTGAATGAAAAGCAACTGCTAACAATAGATCTAATAGTTTAAAACTCAGTGGTGACTGAGGCCAATAGGGTGACAACATACCTAGTAATATGTTTATTAAAGAAAAGGGGTCCAAACTTAAAAAAAATCCTAATTTGGGACCAAACCAACTGCCAGAATTAGTGGTAGGGGGAGAACTCAAATAACATGTGCTTTAAATCAGCAGTAAGGCAAGGACACGACCAACAAGGAGAAGACATTTCCGATGAGGAAGATGCAAGGGTCATTGGGGAGAATAACACTCGCTGATAAACAAAGTAAAGGGTTTGTGTGGAATTAGCAGCTCGTGAGGTTTTTTGAAGTTTAGACCATAACTTATCCCATGTACTAATTGGCCAACATTGTAATAAGTCTTTTACCCAAGCCAATTTAATCTTTGATTTGATTCTGTCCGAGGGCAGTTGTAAGGATTTGTAAATAGTGGATACAGTGGGGAAGGTATCTAATATTGGAGAAAGATTTATGCAATTTGCAGGGAGGTTAGGAAGTATTTGGTAATTTAAGGAGATATTGATTGAGTGAGGGACATAGAAGATCACATTGCGACCTAAAAGAAGCTGGTAAAGAAGATTTTGTTTGGAGATCAGTAAATGGAAGGGATTGATCAAGATAAGAGTTGAGAAATCCGACGTAAGCCCTTAGAAGGTCAATTTATCCAGGATATAGAATGATCTTTGAGTCGTAGTAATTTATTGTGCCAAATAGATTGCTGCTGTTAGGAGTTAATTTAGGGATAGGATGATGTTAAGAGAGGAACTAAGAGTTTATGCGAATGAGTTTATCAGAAATCTTTGTCCAAAATATATTATCAACAGAGGTAGGGCCATATACATTGAAAATGACTAAAGGTGTCTTACCTATAAGTAACTTTACAATAACCCAACAACCATCAATATAAACTTCTGATGAACAACTGAAACCTGTAATTTTTTATGGCATAAAATCAAAACCCCATTTTTCTTACCTAGAGCAGGTGAATTAAACACATTACCCAGCCAACATTTCTTCAACTTGGAAGCTTCAGACTCAGAGAGATGTGATTCCTGATGCAACGTAATATCAGTTTTTAGTTCAGCTAAGGGGCCGATTCCATTTCCGGCCGTAAAACGTGCCAACCGACACGGATCGGGGACGGAGGCCGACCGACACGGACCGGCGCCATTCGACCCGTGCAGTACGATGCAACGCATGTGAATTACAACCGACTCGTACAGAATACAAGCCGTACGTTCAATCCATACGGAAACCAGTGATTTGCCCAGAAACGGGACGCGATTCGCACCAGGAATGAACCCCACCGACAGGTACCCGCGATGTCCGAGCTGCGCAGTACGATGCAATGCGTGTAAAACCAGACCGACTCGCACGGAGCACAAGCCGCATGACCGACACGTACAGAAAACAGGGACCTGAAGCAATAGAGATCTCCACGGCCGACGCGTATGAAACACAGAAGAAAGTCAGCGTGAAAGACTCGGAGGAGCCCGCACGAGCCAACATCAGCATCCGTCTCGGTCAGAAGAAGGTCTCCTTCATGCCTAAAAAACACAAATGGAAAAAATACAAAAAAAAGGACCAAACAAGCAATTACAAAGTCAATAAATATTTTTTAAAAAACTTGGAACAAAGACATATCCACAACTCCACCTATATAAAGGCCACCATTCACTACCATGATCCTTTGTAAATTCAAGAGATCAGCCAGCAGAGAACACCATCAGACAGCAACCACAGACACACTCACAACTCACCCATCACACAATCTTCACACCATTAGCACCTCTCCAAAAGCACTCTCACATACACCCAGCAAAACTGACACCCACCCACACTCACTTGCACCCTCACACACACATTACTCCCCACCACCACCCATTACCATGCCCCCAAAGAAGAATCCAAAGTTCACAGACAGTGAGTTAGAAGTCCTGGTAGATGAAATTATCAGAGTAGAGCCACATTTGTTTGGCACATTGGTCCAAAGAACCCCCATGTCACAGAAAACAAAGATGTGGGCAAGGATCATGGACAAGGTCAACGCACAAGCACCAATGTTGTGCAAAAAGGATGACATCCAGAACAGGTGGTATGATGTGCGCAGAAGGGTCAAGAAGCTTCTAGAGAAGGATCACGCCTTGAGTCAGCGCACTGGTGGTGGCCCTCATGCCAAACCAGTATAATTCAGGTCCTGGGAAGAGAAGGTGCGGGACATCCTATCACCAGAGAGCGTCCATGGTCTATCAGACATACCAGAGCCTGGTGAGTACACAACCAATATACTCAATATTGTGTGGCAATGCAGACACATCACTGTCAAGGGGACAGTGAAACCATGCACCATTAGCAAAGCCACAGTAACTACTAGATAATCATCCCAAGATGTGTATGCCAGTCAGACAAACACAATACCTGCCATTTCATAGTGATTTGTAACTGTGCCATGACATGTACAAACCTAATAACAAATAGAGCAAGGCAGTGGCACAAATCTAAATAAACACTGTCAGACATATTGCCACCACAAACACACTATCTCACAGTGAAGCTGACTGACAGGAATGAATAGTGGGTATGCTGGTGAAGTGAGTGTATCCAAAAGCATGATGGGGTTTGTAGTCACAGATAATGCTCCCCCTTCCAATTGGCCCATCAAGACCTCCCTGAACCATGCTCACATCACAGGGAGTGGAAAATAACTGACAAGATGGCTGACATTTGGTACTGCTGTGGGGAGCACAAGACCCTGGTAGGGGTTGTGCTCAAATCAGAAGCAGGACACCACTGCCTGACATCCTGAAAGCCAACTTGCACGCCCTGCAATGGAAGCACGTTTCATGGTGGGATGTCTAGCCGGGTGGGAAGGAGGACTGACAGCACTGACCATACTTACCAGCATGTTTCATCACACACACCCCTCAACACAAACTCCACACAACTCACCTGGGATAATGCATTGTCTCACACTCTATTGAAATATCACCAAAAGATACACCACACTGGGTTCTGCTATGTGAAGCAAAGGGGCTCCTTTTGGACTTGTAGCCAAACAAACACCTCCTTGTGTGCCCACAACATCTCTTGCCGCTAGAACTGCAAATGCCACAGGGAGGGAGGATGACTCTGGTGGACAGTCCTCTGCATCGCAGACGCCTGCACCTGAGGATCCCCACCGGAAGAAGAAGAGGGGTCGTCTGAAGAAGGACAAGTGAGACGCAGATGGCCATGCACATCCCCCAGGGACACGTGACAAAACCTGTTCTGGAAAATGTTCTTTGTGTGCAAACCGTTCACCTTGTTGAATATAACCCAACTCGCCAACATGACATGGAGGGTTTATGTTGGTCTAATGTAGCAGATGACTGTGGACTTAACTCTGGACATTTCAGCTACCAACACTTCCAACTCATCTGTGAACTTTGGATTCCAAAACCAATGTACAGCACCCACCATCCTGTGCACTATCCTCACACATGTTTGTAAATAAACACACTATTACACTATACTTGCCTCTGTTGTGATTCCAACTTGGTATGTGTCATGGAGATGATGATCTGCTAAAGAGCACAGTGCATGCTAACTGCTACAGCAATGTGATCACTGTAATGTGAGTCATGGTGATGTGACACATTTGAGGGAGACACACCACTAGGGCACCACAACACATACTCACCATGGCTATGTAACTCATCGCCTACAATGATGTTGACCAGAAATACAGTGGAATGCACAGACAACACATCTATCCACAGTCAGCGGTAACAAGCCCACGGATGGTGAGGTAAGAAAATGTCAGTCAGATGTGTGAAAACAGACAACGCACATAACAAAGTGAAGCACAGGTACATTACACATCAGCAACATGTTTATTCCACAACAATTGCAAGGTAATTCTACGTGACAGTGGACACACGGTCACCAAGTGTCGAAGAACTGAAGTCCATGGGTGTGTGGTACATCACTTGATGGGAATCGACAACATCCACCCTGGGATTGGATTCTGGGTGTTGGGGGTCCGAGTTTCCCAAACAACAGGAAAAATACCCTGGGAAAGACAGATATAAGACACAGTCAAAAGCACAACAGAACAGGATAGGAAGGCAATACACATGCACTAAACATGCCACAAGAAACCTTCAAAGAAACAAGTTAGCATGTAGACACTATTGTGGAGTACAGACTACCTGAAAGGGCACATCACTGCACGCATCCAGTCAAGTAGCACACAGACACACTCAAACAGCAACAGAGCAGCACCAACACATTTCAGGCTAACTCAATACATTGACATAACAACCCTGTAAACTCACATTCAGGTGAAGAAGTTGTTGATGAGCTGTGTGCAGACGTCACCCTCATCATCATCATCACTGGCATCGTGGCCCAGCCCGGGATCCTCCACAGGTGGCGGATGTAGGTCATCCTCATCCTGGATGAGAGGTAACTTTATCCGCACTGCCATGTTGTGTTGCATGCAGCATACAATGAACATTTTGCACACCTTTGCAGGGTCATAGGGGAGGGCCCCTCCTGTCTTGTCCAGGCAGCGGAAGCGGCTTTTCAGGAGACCAAATGTCCGCTCGATCACCCTCCTGGTCCGACCATGTGCCTCATTGAAGCGCATCTCAGGTGGTGTCACAGGGTTCCTGAGGAGTGTCAGCAACCACGGCATGTTGGGGTATCCGGAGTCACCTACATACAAACAATTGCACATTAGCAGAGTTTTGAAAGAGGGTGGAATACAACATTGCAAAACACACACAATGGTAAACAGTCAGTACACACCGACAAGCCTGGCACCCTGGTTTGGCATCTGTGACATCATCGTCGCAATGCGACTGCTCCTCATTATGTAGGCATTGTGCGCAGAACCGGGGAAACGTGCACACACATGTGTGATACACATGTCCGCTAGACATACCACCAAAGCATTGATGGAGTGTAAATGTTTTCTGTTCCGGTATGTCTGCTCATGTGCCCCTGGTGGTACCAGGGCCACATGTGTACCATCAATAGATCCGATGATGTTCGGCATCCTCCCCAGTGCATACAAAGCAGCCTTTATGTCGGTGAGTTGATCTGGGCTAGGAAACTTGATGTACAGGTCCAGGAAATGCAACATCCCCTCCAAGACATCGTGAAGCACACGACTGAACATAGTTTGCGACATACCACCAGCAGTAGCCACAGTGTACTGGAAGGTACCGGTAGCAAAGAAGTGCAGGGCTGCCATCACCTTCACCTTTGGGGTCAGTGCTGTAGGGTATGTCCGGCCAGGTAGCAGATGTGGTGCCAACTGCTCCGCCAACTCCTCAATCAGTGGCCTGGTGAAGTGGTACCGTTGGATGCAGTCACATTCCTGCATGGTTTCAAGGTCTGGGAACGGTCTATGGACAGCTGGTGCCCTGCAGTACAGAGATGAAGAAAGGAAGATTGTCCATTCATACACCCATGTGGCTACGAACAAGCACATTATCACATTATACATCATGACAATACACAATGAACTGAGGTGTGTGCTGTTGGGTATAGACACATATGTCACCTACATGCCCATCATCTCACATTTCAAGTCAACATGTCTCCATAAGTTCCATGTGGTGCAATGACAAACCATTAGGCTGTGTCACAGTACCTATGTACTGCTGTCACGATCCAAACACACACCACAGTGACAAGTGAGTACTGATGTCTCCCAGGCATCACAGCTCTTTGACAGGCAGATACCCAGGGTCCCTTCATTGCCACATGGACACTGGCATGACATGGCGTATCATGTACACACCACAAAACAACCATGAGTCCCACAGGTAGTGGCCCCTGTTGTCCCCGCAGGCTTAAGGGCTGACACTGACTTTAACTGCAACCTTCCTTGCGTTTTCGCTGGCTGTGCCGCGATTTTCGAATTGTGGTTCATATTTGACTCTGCATCTTTTTAATTGCGTTCTTTGCACATTTTTAAATTAACTTGTACCCTCATTCTTGTACTGTCATTTTGCTGGTTCTGCCGCGATTCTCGGAATTGTGGTGCATGTTTACTGTATAAACTTTTAAATTGCGTTGTTTTGCACATTTTGTATTATAACTGAATACGATTGGCTAATTTTTGACTTCCCTTTTTGCGCAGTGTGAGTACTCCCTCAATTCCGGCGGCACAGAGCTAGGCGCCATTTTGTTTTGTAGGCGCTCTAGTCTCCAGCCCACCGGCACTATATTAATGCACGCTGCGCGTTCGCACATGCTTAAGGGCTGACACTGACTTTAACTGCAACTTTCCTTGCGTTTTCGCTGGCTCTGCCGCGATTTTCGAATTGTGGTTCATATTTGACTCTGCATCTTTTTAATTGCGTTCTTTGCACATTTTTAAATTAACTTGTACCCTCATTCTTGTACTGTCATTTTGCTGGTTCTGCCGCGATTCTCGGAATTGTGATGTATGTTTACTGTATAAACTTTTAAATTGCGTTGTTTTGCACATTTTGTATTATAACTGAATACGATTGGCTAATTTTTGACTTCCCTTTTTGCGCAGTGTGAGTACTCCCTCACTTCCGGCGGCACAGAGCAAGGCGCCATTTTGTTTTGTAGGCGCTCTAGTCTTCAGCCCACCGGCACTATATCAATGCACGCTGCGCGTTCGCGCGTGCTTAGGGCTGACACTGACTTTAACTACAACCTTCCTTGCGTTTTCGCTGGCTCTACCGCGATTTTCGAATTGTGGTTCATATTTGACTCTGCATCTTTTTAATTGCGTTCTTTGCACATTTTTAAATTAACTTGTACCCTCATTCTTGTACTGTCATTTTGCTGGTTCTGCCGCGATTCTCGGAATTGTGATGTATGTTTACTGTATAAACTTTTAAATTGCGTTGTTTTGCACATTTTGTATTATAACTGAATACGATTGGCTAATTTTTGACTTCCCTTTTTGCGCAGTGTGAGTACTCCCTCACTTCCGGCGGCACAGAGCTAGGCGCCATTTTGTTTTGTAGGCGCTCTAGTCTCCAGCCCACCGGCACTATATCAATGCAGACTGCGCGTTCGCGCAGCGGACGAGCTCAGCGGGCGCGCCTAAGGTAAGCCCGTCTGTGCCCGTCAGCGGCGCGTCCGGGGCCGGGGCCATTCATGCTGCCCGTTGTGACTCGCGTCTCCCTTCTTACTCCAACGAGCGCCTTCTACAGCTTCGTGGTTCATGCTGCAACCCTCGGATATCTCCTGACCTCCATGGGGTACGTGACTTTGTTTGTGGTGCTTGTGGCTTTCGGTTTGAGCTGGGCACTACAGATGCCTCTACTACGGCCAGTACCTTTATCATCTCGGTGGCGTTGCTCAACGTTGGCTCCTTGAATAAGCATCACACTGAGGTGTTCGAGCTCCTGGACGACAATTCGCTGGACTTTCTTTTTGTAATGGAGACGTGGCTCAACAGTTCCTCTGACCCGATCATCTCCATGGCTATCCCGTTGGGTTATAAAATCAGCAGGCTAGACCGGATAACAGGGAGAGGCGGGGGGTTGGCTGTTATCTTCAAAGAGAGGTGGGAGCTGTCCAAGTGTTCTCTCAGCACGTGGGGTGGCTGTGAAGCTCTTGATTTCACTATTCGCTGCTCCGCCCATTTCTCTCTGGGCGGCTCTCTGATTTATCGTCCTCCGGGTGCGGCTCACTCCTTCCTCCAGGCCTGTGTGGAGGCGGTCGCTTCAAGAGCCTTGCAGTTCTCTCATTATCTGCTCTTAGGCGACCTCAATATCCATCTTGACCAAAAAAACTCAAGGGACACACGTGAGCTCTTGGATATCTGCCAGTCCACACTCCTCTCACAATGGGTCGCTCAGCCGACTCACCTTAGGGGTCACACTCTTGATCCTATCTTTTCAAACTTCCCTCTCTCTATCAAAGCCCCTATCCCGGTCCCTTGGTCTGATCACTACTTAATTGCCTTTTCTTGGGTTGTATCTTCTCCCAGTTCTATACCTGTCGTCAGTCATAAGCCGGCGTTCAGAAAGGTCGACCCTATCCTCTATGCGAGGACGTTGGAGGCTAATAGGCCAATTCTGCCTCAAGACTTGGATCGCTGTCTAGCTGCCTTTTCCAACTGGCTTCAAGACTCCTTGGCGTTAATCGCCACCCCGACCTCGGCTAGACAGACTAGGGTCTCTCCCTCTAAACCCTGGTTTACGGAGGACCTTTATCATCTTAAGCAGGGATGTAAGAAATTGGAGCGTTCTTGGCGTCTCAGCAATTACTGCCCGGTAGCTAAGGCTAAGCTCAGGCAGGGCCAGAAACACTACTATAAAGCTATCTCTTCTGCAAAAAAGGCCTTCTTTTCCATCCGGACTGCCCAGGCCCAGAACAACCCAAAGGAAATTTTCTCAATCGTCCAGAGCTTTATGTCCCGTGCAGCGCAGAGCAGCATCCTACCGGTGACAATCGATTGGTGTGAGACGCTTTCAACATTTTTCAGGGATAAGATTTTAAAGATACAGGGCAGCTTCTCTCGCCCAGCTGTGTCTGATGGGTCCACAGTCTCTCTGGACACATCGGCCTCCGCTCCCGGTGTATTGCCTTCTGAGTACTCCCTGCCTAACTTCTCTCCGGTGGACTTGTCCTGTACTTTAAGAATTTTGCAGGGCCTTAAGTCCGGTTCTCCGGATGATCCGTGCGCGGCAAGACTCTTGGCCTCTGTGGCTGAGACGGTGAATGGGGAAGTCAACCATATTATTAACCTGTCTTTTCAGGCGGCCAGGGTCCCAGGCTGTTGGAAACAGGCCAAAGTCCTCCCTCTGCTGAAGAAGCCTACACTTGACCCCTCGACTCCGAGTAATTACAGGCCGATCTCTCTTCTTCCTAGCCTGTCGAAGGTTTGTGAGAAGATTGTGAACAGACAGTTGTCGGAGTTTGTCGAGGGGGCGGGTCTTCTTCATCCAGCCCAATCTGGCGTCCGCCCTTCCTTCAGTACGGAAGGTGCTCTTGTGGAAGTGTCTGAGGCTATTAGGGAGTGTCTAGACGCCGGCGGGAAGGCAGCCCTGGTGCTGCTTGACCTGTCGGCGGCCTTTGACACTGTCCCCCACACACTATTGCTGCATAGACTGTCAGAGATCGGGGTGTCCAATCTCGCTTGGGATTGGATTAAATCTTTCTTGGACGGCCGGCTCCAGCAAATCTGGATACCTCTGCTGGTCTCGTCACCTCTTCAAGTGAGCACGGGGGTTCCTCAGGGTTCTTCCCTTAGCCCCCTTCTGTTCAATATCTACCTCACTCCCCTGGTGGCTCTAGCGGAGGGGTTGGGGGCTAAGGTCATTGCCTATGCAGATGGCACTCAACTTTTGTTTACTTGGGAGAAGCAGGGGGCCTCGGTTGACCATGTGCAGAGGTGTCTCTCCTCGGTTTTTAAGTGGCTGGCAGCTGCTCAATTAAAGTGTAAGGAGGATAAATCAGAGGTTTTAATGTTTGGTGACTTTCCCCTTGGATTTAGAGAGTCCATCTGGCCTCTGGATTTCCCTCTGCCTGCCTCCACGAGTCAGACCGCGAAGAACCTGGGGGTTTATTTTGACTGTAATTTGTCTTTTGCTAGTCAGGTTAAGCGCCTTACAGGCTGCTGTTTCAGCCTCCTCAGAACTTTGAGAAGATTCCTTCCGCTTCTTCCTCAAGCGGCTAGGAAATCGGTTGTTCGGGCATTGATTCTATCTCGAATTGACTATGCCAATGCTCTTTATGCTGGGATCCCAGCTTATGCTCTTAATAAACTTCAGGTGATCCAGAATGCGGCAGCCCGCTTGTTGGGTGGCCTGGCTCCCTGGCAAAGCGTGCACGATTATCGCCGCTTCCTCCATTGGTTACCAGTCAAGGCACGTGTGACATTTAAAGCTCTCACTATAGCCCATCGCGCCTTACATGGACAAGGCCCCGGCTACTTACAGAAGCGCTTCTTGTTTTATGTGCCGGGGAGATCCCTACGCTCCTCATCTCTCAGGCTGATGAAGGTTCCTGGATTTCAGCGACTCAGGCTAGGGGGCGCCTCCTTGATTGTGTTAGTTGGACGCGCATGGAATGCGCTCCCCCTGTCGCTTCGCACTGTTGATGATCTTGGCACTTTCAAGAAACTGCTAAAGACACATCTCTTTTCTTAAGTTCCAGTTACAGTCTGTCTTCCCCTTGGGCCGCGCCGGGACACTCTTCGGAGTAGCTGCGTGCTTAAGAAATGTAGATAACATACATGGACGTCTCTGAGACACACACAGAACACCAATGTTGATGCACAAAACACATAAATGTGGAAACTGTCTCCCATTGGGCACATGGAATCAGACACATCTGAGACACAACATGCACACAGACTGTGGGTGTACATCAGAATTGTGGATATGGGTCTTGCTGTGACATACATACCATCCCACCCAGGACTCAGGCCGTTTATGACATGTCATACACATTTCCAACCTGCAACTGTGTCCATGACTCATGCCCATACCTGTACAGTTGCACATCATAGTGGTAATGTGCACAACACACAAAGGATTCTGTCCCCATGAACCCGTGCACAGCCTGGGAGTGGCAGCACCAAAGTGCCACAGAACAAACCAAATGTTGCCCCCCTACACACACAGGTAATGCAGCCTTACATGCCATGGGGTACAGTGTGGCACATGCTGTGGTGTGGTAGGTGTGCACCTGAGTCCCTGGCAAGTAATTGTGTGTGGAATCCGTTAACAAGTCACACCAATGTCATTCGAACGGGTGATTTTCATGCATACGCGTCGTGCAGGCATGGACCGAGCCGTGTGCACTCCTTGGCCATTGTCTGCAATGGGAACCAACGTGGGTGACTTTCATGCATACACGTCGTGCAGGCATGGACCCAGATGTGCGCACTCCTTGGCCATTGTCTGCAATGGGAACCGATGATGGTGACTTTCGTGCATACGCGCCGTGCAGGCATGGACCGAGCTGTGCGCACGCCATGGCCATTGTCTGCAATGTGAACCGACTCAGGTGACTTTCATGCATACGTGTCGTGCAGGCATGGACCGAGCCGTGCGCGCGCCTTGGCCATTGTCTGCAATGGGAACCGACGTGGGTGACTTTCATGCATACGTTTCGTGCAGGCATGGACCGAGACGTGCGCACGCATAGCCCATTGAATTGTATGGAGACGGGTGCATGTGGATTTTCAAACTACGCGTCGTACAGTTATTTGACCGAGCCGTGCGCACTCCTTGGCTATAGACTGTCATGGAGACGGACGCGGATTCAAAACTTGTACGAGTCGTGCGCTGGAAATTCAGTTGGCTGCCTACAACAATGTTGCAATTCCTAGGGAGTCATGAAGGTGAAATTTTGAATGATGCGGAAGACGTGTAAGAGTAGTACAATTCCATGGATTGGCCAGATTCACAGGATGCAACCGAGTTGGACCTATCACTTAGGACATATGGCACAGATTCTGCCTCTGCAGCACAGATATAAGGCTGGCTGGCCCCCAGAGAGCACACTTGCCTGCACTACATGCTACAGGACCACATCTCTACTACCACTTCTGCTGTCTCTGCATCCTCTGGCTACTGCTATGGCACGTACTCTGGAGAGGGCCCCAGCCTTCACAGAGGAGGAGAACCAGGCCCTGTTGGACGGGCTCCTCCCACAGTACTGCAAGCTGTATGGGAAACCAGGGGAGCAGGTGAGTGTGCAGTCCCCTGCCTTCCTGATTGTGCATGTTATCTGACTAGCAGTACTAGCAGTGTGTACACCAGTGGCATGCGTACTCACTGAGTGCTATCAACCCCCAAAGTGTGTAGGTACATGTGATGAACAGGTGTTATGCAGCAAAAGTGCAAGCTTTAGCTTCCCAGGCAATGTTACCATGTCAGACATGCAGAACAATTGTCCATTTCCATGGGTGCACTACCTGTGTACCTCATGTACCTTTGTGATGGCTACATGTATATCCAACTGTGTGCAGCACAAATATGTGTCATGTGTGGTGATGGCCTTTTCACTTTGTCATCCTCACAGGTTGATGCCCACCAGAAGCACGAGATCTGGCTGACCATCGCCCAGGCAGTTAGATCAGTGGGGGTCTACAAGTGCCGGATCCGCAACTGCCAGAAGAGGCAGCAGGACCTTTCGGGCTGGACCCGGAGGATCGCAAGGGTCCAGCTGAAGCTGTCGCCTCCTCGCAGGAGGGGCAGACACTGGACCCTGACCCCCCACATGCTCAGAATTCTGGCGGTGGTCTTCCTGGACCTGGATGGGCAGCTGAAGGCCAGACAGCAGCAAGGATGGGGTATTTCCATGCCTAATCTGTGAACTATGTCTGACATGCTATTTGCAGTCTTTCGGCCTGGTTACACCTCCACATTACGTCGGCCTTGTAGTCCAGGACTCATGTCCCTCAATTGTGTAATGCACCCTCCTCATCTGATCCACAGGTGTGGCCCCTACAGCCTGTGACTTGTTTCACTTGGGCACTGTGTCCCAGCAGTCAGCTATGCTTAAGGTTCTGGACAACATTTGTTACCGGGACTCTGTTGTGTGCTTTGTGGGTGGGTCAATTGTTTACACAATGCCTGGGATCTGACATGTGATCTGTGTGTGCCTTTGATATGTGTCCCAATTGCTGGTCTGACATGCCTGGGATATTTTAAACACACCCATGCAGCAGGTGACCCCAATTTTGGTGCCACAGGAGTATGTATATCAAGTGTGTCACACTTGCCTAGCCACCTGCCTATTGTCCAGGGCTATACACTGTTTCGCGTAATCCTGGGCAGTCATGCCTACTCCAGGGCATTAAAACACTCTGTACTCCCACTCCCCTGTATCTACTTACAGATTGTGCTTAGTGAAATGTGCCCTCAGGTGTGTGTGGTGTGGCTTCCTTTTTAGGATAACTGGGGTGTTCAAGAGTTTGAGGGTCAGCATCTGGGATGTGACTATAGGATACGAGACCTGTGTGGCATATAGGTGTGTGATCACTTGACAGTGCACCATGGTGTATGCAACTGTGATGTTCCGGCAGCTCTGTTTCATACACAGCAGACTGTGAGGTGCTCATGTTCAGGGAGTTGTGTTCGCAGTCACTCATATGTCTGATTTGTATGATGTGGGGTCATCAGAGTCCAGAATATGTTGTTTGCAGGGGATGAGCAAGTGCACCTGTCAGCTGCAGAGTTTGCTTAACCCATGACCTATGATTGTGACACAGTGAAGACTGTTGTTGTCTGGATGCCCTGCCCCTGTGACAGGGGACAGTGATGACTGACTTTCCAGGCATGCCAGTGCCATGGCATTGGACTTGCTATGAGGGATCCTGCAGTGGAGTCAAATGTGGTCCATGCCCCCTATTGTGGCATTGGCTATCAGGACTTGAGGACATCATTGTGTGTGGTGCTGGTATGCATCACAAGCATGTGAAATGAGACCCTGGCCATCCCTTCTTCCTGACACCTGTACTGAGTCAGTGACAAGAGATGTGATATGTGTATAGTAACAAACTTCTACATGTTCACTTGCATGTCCAACAACTGTGTAGGTGGTGCATGTCTGCACATTGGGGTATTAGCATCCAACATGCAACCGACATATGGGTGCAAGTCCAGGAGGGATATGAGTGCCATGGTTGATGGTTGGACTGACAATTGGCTTATTCAAAATAGTGTGAGCGCTTTGAGCACTGTTCAGCTGATGATGCCAGGGCTTGTCCTGTGAAGTGCTGTACTCACTGTGGTGTGTGCGGTCAGTGCAGGTGACTAATGTTGGTCTTGTTTTCATAATTCTATCCAGATGCATCCACGGCCACCGGAGGGGACAGCACCATGGACCAGGAGGAGCCGCAGAGCCAGACTGGGACAGCAAGCGAGGAGTTGGAGGGACCCAGTGGCACGGAGGGTGAGTGGAGCCACACTGAGGAGTCCTCAGCACCATCCACCTCAGCTGAGGACCACAGCAGCTCGGAGGATGGCTCCCTTGTGGAGGTGGGTGTCAAGAGCCACCAAACCCCAGCTAGTGAGGCTGTCCCTGCCACCACCACCACCATCAACACCCTCCCATCGGCTCCCATTCCAGAGGTCCGTGGAGGCTCCCGTGTTCGGGAGCATGTCTCCTTTGTGCCAGGCACCACACCCCCTGCCCCTGTGTCCCCTGCTGCCCTGAGTGTGGAGTCTGTGGACTTGCTTCGACAGATCCATGTAGGGCAGACATCAATGCTTAGTGTCCTCCATGCACACACCAGTCTGTTGACACAACTGGTGTCGTTCATGGAGAGCATTTCATCGGGCATGTCTGCCCTACAGAGGACCAATCAGTCCATGGCCTCCTCCCTGATGGCAGCAATGTTTCTCCTCCAACAGTCCCTCACCCCTCCTACCTCTGCCCCATCCACAATTCCTAGCACCCTACCTGTCCCAAGCACACACACACCAGCACATTCACCCAAACCCACAGACACTAGCAGCACACATACACCCAAACCAATGTCTAAACGTGCACGCAAGCAACCTCAGGGGACTGATACCACACTCACAGGGGATGGTTTGCAAACACGCACACAGGCATCCACAACCACTCCGCAGTCCTCCGATACCTTTCCCTCCAAGACCCCTTCCCTTGCCTCCCCTGCAACCCCATCTTCCAAGAAGCTCTTTGTAGTATCCTCAGGTCATGTTAATATGTTCCCTTTCATTCTGTACCTAGCTGCTCAGCCAGTGTGAGTGTTCCGCGTAGAATGTTAGTGTGAGTGAAATGCTTGGGTGCCTGGGTGTGTGTGAGACAGTTGGGAAGATGGGCTGAGCAGCTAGGAGGCTGCTCCTGGTGGGGCCTATGCTGGGGCCTATGCTGGGGCCTATTCTGGGGCCTGTTCTGGGCTTACTGTATCTACATCTAAGATCTTAATAAACTTCATCTTCTTCTACCTGGCCACGTCTACAGCTTCTACTTGTACCTCCTGCACACGTGGGGTCAGCCCACTACATTTATGGCGACGATCTGGAGCTCATCTCACGCAAAAGGTAGCCTGATGACAACTAAGAAAGAGGAGTGGAGCAAGATTACGTGTAGAAAAGAACCTATGTTGAGTAGAATTAAATAAAAAGAAACAAGCATCATGAAATTTTTGAAGAAAAGAAAAGAAACCTGTCAAGTGACGCAAATGAATTTTAGAAACCTGTCAAGCATGCCTGACTGCCCCGCCAGTGTCCACTACATCGGACAGCCCAGCCCAGGCATGCTGTGTTAACATCTCTGTGTCTTCAACACCGGTAATTACGTATTTAAGCCTGCTTATACCTTGCAGAAGAACTTACACCGCAAGAAACGAGAATAGCTAGATCTCAATACTACGAAGGTAACCAATGGCTTTCTCAGTGCATAGTGTGGTGTTTCTGTTGATAGAAAGGCGCATTTGTGACTTTTTAGACGTGCTATATTTTGCCTTTCTAAGGGATTTGAATTTGTGAGTTTATAACGTTATCCTGTCAGCGTTTGAAATACTGTCTCATTGGTGTTTTCGCCGGTTCTCTTTGCCTGCTGCAAGTGTGGGGATTTACACAGTGATGAAATGGCATTTTCCGCCTTGTTTTTGCCAGTGTTTGTTGTTCCTACTACGTGGCAAGTTATTGATGACAGTTGCGCTTCATTTTAAAAATCAAAATTGGCTCGTGCATCTCACCTTGCCGCGGAGCCTCTCATCAACATTCTATGACGTCTTCTTACTTCATGGTCTTCGAGGCTGGATTAGGACGTTTTGAAGCAGGAGCGCGCCGTGAGCCACTCTGCGAGCATCTCCTGTGCGTCCCTCCATCTTGGGGCTGGCTGATCAAGGTTTTCTACATTGATAGAAAATGAGTGTTGAGAGTGCACTCCATTATTCTGCCAACCTTGGTCGAAACAATAAAGTTTTCCTTGCATTCAAAGTCAGATCGTTTTCAGTGTGGCAGCGTGAATAGACAAGCCTCTCGTCGCGAAGTCAAATGCAGGCACACCATCGGACTGATGGTTTTGCACAGGCTACTCAACGATATGTTTGTGAAGTGTGACATCGGGTGCTTGGACTTTTGCACAGTTTCAGCTAAAACATCACAAAGTCAAAGGTCAGCAAGCTTGACATGGACTCGAATACAGGTACAACTAGGGCATTGGACTTTGCTGTTTTTGGTGTTTTTCAGATTCTGGGTGTTCCATCTTCATCTTCTCCACGATGTCTTCTTAAGCTGTGTGTGCTGCACCAATCATTTTTGCAGATTTGTTACTCAAGCTGCGTATGCCATTACTTTAATTTGAAGTGCTCAATTGTTCCTAGTTACGCCTGTCCTTCATCATCGCGGTGACAGGCACACCATTGACTTTGTGGTACATGTTTTAAAGATTTAACGCAAAAATGTCTTATTTCACAGGAGACTGTGTTTAACGCAAAAATGTCTTATTTCACTGGAGAATGAGTTTGATCTCATACAGTGTCTTGTAATTGCTGTATGCCAACGTATGTCAATTTATTTTTCACACGTTCAGGTTTTGTTGGCATTGGAGTGGGTACTAGTCCCATGTCTCTTATTTACGCATTTTTATCGTTTCAGATATTATATCCCTATCTTGGAATGGGAGTGGGTTCTTAGTCCCATGTCCCCTTATTTAGGATATATTATCCCTTCCTAGGGATGGGAGTGGGGTTTTAGTCCCATGACCCTATAGGAGTGGGTTTTAGTCCCATTTCCTTTAATTGTATATTTTTTAGGCCTGGGCGAAAATTTCGTTCCGTTCGCGGAAATTGCGATAATTTGACATTTTCGCGTTCCGCGGAGAGCGCGAAAATGTCAAAAATTCCGGTTTCCGCAGCTTGGCGATAATTTGTTTCTTGCTCGCGCTGTAAAATAATACATTCTCCCGCGCGCGCGATCGCCTTACCTGAATCCCTGCGTTCGCCGACAAGTTTTCTTGATCCGGTCGCGTTCTCCATGAGATGTTGTATTGTTTTTAGCCATTTGCGCTGTCTCGCGACAGTTCGCGCCCGCAGTGACGTCATGCGTCGCGCG
Organism: Triturus cristatus; assembly: GCF_964204655.1. Taxonomy (NCBI): domain Eukaryota; kingdom Metazoa; phylum Chordata; class Amphibia; order Caudata; family Salamandridae; genus Triturus; species Triturus cristatus. The sequence continues at coordinate 77,033,738 of NC_140588.1, read as the reverse complement.
ATCACGTCTTTCTTCTCGCGATCATGCACCACGAGAACAACTCAAAACAAGATGGCCGCGCCCGCAAGCAACCACATGGGTAAGTTGGAGACCCGCAACCATGCAAAAAATCTCGCGAACATGCCGGAAAAAAACTTCCACATTCTCGCGATATTTCTGCTTGTTTGCGATAATTTTAAACATTTTCGCGATAATTTGCGAAGGTTAATTCCGCAAATTCCGCCCACCCCTAATATTTTTATCCCTGCCTAGGGATGGGAGTGGGTTTTTAGTCCCATGACCCTTATTTCACATGTGTTACCCTTGCCTAAGGGATAGGAGTGGGTTTTAGTCCCATTTCCTTATTGATAGTTTAATCCCTGCTTAGGGATGGGAGTGGGTTTTTAGTCCCATCACCCCACGTTCACAGAAATGTTTATGGCAATGGGTTTCAGTCCAATTTTTCAAGTTTGAAAGGGGGTTTTAGTCTCACCTTTGTTATTTTGAGTTTGGGTGTCAGTCCCATTTACTCTGTTATAGGGGGTTAGAGTCCCACCTATTTATAGGGGGTTAGAGTCCCACCTATGTAATTAGTAATGGGTGCCAGTCCTATTTACTAAGTTTAAAGGGGGTTTTAGTCCCACCTTTTACGTTTGTGTTGGGTTTTAGTCTCTTCATTTACATATTCGCTGTCTTGTGTGGGTAGCCATCTTTTGATGCCACACGGTGCTGCATGTCGGTTTTTCATGCTGCATAAGTCAGTGGGTTTCAGTCCCATGTGACGTATTATGTACAGTTGGTTGTCAGTCCCAAGCAATGTTTTTTTTTCACGTGGGTTTTAGTCCCATAGTGTCCCTCACATGAGAGGTGGCGTATTGGTTTGTCGCCACAGTCTTCTCACGTGAGAAGTACTTCCTTGGGTGTTGTTCTACCCATAGGCATTTATACCCGTTGGATTCTACTCTGGGTATCATATTCACTTGTTGTTTGTGAGCTCTTATTTCACTTATTAAATTTTTCTTTGTTCAGTATTAAGGGAGGGGGATGGTGTTAGTGTGTTGATCTATGCTTGCATCTTTCCTTTCTCCTTAGTTTGTCTGTTTTCCCTCTCGTGGTGTATTTCTTTATGCATCCCTGGGTTTATGGACTCTTTATATCTTTTGTACATTTCTGTATTTAGTTGTTTGCTTATTAGTTTGGGTTTACTTTAGGTTTTATTAATTTTCAGTGTAAAGGGAGAGGATGTGTAGTATCCTCAGGTCATGTTAATATGTTCCCTTCATTCTGTACCTAGCTGCTCAGCCAGTGTCAGTGTTCCGCGTAGAATGTTAGTGTTGGTGGAATGCTTGGATGCCTGTGTGGGACTGAGACAGTTGGGAAGATGGGCTGAGCAGCTAGGAGGCTGCTCCTGGTGGGGTCTATGCTGGGGCCTATTGTGGAGCCTGATCTGGGGCCTGTTCTGGGCTTGTTCTATGTTGCTGTAACCTCTACCTATGGACTTAATAAACAACATAAAATCATCTCGGCTACGTCTACTTCATCACCTGAACATGTGGGCCCAGCCCACTACACTCTTCCTCTGTGACCTTGGCCTCTTCCCCACCGATCCAGCAGAGCCAGCATACAAGGTGAAGAGGAAGTCCGCACACACAGGGGAGAGTACCCCTCACACCCAGACACCCTCCTCCCGGCAGAGGCAGACTGAGGCCCCAACCCGCAAGTCCCTCTGGACCTGGAAAAGCAACACCCCACCCCTGCCCCGCAGCTCCAAGACACAGTCTCCATCCTCCATCGCCCAGGCCACCACTCCACAGGCCCCCCCGCCACACCCTGCCCCAGGTTCTCCCACCCACAGATACATGATCCCCAAAATGCACAGGCCCTCCCCCAACACTTGCTTTTCCACCCCCACCCCCCCGGGAAGCCTGTTTGTGCCACTGGTGTGGGGACCGTGGCCCCCCTCTGTCCTGCCGACCTCACCTGAACCCCATTCTGCTCCCATGGATTTAGGCACTGCAGTGGAGTCCACGACCACCCCGTCTGACTTGGGCACTGCAGTGGGGACCCAGTCCACTCCATCTGACCTGCCCACTGCAGTTGTGCCGGCACCGACCCCATCTGACTTGTGCGCCACAGTAATGACGACACCCACTATGTCAGACACCTCCACTGCAGTTGCCAGTGACTCTCCTGCCCCCACCACCCCTTCACTGCCTCCTTCTGCTGAGCCCTAATCCTGTCCCTGCGGTGCCTGGCCTGCCCCCATGTATGCCCCTCCGAGTGGATGCCCCCTGTCCTTTGCAGTGCAGGCAAGCAACGTGTGACAGTTGTCACTCACACCCTATTTAGACTTTGGGTATGGACTGGCCATTGGCCTTTGTTTTTTATGGTCTTTACATTTAGTATTCCAATTTGCTGAATAAAGCATTTTTTGTTATCCATGTGAATTTGATTTAGCTATACATTATGTTGATGATGTTTACCATGACCTTGCTGTTATAATGCTGGTTTTTCATTGTTGAATACTGAGGTGTTGATGTGATGTACTCCATGTGGTCCATGAGATATGTATCCTATTCTGGTCGGTATCCATGTAATCCTTTGCAGCAAATTGGGTGTGTCATGATTAACACATTTTGCACATGGATGTAAACATTTCATTTGCATGGTCACATCTGGGGCTTGCACCCATGCACATATGATGTGCTTCCCATTGTCCAATTTGTCTATTTCCCTGACTGTGGGCCCATCTCCACTGTACATGCAGGTGTGGGCATCATTGGTGTAGGTGTCAACTGTGTCCTCTGTGCAACTTGCTAGATATATGTGTTGAGTATGTGCAGTTGACCTATAGGACACTCCCATACCCAGGCTGATGTGACCTGGGCCTTCATTGGGTGGTAACTGATGGCTGACTGACCAAGACCTACTGGAACTATGTTTGGCACAGCTGAGCTTCCACAGGAGTTGCATCCCCTCAAGTAAGTGTTTTGTTCCTTGACATTGCCTGGGCCCATGGTGTGTGTTGTGTGAGCATGTGTGTGTGTGTCCCCATCCCTTTTCCTACACAGGCTGTGTTCCCTTAATATGTTCCTGTTGGTGATGCTTGCTGAGTTGTCCTGTGTTCATCCCACATCTTTGTCCTGGGCTACTAGAAATGTGGGTGCATGACACGCTACTGTTCATTGGTGTGTCATCATTAGGATTTGTCAGTTCTGAGTGGTGATGATGTGGTCATACGCAGATGGGACACAGTCAGGGGTCCCCATGGCACTTGTTTGTTCGCAATATTGTGTAGTTGTCCCTAGGTGGTACCTTTTAGTGATTGAGACATGTGTATGTGTGTGTGACTGCTCCCACTCGTCAGGTTCAGAGATGCAATGTTGGCAGGTGTCAGCATGTGTGCCGTGTGGTTCTCCTTGGCTTCTGCATTGTCCGGGGCCTGTGGCAGGGATTCCGAAGGTTATGGGAGATTTGACGTCATGGCCATGTACCGCATACTGTGCAGTATGTCTGTCATTCACCGGGGTTGTAGACTGTGCTTGTGTGATGAGTCTGTGCACCTTAGATCCTCCCAACATTACTGTGTTTGTCATGGGTGCATGTGCAATCTCACCAGTCTATGTGGCCTTCACTGATGCACATTGGTGCAGTTCAGGGTGTGTGGTGTTAAGGGTGGACAGATGTGAATGTTTGCATGGCTCGGCCCCTACCTCCCTTTTGTCCCTGGATGACGGGCCATGCTGAGTGATTTTTGTTTGTGTAGGTGTGATGTATGTTTGTGACACAGCACACATGTCTGAGTTTCACAGTTTGAACGACATCTATCTTTGTCATCACAGTGGACGTATCATGCAGGCTTGTGTCACCCCAATGTATGGTCCCTGGGGATAGTGCTGTTGTGGGTCTGTCTCTTGCTGTTTTAGTTGCTGTTCATTCCTGCTTGTGTCATTTGTGTCTGTTGGGATCCCTCTCATTGTACAATGCCTAATTGCCCACTGAGGGGGGCCCAATTCATGTGTTACTTTTGTATGGCACAGTGTCCACATCTGTGTCATTGTGGTTCAGCCCCCTCATGTATTGTGTAGTTGCCTGGGGATACTGAGACACACACAAACACATGTTGTGTAAGATATGCAGTGTGGGGTTGCCTGTTTGTGTTTGTGCATCTGCACCAGTGCATTGGTATTGCTGTTGTGGGCCATTGGCTGGATATGGTTGGGTGATTTTCCCTGCTGTCCCTGTGAGTCATATCTCATCATTCTGCTCATTCATCTTGGTTGTTAGGTCCCATTGCTGCCATGGAATGAAAGTTTGTGACCTGACACCTACAGAGGATGTATAGATTTGTGTGTCTATTTTCGAGATGTGTGTATGCATTATGATGGTCACTTCTGCTTTTGTGTCATTGTACACTGTATGCAATGTCAGCCCCCATGGGTGGTGCTCGTCTGCACATGGTCGAGAGTATGTTTTATTTTCACAGCACTGGTAGCCTCGCCATATCTCTGTGGGTATGGGACACAACCACTACTTTGCCACAAATGTGTTTCATGTGTTGGGACCAGGAATCATACATGCTGTTTGGTATTTGCAGCTTTTCCAATGATGACACTTACCTTTTGGTTACTGTGATGATGGGGGGTTTAGACCCCATTACCACAATGCTCAACATTTGCTTCAGTTTGGAACCCCACACTTAACTTGTTCTACACAGTGAGGGGGGACAGTGCTATTGTGATGCTTGACTTGTGTAGCCCACACTCAGTTTTTGGTCACAGATGTGATGGGAGTTACGTTTTATGTTCGAAGTCATATTCACTGTTGTGGGCATTTGTCACAGACTACACACTGTTGTCATGATGTTAGGGGGGATGTATTTTGCTGACATACCTAATGTTGGTGTATGATGGATGTGTGGCGCATCACCCATTCAATGGGTGTGGGTGTTGCCATTGATAGTCACACAGCACCCTATGAGTGGGGGTGGCAGTAGTGATAGGCAACATACCTCCTATGAGTAGGGGTGGCAGTAGTGGTAGGCAACATACCTCCTATGAGTGGGGGTGGCAGTAGTGATAGGCAACATACCTCCTATGAGTGAGGGTGGCAGTAGTGATAGGCAACAAGTCCCCTATGATTGGGGGTGGCAGTAGTGATAGGTAACATACCTCCTATGAGTGGGGGTGGCAGTAGTGATAGGCAACAAGTCCCCTATGAGTGGGGGTGGCAGTAGTGATAGGCAACATACCTCCTATGAGTGGGGGTGACAGTAGTGATAAACAACAAGTCCCCTATGAGTGGGGGTGGCAGTAGAGATAGGCAACATACCTCCTATGAGTGGGGGTGGCAGTAGTGATAAGGCAACATACCTCCTATGAGTGGGGGTGGCAGTAGTGATAGGCAACAAGTCCCCTATGAGTGGGGATGGCAGTAGTGATAGGCAACATACCTTCTATGAGTGGGGGTGGCAGTAGTGGTAGGCAACATACCTCCTATGAGTGGGGGTGGCAGTAGTGATAGGCACCATACCTCCTATGAGTGGGGGTGGCAGTAATGATAGGCAACAAGTCCCCTATGAGTGGGGGTGGAAGTAGTGGTAGGCAACAAGTCCCCTATGAGTGGGGGTGGCAGTAGTGATAGGCAACAAGTCCCCTATGAGTGGGGGTGGCAGTAGTGCTGGGCAACATACCCCCTATGAGTGGGGGTGGCAGTAGTGATGAGCAACAAGTCCCCGATGAGTGGGGATGGTAGTGGTGGCAGCCATGCTACCCCTATGGTGGCCTGTTGCTAGTGGACAGGATATGGACCCCCTGGGTGTGTGTGACATTTGGCGGGTACGTGCCGTTTGTTTGTGTGGTGGGTGTCTGACTTACCGTCTGCGCCGTCCACGTCTGTTCCTGATCCGGTCATAGATGTACAGTACTGGCATGACCTGCGCGATGGGATTCATGATGTGTTCGTCTTGTACACGCTGCTTGTTGCTCCGTCTCGTAACCGTTGCTTGCTGGTCCGTCACGTAGCCGTGGATTGTGTTCTGGCGCGAATAGTACCTGATATGCTGCTTTCCCAGATGCTGTGACGTGCTGTAAGTGGTGACCCGTTCGGCGCGTAGGAAGTACGCATCATACTTGTACGCCCAGTAAATGCAGTGAAAAATGGTTCCGTGCGACTCGTTTGAGCGTTTACGGATCTGGCTCGGACCGAAATTGTGGATGGAGTCGGCGCGTACGTGTCGGTCGGGAATTTGGTACATTTCCGTATCGTACTTCTTCGCCCGGACGGTCCGGTCATGAGGTAAGGCTACGAACAGCTCTCAGTGAGCTGTCCGACCGATATCGGAATTGACCCCTAAATGTGATAATACCTGTTGCCTTTTAATGGGGTTACCTAGCCCTTTAACATTCCTAGTGATAACCCTGAAGGTAACATAAAAATGAGAGCATAAACAAACAATATGTATACAATAGCGAGAGTGAAATCAGTCAAAAACAAAAACGATGGGAAAAAATAAAAGAGATAAGGCTTCTGTTTAGTTAAAAGAAGTATGAAAGAAAGTGGGGTAAAATAAAAAGGAACAAGAACAAGGTAGAAAGGAGCCAGAGAGAAAAACATCAGAAAAGAGAAGCTAAAACATGGAACAAAAAGACAGTACATGTCATGCAAATGACGACTGAAGATCATACCTACAAAACAAAAGACGAAATGAGGGAGTGGCGACACCACAAGACGACAACAGCACTCTAACCTAACCGGATGACAGGGAAACCTTGGATGGGTAAGAATATCAACAACAGAAAAAGGAGACCATATGTCTGACGGAGAACAAAAAATACACCTGTTTTAAGAAGAAAAAGAACAATATGAATAGAATACTTTTATAAAAAAGAGGAAAATGAGAAAAAGAGACAAAAGATTGGTGAATGAGCATCATAAGAAATGAAAACAAGAGAAAAACTAACTCAAAGAAATGTACAGATAAGGAAATAAGGAAATAGCCATATAAAATGAAACAAAATGACAATCAGGTAGACTTTGAAGTGTCCATGACATCTGCTCCAAGTTGCTGAAGAAATTCCTATAGAGCAGTCTGTTCCTCGAAAGTGGTAGTCTTCTCCTTATAGGTAACCTTAAAAAGGCAAGGATGAGTTAGTCCATATCTGGCATTTATAGATCTTAGTTGAGGATGAAGATAAAAAATAAATCCCCGACGGTCTGCAGTCTGCAGTAGCTTTAGTGACATCCTGTGAGAAGAGAAGACAATGGCCCTCCCAATATATTGTTTTTTGGACTTGACAGCAGACAAGACTTGTAGGAGGTCTGTACATTGGAGAAAAAAAATGATGACTCCACGTTGTTTTGTTGAGACCTTGGGACCACGTCTATGAGCCTGTTGTCTGTTAAGCCCGATAGTAGCAGGCAAATCCAAAAGCTTGTGTAGAAAAGTCTAGAAAAGTCTAAAATAAGCAGTCGGATTTGAACCCTCTATATTCTCAGAGAATAACCTTTGCATTTTACGTAAATGCAAAGGTTATTCCTGCGATTTTCTAAATCTTCCGAGTGCTTTTTAAGGAGAGATATTTCTGGTTCTAGATAGGAAATATGCAAGGATGTAGTTTGAAGAGAGTCTGTTTTTTGTTCCACAAGTAGTACACGTGACTCCAGTGTCATGTAAATACTGCTGACTCTTATTGGTTTCCTCTATCACGGGTTTCAAAGCACACATTTACTCAAGAATTACCTCCATGGAAGCTGATGATAAGTAAACTGGAGAAGGAGAGTCATAAGAGAGAAGGAATCCAAAGCTTAATGGGCATATCTTCTTTGCAATCAATATGCCAGTAGCATAAAATGAGAAGAAAAAACAACTGTCATGTGAAGAAGGTCTGATGTTAGTTAAGTTGAGGTTTTTTAAGGCACCAGGACTGTTAAAATATATTAAGAAGGCTGCCTCCTGCGAAAACGAAATGCGTTCACCTTCCAAAATGGCAGCCGCTATTTCAAACTGAGAGGAAATCCCCCGGGGCCATGATGCCTCTAAAATGACTGAACAAGCAATAAAACTGCTCTAGAGTCTCACCACAGAGTGAGGAAGAGACGCTCAACCACTCCATCTTAGATCAACGCCTAAACCCCCCCCCCAGATACTCTTATGTATAAGGATGCAAACCCCCCTGGAGTATGTGCCTAATTTGAGAAGGACCTGAAGTGTGCCCCGTGTGCCAGCAAACATGTGGGAGGCTCAAGGCAGGAGGTGGGTGTCTTGCAGAAATGCTATTTTGATGCTTTGATGGGATAAATAGGAAAGGACTTATTTGTCCTTACATGGGTTAATAATTCCCCAGATATTCCAGAATATGAAGGAACCATCCACCACTTCCCTATGATTATCAGGAGGGGGCATCTGATATAAGCAAATGGAAAAGAGTAGGCCATGAAGCTATGTATTGTTTGCTGGTGCTCATAGTGCAATGTTGAACAAACATAATAAAAACAGCCTGAAACAGGTCGTTTACTACCCCCCCACACCAGAAGAGAAACTATCTAGTGAATCCCTATCATAGAAAACACAAAACTAAACAATCCCATGAGAAACAGGTCGTTATAACACTAAGGAGGATGAAATCCAATTGCTGATGTGGTTGTACCAGGATAGGTTTGGGTCAGAGAGTACTAAACAGTGAGGGCACGCATCATAGTCACAAATTGGAGCATACAGCACTGCATATTTGACAGAGTCAAGAAGATTGCAGGTTGTGGAGGTCATGAAGCAACAGGAATTCCTGCTAGAGGGGACATGTTCCGAAGACGGTGGAGAGTCATGTGGGTCCGGGGTAGCAAGTCAGGAGCTGATTAAGCCCTTGGTGTGATGTTTGCAGAAGTCAATTTTTTTGGCTGGATTGTTGATTTTTATAGATATAAATATATACCAAGGGGATCCTGCCGAAACGCGTCATAGCCCTCAGAAAATGGCAATAAAATAATTTTGGAGCAAGATACCATGGTCGCTGTGTTGCATTCCGGTGTAAGAAGTATACGCGCTGGTTTTTGTTCACATATATATATATATTCACTGAAAAAACCATAGGTTTCAGGGGTGTTATAGTTAGCTGGACTTTTCACTTGTACAAAACCATTGAAATTCCCCCGTTATAGTTAGTTCAGCTAACTATAACTCGCGCGCCCGCAATGCACTGCTGATGACGTCACATATTACATCACTCATGACATGGTCAGTGACATCACTCATGACATCACTGATGACATCTCAAATGACATCACTGATGACATCACTGATGACATCATCCAGTGAATGTGTGTTTTTCTGAAAATTAAATATGTTTTATATATGTATATCTCAAGGTCGATGGAAGAATAAATGGGTATATAAGTGTCTAAATGGATGATTTGTTTTTGAAAAATTGATTGTGTAACTGACTGATTAAGTGTATCATAGTGAATACATGGCTTAGTGAGTAATGTTTAAATATGTAAATATCTGTATCAGTCTCTCACTTTGTGTATAAGTGGCTGCATGGGTTGGTGAGTAGCTACATGGGTGTCTATATAGGTTATTAGTTGGTTTTTTGAGTATCAGTCTGAGTGTCTGCATGGTTCGGTGGGGGGTATTACGTAGTGCATAGGTGCATGAATGAGTGACTCACTGTTTGTATGTGTTGAACACAGCATGTGTGCAGGACTGTATGGGTGGATGAGTGTGTGTATGGGTGTGTTAGTGAGTGAATGACTGTCTCAATAGTGTCTTTATGAGTAACTACATATGTTTTAAACTAGTATATGTAACTATTGGTGTATATATGTGAGTATATGTGAGAGTGAGAGATTGAAAGAGTTCCTGTATGAATAAGTATGTGTTTCTATAAGTGATTGTTTAAAAGACTAAGTATGTGTAAGTTTCCGTAGAAGTAAGTATGGTGGTGTGTGTATAACTGTATATGCAAGTAAATGTATGTTTGATTCTTTATTAGCATGAGTGACTATGTGTGTGAGTAACTCTATGGATGAGTGGCATTGTGTAACAGGATGTATAGGTGTATGAGTACATATGATGAGTGAGTACATGTATGAGTGACTGTATAGGACTGTTGGTGAATGAGTGGATGTGTATGTGGATCTTAGAATTACTGAAGAGGTTGTTGTAACTGGTATTGGTATGTCCATTGTTTTGAAAATTTTAGTCTCTATTTTTGAATGTGTGTATCAAAGGTTATATTAGGGTGAGAGGAGGTCTGCCACTCTACAAGTGAACAAGTGAAAAGTCCAGCTAACTATAACTCCCCTGAAACCTATGGTTTTTTCAGTGAATTTCTGAGGTTTTTTAAATGCTAATTCCTAACTATAACGTGCCTGAAACCTATGGTTTTTTCTGTGAATTTCAAAGGTTTTTTAAATGCTAATTTCTAACTATGCCTACAGAGATAGGACATGTGAAGAAAGAAGAAAAAATGCACAGAAAGAAACAAAAGAAGTGCAGAAAGAAGCAACAGAAGTCCTCAAATACGAAGATAAGTGCAGGAAGAAGGATAACGTGCAGAAAGAACAAAAAGAAGAGCAGAAAGAAGCCTTGTTGCAAAATCATCCTGTACCCTCAACTTTTTCAGACGGATACTGGTGGTAACTGAGTCTGACTAACCAGTCCTAGAGCCAGTGCTATGTTAAAAGACACTTAGAATACAGTGAAAACACCTACATACACTAGGGAACATTATGCGTTGGGGTCCCCCTGTGATTAGCATGACCTCCTCTGTAAGCCCCTAGTGTATAATAGGGCATGGGGATTAAAACTACCTCTTAAAACAGGCCACAGGGCGTTTTTGCACACGTTAACTCAGGCCCCGTCCCCTCCCTTCACCACTGTGTAAACACGCCCTGTGTCCATTTTTAGTTGGGAGATTAAGTTCATTTGAATCCTGAGGGTCCCTAGGGTCCAACTAGCCCACTAGGTACCTCCAGTAAGTGCCACAGAGCTGCGTTGCAGAGAGGTGTAAAAAGTGGCACGGCCTGGACCACCTCTCTGCAATGCAGCTCAGTGGCGCTTACTGGAAGCACTTGGTGGGCTAGTTAGCCCCCAGGGGCCCTCAGTATTGAAGGGAAATTATATCCCCAATTTAAAACATGCCATAGTGCGTGTTTGCACACGTCACCTCAGGCCCCGTCCCCTCCCTTCACCACTGTGTAAACGCGCCCTGTGGCTGTTCTAAGTTGAGAGATTAAGTCCCCCTGAATCCTAAGGGTCCCTAGGGTCAAACTAGACCACTAGGTACCTCCAGTAAGCGCCACAGAGCTGCGTTGCAGAGAGGTGTAAAAAGGGGCTTGGCCTCAGAACACCTGGCTGCAGCGCAGCTCCCTGGCGCATACTGGAGATGCCTGTTGGGGGCGCGTTTGCAGAGTGCTGCACGGAGGGGGCATGGCCTCCGGCACGATGCCAGTCTTTTATTTATTTTAGTTTTTTAAGAAGGGGGGCTGTTTGGTTCCCCTTCTTATTCTAATTTATTGGCCCTGATGACCCCATAACCCAGGGCCAGTCTCCTAATTATATTTTTTTGACCCCAATCCCCAGGGCCGGCCACTGTTTTTTATTATTTTTAAAAAATATATATTTATAGACACACCTAGGACATGCTGGACAAACCGTACGTACCTATCACCATGACGATTTGCGTGATATTCATTAAAAGGCGACTATGCATGCAATGAATCCACGTGGAATGTATTTACACCACTAGTGAAGCTCTGACATGTCTGATGCCCTACCGTGCCTAATCCTGGTAGACACCCTTGTCGTTTATTTATACAAACATGGGTAGCTATTGACGGGCACATTTAATACACATGCACACCAAGCCATTCAAAGGGGATTCGACAAAAATTCGACCAAAACTATGCAAGAAACCCCCCTCACGGTTAATAAAACACACATCCACTGCCGGATGTGTAATACTTTTTATTTTACTCTCTGGAAAGGGGACGAACATCACTTGAGAGTCACAGCGTGCTCCTGACAGAGCCCAATGCTGTGTTACACCCACCATTGCCTGCCGAGTGCCACACACCTCTGTGTTGTATTCCACTAGCTAGTGCATATGCTATGACACTCTCTAGCCCATGTGCACTGTAACACCACCCCGTGAATATGTCATGCCACACTTGTCTTCGCACGGGTTATATTGCCCCATCTAACGTGCCTTTCTCGATGCCTATGTTATAACGCACAGTGCTATGCCATACATATTACAATCTGGGATCCATATATTTGTCACAGTGCATATGCAACGTTACACTCCCCAGCACATATTTTATATTACAACTTTAGAGACTAGTTAGGTTACACAACACTGCCCTGTGCATATTACACTCCAAGGCGCATATCGCATAGCACGCGCTAGTGCCTGTGCTATCTCGCGCTCTCCAATGAATCTGTCATTGCGCACAATGTATTGCATATTATATTTCACGCCCGGTTCATCTTATATCACACTTTTTGGTGCATAGTTTATACCATACACTATATCTAGTTTTCATTTTCAATCGTGCTCTCAGGACTATGTTCTATATAACACTGTGTTCACCTACCCTTTTCACAGGCATTACATTTTGCGATAGGGGGTGGAGGGTCAGGGGGTGTTTCTGCCAAGTGAGCCCGGAGTCACAGTCACAAACGTCCTCTTCTTCCTGAATAAAAGTGAGATTATGCTGCATACTTGTTCATATTTTAAGTAGTTCGCACAGACACAATGTTTTAAAAACAATAAAGTTCCTAATACCCGCCTTCTCTGAACAGTTAGCTTGCTGCCCCATCCCCTTCCTCCCTATCCTCTGTTGTGTGAATCCATGGACTAGCCTCCTCCCTCCTGCCATGCATGGTCTGATGTGCTGCCACTGCCCTCAATTTAGTATGATGTACCAGTCCACTCCTCCTGCCCTCCATTGCCCAATTCTATGCCCCATCATTGACCTCCTGCTTAAACTCTGTGCTTAGCTTGCTGCCCCTATTCTCCTTCCCCCTGCCCTCCGATGTCTTTGTGCATGCCCCTGCTCCATCCTTTTTGCCCACCATGTCCCATGGACCTGCCACTCCTATCTACTCTGAGTGTTCTGTTGAGCTGCCACTCCCCTCCCACCTGCCTAGCATTGTCAGATGACTGTAACCTGTCCCTGCCACCTCCACCCTGCCTGTCCACATGCCATGCCCCTATCCTCTTCCTCCTGTCCTACATGGTCCATTGTACTGCCACACCCTTCTGCCCTCCCTGGTCTGTTGTGCTGCAACTGCTCCTCCTGCCTGCCCCGTGTGGTCTGTTGTGAGGTCCCTTCCCCTGAACTTTCTTGTCTGTGCACAGGTCCTGACCCTCCCTTCTATCCTCCATTGTCCTTTGTGCATGCCCCTCCACCCTCCTTCTTGCCCATCATAGCCATTGTGCTGCCACTAACCCTCCCACTTGCCATGCATGGTCTTCTGTGCTGCCATGGCCCCTCCCACCTTCCCTGTGTGGTCAGTTAGCTGCCCCTGACCCCCTCCCACCTTCCCTCCATGGTCTGTGTGTATGCCATCACAGTCTCACTGTTGCTCTTCATGGTGTGTCTTGCTTCTAGTGCCCATCCTGCCTGACCTCCATGGCTATCTTGCTGCTCCTGCCCTGCCCCCTTGCCCCCAGCCCTACTCCCTCCCTCCTGGCTTGTCTGTTCCATTGTAATGCCCCTGATCCGTCCCTCCTGTCCTTTATGGTCTGTTATGCTGCAGCTTTCTCTCCTGTCTGTCCATTATGGTCAGCTAGCTACCATTGCCTCTTGCCCCTCTGTTCTCTGTTGTCCATGTGCATGGTCCTGTCCCCTCCCTCTTGCTTTCTATGGATTGTTGTGCTGCACTCCCGTCCTGCATGCCCTGTGTGGTGTATTGTGCTGCTGCAAACCCTGATGCCTGCCCTGCAGGGACAGTTTGGTGCACCTCTCCATGTCCCTCCTGTCCTCTGTTATCCAAGTCCATGTCCCTATCCCATTTCCTTCCATGATCCAATGTACCATACTTGCGAACATTTTGAACTTGGTAAGAGGGAGATTTTGAAAAAAAACTGGGGTATTGATTTTCCCCTTTGAGTTACATTGAAAAAGAGGATATTGTAGACAGGAGACAGATCAAATAAAGCCCATTTGAGCTTAAAAACATTGGACGTTTCCTGGCTGAATCGGGTCTGTTGGCATGTATGGTTGTACTACCATTGCCTCTTCCTTCTGCCCACAATGGTCTATTACATTGCCACAGCCTTGAAGGAGGGTAGATTTTGTATCACAGGGGGCCCCTGGCCCGTTCTGTCCACACCTGAAGTATGAGACCCTTGTCCTTGCCCTGCCAGCTGCATTTGTAGGCCGTATTAAATTGACCAGCGGGTCCTGTGTTGCTATATAATTATCCTGAGACATCCTTACCACTCAGCCAGCATAAAACCCCTGTGTAGGCCCTTCTGTTCAATATGTAGGCCTCTTTGTTAAATTGACCATAGCTCTGCAATTTTAGTGTATAGCAGTCTGAAGGCAGGTCTGCGAGGCCTTCTGATCCAAACTAGTAGCCCCCACCCTACCCGAGTGCTCCGTGCTCGGTATCAAAGTTCAACATCCCCCTGAAGCTGTCGACATACAGTAGGCTGCATCCTGGACTGGTACTTGCTTCCTGGGCAGGTTTCCCGCTTTTAAGGAAGTGGCAACCGCAGAGCGTCAAGTTAGGAGAACTGAGGAGATTTTATACATAAATATATTGAATTCCCGTACAATACCCATTATTTTCTGCTTGCTCTATGGAACTTACGATAAGCGATTGGCCTGAGAGACTGACCTTTTCACCCAGTCCATTGTCAGCATTAAGTGGGTAAATGACGAAATGTCTGGTAAAATCTGCAGACGAAGCTTTTGGGTAGCATACGTAGGTAGATGTAGCGTGCAAAGGAGCCCACAAAATGATATAAAAAGGGAGCACCCACAGATATCGACGGACTACCTCGCCGTCTGTATGTAGGTTAACAGGCAGTGCAGGTTTTCCCCAAGAGCTGGGAGCTCTTGTCTTCCTTTGCTTAAAATGTCTTGCTCTGCTTTGCTTGAAGTATCTTATTCTATTTTACCTATATGAAATGTCATGTTATGTTTAACCATTGTTCTCTTTACTTTTGCATTTAAAAGATTTTGTATTGTAATTGCAGGAATGCTTGCTCTAAGAGTAAACGTGAGTGTTCCTAGGTAACATTTTCCTTGGTGTAACTTGTTTCTCATGATGCATTTATAGATGTGTTTTCTCTCTCTCTCTGTCAGTACATTAATTGAGATACAGAGAATATTATGACAGCTGTATGATTATCTGGATTCTGTATTTTGTACTTTATGTCTCTATTCTGCGGTTTCTTTGAAGTTGCATCTTCTCATTAAACTGCCATTGTATTCTGCCTCCAATTCCATGTCTCATATGTCTGTTTTCTTCATTTTTGGAGCAAGCGTTCCTAGGCACCCCGGCTCAAATTAAGGTGCCCCTTTTGTCCCTGGCTCACTCTCCTGCTCAGTTCTGTGGTGGCTCCCGGGGATCTGGGGACCGCCCCTAGCTTCCTTGACCCGTAATAGATCTTCCCTCCAACAGCCTCTCTTGCAAGTCCTGTATTGTTGGTTTGTTGCCTCTGCCCCCCTTTCCACTGCCCTCCATAGTCTGTTGTGCTTCCACGGCCCTTCCTGCCTGCTCAGTGTGGTTAAATTGTTGCCTTTGCACCCTCCTACCTGCCTTCAATTTTCAGAGTCCGTGCCCCTGGCCTCTGCCTCTCAACAGTATCCTAATGAACAACTAGATTGCTAACATTCTATATTTATTACAAAAGTGTGGAACGCCTGACATCATCTTGATGTAATCAAAACTGTAATACCTAGAGCATTTCCTTTAGAAATTACATATATGAGAGGGTCTTATTGGCATCAAAATTATGGTTAGTGCTCTAAAAGACTAAAATAAGGACATATTTTCTGAGTTTTCAAATAGCGACAAAGCACTTTTAAATTATTTGTTATCTTTATGTTTTTTTATCCAGTTGACCACTTGATTAAATGTTGCACTTAGGGGAGAGGATGTGGTGTTACTTCCAGAACTGCAGACTTTGCAACTGGGGAACCAGGTTGAAGTTTCTGCTTCAGCTCGACATTCTGTGATTCTGGTCAAATCACTTAGTCTCCCCATGTCTACAACCAAAATGAATTTGTTCTT
Source organism: Triturus cristatus (assembly GCF_964204655.1). NCBI lineage: Eukaryota > Metazoa > Chordata > Amphibia > Caudata > Salamandridae > Triturus > Triturus cristatus. The sequence goes on along the minus strand of NC_140588.1, from coordinate 77,017,510 downwards.
GTGTGATGTAACCAATGCTCATGTAAAGCACTCCAATACCTGACAAGTCTGCACTATATAACACTGCAAAAACACAAAATAATAAGTGTTTTGCACACTTCTGTCATTGGGCTATATTTGGGCTACATCTGGTTGATTTTGGGCTACATTTGGGCTCTTTTGTCTCCGGTGGCCATCTTGGGAGATTTATTTGTTATGAAGTTTCCTAATTTCCTCATGTACTGCAGTCTCCTCAGTAGGAAATGCTTTCAGTTTTTTACTTTGATTCCATCATGAAGGTATTCAGACATGTCACACATTTGCCATAAATTCTGAATGTTAGCACTCTAGTTGCTCATTAGATCACTGTAGTAAAACTACTCCACCATGGAAGTCTGCTCCTGGTATTAAAAGTGCATGTTTCAGTCTGCATGTCAGAATTTTTTAATGAAATAGAAGAGGATTTGAGAAGTCACTCAAAATGTGCCCTCATTTTCTTTCTTCAGCATTAATCATAATTTCTATGGCAAAATGAACCTCATCATTGTGTTCCTTTTTAAATTAAATGTTTTAAGTGTTACCAGTTTATTCCAATCAAGATGGCTTCAGGTGTGCCATACTTTTGTCATAATGAAGACAGTAAGCGCTCTAGTTGTTTTTAAGAACATTCTGGGACATTCTGTCATTGGGCTATACTTGGGCTACATCTGGGTGATATTTGGGCTACATTTGGGCTCTTTTGTCTCTGGTGGCCATCTTGGGAGACTTATTTGTTATGAAGTTTCCTAATTTCCTCATTTACTGCAGTCTCCTCAGTAGGAAATACTTTCAGTTTTTTACTTTGATTCCATCAAGAAGGCATTCAGATGTGTCACACATTTGCCATAAATTCAGAATGTTAGCACTCTTTTTGCTCATTAGATCACTGTAGTAAAGCAACTGCTCACCAGGGAAAACTGCTGCTGGTATTGAAAGTGCATGCTTCAGTCTGCATGTCAGAATTTTTTAATGAAATAGAAGAAGATTTGAGAAGTCACTCAAAATGTGCCCTAATTTTTCTTTCTGCAGCACTAATCATACTTTTTATGGAAAAATGAACCCCCTCATTTTGTTCCTTTTTAAATTAAATGTTTTAAGAGTTACCACTTTAATCCAAGCAAGATGGCTTCAGGTGTGCCATACGTTTATCATAAGTAGGACTGTTAGCGCTCTAGTAGTTCTTTGGAACACTCTGGGAAGCTGCAGTAGAACACAAAGGAATCAACTGACAGTCTCTGCCCTTGTTGGATGTACATGTTTTACTGAGAATGTCAGACTTCATTCTCACATGACTGAGAAAGATAATGTGAATTTACAGAAAATAAGCTCTCAGTTTAGCCTATAGATCACCTTCCAAACCTCTGTGGTAAAAGCATGAGAAAATATTTTTCTCTCAATCATGATATCCCAGCAGAAGGCTTTTTCACATGGTGAAATCACCTTAGAACATACCACAATTCCTAAAATGAGTATGGTACCATCAACAAATGATTTATAATGTAACTAAAGTCTTAAAACCTTCTATTAACTGCAATGCTTTTTAATGAGGTGCTATCATGTATATTGGTCCCAAGATGGCTGCCAACACTTCTTGGATGAAGTGCTGACAGCCAATCAGATCTCAGGATGAGATGTGTGGTTAGGCTCCGCCCACATATATATATGCTTTTAAATGCTATTTTCTCAGGAACTACTGAACAGATTTACACCAGACCTGCAAAAGGCACTTCCTTGACCTTATGGCTACCTCTCTGCCAAATTTCAAGTAATTCTGTTCAGCCGTTCGGGCTGTACCTGTGTCTAAAGGTCCTATGGAAAAATGCATGGGAAAAACGCGTTTTGGGACCCCCCTTTTATCTCGGCCCCTGCTTGACGAATCCCCCCGAGACTTTCAGGATAGGAGCGGTGCGTAGCGCCCCACCTATTTTGAAAATTTCGCGAGGATTCGTCGACCGGCGCCAAAGTTATTCCAAATAGAATGTTGCGGATTTCCTATGGAAACAGGGTCCTAACTATAACTACCTACTGGCGACCGCCAGTAGGTAATGTATATATATATATATATATATATATATATATATATATATATATATATATATATATATATATATATATATTCTCAAACAACAAAGCGACGTGAGGATTACCCAGCCATTCGGGTCGGGGCCTGCTAGGCGCTTCACCACCTCAATATTTCCAAAAGAAAAGCATGTCCTTCTTAGTTCGTGCAATCAGGCCCAACCAGACGTGCTCCGGTACAAAATTCTTTATTGATGGCAGATCTCACAGCATTACGCGTTTCGACTTCAAAACAGTCTTAATCATATGCAGCCAAAAATGCGAGTACATCCGTTAGCTCTCTTAAATGTGATTTAGACAGCAATGAAGGACTACAATGTATCAGCATTCATTGTTGAGAATTTTTTTTAAGTTGCAGTGGATACAATGTTGCTGTTATTCTACTAATTCACCAAGCAAATTAGAGCGAAATTACTTTTCTATATAAGGAAGTTCAATATCGATCTTTACGATACAGTTTGCCAGTTTATTCCTTCACAGTAATTTTTTATCGATGTTAGGAACCACAGCAACCACAATGCTTTGCGAGTGTCTTTTTCACAAAGGTACGTATCCTTCATCGCTCCGTTCTTATGTATATCCCATGTAATATTACATGCACCAACATTCCTTTTACGCCTTTAGAGGATTAAATTCCATGTATGGCAAGGTCTATTAAAATCCATATAAAATCTGAGATAGCATTCAATTGCCTCCGGAGACTTGAATGCTATCTCAGATTTTATATGGATTTTAATAGACCTTGCCATACATGGAATTTAATCCTCTAAAGGCGTAAAAGGAATGTTGGTGCATGTAATGTTACATGGGATATACATAAGAACTGATTGATGAAGGATACGTACCTTTGAGAAAAAGACACTCGCAAAGCATTGTGGTTGCTGTGGTTCCTAACATCGATAAAAAATTACTGTGAAGGAATAAACTGACAAACTGTATCGTAAAGATCGATATTGAACTTCCTTATATAGAAAAGTAATTTCGCTCTAATTTGCTTGGTGAATTAGTAGAATAACAGCAACATTGTATCCACTGCAACTTTAAAAAAATTCTCAACAATGAATGCTGATACATTGTAGTCCTTCATTGCTGTCTAAATCACATTTAAGAGAGCTAACGGATGTACTCGCATTTTTGGCTGCATATGATTAAGACTGTTTTGAAGTCAAAACGCGTAATGCTGTGAGATCTGCCATCAATAAAGAATTTTGTACCGGAGCACGTCTGGTTGGGCCTGATTGCACGAACTAAGAAGGACGTGCTTTTCTTTTGGAAATATTGAGGTGGTGACGCGCCTAGCAGGCCCCGACCCGAATGGCTGGGTAATCCTCACGTCGCTTTGTTGTTTGAGAATTATTCAATGGGGATGCCCGCCGGCTGAATCTATGAGGTTGAAAGTATTGACGGCAGGGCCACGAATGAGAGGCCCGCTTCGACTCGACTAAATCTTTGTGGAGGAGCCAGGGTTTGCAGGGGTATTTTACCCTTACACAGCGTGCTACAAAAACAACTTCTTAGGCAAGTCTACGGAGGCAATTGAATGCTATCTCAGATTTTATATGGATTTTAATAGACCTTGCCATACAAGGAATTTAATCCTCTAAAGGCGTAAAAGGAATGTTGGTGCATGTAATATTACATGGGATATACATAAGAACTGAGCGATGAAGGATACGTACCTTTGTGAAAAAGACACTCGCAAAGCATTGTGGTTGCTGTGGTTCCTAACATCGATAAAAAATTACTGTGAAGGAATAAACTGACAAACTGTATCGTAAAGATCGATATTGAACTTCCTTATATAGAAAAGTAATTTCGCTCTAATTTGCTTGGTGAATTAGTAGAATAACAGCAACATTGTATCCACTGCAACTTTAAAAAAATTCTCAACAATGAATGCTGATACATTGTAGTCCTTCATTGCTGTCTAAATCACATTTAAGAGAGCTAACGGATGTACTCGCATTTTTGGCTACATATGATTAAGACTGTTTTGAAGTCGAAACGCGTAATACTGTGAGATCTGCCATCAATAAAGAATTTTGTACCGGAGCACGTCTGGTTGGGCCTGATTGCACGAACTAAGAAGGACGTGCTTTTCTTTTGGATATATATATATATATATATATATATATATATATATATATCCTCCAAAATTTGCTGTCGGCGAGGACCCCCAACCCTGCAGGGCGGTCATGGCTAATACGGGAGACAGCGATTCCCGCAAATTAACATCAAACAAGAAATGCGCCACACCCGGTTCCTGGACAGGTCGCTTTATTCAAATATGCGCAGGCAATCACGTGTCAGAGGCACCTGACGCGTTTCGGCGAATTGCCTTCTTCAAAGGTGTGTCCTCCTTAGTGCAATGACCCAAATGGTGCTTGATCACACACCCCCACTGTGAATCACACTCCAACTCCCACAATGCTCTTCCTGAGGCAGAAAAGTTACCATATAATCCTTGTGATGTTAAACAATTGTTGCCTCAAATGTCACGATGTCAACAGGTAGGTGGGACACTGTGGGGGACTGGTGCACTTCCAAAGACATGTGGTTGCCATTCATTAAAATCGGCGGTAAGTCCAGGACCTGCTTCGCAAGGTGATAGCCACGCTTTGCTCCCTCTCTCGCCCTCATTCACAAAATTCGCCGGCAATCCTCAGGCTTGTGATGGGGAGAGCGGGTCATGTCCCCCAATTTAAGTCCTCCAAAATTTGCTGTCGGCGGGGACCCCCAACCCTGCAGGGCGGTCATGGCTAATACGGGAGACAGCGATTCCCGCAAATTAACATCAAACAAGAAATGCGCCCCACCCGGTTCCTGGACAGGTCGCTTTATTCAAATATACGCAGGCAATCACGTGTCAGAGGCACCTGACGAGTTTTGGCGAATTGCCTTCTTCAAAGGTGTGTCCTCCTTAGTGCAATGACCCAAATGGTGCTTGATCACACACCCCCACTGTGAATCACACTCCAACTCCCACAATGCTCTTCCTGAGGCAGAAAAGTTACCATATAATCCTCGTGATTTTAAACAATTGTAGCCTCAAATGTCACGATGTCAACAGGTAGGTGGGACACTGTGGGGGACTGGTGCACTTCCAAAGACATGTGGTTGCCATTCATTAAAATCGGCGGTAAGTCCAGGACCTGCTTCGCAAGGTGATAGCCTCGCTTTGCTCCCTTTCTCGCCCTCATTCACAAAATTCGCCGGCAATCCTCAGGCTTGTGATGGGGAGAGCGGGTCATGTCCCCCAATTTAAGTCCTCCAAAATTTGCTGTCGGCGGGGACCCCCAACCCTGCAGGGCAGTCATGGCTAATACGGGAGACAGCAATTCCCGCAAATTAACATCAAACAAGAAATGCGCCACACCCGGTTCCTGGACAGGTCGCTTTATTCAAATATACGCAGGCAATCACGTGTCAGAGGCACCTGACGCGTTTCGGCGAATTGCCTTCTTCAAAGGTGTGTCCTCCTTAGTGCAATGACCCAAATGGTGCTTGATCACACACCCCCACTGTGAATCACACTCCAACTCCCACAATGCTCTTCCTGAGGCAGAAAAGTTACCATATAATCCTCGTGATGTTAAACAATTGTTGCCTCAAAGATCGCTGTCTTGAAGCAGGCTAAAATCAAAGTAGACACAATTGAAAGGGACATACTACTCAAACCTGATATAGAGAAGGCAAAAGCAAAGAAAAAGAGCACTGGAAGTCAGATCAGAATGATCACTAGATACAATGCCTACCAGGCTAAAGTGAGAGATAGCCTTTGTAGGCATTGGTATCTAGTGAAACATGACCCTATATTACATGGGATGATTTCACATAGACCCATGTTGACTTTTAATAAAGCAAAATCTATGAGAAATGAATTATTTAATACCAACCCGGAAACAGCAAGAGGGGGAGGATGGCTAAAGGCCAGTCCTGGCTTCCATAAATATTTTAAGTGTAAAGCATGTAGGTTTGGTAAAAATGAATGACAGGTCATATCTCCATTGATAAGCAGCCCATGGAAAATAAGTTGTTCCTTGAATTGTAAAAATGACTATGTGGTCTACATTATCCAGTGTACTTGTGCTAAAGTGTATGTTGGAAGTACAATTCATATGGTACATGTCCGCTTCCTGCAACACCTCAGGGTGGTAAAGAACAATGATAAAAGCTATGTGGTAGCTCGGCACATTAATGAGGTGCACAAAGGAAATATTAATGACTTATCGTATTTTGCCATTGATCAAGTACAAAAGATAAGAAGAGGTGGAAATCGAGAAGTCAAACTCCGCCAACTTGAGTCAAAATACATAATGTTATTTAATTTAAAAAATCCATATGGATTAAACGCTGAAGTGGATTTGCACGTCCACTTGATATAAATAAGCTATCCATTGCAGTAAGATGTTTTTAAAGTCATTTTTTAATACAGAACAGAGATATGAAGACAGACTGGAAATACCAAGTCATAGATTGTATTAAAAATGTTAATTAATCAATGGTTGGAATATTTTAAAGTTGATTTTAAGAACCTTTATGAATAATCCACCATGAACCAATCACAACTTGTAAATTCACAAATTAACATTTTTAGAATATAATTCATGTTTGTATGTATGGCTAAGCACTTGCACTTTCAATAGCATATTTTGCACATAGGAATAAGATAGAATTGTAGTACTGTAAAGCACTTGCACTGTATTTGGACTAAATGTATCTATCCTGTCGAGTATTATATCAGATATGCACTACAAATTAGTATATTTCTATATTTAAATGTGCTATATTTGGTTTACTTGGCAGATACAATGATGGATTGGGAAAGGAAGACATATTCAGAAAATCTCTAAATCCAACAGAACTAATTGAATTTAAATGATAAACCAATCAATGGAACTTGCACTTGCACTTTATTCAAAGAATGCATGATAGTATAATGCTGCTGAAGTGAATTTTGGAATCCTTTACATATGTACATATATTTATTTTTTGAGATCAGGATTTTAAACATTGATAAGGTTATAATGTATTAAATAACGATTTGTTATTTATTGCAGGGACCCTAAATAAGTGTGCACTATTTATGAGACAAATCAAAAGAGTGGGGCCTTGTAGAGCATTTGTTCTGAAAATACATGGTTCACTATGTCAAGACAAATCAATACTACATTGGCGATTCAGGGTCCGAAATTGACAAATTAATTGACATGATTTGATATTGTAATTTTTTCAATGTTGATTGCAAGGAAGGAATTGTGGTTATGATTGCTTTGGTAATCATGTGTAAGGAGAAAGTGTACACTTTGAAATTTTGCAGCAACGCAAGTCTGTCTTCCATAGCTATCAAAAAACTGGGTCATGTGGCCGCAGTACTCTGTTTAACCACTGTCAATGTGAACAAGGCAGGTATGCCGAAATGCGTCATAGCGATAATTTCGAAATAAATACGAGGACGGAATAGCAATGCTACCCCTGTGTCGGTGTCTGATTTTTATGAAGATGTCCGAAATGGTTTAAACATAAATATATAAATATATATAAATATATATATAAATATATATATAAATATATATATATATATATATATATATATATATATATATATATATATATATATATATATATATATAAATTACCTACTGGCGGTCGCCAGTAGGTAGGTATAGTGAGGAACCTATTTTCCATAGAAAATCCGCAACATTCTATTTGGTATAACGTTGGAACTGATTGACGAATCTTAGAGAAATTTTCCAAACTTTTGGCCAGCTCCGGTCCGCTCCTGTCCTGAAAGTTTCGTGGTGATTCGTCAAGCGGGGGCTGAGAAAAAAGGGGGGTCCCAAAACACGTTTTCCCCATGCAATTTCCCATAGGACCTGTTGACACAGCTACAGCCCGAACTGCTGAACGGAATTACACCAAATTTGGCAAAGAAGTAGTCCTCAGTTCAGACTCGTGCCTGTAAATCCGTTCAGTAGTTGCTGAGAAAATAAAAAGTAAAATCATAGATATATCTATGGCCTCGGAGGATCCGCGCACCCTCCCCGCACCCAGCGCGCACCCTGCCGTGTACGAGCTGTATTCTAATTGGCTGTCAACACTTCAGATCAGTAAGTGTTGGAAGCCATCTTGTGCCGAGGCACAAGAAACCTATAAAACAAACGTGAAAAACGTGACAAAGGAGCAGGGTAGAAACACCCTGACCCCCTAGGCGTGCTCGGGGGTCCCACAAGGACCCCCAGGGCACAAAAAAGATTTTTTTTGTAAAACTGCTTTGGGAAACCTGCTCTCGCTTCAATGAAGCAAAGCTGATTGCTTTTCCATATGGGGAGCAGCATGATAGATGCTCCCCATGTGGAAAAGCAATGCCGGCTCCCGCAGGACGCGGGGAGCCGGCTGGGACCGTGGAGGATTGGGGACCCCCCCATGGCCCCCAACAGAGGCCAGGCCCCGGGGATGGGGTCCCCGGGGCCATAACTGGCCTGGGAGGGGGGCCACATGGCCCCCCTCACCAATTAAATAAAAAAAAATAAAAAAATGGCCGGCCCCTGGGGATGGGGTCCCCGGGGCCTTAAAGTGGTAAGAGGAGGGGGGCTGCCTCCATAAAAAAAAAAGGGCCATGCCCCGGGTGATGAGGTCCCCGGGGCCTTGGGAGGGGGGCCACGCGGCCCCCCATCCCGATTTTTTTTTTTAAGAAACAAAAATTGGGGGCAGGCCCTGGGAGATGGGGTCCCCTGGGCCAAAAAAATTAGAAAAAGAAGGGGGGCTACACAGCCCCCCTTCTAAAAAAAATTTAAAAAAAGACGGGAATCGGGCTGGAGGCCACGCCCCCTCCTTACACCACTCTGAAAACGCGCCCCCTGGTGCGTTTGCAGAGGAGGAACTAATTCACCTTGAATACTGGGGGTCCCTGGGGGCCAACTAGCCCACCAGGAACCTCCAGTATGCGCCAGGGGGATGCGTTGCAGAGAGGTGTAAAGAGGCCACACCCCTTTTTACACCTCTCTGCAAAGCAGCTCCATGGTGCTTACTGGAAGTACCTGGTGGCCTAGTTGGCCGCTAGGGGACCTTAGGATTCAAGGGGACTTAATCCCCCAACTTAAAACATGACACGGGGCACGTTTGCACAGTGGTGAAGGTAGGGGGCGGGGCCTCAGGTGATATGTGTGCAAACACGCCCTGTAGCACATTTTAAGTTGGGGAACTAATTCCTCTTCAATCCAGAGGTCCCCTAGGGGCCAATTAGCCCACCAGGTAACTCCAGGAAGCGCCACAGAGCTGCGTTGCAGAGTGTTGTAAAAAGGGGCGTGGCCACTGAACACCGCTCTGCAACGCAGCTCCCTGATGCATACTGGAGGTACCTGGTGGGCTACTTTGCCTCCAGGGGACCGCAGGATTGAAGAGAAATGAATTCCCCAACTTAAAACGCGCCACAGGGCGCGTTTGCACACGTCACCTCAGGCCCTGCCCCCTTCCTTTACCATTGTACAAATATTCCTCTAAAATCAGCCAAACTACGAATTCCAATTTACTCACCTGTTATCAGGAGAGAACCCAGGGCTCCATCTTTTAGCCCAGCACTGACCCTAAAAATAATCCTAAGCGTACTTACCAGTAACTTGTATTTCCTTCCATAGGAATCCATTGTGTGGTTTTCAGCAGAAAAGTTTCTAAGTGTCCATTTTTGAAACATACAAATATTCCTCTAAAATCAGCCGAACTACGAATTCTAATTTACTCACCTGTTATCAGGAGAGAACCCAGGGCTGCATCTTTTAGCCCAGCACTGACCCTGAAAAGTAAATCTAAGCATACTTACTAGTAACTTGTATTTCCTTCCATAGGAATCCATTGTGTGGTTTTACTTTTCAGCAGAAAATTTTCTGTGCCCATTTTTGAAACATACAAATATTCCTCTAAAATCAGCCGAACTACGAATTCCAATTTACCCACCTGTTATCATGAGGGAATCCAGGGCTACATCTTTTAGCCCAGTACTGACCCTGAAAAATAATTCTAAGCGTATTTACCAGTAACTTGTATTTCCTTCCATATGAATCCATTGTGTGGTTTTCAGCAGAAAAGTTTCTAAGTGTCCATTTTTGACACGTACAAATATTCCTCTAAAATCCGCCGAACTACGAATTCCAATTTACTCACCTGTTATCAGGAGAGAACCCAGGGCTTCATTTTTTAGCCCAGCACTGACCCTGAAAAATAATTCTAAGCGTACTTACCAGTAACTTGTATTTTCTTCCGTAGGAATCCATTGTGTGGTATTCAGCAGAAAAGTTTCTAAGTGTCCATACTTGAAACATACAAATATTCCTCTAAAATCAGCCGAACTACGAATTCCGATTTACTCACCAGTTATCAGGAGAGAACCCAGGGCTGCATCTTTTAGACCAGCACTGACCCTGAAAAGTAATTCTAAGCGTACTTACCAGTAACTTGTATTTCTTTCCATAGGAATCCATTGTGTGGTTTTCAGCAGAAAAGTTTCAAAGTGTCCATTTTTGAAACGTACAAATATTCCTCTAAAATCAGCCGAACTACGAATTCCAATTTACTCACCTGTTATCATAAGGGAACCCAGGGCTTCATCTTTTAGCCCAGCACTGACCCTGAAAAATAATTCTAAGCGTACTTACAAGTAACTTGGATTTTCTTCCATAGGAATCCATTGTGTGGTATTCAGCAGAAAAGTTTCTAAGTGTCCATTTTTGAAACATACAAATATTCCTCTAAAATCAGCCGAACTACGAATTCCGATTTACTCACCTGTTATCAGGAGAGAACCCAGGGCTGCATCTTGTAGACCAGCACTGACCTTGAAAAGTAATTCTAAGCGTACTTACCAGTAACTTGTATTTCTTTCCATAGGAATAGATTGTGTGGTTTTAAGTAGAAAAGTCTATTTTCACAAACTAAAAATATTCCTAAAAAATCGTCTGTATGACTTAAACACATTCTTTCAACTTTTTACTGGAGATCCAACTGTGCTGGATCCAGCATCCACCACTGAGTAAGAAAAAGTAACGATTACACTACTTACCTGCTAAGTGAATTTTCTGCCATAGGATAACATTGGTGATTCTATGTGAAAAAATTTCTGTCAACTTATAATAATCCTTAAAAATCACTACTGTAACCAAAACGCTTTTACTCAACTGTTTACAGGAGATGTCCAAGGACTAAATCTAGCATCCAGTCCTGTGGTCAGAAAAGTAATCCATAAAGTAACTAATTGCATTTTACTAGAAATTCACATTGAGCTCAATGTTGCTTTGGGTTTGAAATTGTGTTGCCCATTGCAACAACTGTAACTACTGTACTTAAAAGTCTATAGCCTATTTGCAAAGTATTTAAACTAAAGTAATTCATTCTGAGAAAGTATATTTTGTATTGTAATGTATAATGTAAATAAAAAAATAAAATATCTAAAAATAAACAGTTTGAACAATGTAGTAAATCAGTATAAAAAAAATCAGTATAACAATTAATACATTAAAAATTGTCATTTACAAAACCTTTGAAATTCACTGAAAAAAACATAGGTTTCAGGCCTGATATAGTTAGGAATTAGCATTTAAAAAACCTTTGAAATTCACTGAAAAAACCATAGGTTTCAGGCCTGATATAGTTAGGAATTAGCATTTAAAAAACCTTAGAAATTCCCTGAAAAAACAATAGGTTTTAGGGGTGTTATAGTTAGCTGGACATTTTACTCGAACAAAACCATTGAAATTCTTCCGATATAGTTAGTTGTACTAACTACATCTCGCGCGCCCGCAATCCACTGCTGATGATGTCACATATTACATCATTCATGACATGGTCAGTGACATCACTGATGACATCTCAAATGACATCACTTATGACATCATTTTACTTATGTTTTTTAAATCGCCGAGATTCGCACACCCAGCACGAATTTCGGTCGAAAATAAAAAAAACGTAGCGCTTCGTTATTATTTAGCCCCTGGGTGGGCCAAGTCCTAGGGGCATGCAAAATTGGAATTGTGGGGGCCCAGGGAGGCCCCCGCAGCCCCGGGGACCACCACTCCCCAGGGCGTTCCTTAAATATTTGCAGGGGCTCACGGCCCCCATGCAGCCCCGGGGACAGCCACCCCCCGAGGCTTCTTATTTTTAATGTGTGGGGGGCCTCCAAGGCCCCCCTAGGCCCCAGGGGCCACCACCCCTGGGGCTTTTATTGTTTTTAAAATACACCTGTGTGGGGGGGCTTGAGCACCCCCACATGCCCCAGCTACCGTCACCTCCGGTACTAATATTCAAATTTGGGGGTCCGTAACGGATCCCCGAGCCCCGGGGACCACCTCCTCCGGGGCTGTGCAATAGTTGGGAGGGGGGCCGCTCGGCCCCCCTCCTGGAGCCCTTCATGGCCCTGGGGACCGCCAACCCCCAGGGCCGGCTCCTGCAGTGTCCCGGGGTGCCCACCCCCGGGACACTGCGGTTTGCAATGACAGGGCAAACTGCTTTGCTTCATTGAAGCGAGAGCAGGGAAACCTGCTCTCGCTTCAATGAAGCAAAGTAAAATTGCTTTTCCATGAGGGGAGCTGCATGTCAGCAGTTCCCCTTATGGAAAGCAATGCCGGCTCCTGCAGGAGGCGGGGAGCCGGCGGGACTGTGGGAGAATTAGGGTCCCCCCACGGTTCCCAACGGATAGGTGCGGCCCCAGGGGATGGGGTCCCCAGGGCTAGAAGTGGCCCGGGAGAGGGGCCACGTGGCCCCCCATCCCTACAAAAAATAAAAAGGCAGGCCGACCCTGGGGGATGGGGTCTCCGGTGCCATAATTGGCCTGAGGAGGGGGGCCACAAGGCTCCCCTCTGAAACAAAAAATAAAAGGCAATGGCCAGGCCCCGGGGATGGAGTCCCCAGGGCCAGAAGTGGCCCGGGAGGCGGGCCACGTGGCCCCCCCTCCCACTGAAGAAATAAATGTAAAAAAAGAAGGCCAGACCCAGGAGATGGGGTCCCCGGGGCCAATAGTGGCCTCAGGGGGGGCCACGCAGCCCCCTCCATAAAAAAAAAATGTGGCCATGCCCGGGGAGATGGGGTCCCAAGGGCCAGAATGGCCACATGAGGGGGGCCCTGGGGGATGAGGTCCCCAGGGCCCAAGAAAAGTGAAGCCCCCCTCTTAAAAAAACCAAAAAAAACAAAAAATGGCATCATTTTGGAGGCCCCGCCCCCTCCCAGCAACACTCTGCAAACGCGCCCTGTGGTGAGTTTTAAGTTGGGGAAATAATTATCCTTCAATACTGGGGGTCCCTAGGGGCCAACTAGCCTACCAGGTACCTCCAGTATGCGCCACAGGGCTGCGTTGCAGAGAGGTGATCCCTTTTTACACCTCTCTGCAACGTAGCTCTGTGGCACTTACTGGAGGTACGTGGTGGGCTAGTTGGAACCCAGGGACCCTCAGGATTCAAGGGGACTTAATCCCCTAACTTAAAATGTGCCACGGGGCGCTTTTGCACAGTGGTGAAGGGAGGGGGCGGGGCCTGAGGTGACATGTGTGCAAACATGCTCTATGGTGCGTTTTAAGTTGGGGAATTAATTTGTTATCAAACCTGAGGGTCCCTGGGGGCCAACTAGCCCACCAGGTACCTCCAGTAAGTGCCACTGCACTGCGTTGCAGAGAGGTGGCCCAGGCCACGCCCCTTTTTACACCTCCCTGCAATGCAGCTCTGTGGGCCGCAAGCTCGTGCTCGTAACACCTCAGCCAATCAGATGTCAGCATTCTCAAATATTGATATCTGTAAATTTTTATAGTTTTCAGAAACTACTGAATGGATTTACACCATTTAAACAAAATCGTGCTTTCTGGACCAAGACCTTTCTCCCTGCCAAATTTGCCGTAATTCTGTTCAGCAGTTTGACCTGTAGACTTGTCTAAAGTTTCCTATGGAAATTGCATGGAGAAAACACGTTTTGGGAGTCCTCTTTTTTCTCAGCCCCCCTTTGACAAATCACCCCCAAACTTTCAAGATAGGAACTGATCTGAAAAAATTATTTTTGGGGAAAATTTTGTAAAGATTTGTCAAAGGACGCCAAAGTTATAAGCAAATCAAAAAATGCTTTTCCTATGGAAACTTGGTCCTAACTATAACTACCGCCATAAACAACAGAACGGACTCCAATTCTTTTGTGCAGCGTTATTTTATTTTCGTGCTTTCGGCCGCCATGACGCGTTTCGGGCTTCACAGAGCCCTTGATCACATGACGTGCCACAGAGTTTCTCTCATTTGTAAAGTGGTAGAGTGCTCAATTATAAAGGTGAACATTAACAAAAAACTTTCAACATACAGTATTGCATTATTCATTGAGTTGTTGTTTTGCATCATGTGATATTTCATTTCTATTGACCAATTTGTTTAAGACGTTTCATTATATATAAATATATAACAAATATCAAATGTCAAACAATATAGTGGGCTTGTTGATATATCTGTAAAATATATTTCATCATTATATTTGGGCACAGTAAGATCTTAATAAAAACCATGATACACAACCAAAGTTAAAATCCAAATATATATACACCTGTTTTTTTCCAATATGTTTCTTCCATACTAATAACGTATTATTTAAAGATCCATTTCATAGTATCCCTTGCATCATAAATTTGTTTGCGGTAACCATGATTTGTGCAAAATATGCAATATAAATAACTGTATAAATACAAGTTAAAAGCATAATTACATCCATTATAAATAATAAAACCATGCATTTTCATTATATATAATTTAAAAAACCTATTTCTTTGTTATATATTTTAATTGTTAGAGTCTGGTTTGTTTTTATGAGTATCTGTGCTGCTTACTATTTTTATTAGCAAGCCTCATCCTAATGATCATAAATATTTTTATTAAGTTAATACAACAATCTATACTGTATACTGTGCAAAGTGCAAAAATAGTGCAGAAAATAGTGCAAAAATATTTTCCTTATGCTAGCCAGCATAATAGAAATATTGTATAAAGTCTCACCCTGCATATAAAAATGTACATTATGTCATGAGCCCATGAACATTAATGACAGAGATTCCGTAAGAAAAAGGGAGGAGGGATATATAATAAAAAATATAAAATATGTAAAATATATATTCTAGATAACTATGTGAAACACCATATTAAAACAATTTTTCAGTTAGCATTCCTGATTGTTATTATGACTATCACTGCCTGACTTGCAACCATGTATATAGATCTTCCGTAGTATTTAAACCATGTGGATTTTTGCTGTCTAATTCTAAAATTAATTTTGTTTCTAAGCGTTTGAGTACTGCATCTCTGTTCCCTCCTCTTCGCAGGGGGGGAACATTATCAATTATGTAATACTTCAACTCTGTCAGATTTTTATCGTGGATCTCGTTGAAGTGGCAGGCCACTGGATATGAACTATCATTATTAGATATGGCCCTTAGATGTTGCAAGATCCTCTTGTGTACTTGGAGACGAGTACTTCCCACATACTTTAGCTCACAAGTACACTCTAATACGTATACTGATTTATAATTCAGAAACTTATTAATAACAGTAGGTTTGTCTTTAAAGCATGTATTGTAAGTTGTCCGATTCTCAACATATTTGCAGGCTTTGTACGTTGTGCATCTGACAAATCCTTTATGTTTACTAAGCCAATTAACATTTTTAGACAGCTCCGGACTACTACTCACTAAATAGTCGCTGGTGCTACACGCTTTTCTGAAAGTAACTATAGGTGATGAAGGCATTTTATCCCCAATTACGGGGTCACTTTGGACCATGTGCCAATTCTTTTTGACAATTTGTCTGATATTTTCCCTTTGTTTGCTATATGTTAGAATTAACCTGGGACAGTTTGTTGTATTCTCTGCCCTTGCGGCTTGTTTCATTTTACTTTTTGATGGTTTGAATAGGAGATCCTCTCGTGGTTTAGCCTTTGTGCATTCTATGGCATGATCTATGCTGCATTCCAAATAGCCTCTAGAGAGAAAACGTTATTTACACCTTTGTTGTGCTAGATATAAATCCCTATCGGTGCTACAAATCCTGCGTATTCTTAAGAGTTCTCCATAGGGGATACTACCTATAGTGTGTTTTGGATGAAAACGACTGGAATGTAATATGGTATTACCTGTTGTAGGTTTTCGATGGAGACGTGTCTGTATGGTGTTGTCATAAATATAAGTCTCCTCATCCAAAAAACAAATACTACTGGCACTTATTTCATAAGTAAATTGCAAATTTAGATCATTCTCTTCAATCTACTTATGAAATTCTTCACACTCTGTTTATCCCCTTTCCAAACAATAAATAAGTCATCTACAAATCGAATCCATTTCATAATATTGTCGGACCATTCTTTGCTGTATACTGTTTTGACAACCATTTGCTCCCACCACCTCATGTGGAGACAGGCGTAGCTGGGCAAAAAGCTAGCACCCATCGCTACGCCTCTCTCCTGGTGGTACACTTGTTGTTGGAACATGAAATAATTATTGTTCAAACAGAACTTGGTAAGGTCCAAAAGCATCTTATTATGAGTATGGAATTTGATGGGTCATGTATTTAGATAATATTCCAAGGCTCTCATTCCATCTCTGTGTTGGATCGATGTATATAAATTTGAAACATCCATAGATATCAACAAATAGTCATTATTCCATTCAATTTCTTGTATTTTCCTGAGGAAATCTGTGGTGTCATGTACATATGACGGAAGCGTTCGTACATGTTGTTGAAGGAACGAGTCTATATAGATTGATACATTCTACATCAGATTCTGGTTAGCTGAGATTATTGGTCTCCCTGGCGGTCTCAATCTATCCTTATGGATTTTTGGGATGAAATAAATGACTGGCATTACAGGATGGTCATTTTTCATGAATTTAAGTTCATCTTGGGTGATCATATTTAAACTCTTCCATGCCACTAGTTTAGTAAAAAGCTCATCCTGTATGGTTTCAATTATTCCTTTGGAGCTTATTTTATAACAGTCTCTGTCTCCCAATTGTTGAAGAGCCTCCTCCAGGTATTGGCTCTTCGGCCAGATGACCACATTTCCTCCTTTATCGGAATTACGGATTACAATAGAATCGTTTTCTTTTAATTTTTTCATAAGTTGATGGTATTTCGGTAGTTGTGAGTTATACCTGTATTTTTGATTTTGTGTTTTAATATTGAGTTTTCTAATTTCAGTGGTTATTGTCTCATTAAAAGTGTCAATCGAATCTCGAGTCATTATTGGAACAAATTTTGATTTAGCTTTGAAGGTAGTGACTGGGGAACGTTGATATTGATGCCATATATATATATATTCAGTGAAAAAACCAAAGGTTTCACACACGTTATAGTTAGGAATTAGCATTTAAAAAACCTTAGAAATTCAGTGAAAAAACCATAGGTTTCACACATGTTATAGTTAGCTGGACATTTTACTCGTAAAAAACCAATGAAATTCCCCCGTTATAGTTAGTTCAGCTAACTATAACTCGCGCGCCCGCAATGAACTGCTGATGACGTCACATATTACATCACTCATGACATGGTCAGTGACATCACTCATGACATCACTGATGACATCTCAAATTACATCACTGATGACCTCACTGATGACATCATCCAGTGAATGTGTGTTTTTCTGAAAATTAAATATGTTTTATATATGTATATCTCAAGGTTGATGGAAGAATAAATGGGTATATTACTGTCTAAATGGATGATTTCTTTTTGAAAAATTGATTATGTAACTGACTGATTAGGTGTATCATAGTGAATACATGGCTTAGTGAGTAATGTTTAAATATATAAATATCTGTATCATTTTTTCACTTTGTGTATAAGTGGCTGCATGGGTTGGTGAGTAGCTACATGGGTGTCTATATAGGTTATTAGTTGGTTTTTTGAGTATCAGTCTGAGTGTCTGCATGGTTCGGTGGGGGGTATGACGTAGTGCATAGGTGCATGAATGAGTGACTCACTGTTTGTATGTGTTGAACAGAGCATGTGTGCAGGACTGCATGGGTGGATGAGTGTGTGTATGGGTGTGTTAGTGAGTGAATGACTGTCTCAATAGTGTCTTTATGAGTAACTACATATGTTTAAAACTAGTATATGTGACTATTGGTTTATATATGTGAGTATATGTGAGAGTGAGAGATTGAAAGAGTTCCTGTATGAATAAGTATGTATTTCCATAAGTGATTGTTTAAAAGACTAAGTATGTGTAAGTTTCCGTAGAAGTAAGTGTGGTGGTGTGTGTATAACTGTATATGCAAGTAAATGTATGTTTGATTCTTTATTAGCATGAGTGACTATGTGTGTGAGTAGCTCTATGGATGAGTGGCATTGTGTTACAGGATGTATAGGTGTATGAGTACATATGATAAGTGAGTACATGTATGAGTGACTGTATTGGACTGTTGGTGAATGAGTGGATGTGTATGTGGATCTTAGAATTACTGAAGAGGTTGTTGTAACTGTTATTGGTATGTCCATTGTTTTGTAAATTTTAGTCTCTATTTTTGAATGTGTGTATCAAAGGTTTTATTAGGGGAAGAGGAGGTCTGCCACTCTATCATAAGGATGATGTCATCAGTGAGGTCATCAGTGATGTCATTTGAGATGTCATCAGTGATGTCATGAGTGATGTCACTGACCATGTCATGAGTGATGTAATATGTGACGTCATCAGCAGTTCATTGCGGGCGCGCGAGTTATAGTTAGCTGAACTAACTATAACGGGGGAATTTCATTGGTTTTTTACGAGTAAAATGTCCAGCTAACTATAACATGTGTGAAACCTATGGTTTTTTCACTGAATTTCTAAGGTTTTTTAAATGCTAATTCCTAACTATAACGTGTGTGAAACCTTTGGTTTTTTCACTGAATTTCTAAGGTTTTTTAAATGCTAATTCCTAACTATAACGTGTGTGAAACCCATGGTTTTTTCAGTGAATTTGCAAGGTTTTTTAAATGCTAATTCCTAACTATAACGTGTGTGAAACCCATGGTTTTTTCAGTGAATTTGCAAGGTTTTTTAAATGCTATTTTTTTTTTTTCTTCTATTTTTTCTAACATATTTTTATTTTAATTTTCTTACCTTTTATAAAGACTATGATTAAATTTTTAAAATTCTTAAATATGTTTTTTTTAATATATTTTTTAAAATAAACATGTAAAATTTATTTGCAGTACTTTTTTTCTATTTTTTTTTTAATTTTTTTAGTACGCGTACCGTAAGCTCACGGTAAGCGTACGGTTTACGCAACGTCCGTAATTTTCCTACGCTGCTTGCGTATAGTTACGCAATTTGCGTAGCCGCGCGTACTCCGCGTGGGACGCGTACGCGTGTACGCTACACGCGCACGTTACGCGGAAGTGCCGGGAGTGACTGTTATGCGCATGCGCGCAAGCGCGTGTCTTTTTTACGCGCATGCGCACTTTTGCCGTAAGCGTACCGTAAGCGTACCGTAAGCGTACGGTAGGTCATGTGATCATGAAACACAACTTTTGATTGGTTGAAACTACTTTCAGTTCTAGAACTCTCCTACACCACACCCATTCCCCTCATTTCTGCTTGTGATCCCTTGGGAGAAGGAGCTGGTTTGTCTTTGGGATACGATGGCAGAACAGCAGAGCTCTTCTGAGAGTGAGGCTAGCACTAGCAGCACTGTCTTGAGGCAGAGATCGAGGAAACAAAAGCCCTCTTATGTATGGGATTATTTTACTTTTCCTGAAGGCCAGCAAAAGGTAAATGCACCCTTAGTGACTTGTAAGCTGTGTAAGCGTGTACTTTCTAGAGGTAATCCTAACAGGAAGTATTCCTTTGGGAATCACACCATGAAGAGACACCTCCAGGATGTACACAGAAGGACACATGGTCATCTTTTTGGAGGTAACTCTTCAGAAAGACAAGCCAGTACATCCACAGCAGCTCATCCTGAACCATCATCTGCAGGGCTGACTCCTTCTTCTGCAGGTCAGGTGAGCCCTTCATCTGTGGGGGGAGAATCTCCTTTTGCTGGCCCTCTGGAAATCAACCCTCGATTTCGGAAGGTTGATATTCGATGCACATTTTGTCAAGATCTAATTTGCTATAGGGAGACCAGTGTTTCCCTAGTGAACAACAAAATAGATCAACACATTTGTCGCTTTGAATAATTTTCCCATGCTTCCTTTCCTCTGTCCCTGCATGAACACAACGGTTCTTTTAAGAGCCAACCTTATCTTTCATCTTTTTTTTACATATGTTTTTAAAAACTTTTTTTTATTTTTTTTTACCGTACGCGTACGGTGCGCGTACTTTTTTTTTTTTTTTTTTAAAAAACACTAAAAATCAATAAACACATTACAAGGTCCTTGAGAAACTACAATTATTATTATTGACTTACCATACTCACTGAAAAAATATTTATTCATTTGTTTTTTTTAAAAATAGTTTTAAAAATGTTTGTAGTTTTCGAAAATTTTCTATATCTATCTGGAAAAAAAGAAAAAAGTATTAATATTTTTAAAACATTTTATAATACAGTACACATATTTACATTTTTTTCCATAAAATATTTTTGCCTTATTTTTGCTGTTTTCAGAATATATTGCATTTCACTATAAATTGTGAAAGCAATTGCATTCATCATTTTACAGCGGGCAAAAAAAAATAACAATCACAAAGATTGTATTAAAAAAGCCCTGATTCTTTTTTTACTTAAACTTAACATTATAGAAATGCATAATATTCTAAAAAAATATCATCTAATACCAATACTTATTTCTTTAAAATACCGTCTGATATGTTTGTTTCAGAAGTATAATCACAATATTATATCTCAAATAACTCCAAAATACATCTGATTTCATTTCCTTTAGACCAAATAGTAATTTTAAAATTCTTTTTTGATTAAATTTCCAATGGTAATCCAATAAAATTCTAAAGTTTTATTTGTACAGATCTCACCGATTCTCTGTAACAATTCCTTTATTGTATTTAAATATATTACTACATTTCTTTTCACAATAGTCACAAAACGAAATTTCTATGCCAATTTGAATGCACACTAACTGCTCTTTTTTTTGGGCAAGTGAAAATCACTTTTACAAACTGTCACATTATGAAACCACTTTTCAGATTTTTTAAAAAGCCCATGTCCAGACTGCTACACTACAGCAAGGGCAACCAGCCTTAGTGATGCTGAATGTATTTGCATTACAGACTTAAACCTGAAAACCCCACTCGCTTGTAAATACTGTGCATGACTATACATGGCAAGCACATGGGTGTGTGCTAAGACTCTGCTTCTTCCCCCAAAAATTCGCTCCCCCTTTCCATCTAATGCAACTGTGAAATCACCAGAGCAAGACGCAATAAATCTCTGCCTATAATTCCTCTCTGCACACAGAGTCATGTTTTCACATTAGTCCCAAAACGAAATTTCTTTGCCAATTTGAAAGCACACTTACTGCTCTTTTTTTTTTCGGGGCAAGTGAAAATCACTTTTACAGACTGACACATTATGAAACCACCATGTGTAACTACAACAAAAACAATTTCCATTTCTATTATTCATTTCTTAAGTTACCACATACATCCCCTCTCAAACTGTAAACTCACCTTTAAAATTAGTTAGTTGTGAAAGAAATGTGACACTCAAACAGCAGATTATCAGAGCCAGGATCTCTGTTGTGTTCACCTCTCTCCTCTCAGCAGAACCAGATAATGGCAAACTTTCCCTCTATTTTTCCACACATATACTTGTAAGTTTCAAATCTCAGTGCTTCCCCCTTTTTTTCAAATGTAATCACACATTTCTATTGGTTGAAAACCAACCCTTTTCCAAAAGTACCCTTCCCCCAACTTGACTTCTGCCTAGTACCCTTCCCCCAACTTGACTTCTGCCTGCTACCATAGCAACAGCTCATGGAACACTGCTGTGTTGAGTTAGGTCAGAAGTTCGCCAAACAATGTTTCAATTCCACAGAGCAAGAGTGCTTGACTTTTCAAACCTAACAGCAAATCCATAGTACTGTTCTTTGGTTACACATTTTTTTTTACCAATATAAAACATGCTTCTATTAATTTACACATACAGCCTAGTTTTTATTCTAGAATGGTATGAAACAGCCAATCAGTTCGTTTTGTTTTGAAAAAAATATGTATGCCTCCATTTCCAAACTGTCTTTCTTTTCATATTGCCATTCTACTGAAAGACACCTCCTGAGTGCATCCAGTTCTCCTTTGAAGATGTTCACAGTGTGGATTGTAGGGCACAGCTATGTCTTCTGGAGTGAAAAATTTGCAGAGAAAACAGGTATGGTGAGAGACCTTGCTTTGCCAAATGTAGACATTAAATGGATTGGTCAGAGAGGGTTAAAGTGGCACCAATTGATGCCATTGGTGAAATCCTTCATTCAAATCCAACACCCTGACCTCATAATAGTGCACTGTGGTGGCAATGACCTAGGCACTTTGACTGGGGTAGGTCTGGAAATGCTTATGAAGGACACCTTTGCACAACTGTTTACACTTTTCCCTAAAACTGCCTTTGTGTTTTCCAACATATGCCAAAGGCAAAAATGGAACTGGTCCAATCATTTCTGTCCACAGATTGACAAAGCAAGAAAGCACGTCAACAAATCTGTTTCTGCTTTCCTCCGTGACTATGGTATGGGTGCCATTTACCACAACAACTTGCGTTATGACATGCAAGACATTTATAGAGGAGATGGTGTGCACTTCAATGATGAAGGGAACAGAGTCTTCCTCTTGAACCTTAGACTCTGCATCGGTACTTACTTGTAGGTACCACTAAAAAAATGACTTCATAAACACAACAGCTCTTTTTAGAGCTCCCTAATTTCTAAACTCTTAAATCTGCTTTTCATTTATTTATTTTTATTTTTTTACCGTACGCTTACCGTAAGCTTACCGTACGCGTACCCCGTGATTTTTTTTAAAATCAATAAATGTTTTTTTTGTACTTTTCTGTCCTTCTTTGACCCCCTTACAAATGTTAGGGGGTCTGTAACTCTCCTCATTGCCCCCTTTCCTTGTATTCACTCTTTTTTTTTCAGAGTGAAATACACAAAATGGCGGCCGCCGCTTCCTGGTTTCGACCGATTCGAATGTTTACTAAGATCTAAGAGCCAATCAGAATCGCGCTCGCGCACGCCACCGTACGCTTACCGTAAGCGTACGGTAAGCGTACCGTAAGCGGGCTCAGATATATATATTGATTTAAAGGCTATTTTCTCAGAATCTACTGAACAGATTTACACCAAACCTACAAAAGGCACTTCCTTGACCTAGGGACTACCTCTCTGCCAAATTTTGAGTAATTCTGTTCAGCCGTTCGGGCTGTAGCTCGTTCTAAAGGTCCTATGGAAAAATGCATGGGAAAAACGCGTTTTGGGACCCCCCTTTTATCTCAGCCCCCGCTTGACGGATCCCCCCGAGACTTTCAGGGTAGGAGCGGAGCGTAGTGCCCCACCTATTTTGAGAAATTCGCGAGGATTCGTCGACCGGCGCCAAAGTTATTCAAAATAGAATGTTGAGGTTTTCCTATGGAAACGTGGTCCTAACTATAACTACCTACTGGCGACCGCCAGTAGGTAATATATATATATATATATATATATATATATATATATATATATATATATATATTAACAGAAAAAAACATAGGTTTCAGGCACGTTATAGTTACAAATTAGCATTTAAAAAACCTTAGAAATTCACTGAAAAAAAACCACAGGTTTCAGGCATGTTATAGTTAGTTGGACATTTCACTCGTACTAAACCATAGAAAATGCCCCGTTATAGTAAACTCAGCTAACTATAACTCGCGCACCCGCAATGCACTTCTGATGACGTCACATATTACATCATTCATGACATGGTTAGTGACATCACTGATGACATCTCAAATTACATCACTGATGACATCATCCAGTGACTGTGTGTTTCTGTAAAGTTTGAATATGTTTAATATATATATGCCAAGGGTGTATTAAAGAATGAGTGGGTGTATAAGTGTGTGGATGGAGGATTTTGTAGGTGTATGACTGATTGTATAAGTGAGAGATTAAACGTGTCTTACTGAATGCATGGGTTAGTGATTAAACTGTTTGAATGTCTGTATAGGTAACTAGACATAATATCGAAAAAAAAATATCGAGTAGCCAGAATATCGAGTTTTTAATATCGAATGGACAGAATATCGACTTGCAAAAATATAGTGGTGAAGAATATCGAAAAACAGGTAAGAAATATCGCTTGCAATAATATAGAAGTAAGTAATATCGACAGTCATAATATAGTTGTTAAAAATATCAAATTTTTTATAGTGTTTTAAGTGTTAGTATATGTGTTAAAAGTATGTATTAATATTGGAATGTATGTTAGAATATTTTTAAATTAATAAATTTTATGTTTTTTTATTTTTTTGTAATTTAATTCCGTAGCGGGTTGTGGGTTTATAGGGGAGTGGGGTGGGAAGTAATTTAATTATAGTACATTAAATAATAATTTATAGGAATTATTAATTATTTTTAATTTAATTTTGCGTTTTACTTCTGTAGCGGGTTGTGGGTTTATAGGGGAATAGGGTGGGAAGTAATTTAATTGTAATTAGTTAATTATTAATTGGTATTGAAAATTAATTGGTTGTTGATGAACTATTAATTGGTAAATAATTAGTATTAATTGGTAATTAATTTGTACTAATTGTTTAATTGATAATTATGTTAATTGTATTCATTTAATATTTGTAGCGGGCAGTGTGTATATATGGGAATATGGTGGGAAGTAATATAATTGTAAATAAATAATTATTTAATTTATTTGTGTATATTGTTAATTAATATATCTTCAATTTAATTTTGCTCTTTACTTCTGTAGCGGGTTGTGGGTTTATAGGGGAATAGGGTGGGAAGTAATTTAATTGTTATTAGTTAATTATTAATTGGTATTGCAAATTAATTGGTTGTTGATTAATTATTAATTGGTAAATAATTAGTATTAATTGGTAATTAATTTGCATTAATAGTTTAATTGATAATTATGTTAATTGTATTCAATTAATATTTGTAGCGGGTATTGTGTGTATAGCGGAATATGGTGGGAAGTAATATAATTGGAAAAAAATAATTATTTAAATAATTTGTGTATATCCTTAATTAATATATTATAAATAAATTATTAATTGGTATTATTTGCATTTAATAATGTTTGTTATTGAAAAACAATTGTTTGTTAACTAATTATTAATAGTTAATTAATTAAACAAAAATGTATTGGTATTTATAAATAATCAATTCTTGTGTGATTGGTAATTAATTGTAATACTTGTTTTTGTATTAATAATTAATTATTAAAAAAAAAATACATTTATTATTTTCTCTACTATTGCACTTACTTGAGTGGGAATAGTAATTTTTACCCCTACGCTATCCAATGCTTTCCCTATTATTGCACTCTCTGGAGTGTGAATAGTAATTTTTACCCTCCCGGTATCCAACGCTTTCCCTACTGTTGCATTCTCTGGAGTGGGAATAGTAATTTTTACCCTACCGCTATCCAGCGCTTTCTCTAGTGTTGCACTCACTGGAGTGGGAATAGTAAATTTGACCCTCCCGCTATCCAACCCTTTCCCTACTGTTGCACTCTCTGGAGTGGGAATAGTAATTTTTACCCCTACGCTATCCAACGCTTTCCCTACTGTTGCACTCTCTGGAGTGGGAATAGTAATTTTTATCCCTACGCTCTCTGGAGTGGGAATAGTAATTTTTACCCCTACGCTACCCAATGCTTTCCCTACTGTTGCACTCACTGGAGTGGGAATAGTAAATTTTACTCTCCCGCTATCCAACGCTTTCTCTACTGTTGCACTCTCTGGAGTGGGAATAGTAATTTTTATCCCTACGCTATCCAACGCTTTCCCTACTGTTGCACTCTTTGGAGTGGGAAAAGTAATTTTTAACCCTACGCCATTTGACGTTTTCTCTACTGTTGTAATCACTGGAGTGGGAATAGTAAATTTTGAACTCCCGCTATCCAACGCTTTCCCTACTGTTGCACTCTCAGGAGTGGGAATAGTAATTTTTATCCCTACGCTATCCAACGCTTTCCCTACTGTTGCACTCTCTGGAGTGGGATTAGTAATTTTTATCCCTACTCTATCCAATGGTTTCCCTACTGTTGCACTCTTTGGTGTGGGAATAGTAATATTTACCCTTCCACTATCCAACGCTTTCCCTACTGTTGCACTCACTGGAGTGGGAATAGTAATTTTTACCCCTATGCTATCCAACGCTTTCCCTACTGTTGCACTCACTGGAGTGGGAATAGTAAATTTTACTATCCCGCTATCCGACACTTTCCCTACTGTTGCACTCTCTGGAGTGGGAATAGTAATTTTTACCCCTACGCTATCCAACGCTTTCCCTATTATTGCACTCTCTGGAGTGGGAATAGTAATTTTTTCTCTCCCGCTATCCAACGCTTTCCCTACTGTTGCATTCTATGGAATGGGAATAGTAATTTTTACCCTCCCGCTATGCAACGCTTTCCCTACTGTTGCAGTCACTGGAGTGGGAATAGTAAATTTGACCCTCCCCCTATCCAACGCTTTCCCTACTGTTGCACTCTCTGGAGTGGGAATAGTAATTTTTACCCCTACGCTATCCAATGCTTTCCCTACTGTTGCACTCTCTGGAGTGGGAATAGTAATTTTTACCCTACCGCTATCCAACGCTTTCCCTACTGTTGCAGTCACTGGTGTGGGAATAGTAAATTTGACACTCCCGCTATCCAACGCTTTCCCTACTGTTGCACTCTCTGGAGTGGGAATAGTAATTTCTACCCCTATGCTATCCAACGCTTTCCCTACTGTTGCACTCACTGGAGTGGGAATAGTAAATGTTACTCTCCCGCTATCCAACGCTTTCCCTACTGTTGCACTCTCTGGAGTGGGAATAGTAATTTTTACCCCTACGCTATCCAATGTTTTCCCTATTATTGCACTCTCTGGAGTGGGAATAGTAATTTTTACCCTCCCGCTATCCAACGCTTTCCCTACTGTTGCATTCTCTGGAGTGGGAATAGTAATTTTTACCCTCCCGCTATCCAACGCTTTCCCTACTATTGCACTTACAGGAGTGGTAATAGTAAATTTTACGCGCCCGCTATCCTACGCAGAAAATATTGAATATTTTTAATTAATATCACGTTAAGATATATGTATTAATTTATTTTTTTAACTTACTTTAATTATTCATTAATTTTACTTTTATTTAAGTATTGTTAAGTATGTGTCAGTTAATTATATGTATTATTTCATTAATTTAACATTACTTTTAAAACATTTAAAAAATTCGATATTTTTACTAACTATATTATTTACAACGATATTTTGGATTCAATATTTTTGTAATTTCCTGTTTGGAGATAGGACTTCGATATTTTGGTATTCTATATTTTGGCATCGATATTTTTGTAAGTCTATATTTTTGTAGTTGATATTATGTCAGTGATCCGTCTGTATAAGTCTGTCTGTTGTTGTGTAAGCTGCTGCATGGGTTGGTCAGTAGCTACATGAGGGTCCATATGGGCTATTGATTGGTTGCCTGAGTATTTTTATGAGTGACTGAGTGTGTGGGTGGGTGGGAGGTGTGCATAAATGTGTGAGTGGTTGATTCAGTGGGTTCATGGGCTCAAGCGTGCATGTGCAAACAGCTGTATGGGTGGGTGAGTGTGTGTATGGGTGTGTTGGTGAGAGAATGGATTTCTCAGTGGTACATGTCCAAGTAACTACATATGTAAAAGGCAGTGTATGTGAGAGTTGGAGTATATAAATGACTTTACGTGAAAGTCAGTGATTGTGAGAGTGGCTATATGGATGAGTGTGTACTTGTATCAGTGATTATATAAGAGAGTATGTATGCATTTGTTTCTGTTTAAATAAGTGAAGTGGTGTGTGCATAAGTGTTTAGGTCAGTAAATGGAAGTGTGATTGATTCTTTGCATGACTGACGAGCTGTGTGAGTAACTCCATGGATGAATGGGGGTGTGTGAGTGTATGTATAGGTGTATGAGTGCTTATGATAGTGTTGTATTGATGAATGACTGCATGTATGAGTGACTTTATGGGGGCATGAGTGGTTGTGTGTGTAGACCTAGGAATCAGTGAGTGTGTATGTAGTAACTGATATTGGTGTGTCGATGGTTTCTAAAATGGTAGTCTGTATTTTACAGAGGGTGTATTAAAGGTTATATTAGAGTGTGAGGAGGTGCATCAAATATTCACGTGGATGATGTCATGAGTGATGTCATGAGTGATGTCATTTGAAAAGTCATCAGTGATGTCATCAGTGATGTTACTGACCATGTCATGAATGATATAATATGTGACGTCATCAGAAGTGCATTGCTGGTGCGTGAGTTATAGTTAGCTGAAGTAACTATAACGGGCCAATTTCTATGGTTTTGTATGAGTGAAATGTCCAACTAACTATGATGTGCCTGAAAGTGGTGGTTTTTTCAGTGAATATATATATGTATGTAAATTATTAACTAGTTTGTCTCAAACATGCTTTTTAGCGGAGTATGTTTTCTATTTTCACAAAGTCACATGACACTTACATGGTGAGGGTGCTTTAAAAACAAAACAAGAGTGTAATCTGGTCATGTGATCAAGCCCACTTGTTGGGTGAAACTCGTCATCTGCCATGTTGATCAGTGTCATCAATTAAAGAAGATATTACCTGCACTTAATCGGTGTCCGTGTCCCGCTTTTCAGCCAGCTCCTGTTGGGAAATTGATGAACTGCATATATATATATACATACTCACAAGAGTAAGGATACCAGGACCTTATCTCACCAATTACATAAGCCAGAGTACGACACAAATCTAAACACGGACCCTTATACAGAACAACTAAATGTAAAGAAATCTATCATTACGTACATCAACGAGAACACACTCACTAAAGCCCTTCCCCTACACTCGTACTTACATTCAGTATGTTCTTGGGTCTTTCAGAGTGTGTATAGGTGGCATTCTGACTGGGCACCATCTTTAAACAAAACCCATAATCACATGAGAAGGGTGCTCCTCTGCATAGTATAGTAGAGGCACCATCTTGGAACAGTAAAATGCGGACAAGTGAAACAGCCTCATATACATGGTTTATCTGGAACCATTTGTTGTTCTCACTAAAAAAACTAGTTTAATCCAGAGCAGAAAGTAAAGAAGTTGAACAAAATCTGTGCTTCTTCAATATAATCCCCTTGTATTCAACACAAAAAAGTAGTCTTCAAATATAGTATCCAAAACAAAAAAGGAGCCACCACCTTGAAATGGGGATATTTTTCTACTAAACATCTTCTCAGGATTGCTTTTGTGCAGGGGGATGCCCCTTCTTACACAAACATAATCCTCCCTACAACATGGGCACCATTCCACCATACGTTGCATTCCTGCCCTTTCACATTGACGTAGGGCAGCAAAGAAAGAAGACTTGAGGTGCTGCCCTACGACAATTCCTCATAAATGAGACACCTAGTACTGAGCCCTAATATTTAACCATGCAGTGTCCTTTAAACGACCCCTACCCCCTTGCCCTGAGCCCTAAAACAGAACCCATGCCTAAAGACTACCCCAAACTGTGCACCAGCCATTAAAACTACCCTGAGCCCTAAAACCATGCCCCCTTACAAAAACTACCCGACCCCTTTCTCCCACCCTGAGCTCTAAAACTGACCCCCCATTCCTAAAAACTCCCCACGAACCCTGCCCCAGACCTTAAAACTACTGCTCCCACCTACCCCCCACCCTGGGCACTAAAACCTTGCCCCCTTCCAAATACTACCCGAGGCCAAAAAACGACCACCCCAAACCCAGCCCCGGCTCCACTTACCTTTCCGCGTCCAGAGCATTCTGTTCCAATGCTTCATCTCCTTCGCCCCGCCCATCTAGACAGCTATCTGCCTTAACCACGCATATGCTTGTTTAAGGCAGATGCGTGGATCAGGCAAACATGGTTAAGCTTGCTGGTAAATTGCATGCATGTCTCAGCCCCTATTGTAGATGCCATTTCCAAGTGGGATGTGATGAACCCCACAGAAACCTATTCTGCATCCATGGGTTTGCTATTGGAAAACCATTGGTGAGCTCTATATAAGGGGGCAGATTTATGTTCCCTGGCGCATCCCTGCAAATCAGCATGGATGCGCCAGGGAAGATGCATCACGCAAGTTTGCCCTTGCGCCACCGCAGATGCGCCGCATTTACAATGCGGCACATCATGGCGCAAGGACAAGCAGATACGTGACGCATCTGCCGGCGTAAGGTTGGCGCAGTGCTGAAGATGCGTCGCAAGCGCGACGCAACTCCAGCACTGTTCCAACCTACCCTATCCCTAACATGGTGCGTCAAGCCTTACGCCTGCTTCAAGCAGGCGCAGGGTTTTGACGCATCAGCATTGGGAAAGTGACTCAGTGAAATCGGGCGTTCCTGCGACGGAACGCCCCCCCTGAGTAGCAACCCCCACATGAAACATGTGGCGCAGGGCTTTACACCGTGACGCATCTTCATAGATGCGTCACGATGTAAATGGGGCGCAACATGGCGCAGGGTTTACGCCGCCGCTGCGTCACAAAAGAGACGCAACGGCGGCGTAAAAGGGGCGCAAGTCCCTCATAAATCTGCCCCAAGGTGTTTTTAAAAAAAGTAAAAGATTAATTTAAACTCATCTTAGACTGCATTTCTTGCAATGAATATGTTTTATTTTAAAGTATCACTTCTTTTGTTCCTAAATATTTCTATCTTTTTAAAAAACTACACATGAACAATATAAAAATTATAGGGCTTATTTACCACCCTGGGGCCGCGGATACGTCGTATTGCTTGAAGCACTGGCGGCGCAACCTGTTGCATGATATTTACAAGCACGCATAAAGCCACCTTGCGTGGCTTTACAATGGCTTGTAAATATCACCCCTTTTCAAGCAACACTGGGCGTGTTAGAGGCGTGACATAGGTGTTGCTTTGGGTGTTGCCAAGCAACACCCATGTCCACCCCATGTGAAAGGGCCTGCGTCAGTCTCACGCCTGCTCTGAGGCATGTGTAAGATATTGACAGAGAAGCGTACTAGAAGTGTTGCAGTGAAATCTCATAGATTTCACTGCAGCACTTCTACAACCCTTTATTGCGGGGGGACACCCGCCTTGCATATATTATACCCCACGCAGGTCTAATGTAGCGTAGGGGTTTGATGATTCACTTTATAAATATGGTGCAACGTGGCCCATTTTTGATGCCACCGTAGTGTCCCAAAAAGTGATGCAACAGCGATGTAAAAGTGCTTCAGGCCTTCATAAATAAGGCTCATCGATGCAACATATTGATGTAAATATGTCTCATCCCTGTTCTTTCAAACTAGCGCAGCGCAGCAAAATGGCTTGCGGCACTGCTCTGCATTAGTTTATCGTACATAGGGTCCTCTATGTATTCATGTCTGTAGCTTAAACTGCATAACCCAACTACTTTCAATCAAGAATTTGGGAATAACACCACCCTAAATTGTCCGCCCAAATGTATCGAACTAATAACAGCTAACCTGAGCATGACAGCTACATAGCTTTTTCAATAAGATGTAACACGATCCTTGTACAAGTATGACTCAACAAGCTGTACAGGTTTTACAGAAAGGCACAATGCATTTCAAGCTGAAAGGAGAGCACCCAAGTAAAACGAACAGTGCAACCCTAATAGGTCATTCTCTTCAACACTAGCAAAAAATACTTGAGCGCCTTTGCGTGCCACTGTACAATTTCATCTTCACCTCCATCCTGTAATAACATTGTGTCCTTCACTGCGTCCCACGCTCCAAAGGATGGCTGGCCGTATGTGCTTTTATCTTGATTCTAGACTCACGGTTTCGTGCCAGGTCTTCTTGTGCTCGCACATTCGATGCTGTGTCCGCCATGGCAGGATTGCTGCTTTGTGAGACTTTCAAAAGGTAATTTGAGGTGCAGTGTTATTTTATCTCATTTTGTTTTTTAACCGGTGTTCTTCAGACGTGCCAGCATTTGAAGTCAGAAAAGGCAGGGTGTTTCATCTGGAAGGCGGCAGTGGCTGCTGTCAGGCTGCTGTCTTCCGCCGAACTGGCAGCTAATTGCAATTTACATTTTTCTTTTATGGTCTCATAACATTTTACATCCCGCTGGCAGTAATTTGTTGAGTTCTAAACTCCTAAGCCTTAAGTATAAAATCATGACGTGCTAGAATCCGCTCCCTCCTTTGTATAAAACTTTGACAGGATGTGTAATTGTCTGCAGTGTATTTGCTATAGGCAAAATCACATAACCATACTGTGCCCCATTCGGGAAAGTATTTTCGCTCAAACAGTAAGTTTACTGCTGAAAATACCTCATTTATTGTTTCCAGGAATTCACAAAACTTTTCTGTACAGGCATAAATGCATTTACTAATAAGATATCTTTGTCAGGAGTGTGGAAACATCTCCAGGAGTAAATTCTACTAGGGGGGCGGCAAGTGGGTGTTACAAGGGGCCCGATTCACAGAACTAACTTAAGACAAAATCCTAAACTTACTACCATTTTGGTATTCACAGAAGGCACTTACTCATTTTGGTATTCACAGAAGGCACTTACTCATTTCGGTAATCACAGAAGTTAGGAGTCCTAACTTTAGGACTCCTAAATGCCTTCTGTGAATACCGAAAGTCTTAAAATTAGGATTTTTCGCAGTTTAGTAGTAGTATAGTTAGGACTCCTAACTTTAGGACTCCTAAATACCTTCTGTGAATACCGAAAGTCTTAAAATTTGGATTTTTCTCAGTTTAGTAGTAGTATAGTTAGGACTCCTAACTTTAGGACTCCTAAATACCTTCTGTGAATACCGAAAGTCTTAAAATTTGGATTTTTCTCAGTTTAGTAGTAGTATAGTTAGGACTCCTAACTTTAGGACTCCTAAATGCCTTATGTGAATACCGAAAGTCTTAAAATTTGGATTTTTCTCAATTTAGTAGTCCTAAGTTTAGATTTAGGACTACTAAATTGAGAAAAATCCTAATTTTAAGACTTTCGGTATTCACAGAAGGCATTTAGGAGTCCTAAAGTTAGGAGTCCTAACTATACTACTACTAAACTGAGAAAAATCCAAATTTTAAGGCTTTCGGTAGTCACAGAAGGCATTTAGGAGTCCTAAAGTTAGGAGTCCTAAACTTAGGACTACTAAATTGAGAAAAATCCTAATTTTAAGACTTTCGGTATTCACAGAAGGCATTTAGGAGTCCTAAAGTTAGGAGTCCTAACTATACTACTACTAAACTGAGAAAAATCCAAATTTTAAGACTTTCGGTATTCACAGAAGGCATTTAGGAGTCCTAAAGTTAGGACTCCTAACTTCTGTGAATACCGAAATGAGTAAGTGCCTTCTGTGAATACCAAAATGAGTAAGTGCCTTCTGTGAATACCAAAATGGTAGTAAGTTTAGGATTTTGTCTTAAGTTAGTTCTGTGAATCGGGCCCCTTTAATGCTTTGGACATTTGCGAACTCAACATCTAAGTTTGTGAACATTCACATACTCGAATCGTACTCCTCCCCAAACTGAGACTGGTCGTAAACTTACTCCAGCAAGTGGTTGAGCTAAGTCCCCTTGCAGTGAAGAGGAACGATTTGCACACAAATTTGGTGCCAGAGTTGAAAAAAGGCTATGCTCACAGGGAAAAATGTTTTCCTTAAGTGAAAAAATGGAGCTCCATTCCCACTGTGTGGAAATTGACATTATAGATATTTTCACCACAAATATTTCCGAACAACAGTCACATGACTTTGCCAGACGTTCACCTGGAAATCGCGCCTCGCGCAGCTTTCCACCATCTCATATAAAATGATTCTGTTGGCTTCACTTCATATGTATGAAAAGAAGGTATTGAAAACATGTTGCAAAAGCACACACAGAAGTTGAAGCAGCATCCATTTAAGTTTATGGAAACATTGCACCAATCAATTATAGAATGGTTTCTCCTGGGGTGCCCAGTGATAAGTGCAAACATTGCTTGTGCAGTGCAAAGGTTTGTATATAAAATACAAACAAAAAGGCATTTAACGACAGTCATATTTATTCTATAGAAAAGTCTAGTCCCAACACATAACTCATGAAGTATCAATTGCTGGGACATTTCCAATTCATTTCCAAGGGCTATGTTGGCACAGCTTAAGACCTTGAGATATAGGCAAGAGATATGGACTCATCATAGTTTCGACCCACTGACAAAGGTGCCGATCACGATCCGGTAAAAAATGTCCCCGTACGACTCGTATCGGGTCTTTTCACCGTACGAATCGTACAAGTGCCGTACGAACTGGCAATCACGATTCGCATGGTAAAAAGTCCATACGAACCGCACTGGGAATCATTCCCCACACGTCCTCGGGTCGGAAAATGTGTCCGACACGTCCTCGGACGATATACCTTACAAACGTAAAAATCCAAGTCCGACCGAGGAATCACGATCCATCCCGTGCGTCCGAGCCTACAACCGTATGGAAAAAACACCGTCCGCACCGAACACCTATAGCAACCATGGAGACATGTGCCCGCATACGCGCCCAACACTCCCCCCAGCCCCCGTACGTCCGACACGTACCCCCCGTATATGTATACCCCCACCCGTCTAGGTACACCCCAGTACGTTCCAGTCGTACCCCCACCCCAGCACGTGTCGTACCACCGTCCATGTACACCCCAGTACGTTCGAGCCCCACCCCCACCCCAGTACGTGTCATACCCCCCGTGTACCTACACCCCAGTACGTTCCAGTCGTACCCCCACCCCAGTACGTGTCGTACCAACGTCAATGTACACCCCCCCACCCCTGTACGTGTCGTACCACCGTCTATGTACACCCCAGTACGTTCGAGCCCCACCCCCACCCCAGTACGTGTCATACCCCCGTGTACCTACACCCCAGTACGTTCCAGTCGTACCCCCACCCCAGTACGTGTCGTACCACCGTCAATGTACACCCCCCCCTGTACGTGTCGTACCACCGTCAATGTACACCCCCCCCCTGTACGTGTCGTACCACCGTCAATGTACACCCCCCCACCCCTGTACGTGTCGTACCACCGTCCATGTACACCCCAGTACGTTCGAGCCCCACCCCCACCCCAGTACGTGTCATACCCCCCGTGTACCTACACCCCAGTACGTTCCAGTCGTACCCCCACCCCAGTACGTGTCGTACCACCGTCAATGTGCACCCCCCCCTGTACGTGTCGTACCACCGTCAATGTACACCCCCCCCTGTACGTGTCGTACCACCGTCAATGTACACCCCCCCCTGTACGTGTCGTACCACCGTCAATGTACACCCCCCCACCCCTGTACGTGTCGTACCACCGTCCATGTACACCCCAGTACGTTCGAGCCCCACCCCCACCCCAGTACGTGTCATACCCCCCGTGTACCTACACCCCAGTACGTTCCAGTCGTACCCCCACCCCAGTACGTGTCGTACCAACGTCAATGTACACCCCCCCACCCCTGTACGTGTCGTACCACCGTCTATGTACACCCCAGTACGTTCGAGCCCCACCCCCACCCCAGTACGTGTCATACCCCCGTGTACCTACACCCCAGTACGTTCCAGTCGTACCCCCACCCCAGTACGTGTCGTACCACCGTCCATGTACACCCCAGTACGTTCCAGTCGTACCCCCACCCCAGTACGTGTCATACCCCCGTGTACCTACACCCCAGTACGTTCCAGTCGTACCCCCACCCCAGTACGTGTCGTACCACCGTCAATGTACACCCCCCCCTGTACGTGTCGTACCACCGTCAATGTACACCCCCCCTGTACGTGTCGTACCACCGTCAATGTACACCCCCCCTGTACGTGTCGTACCACCGTCAATGTACACCCCCCCACCCCTGTACGTGTCGTACCACCGTCCATGTACACCCCAGTACGTTCGAGCCCCACCCCCACCCCAGTACGTGTCATACCACCCGTGTACCTACACCCCAGTACGTTCCAGTCGTACCCCCACCCCAGTACGTGTCATACCCCCGTGTACCTACACCCCAGTACGTTCCAGTCGTACCCCCACCCCAGTACGTGTCATACCCCCGTGAACCTACACCCCAGTACGTTCCAGTCGTACCCCCACCCCAGTACGTGTCGTACCACCGTGAACCTACACCCCAGTAGTTCCTGGCGCACCCCCAACACAACCTCCTAAGTACGGAGCGCACCCCATGCCCCAACATCACGACCGCATGTACGAGTCGTACAAAGCCACACACAAGGACATAATCGTACAACCAAATGGCCCATGTACACACCGTACACACGCTCAAAACGCACGTACACAACCAGGACAAAATAAAACAACACAAGAATACACCATTCGAAAGGCACACAGCCACTAAACATGGCCAACAACCACTAAAATAACACAATCACTGACCTGCAACTGCCAAAAACAAACAGAGGCCCAATACACCACCACTCCTTATAACACACCCACCCAAAATTCAAAAACTGCCACACCCACCCATGGACCAATAAAAAGGGCCCACACACACAAACCATGAGCCTTTGCAACAGACTCACTGCTGCCAGACACCACAGAACCAGACTACAAGCTACACCACACCTTACACTTGCACACCTTCACACGACCACCCTCACAAACACCCTCTCATCACATTCACACACACACACAACCATCCACACCCCCCCCAACATCCACACACCCCCCACACCCACACCATCCCCACCCACACCCCTCACCATGCCCACTACCAAGAATCCAAAGTTCAGTCACCGAGAGTTGGAGGTCCTTGTTGATCAAATCCTCAGAGTCGAGCCACAGATCTTTGGAACATTGGTCAGAAGCACCAGCCAGGCAGCCAAAACAGCCATGTGGCAGACCATCGTCGATGCTGTGAATGCTGTTGCGGACACCAGGAGGACCAAGCAGGATTGCCAGAACAGGTGGTACGATCTGCGGAGGAGGGTCAGAGCCAAGAGGCAGGAGGAACACGACCAGGCCAACGCCACCGGAGGAGGGCCCTCCCGCAGAGCCGTACAGTACCATCCCTGGGAGGAGAGGGTGATGGCCATACTGCCGGTGGAGGCAGTTGAAGGAGTAGAAGGACTCCGAGACCCGGGTGAGTACACAAACAACGCACCTCACATGGGGGGAACTGCAACCACAACCAAAATTACTAACAGGCACGCAACCACCACAAGCCATCGCATGACTCAACCACACTCCATGAGCAGGCAGATGCCACTGCTGCCACCATGCCCCATGCACCCAGCTGGACAATGTCAAGTCACAGGCCACAGAAGACAACAACACATGACACGGTAACCCGGATGGCGGGAGGCTGGGCACAAAAAATCACATAGTGCGACTCCAAAGCAGACAACAATGCCCTCTGCCCATATGGCCTAGGTCACAGCCAGACAAACACTGTGTCCCAACACAGGAATGACTTGCCAGCAAATGGCGGACGCCTTGCATCAACACATGGGGGTGAAGGCACTGTTTTGCACATGACAGCAGCTAATGAACAGCCAACATTGTGAAAGAGTGGCAGCACACACCACCACAGCAGCAGGGCACAGACACACAGCAGACAAAATGGGTGCCTGGAGATCAGAAACAAACTCACATCAACAGGCCAAGGGCCACTCAAAGATCTGCTAACAGTGTGTGCCCAGGAAGCTGGGCCAAGGTGACAGAGGGTGACACACGGAGGGAGGGAGAGGGGGACAGAGAGGGAGGGAGAGGGGGACAGAGAGGGAGGGAGAGGGGGACAGAGAGGGAGGGAGATGGGGACAGAGAAGGAGGGAGACACAGGAAGACGGACAGAGGGAGGAGGCTGACACACAGAGGGAGGGAGAGGGGGACAGAGAGGGAGGGAGAGGGGGACAGAGAGGGAGGGAGAGGGGGACAGAGAGGGAGGGAGAGGGGGACAGAGAAGGAGGGAGACACAGGGAGAGCAAATCAGTCCTTTGGTGTGTGGGAATGTCTGCTCGTCAGCAGGTGGACTGCGTGCATGTAGACAAGGGTGGCCAGTGCCAGACCCCCCCTCTTCATCATGGCAAAACGCAGGGCCATGTCACAACCTGTACACGAGCACAAGGACAGCCACCTGCATCATATAAGTGTGTGGATCCACTCCATGTGCACATGTACAGTGCTACAAGGAAGGCGCAAATGCATGGCTCGCCACACCTGCACACTCCACTGCTGACTGCAGTCACACTTGACGCAGCAAGTAAGACTGTGCCACACATAGTTAAAGGGGCCAAATTGGTGCCCAAGGGACACACCCATGCACAAGTGCACTGTGAGTGGAATGCAAGACAGATCCTAATTCCAAGAGGAAATGTGCCAACTTTGAAACGGATGAAACATGGATGTTGCATGGACCAAAATTAACATTGTCTCTCTCACACACAGGTCAACGTCGTGCTGCACCCCCCAACACTGGGGGGGAACACTCACAGGACCCGGATCTGCAGGAGACCGATCCCACCGGCAGCGACCACTCTCACCACTCTGCGGACGACCCCGACCGACCTGGCCCCTCTGGTGTCCAACCACCTGCAGCACCTGCGTCAGGTACAACCGTGCCAACCACCACCCCCACTCCTGCCACATCCCAGGAGACACCCAGGATCCCTGCCCCAACACCACAATGCAGCCAGGCTCGCCAGGAGGGACACGGTGTCCCGGGCACCCAGGAGGAGGCAGGCGACAACGCCAATGCCACCCCTCAGGGGTCCCGGAGACCCGATGTGCCCACAAGTGCAGGCCAGACGCAAGTGGGCAGGGGTGGTGGGAGTGGAGGACGGCGGAGGCGCGAGCCTGACCAGTTGGCTGGGGATCCGGTATTTTCCCATGTCCGTAACATCCTGGACTCATACCGGCAGGACACCACGGGCATGGCCCAGGTTGTGTCCGTCCTCGAGGGGATCAAGGTCCAGCAGGCCCAGCAACATGCGGAGCTAATAGCCTGTCTACAGGTACACCAACGGAGGATGGAGGACAGACAGGCTGAGCAAGTGACGGCGTTCCAGGGGATTCACGCTACACTCCGTCGGATGGCCGACACCATGGCCGACCCTCCCTGTGCCAGCAGGCGGAGAACATCACCACCCACAGGGAGGGATCAGGAGGAGGAGGAGGAAACATCCGACGGAGCATCCCAGACGTCGTCACGGCCTGCTGCTGAGGTTCCCCGCAGGAAGCCGGGTCGTCCACGGAAAGGACCGTGAGGGTGGCTGCTACATCACCATCTCCCAGGACACCTGGCCTGGCACCTGGCCCACTGGAGCAACAGCATCACAGCATCAAGAGACATTCTCTGCCACATGGCCCTGCTGGTCACTGGCTGACCAATGTTGACAAAGACTGTGGCATGGACTCTGAGGATTTCCAATGGCAAGGACACCAACTCCCCTACTGAACTTTGGATTCCCTAATCCCGGAAAGCCCCTCACTTTGTCCCCCCCCCCAATAATAAATCACACTATTAAGAGTAGATGCCTGCTGGTAGCATTATTACCTAACATGTGTCTTGTACAGTCTAAACATGCCTGAGTCATCTGTTCACTTCAACCATCCACACCCTGGGGCCTGAGTCTGGCACAGGACACATGGGTCACAGTTTATTAGGCAAGACAGACATGGTGCACCATACACACCCGT
Organism: Triturus cristatus; assembly: GCF_964204655.1. NCBI lineage: Eukaryota > Metazoa > Chordata > Amphibia > Caudata > Salamandridae > Triturus > Triturus cristatus. The sequence continues at coordinate 76,977,652 of NC_140588.1, read as the reverse complement.
GATGGGCAGAACCAGCTGAGGGGGTGGCCGAACAACCGTGCTGACAGACACATTGAGTACAGCAACAGTCATGCGCAGAGGTCAGGGATCCTGGCCAGTGTCCTGGGGGGCACCCAGGTATGTGTAGACAGGTGGCAGAACCATGTCCTGCAAGCTTGAGTCCGGTGGATGCAGAGAATGGGGTCATGGACAACGTTGGATGCATGGGGATGGCACATGTCACAATACCCACACAGTCATGGACATCATGCCCAATACACAGTCTCAGCACACACACACAGCTTGCATCTTGCCACACGACACATTGACACATAGCCACAATCAGGCAATACCATGCCAGACATGCAGGATGCACCGTGCCAACACACCAGCATTGACTGAGAAGAGGCACCTTGGAGGCATAGGGACACCTTTATTAGTCATGTTTTTGGGATTGCAGAGGCAACTTGAAGTACACATGAACACATCATGTGGAGTAACATGTGGGTCCAACACTGGCACCCCCCTTCTGCAGCACAAATGCGTGATAGCCATGGAACTGGCACACAAGTGTCGGCTAACAGCTAAAACCCACAGCTGCACACGGAGAGCCTGACATACACCATAGATCCGCTGATGTGGAAGTCCCACGCCATGCCAAGACAATGTCAACCGTATGTGTCCGAGGGCAGTGTCACACACATTGATGCCATCATCACAATCCACTATCCCATCACTGATGACTGACAACCAGGCAGCCCATCTATTCAGGTGTACCCAGCTGCATGTCGTGTCCCATGGGGATGCCACATGACTGCAGAGGAACCAAACCCCGATCGGGGAAGTGTGCACACATCATGAACAACAGCCACACCCAATACACCCCAGATGCATCCCTTACCCCATGGAGACTTCCAAACGTGTCCGTGCCTGTAACGCTGAGTCAGCCCACGATGTCATGTCCATGAGGAATAGCAGTGCCACAACAATGCAACCAGCAAACGGCATGCGCAGGTACCTGGGGAAGAGAGACACACAAGAAGTCAGCCACAAAAAGCACAGCCACTTGCATGTGCATTTACTCGACACATGTATGGATGACAACATGCTAGGTCACAATTATGACTGGGGAAATACTACCATCACTGCCACCATCACTCCAGTGACACACCCACACACACCTCTGACCCACGTGCCATACATGCAGGTGGAGACACACATCACAACGCATGCCACACGGGGACCAATGCGTGCACACTCAGACCCTGGTACTCACCACTAAGCAAAGAAGTCGCGTATGAGCCGAGTCCGGATGTCCTCTTGCGGCTCCACATCCTCCACATCACTAGCCCCATTGCCAAGCCCTTCGTCCTCCACGGGTGGATGGTCCTCGTCATGTTGATTCAGGATGAGTGGCACAGCTCTTTCAACTGCCATGTTGTGCAGCATGCAGCAGACCATGAAGATCTTGCAGACCTTCGCCGGGGCATAAGGGAGTGCACCGCCGGTCTTGTGGAGGCACCGGAATCGGCTCTTCAGCATGCCAAACGTCCTCTCTATCACTCGCCTTGTCCGGCCATGGGCGGTGTTATAGCGGAGCTGGGCCGGCGTGATGGGGTTGCGGAGAGGTGTCAGCAGCCAAGGCATGTTGGGATAGCCAGCGTCCCCTACATGGGAAGCACATGGACATCGTTAGAACTGGTGAGGCGGTCGTGCTGGTCAGCTATACAGAATACAGGACAGACAGACTGTACCCACCAACAACACATGCCCGTTCGTTGCGCAGCTGCATCATCATATCAGGCATCCCGCTACGCCTCATGATGTAGGCATCGTGTGCTGACCCTGGGAAACGAGCACAGACATGTGAAATCACCATATTGGACAGACACACCACAAGGGCATTGATGGAGAGGTAGTGCTTCCGATTGCGGTACGCCACCTCCCGTGCGTGTGGTGGTACCAAACCTACATGTGTCCCATCTATGGACCCAATGACATGGGGCATCCCTCCCAGGGCATAGAATCCACGCTTGACCTCAGTCATCTGTTCAGGGGTTGGGAACTTGATGAAGTCATCCAGGTGAATCAACATGGCCTCCAAGAAATCATGCAGCACACCGCTGAACATGCTCTGGGACATGCCACCAACATGAGCTATGGTATTTTGGAAGGTACCCGTGGCAAGAAAATGTAGGGCAGCCATTACCTTCAGCTGGGGTGTCAGTGCCGTAGGATACCTGTGCTTCGGTTGCAGGTGTGGTGCCAGTCTCGCCGTCAGCTCCAGAATCAACGGTTGGGTGAAGCGGTAGAGCCGGATCCTGTCATTCTCCTGCATGGTAGCCAAGTCTGGAATTCTTCGGGCAAGAGGCGGCGCTCTGCAGTAATTTGGAAGTGACAAGGAAGAGTGAGTGCACTACGAGAACAACTCATGTCTACTGAGCACATGTAAATCTGGCAATACACACATGCTACATAGGGAGTCAGGTATGTGCTACATGCCCAGGACACGTATGGATGCAAGGTGACACTCCTTCCAAGACCCAACTACACACGGTGATTGAGAACCTCCCCATGCCACGCCATGGAAATAGCTGTGTCCCAGTGCAAGTGCACAGCCCGACGCAAGACAGGAGTGACATACACCCACACATCAGCAGAAGTGGGATGCCGATTGCAGAGACTGGTAGCGGAACACTGGAGCCACAGGTCACATGACATTACACTAGTCCAGCCCACACACCTTGCCATGAAGGTGCACATGTCATGACTCACCACACATTCCTTGTGAGGATGCTGACACCGCTACTCCGTGTCCCATGCATACATGTGCACCTCACATCCAATAACACATGTGGCATGGTGTGCGGAACAGTGTGCAATGACAATCTACACACAGCCACATGTTGGTTGCTGCAACGGCTGCAGCTTTTGAGGGTGCTACAACATCAACCTGATGTAAATCCCGGACACATATATGACATAGTCACATTGTGCACTGTGGGTAGTGACAAGTCATGTGTCATGACCCCTGTACCGGGCATCATGGGACACTTCCGTGTGTTGGTGTCCGTGCCATGCCAGTGACGCTCACCCCAAGTGCGCAGTCCCACATGCACACATGTCAAAGGAGTCAAGGGCATGCCTGGCACACATTGCACCATCACACAGTACACCTGTACACATCTCATCATACATCTGGTGCCTTCTCCACTCAGGAGGCATGTTCCACATCACAGCCTGTGACACCTGTGCCCCACACATGTAGTAATGCACAGACGATGCCTTGATGTCCATTCCTGGACAAGTATGTCCATCCATGGACAAGTATGTCCATCCATGGACAAGTATGTCCATCCATGGACAAGTATGTCCGCCCTATTCCTACCTGTGTGTCGCCTATCACCACAGTGATGTGTAAAAACTGCCGTACTGCTGCTGAGAGGGCCTGTGCATGTTCCCAAATCACTGTGGGAGTGCTGCCGTATGTGTACCCATCGTGATGGCGAGCGTACAGGCATTTGTACGGTCCATAGCACTACGAGTACGCATACGCGTGCAGACCCATAGTGATAGGGCCGTACACACGCATGTACGCTCACTATCACTATGGGTCTGCACGCGTATGCGTACCCGTAGTGGTACGGACCGTACACTCGCATGTACGCTCACTATCACTATGGGTCTGCACGCGTATGCGTACCCGTAGTGGTATGGAACGTACACTCGCATGTACGCTCACTATCACTATGGGTCTGCACGCGTATGCGTACCCGTAGTGGTACGGACCGTACACTCGCATGTACGCTCACTATCACTATGGGTCTGCACGCGTATGCGTACCCGTAGTGGTACGGAACGTACACTCGCATGTACGCTCACTATCACTATGGGTCTGCACGCGTATGCGTACCCGTAGTGGTACGGACCGTACACTCGCATGTACGCTCACTATCACTATGGGTCTGCACGCGTATGCGTACCCGTAGTGGTACGGACCGTACACACGCATCTACGCTCACTATCACTATGGGTCGGCACGCGTATGCGTACTCGTAGTGATAGTGAGCGTAGATGCGAGTGTACGGTCCGTACCACTACGGGTACGCATACGCGTGCAGACCCATAGTGATAGTGAGCGTACATGCGAGTGTACGGTCCGTACCACTACGGGTACGCATACGCGTGCAGACCCATAGTGATAGTGAGCGTACATGCGAGTGTACGGTCCGTACCACTACGGGTACGCATACGCGTGCAGACCCATAGTGATAGTGAGCGTAGATGCGAGTGTACGGTCCGTACCACTACGGGTACGCATACGCGTGCAGACCCATAGTGATAGTGAGCGTACATGCGTGTGTACGGTCCGTACCACTACGAGTATGCATACGCGTGCAGACCCATAGTGATAGTGAACGTAGGCATGCATGTACGGGCCGTTGCCATGCATTTGGGGTGCCCTAGGGCCCCGAAACGCACCGTACCTGTGTGTGATGCTCCAAATTACATAGGGGACAAGTATTAAGGCCTACATGCATGCTGGTTGTCATGGAGACCAAGTTCAAATTTCGAAATTGTTCTGGAAGGTGCACAGCAGAAGTCAGTTGGAATTCTTCTACTTTGTTGCAATGTGTTTGTGGGGCTGACATCATGCAGGAGAATGAAACCGATAGAGAACCCACAGACTGCTAGGTTTGAAGGGATTGGTGGAAACATAGGATGCAAATGTGAGTGACCAATCACTCTGTACTCCTGTGCATGAGACTGGGCAGAAGGGCACATATAAGGCAGCCAGGTCCCATGAGGGAGCACTTGCCTGCACATCTTTGCATTCGTCGACCCAGCTGCTGCTACTGATTCCCTGGAACCATGTCAAGGGCTGTGGAGAGGACACAGCCATTCACCCTGGAGGAGAACATGGCTCTGCTGGATGTGATCCTCCCACAGTACTCCATGCTGTATGGGCGACCAGGGTATCAGGTGAGTGCATAGGCCACTGCCACAGACTGTCCCTATGTTGTGACTGTGACTTCTGCCATTGCGTCCAGGTGTAACACACATGCCATGTACTGTCGGGGGGGTCCCAGGGGGGGGGTGCCTGATGTCTCCCAGCAGTGCCCTGAGACAGGAGGGGTGGGGGCCTATCACTCACAGCAGTGCCCTGAGACAGGAGGGGTGTGTGCAGAGTCCTCCCAGCAGTGCCCTGAGACAGGAGGGGTGTGTGCAGAGTCCTCCCAGCAGTGCCCTGAGACAGGAGGGGTGTGTGCAGAGTCCTCCCAGCAGTGCCCTGAGACAGGAGGGGTGTGTGCAGAGTCCTCCCAGCAGTGCCCTGAGACAGGAGGGGTGTGTGCAGAGTCCTCCCAGCAGTGCCCTGAGACAGGAGGGGTGGGGGCCTATCACTCACAGCAGTGCCCTGAGACAGGAGGGGTGGGGGCCTATCACTCACAGCAGTGCCCTGAGACAGGAGGGGTGGGTGTGATGCACAGTGTGAGCCTTGATCATTGATTGTGACATTGCCATCATTCCACCTGTGTACCCACTGTGGCACGTACTGCTTTTGCCCTCACCAGGGGATGATGTCCCTATGACAAAGGTGCAATGCGTTGGCTGCATGACATGCCTTGTTGTAACCAGCTAATTTGTACCCATATGTCTCTCTGTGACATGTGGCTGGTGTATTGATGTGGTGTCACTTGTTCCTCCTCACAGGTAGGCGCCACTGCCAAGGAGCAGATCTGGCTGACCGCCGTCAGTGCCGTGAGGGGTGTGGATGGTCGGAGGCGGAGCCTGCCCCAGGTGAGGAAACGCTGGCAGGATATCCGGTGCTGGACGCGGAGGATTGCACGGCTCCTGCTGGGGGACTCACCTGAGAGCCACAAGAACCGCGGCCGCCGCCGTCTGAGCCACCTCCACAGGCGTGTGCTGCCGGTGGTCTTTCCAGACCTGGAGAGGCGCTTACAGGCGATGCAGCAGCCGGAAGGGGGTAGGTACATTTGTGTTTGTTGTGTGTCACCGGCATTTGTAAGGGCACAGTAGCATGAATTCACTGGCAGGGTTTAAAGGTGCTGTGCAGATCCTGTTTGCCCCAGTATAGCGCTGTGCCCCTGCCACCCTTCCCCTCCTTGCAATGTGTTCCCTGGTCTGTGTGTAGTCACTCCTTCACAAGGTAATGTAGGCTGGCGCTTTGTCTACGAGAACAATGACTGTAGCATCATGTGTGGGGGTGGTGTGTAACAGGTTGTGGGACCTTGCCTGTGCACTGTCAAGTTCACTGCATATGGGTTCCATGTCAGTTGCCACTGATGCTGACTCCAGACATGGGAGTTGGTCTCTCATGTGTCATGCCTTACAGCGCGCATGTCCTATGTAGTGGCCTGTGACATGATGTGCATGAGTGTGCGATACACATAGTGCAGGGATGGTGACGTGTGTTGCAGTCATTACCATTCAGTAGCATGTAGTTGCGTACCCACTACTGTCCCCTGGGGCCCCTTTTCCTCAGTGGTGTATGTGTCATCATAAACGTGGCCAATCTCAGTGTCTACAGCGTAGGTTGTGCTCTGTGCCATTGTCCCCTGTCACCATGTATATAGACGTGCTATTTTGTACAGGTGTCCACTGTGCAGCCTGACCTGATTGTCCTTCTTCATACTCACAGTTGCCAGTGCCTGTGTGTCTTTTTCTACTCATCTGAGGATGGGCACTGGTACCTCATTATTTGTACAGGCGCACCTTGGCTGTTTGGCGTCCAATCTTGCTTTTTGCCTGCCCCTGTGTGTATCACCCAGACTATGAGATGTTGGTGCCACCTGTGTCTCAACAATTTGCCTCGTGTAGGGTCTTGTTGGGGCGGGCAATGCCTATGTGTTAACTCCTGATTTCCACTTGCTGGGTCTGGGCAGTGTGTGATGTTTGTCTGGACACACACGCAAGGTGCAGTGACCGAGTCATGTTGTGCATGTTTTCAGCATTACCTATGCAGCATGTGTCTCAAGTTCATGGATATGCTCCCTGGTCATCGGTATTATTGCCAACGCTGTGTGGTGCAGATGCAGTGCTGGATTGTCCCCAGGGCCTGGGTGCTATGTCAGACTCCGTTTCCTGTGTTTAGCTATTGTCTCATGCTCTCCATGGTATTTCAGTGGCATGGTGGCTCAACCAACTGTGTGTTTCATGCCCTACATCGGTACCCTGTTCAGTAGATGTTAGGGATCTTCCTTTTCAGGCCATGCAATGTTACCTATGTAGATTGGACTCATGTGACAGATGTGTACAGGTGTCTGATTAATTTCTGTCTCTCCACCCTGCCCACAGCATCGTCGGGGGACACAGAGGGAGACATGGACACAGACCAGGCGGAGGGACCGAGCACCAGTGCCAGCCGTGACATCGGGTCTGGCACATCGAGTGGGACAGAGGCGGAGGAGAGTGTGGCCGAGGACCTGTCGACTGGCACATCAGACTACGAAGCTGACAGGTCCGAGGAGGATGTCTCCGAGTGGGCGGAGGCTGCACCAGCAGCTGACAGCGGAACAACACCTCGCACCGCCCCCTCAGTTTCCACCAGCCGCCTCCCACTTGCTCGTGTCCCTTCCCAGCGTGCCCGGTCACAGCATGTCTCCTTCCTGCCAGGCACCGCACCCCCTGCCCCTGTCTCCACTGCTGCCGCCAATGCAGAGTCTGTGGACATCCAGCGGCAACTGCAGGTTGGTCAGGCTGCGATCCTTAATGTCCTCCATGCCCACGGCAAAACCCTCACCAACATCGAGGCTTTCTTGGAGGGCATTCATTCATCGCAGGCTGAGCAACGCAACTTGCTGAGGTCCATAGACTCCACACTGACTGCAGCAGTGGGTCTCCTGCAGCGCGACCTCCCCCCACCTACCCCTGCCCCATCCACACTTCCCACTCCCAAGCCTGTCCCACGTACACCCAGACGTCGGCATGCACCCACATCAACGGACACGGGCACCACACCAGCAGGGAAGGTCCACCGCACTCCTCCTGACACGCACACACAGGGTGAGGTAGGCACACCCACTGGGTCGGGGGGCAAACGTGTGACACGCAGCCATAGTGGGAGTCCGCATTCCACCCAGTCCACTCCCTCCAAATCCCCTCCCCTCAGCTCTCCTGGCCACATCTCCCCCAAGGACTCCTTCATGGCCGCTCTGTCCCTGAGCCCCACAGTTACACCACCACGCAAGCGGTCAAGGAGGTCCCCGGTCAGGGTGGTTGAGTCTCCCCCCCTGTCTCCACCCTCCCCCGGTGGCGCTGCGACCCATCCCTCTGACCCCCCCCCCTCCTTGGGGCCTGAGGTCCCTTCGGGTGCAGGGGACTCCCTGGAGGACCTTGCAAAGGTGTGTAGTGCCATCCTGGCCTCCGCCTTTGGCACTGACCCACCCCCTGTGGTGGAGTCCTCCATCCCTGCACCCACAACGCCGCCCCTTTGCCCTGATGTCCCTGCGGTGCCTGTTGCTTCCCCCCCCCCTGATGCCCTCACCAGTGTGGAAGACGATGCCATTTGACTGTGCAGGCAAGGTAGGGGACACGCATCCCACTGTGTCCCCCATCCAGCTGAGAATCATTGACTGCCCTATGGGCTTTGTGAAGATTGTACTGCCTGCGATCCACGGACATTGTGCTCATGCTGAATAAAGCTTAATTTTGTTTTCATTATCACACTACTGCTATGCTGGTATTGGTGTTGGTGGGGCTGCGACATGGTTTTGGGTGGTGTGTATGGGTTTGGGTGTGTGGGATATGTAGTGGTGTACTGCTCATTGGTGGGACCCTGGGATCTGTGTGCCATCACAAGGTGTTGGCTAACTTTCTTTGTTCATGTGAGCAGTTACTGCATGGTGCACTTGTCCCAGGGTGTATTCCTTCCTCTGTGTACCCAGCTTTCTTCCCTGCAGGGTGTTCCCAATGTTTAGCGCAGAGCTGTGTATGTGACGGAGCCCTTCTACTTTGGCCATGCATGCAGGGCCATGTGTCCACCTGCAACAATCGTGGCATCCTTGGTGATCACTGTACTTGTGTGTGGAGTCTGTTGACATGAGTTCATGGGGACATGTTCCCTTGTAGCCAGTATGCATGTGGATAATTCTGGCCTCACACACATGTGTTACACCCCTCCTGTCTCAGGGCACTGCTGGGAGGACTCCACACCCACCCCTCCTGTCTCAGGGCACTGCTGTGAGTGATAGGCCCCCACCCCTCCTGTCTCAGGGCACTGCTGGGAGGACTCCACACCCACCCCTCCTGTCTCAGGGCACTGCTGGGAGGACTCTGCACCCACCCCTCCTGTCTCAGGGCACTGCTGGGAGGACTCCACACCCACCCCTCCTGTCTCAGGGCACTGCTGTGAGTGATAGGCCCCCACCCCTCCTGTCTCAGGGCACTGCTGTGAGTGATAGGCCCCCACCCCTCCTGTCTCAGGGCACTGCTGTGAGTGATAGGCCCCCACCCCTCCTGTCTCAGGGCACTGCTGGGAGGACTCCACACCCACCCCTCCTGTCTCAGGGCACTGCTGTGAGTGATAGGCCCCCACCCCTCCTGTCTCAGGGCACTGCTGGGAGGACTCTGCACCCACCCCTCCTGTCTCAGGGCACTGCTGGGATGACTCCACACCCACCCCTCCTGTCTCAGGGCACTGCTGTGAGTGATAGGCCCCCACCCCTCCTGTCTCAGGGCACTGCTGGGAGGACTCTGCACCCACCCCTCCTGTCTCAGGGCACTGCTGGGAGGACTCCACACCCACCCCTCCTGTCTCAGGGCACTGCTGTGAGTGATAGGCCCCCACCCCTCCTGTCTCAGGGCACTGCTGTGAGTGATAGGCCCCCTCCCCTCCTGTCTCAGGGCACTGCTGGGAGGACTCTGCACCCACCCCTCCTGTCTCAGGGCACTGCTGGGAGGACTCCACACCCACCCCTCCTGTCTCAGGGCACTGCTGTGAGTGATAGGCCCCCACCCCTCCTGTCTCAGGGCACTGCTGTGAGTGATAGGCCCCCACCCCTCCTGTCTCAGGGCACTGCTGTGAGTGATAGGCCCCCACCCCTCCTGTCTCGGGGCACTGCTGGGAGGACTCTGCACCCACCCCTCCTGTCTCAGGGCACTGCTGGGTGGACTCTGCACACACCCCTCCTGTCTCAGGGCAATGCTGGGAGTGATAGGCACCCACCCCTCCTGTCTCAGGGCACTGCTGGGTGGACTCTGCACACACACCTCCGATTTCAGGATATGTACGCTTGGAACATACACGGTGGGGGTACGCTCAATGCATTCGAGGTGAGGGTACGAGTCTACTTACACTGGTGTGGTGGGGGTACGCTCCATGCATACGCGGGTGAGGGTACGGGTCGAACTTACACTGTTGGGCCGGGGGGTACGCTCCTTGCATACGCGGGTGGGGGTACGGGTCGTACTTACACTGTTGGGCTGGGGGGTACGCTCCTTGCATACGCGGGTGGGGGTACGGGTCGTACTTACACTGTTGGGCTGGGGGGTACGCTCCATGCATACGCGGGTGGGGGTACGGGTCGTACTTACACTGTTGGCATGGGGGTACGCTCCATGCATACGCGGGTGGGGGTACGGGTCGTACTTACACTGTTGGGCTGGGGGGTACGCTCCATGCATACGCGGGTGGGGGTACGGGTCGTACTTACACTGTTGGGGTGGGGGGTACGCTCCATGCATACGCGGGTGGGGGTTCGGGTCGTACTTACACTGTTGGGGTGGGGGGTACGCTCCTTGCATACGCGGGTGAGGGTTCGAGTCGTACTTACACTGTTGGGGTGGGGGGTACGCTCCATGCATACGCGGGAGGGGGTACGGGTCGTACTTACACTTTTGGCATGGGGGTGCGCTCCATGCATACGCGGGTGGGGGTACGGGTCGTACTTTCACTGTTGGGGTGGGGGGGTACGCTCCTTGCATACGCGGGTGAGGGTTTGAGTCGTACTTACACTGTTGGCATGGGGGGTGCGCTCCATGCATACGCGGGTGGGGGTACGGGTCGTACTTTCACTGTTGGGGTGGGGGGTACGCTCCTTGCATACGGGGTGGGGGTAGGGTCCGTACATATCCGTCCCCACGCTATGTGATGTTTGTGCGGCCCGTACCCAGGCCTTTGCCACGTGGGTGCGATCCGTCCCGCCATTGTTGGGGTGACGTGTGTGGGCGTGGTCAGACTCGTACCCACGCTCTTCAGGCGTGGGTACGGGACGTACCTGTCTGGTTGTGTTGCCGGTTCGCGTGGTGACGGACTTCCGTTGTGGCGGTCGCTGGCTTATCAGGACACGCCCCCACCCCCTCGTGGTGACCAGGGCATGGGAGTCAGGTATGTCCAGGCCATGTGTGGTGTGTGACTTATGTGGTTGTTTTGTGGCCTGCCCTGGTCGTGCCACCCCCACCCCACCCCACTTTCCCCCCTCCCTTAGTTATTCTGACCTTCTGCGGCGTCTGCGTCGTAACCTGTAGAGGAGGTGGACTGCTATGAGGGCAGGGATGACTCGTAGGTTCGGGTCCATGTCTGTCCGTCGCGTACTGGTACTCCTTGCTCGCGTCGTCCTGTCACGTACGGGTCCTCCTTGATCGCGTCGTCCTGTCGCGTACGGGTCCTCCTTGGTGGCGTCGTCCTGTGTGTCCGTCACGTTCTGGTCCTCCTTGTTCGCGTCGTCGTCTGTCCGTCGCGTACTGGTGGTCCTTGTTCGCGTCGTCCTGATTTCCCGGCAGTTTTTGGCTGCCGCAAAATATTCACCGTGCGGGGTGACGTCGGTGCGAATCGTGATTCCTGGGTCGTGAATGGCTGGCTGCGAGCGTCCCGACGTCAGGTCGGCGCTTTCCCGGATCGCATTGGTAGGTGTTTTTTTGTTCGGTCGGGCTTTTTTACGATTCGTACGGTAATGGTGTACCCGTGCGAATCGTAATTCCTTGTTTGTAAAAATTGACGACCGGGTACGCGTCGGGCGGAGATTGTGCTCCGTCCGACGGTTCGTACCCGGTTTTTACCGGATCGTGATCGGCACCAAAGTGTGTAAATCGATCATAGTGGGGTTTTCTACAGGACAATACAAAAGGAACAACCTGCGCATTAAATAGACGGTTATCGATCTTGTGTGTGTATGTGTGTTATCAATATTTTGTGTGCATGTGTGTGTGTGTGTGTGTGTGTGTACAAACATGACTACCATATCATGGGAAAATAATGAGGATACAACGTCAGCTTGGAAAATAATATTAGGTTAAATCTGTTACAGAATTGGCAGAAACAAGTGAAAACTGCACACACCCACAAGATGAGCAAAATTATTTCATATACATGTAGAAAAGCCGCCTTGATTGGTGAACTAAAGACATAGTAAAAATAAAACTGGATTGTCCCTGATAATGAGCCTGAAGAATTGGAATTCTGGAGGAAAAGATAACAGGCTCACCATATTTGAACGCACATACGCACACTGAGAGTCATGAAAAAAGCCTCCACTCAAAATGCTAAACATCAGCAGATGTTCCAGGCCAAACCATGAAAGGCATGTGGCGTGCGGGCGTGATGAAAAAAAGCAACTTGACATTAACTGGTCCATCAACCTATGTAAATTCATCAAGGTGTCAACGGAAAAAGCCCAGGGAAAAGACAAGTTGGAAACAAAAGAATGTTCCTAAGGCAACATCCATTATTACAACATAAAGGAATATGCATAACTCGGATAAAAGAATATGTATATACATAGAAAATTTACAACACTCGAAAACTGACATAGACTTCGAAATTGTGACACAAATCAATTGCATCTGAAATTAAGTAAATCTTCATCACAAATCCCAATATGGCAAAAAAGCTCTTAAAAAGATAAAGAATGTTACAAGGTGAAACAACTGCAGCTAGTGCTATGTATTTTTATCCCTTGTGAAAAAGGGCTGCATACCTCTTGAAAACGCTTTAGAGACAGTAGAATCCTTTTTTTTTAAGCAACAAAAGAACACAATTTTGTAGCTCTGACCACTATTGAAATCAATTTGTTTCATTTTCTCAAATTCATTAAGGCTCTTATGTACAGTATTCAAATTGTGTATCCATTTACATTCTCTCAGATTGAGCGTTGCAGCAACGTCCCCACCTCTGGGAATTTCGACAATATTTATGGTTCGCAATATAAAAATGATCCACCAGCAGAGCACCCTGATTCCCACATCTGATGCAACTACAGTGTAGCAAGATCCTGGTTTTAACTTTTTGTTTGGTTTGACCAACGTAGGCCAAATCACAAAGGCACTTAATAATGTATATCACATCTGTTCTTTTACAGTTTGTGTGGGTCCAGAGAGTGAAAAGTTTTGTGCTATCTTTAAGTTATATAGCAAGGTCACAGGCCTTACAACCTCCACCTTCGTATTGACCATGATTAGGTAGATGGCAGACTCCAATGGTCACGTAAATTAATGATCACAGGGGATTCACAGGGCCTTGAAACATGATCCGTTATATTTTTCCCTCTTTTGAAAGCAAAAAAAGGTTTGTCACAAGCATCAATTTTATCCTGAATCAAACCCCAATATTTGTTGATAATCTTTTTGATCTAATTTCAAAGTGAAAAAAAGATGGTAATGTATGTAAGTCTATCAATAGTAGTACTATTGCTGGGTTTAGGCTTGAGTAGTATTTTCTTAGAAAATACCAAGCTCTCTTTCTAGCTCCTTTCAATAGACCCTTAGCGTATCCACATTCAAGCAACCTGGTGATTAATGTGTCAGATTCAGAAAATAGTCTACTTTACTGAAATTGTTACATCTGATCCTTAAAAATTGACCATATAGAAGATTGTCTCTGAGGCTCGTTATGTGTTTGCTGGAATACCTCAGGAGAGCCTTACATTATGTGGGTTTCCGAAAGAGGGTAGTGTATAATTCCCTTTCATATATTTTGGTGGTTATCTAAAAAATTAATCTCCCTATTGCTATGGGACAAGACAAATTGAATGTCAGGGGACTGATTATTGAGCCATTCCAAAAATGAATTGAGTCTGGTTTCGTTCCCAGTCCATACCTTCAAGATGTCATCTATTTAACTCTTCCAGAGTGTAAGATTGTCTTTAAAAGGATTGGAGTCTGGGTATATGAAGGAATGCTCATACTTGTGCATAAAAATGTTCACCAAGTTGCGAGCAAGTTTGGCCTGCATTACAACTCCTTTACACTGAAGATAGTACTCATTCTGAAAAATGTAAGGTGTCTCACTAATCACCTCTAGGGCTGCCTGATGGGCTATATTGGTGTATAAACTGAATACATCTAGGATGACGAAGAACTGATCACCAGATCTAAAAGGATGACCCTCATCTGTTTGATGATATCCATTGTATCTCATATATAGGCATGACTGACCTGTAAAAAAGGCTTAAAGAATATGTCACTGTATTTGCACAAGGACTCATTCATTCATTCATTCATTAAGACTTTATTCGGTTATAAAACAATGACAACCATAAAAGTACATAAAAAGACATATTATATCAAATTTCATAATCCAAAATTCAAATTTCAAATTTGAGCATATTCATACTACAGATAATTTCAAGTCAATAATGATAAAATAAAATAAGTGTTAAAAGGCACATGGGCTCTAAAATACATTTAAAACAGTATCGATTTTCTTAAATGGAAAACATTTCTTAGAAATACAGAAACCGAGGCGACCGTAAATATATCCTCAAGTTTTCGTATAATCAAAAAGGCAGGTCGGCATTGTCTAAGATTCATATATTTTATGATTGGCTTAATCCACCTTTCCCTAGGTATAGCATAATATTTACAAAAGAATAAAATATGAATGTCCGATTGGGAGGAGATGTTATCACAGGGGCATTTAATAATTCCAGCTGACCAATCATTCTTTACAGGAAAACTCACAGACCTAAAAAGAAACCCAAGTCTAAAACGTATCAGCAGGAACTTTTCATGTTCCCTCAACCGCAGGGTTAAGTATGGTTGAATATCCTGCGATATTAAAATCAATTGATGGGACATCACAGTTTTCTTTGTCAGTTCCGTTCGTTCTCTTAACTTCTCTAGGTACATAATACATAACCTTTTCAGTTCCTTCCTAGAGATCGTTGCCATAGACTCAGGATCATCATAAAATTCCGGATGGTTAATGTGACCGCAGAAGCTTTTAATATACTTCAGCCATTTTATTCGGTGCACATTCTCCAGATTTAGGGTATCCCTCAATATGAGGCGATTCAGATGACACTCAATTGTAGTCCAAACCCTATACCACAGGAGGACAGGTTGAATTCTAATGAGGTCCTCAATATATAACATTCCAAGCTCAGCATGGACGTTAAAAGTGGATGTGCCGTCTGGGGTAGCTAAAAGAAATTTCAAAAAACTATTCTCTGTTAGCTGAATACTAGCTACATTTGAGTAACCCCAAATTCCTGCACCATAAGTTGCCACGGCCACACAACTGGATTTATAAATACACAATAACTCTTTCAGTGGTTTCTTACCCATCTTTTTACTAAAAAGTTTAAGGGCCATTATGGACTTAGTGAATTGCATGTTTCTTCCCTTAACTGCAGCATTCCACTGACCTGAGCATTCAAACATAATTCCTAAATAGGGGAAAGTAGAAATATGTTCTAATGGCTTAGACTCTATGAACATAACTTTTTTCCTCTGTTTAGTTTTGGTGCCACAATTCATGGAATAAGTTTTTGTGCAGTTCACCCTCAGGTCCAAACTAGTCATGAAAGTGGAAAAGGAAGTAATCATAGTTTGCATTGCAACAGGGGTCCTTGCCATCAGATCGGCATCATCGGCATAAATTAAGGCCGGGATATGGCGTTTTATTGCCGATGGCATGTCTGTGCAGTCCTTCAGCAAGACATCCTCAAGCCCATTGATGTAAATTGTAAATAAGAACGGAGCAAGGACGCATCCTTGTCTTACTCCCCTCGCAATATTAAACATTCTGGTGCATTCTCCCTTTAGACCAAATCTAACTGTAGCCCTGGCCCCATTGTACAACTCTCTTAGGAAACAAATAATATTATCCTCAACTCCCAATCGTGTTAAAATTAACCATAGTTTGCTGTGTGTAACACAGTCAAAGGCGGAAGTTAAATCTACGAAAGTTAAAAACATTTTCCCGCCCTTAGCCTTGGTATATTTTTCCAATAGGATGAATAAGTTAAGTCCTTGGTCAACAGTCCCGACCCCTTCCCTAAACCCATATTGCAAGTCGCTGATAATCTTGTGCTCGTCTGCCCACACCTGCAACCTTTCAAGAATAACCCTGCCCACAATTTTGATGGTAGAATCGAGTAGGGATATAGGGCGATACCATTTACAGCTTTCCCTATCGCCCTTTTTAAAGATTGGTACTATTATTGATTCATACCAGGTGGTAGGGAGACCTAGCTTACAAGCAGCGTTCAAAAATCTGGTTAGTAGGGGAGCCCATAGTGTGAGATTATCTTTAAAAACATCTACAGGTACCCCATCAGGGCCTGGTGCCTTGCCCCCCTGGCTCAAACTAATACCCTTCAACACCTCGCTCAGTGTAAATGTGAGGTTCAAGCTCTTAAATTTTGTGGATATGTTAGGTAAATCTTGCTTTAACGAATCACTCAAAGGGTTAACGGGGCTGTAAAGGGACTCGAAATAACTCACCCATTCATTCTCACCAATGGCTATCTCAACCCTCGCCTTGGTGTCATCCTTAAAATATGGTGCATTTACTGCCCTCCAAAAGGCAGTCATGTCTCTCCGTTCTGAGGCACTTAATAGTTCCTCCCACGCTTCCTTCTTTAAACTGGCCCTCCTATTCTTGATTGCCAGTTTGTAAGACTTACGGAGCTCTCTGATCTGAATTTTATCCCTTACTTGTCCATTTAATGCCAATTTAAGTTTAGAGTGTGCCTTCGTACACTCATGATCAAACCATCCCTCCTTTTTCCTGTTTCTATTATTATCTTTTTTCAAACTAACCCACAGGCTTTCCTTAATGCATGTTACAATAGATTTAAAATCATTTACAACTTCTAGATCTTTGGAGGCAATATCCAGACAAGTGTTGAAACA
The DNA here is from genome assembly GCF_964204655.1 of Triturus cristatus. Classification (NCBI taxonomy): domain Eukaryota; kingdom Metazoa; phylum Chordata; class Amphibia; order Caudata; family Salamandridae; genus Triturus; species Triturus cristatus. The sequence continues at coordinate 76,960,579 of NC_140588.1, read as the reverse complement.
TGTGTTACATGTCTTAATTAGGTTAGAAAGAAAGTCAGCAGGTACAATTTTTGACCATTTTAAGGCGTATCCATTTTGTCTAGAGATAACAATATCTCTAGATTGTGGCCTGGGAATGCTATCAAGGATAACGCGGGGGTTACTAAGTTCCACCTTAATGGGAAAATGATCACTGAGGGATAAATCTAAAACATCATAATTTCTAACACTACTCCTAAAGCACAAAGAAATCAAAACAAAATCAATTACAGAGGAGAGTCCCCTACCACAAAAGGTGGGAGTAAACAGAACTTCTGGTTGACATAAAGTGTTTGCGAACCCTAAGTCATTCACAAAAAGAATCTCATTTAGGGCGTCGCCCTTACCATTATGTTCAAAATGTGTTGGTGCGGACTCTTTATCCAAAGTTATACCACAAATTCCGTTCCTGGCTCTATTACAAATAGTGCAGTTAAAATCCCCCCCCCATATGGCGACACACTCCTTTCCTTTATTACAAAGTATGGAGTTGATTTCCGAACTAAGTTTTTTAAAAATTAAAGCTGAGTCTGCCGGGGGAACATTATTGTAAAAATTAATAACCAGAAAACAGAAATTTTTCTTCATGTGTAGGCCAACAATGTGGTAGTAAGTAGTATTGTGAAAGACCTCGATAGTTTGACAAATAAAACGGTTAGAGACATATGTGCAGAGCCCACCCTTAGCTCTGCCGTGCACTGAGCCAATTGCCGGAGTAAAAATAGTTCTAAAACCATTCAAATGATATACGTCTTTCGCCCACGATTCCTGTAGACATATAACATCGTGGTCTTCAATTAATTTATGCCATAACGGATTATCCAATTTTGTCCTGAGGCCGGCGATATTCCAATAGATAATAGACCAATTTTTTTCAGTCCTATCATGTGTGGCATGTCTTGGGTTGGTAGTATTGGCAAGAATCTTTTCTATAATGCCCTTTCTCTCTTCTTGAATTCCCAAAAATGTCCTGTCCACCCTTTCATTAAGTTTTAGTGTGTTACTAGCCAAACCCTGTGCTGCTTGGTCATAGGGAAGCCCCATTTCCTGACTGTCCCCTACTTGAACTTGAACAGGGGTGGAATATTCCACACAGGTATCAGTGATCTGTTCCCGTGCTGGTCAATCCACCCCCCCCAAGCCTGATAGAGTGTCAAATCTGTTGTGCGTTGGGACATTAAATAAATTCCCTATTTGTTGATAATGGTCAGGGTTATACGGTCTGAAACTCCAAAATAGAACCACAGCCCGATACAACTGTCTGCCCAATGGTTTATCCAATCTTTTGTGTGTCTTGGGGAGTGTGTAAATCATAGGTGTCTTTGTATGTTTTTTGTTTATATTTTCAAACTCATGATTGCTATGATAGCCCTCAGTGAGCCACTTACTAGTCACATATTTTGTTAATTTACAAATATATGAAGTGGGATCACCTTTCAACTTGATATACAGTGTTTTCACATTTTATTGAGACAAAATGTCCTGTTTGTAATCTTCAACATTCTGAATCGCAATTGCATCTCCCTTGTCAGCTGGTTTTATTATGATTCGCTCATTATCTTGAGTTCAACTCCTGTTCTTTGAGCCTCTGAGGTTGTGCTTGATGTAGACTCTTTTATCAAGAGTGTGAATAACATCCCTGAGGATAACCTGTTCGAATGACAACATTTTCTGAGACATACAATGTGTCAAAGGCTAAAAGATGAGGGTGGTCTACATTTATAGGGGACTTTTTTTAAACAATGCCTCAATCTGATTTTCTTTAGGGATTGGTGAAGTTCCATCTTGATATGGAATGAGTTAGGTACACAAGAGGGAACACATGACAAACCCATGGACAGGACACTAAGTTGACCCTCAGTCAAAACACGGTTTGAAAGATTGATCACAGGGCTATCTTGTGATTTTGGTGGTTGTGGATATACCACCTGTAGCTTTTACGTCTTGTTTGGATTTACCCATGGGTTTCCTGTGAGCAGCTTTCAAGGCAGCTTTCAAGCAATATTTTAATTTGAAAAAAACACACATATATGTTCTGGCAGAAATCTCTGCCCATATTTTTCAATTTGTTTTCATGAACAGGACCCACGAATGGGCTGAACCACAAAGAAAAGTTTGTTGCTGGTGTAAAATAATGCAGTGGTTGGTGCAATGATTTAGGGGGCAATCTTAGAAAGTTATTGCTTATTTACCCAATGAGATGGCAATCCTTTACCCCTAAGAATGCTTTTATCTTTTTATTTAATTTTAATTGAAAATTGAACAAACAGTTCAGTGAGATTTATATAGTTCCTTATTAAGCACAGTATACCGCATGCCATATCAAGAAAGTATGCAAATTGCATCATCATCACCTTCTGTGATATCCATGTATCGAAGCAGCAGGTGATAGGGGGATGTGGCAACACACCGGGGGCTGACTATAACAGAAACATTGATGTTATAAATGACTTTAAAAGTAAAAATATAACTAATCTGCGCCAAGGTCGATAATCACATATAAGCAGACAGGCTCATTATAGTAAATATACAACCAATCCACAGTCAGTGAGTTACATCTAAAGATTTGTTTCCGGTTATCATGTGTTGGGTTAGACTCAATGCTCCAAATGAGTGGCCCCCAAATATCCTTAGATTTTCTCTGAGGTGGCAACAACATTGCATAAAATCAGCAGCTTCATTAAAATAAAAGGCATTACAAATCTATTTATCTACACTGAGCAAAGGACCCATCATTCAAGAAGTAATACCAGTGCAGTCCATCATCATCATTATACTTTATTCGATTTTACAAATAAAATCATAAAAGACATAAAATATCATAAAAGTTTATGCACAAATTGTCACAGTCAAAGTCATCCATATTTTAAAACTCTTGATGAAAAACGTTCAAGACAAAAGCAGACAAATTGGGAATTCAAAAGCGGTAAAAAAACATAAAGCGGGCCTGACTTGAGAAAAATGTATTGACTAAAAATTCAAATAGAAACTTATGCCACAGATTATTATATTTTGGACAGAACATGGTGCCATGTAAAGTATCATTAGTCGTTGAATTATCACAGGGCAGTGTGTAAATCATGGGTGTCTTGGTATGTCCAGGTACAAGAAACAACTGTGATTAGAAGGGATAAGGCGAAGAAATAGGCTCAACCTGAAATAGAAACAGACGACGTTGATGGTGTGTAATGTTCCAGGTTAGATATGGTTCTATGTTACTGACAGTTTGTACTGAAATTGCATGCGGCATAGAGTGTTTTGTTAATGCTAAATCCTCATGCTCCAACTCCCACTTTTCCTTATTTGATAACACTGCCTTTTTGCCCACAGAACGTGTTAACGCAGAGAGATTATCAAACAGATCGGACCTCCCCAAGGCCCGCAGGTTACCGGCCACATACGCCATCCACAGGATCAGGAAGGGTTTTTCAACATTTAAACAGTCTTGCAGAATTAATCTGCTAAAACTAAGTTCCTCCTTTAACCAAATCAGCTTTTAAGGGGCCAAGGCATAGCTGGTCAAAGAGTACATACCAATCGTTCAGAGAAAGCTTTATTTGATTTAAAAATAAATCATAAAAGCACAAATATAGTATATCATTATAAAACATTTCTAAGCAAATTCACATAAACTTTACATAAAGAGAACAAGTCTGCGTGATTAAAATCCCAAGTTCCAGTTTCACATTGATTTCCTAAAATTGATAACACTTTTAAAAAAAAGAACAGACTGGGTAAATAGTTCATTATCCAGAGTTTGTATAGTCCGAAATGCTGTACGAGATTGTCTTAAACCCAGTGTTTTTAAATTGGGTATTAAAAATCTTTTCCTAGGGTTAAAATAACATTAACAGAATAAAAGAACATGGATCGTGGATTGACTTGATACATCATCACATGGGCAAGCATCCAAGTTCCTAGACCAGTCATTAATAACTGGGAAGCTAGTGAGTCCATGAAAAATCCCCAGACAGAAAGAGTCAATAGCATTCGATCATAGCTTCCCAGAACTTGGACCAAATATGGCTGGATACCACAACATGTTAACATTAACTGATTGTCCTTCACAGTTGATTTGACGCACTCTTTATACCATCTCTTTGATTGTAGGTGGGCAATCTGCTTTCAGTGTCTTTCTCGGAATAAGCACCATGCTTTCAGGCCTTTCATAGTATTCAGGGTGTCCAATGTCACTAGTTAGTTGTTTAATATATCTGAGCCAGGGGATAAAAGAAGCCTTATCAAGCTTTAAACAATCATTAATAATGTGTTGGTTAAAACTGGTCTCATTTGACTCCCACACCTTGTGCGACAGCAAAATATGTTACGTTTTTATCCAATCCCAGATAAATGGAATGCCAAGCTCTGAATGGCAAATAAAATTAGCGGTACTGCTCCGGACGGCCCATAAATATCATGTAAATATATTTTCAACCAATTGTATTGACTGCACATCCTTAAAAGCCCACATGCCTGCTCCATACAAGGCAGTCGAAAGGTACTTTGATTTATATATTTGTAGCATTTCTGGGACCGGTCTACGACGTAATTTTCTAGCGAAGTTAACCACAGCACCTGTAGCTCTTGAGAACATCAATTTCCTAGCCTGGACTGCAGAAGACCATGTCCCCTTGCGATCAAAATTAATACTTAAGTATGAAAATTCGTTAATGCTATCAATTTTAATATTATTAATAAAAGTGTTGCGGCATTTAGCACTGTTCTTACCACATTTCATTATATAGGTTTTGGTGGTATTCACACTCAGACACCTGGATTGCATAAAAGTAACGAAACTAGTTACGATTCTTTGCAGCCCCAGTTGGGTATGTGCCATTAAAACCGCATCATCTGCGTATAATAAAACTGGAACTCGGCATTTGTAAATGATTGGAAAATCCTGGCACTGATCAACTAAAAATTGGCCAAGGCCATTAATATATAAAGTAACAAGTAAAGGGGCCAACACCAGCCCTGTCTCACTCCTTTTTTAATTGGAAACTTTGCTGAGCATTCACCCAGTTTTCCAAATCGAACCCTCGCACCTTCATCTTTGTAAGGTTCTCTCATAAAAATTATAAGTGGAGGATCCACCCCCATATCTTCTAGAATTCTCCAAAGCCTTTGATGTCTCACATAATCAAAGTCGGAGCAAAGGTCGACAAATGCCAGAAAAGCCTTTCTTCCTTAGCCTATGTATATTTGCTTAGTAAAAGACTTAAATTTAAACCTTGCTCTGTGGTCCAAAGACCCAATCGAAATCCATATTGCAATTTTGAGAGGACATTAGTGTCTTCCGCCTTACAGTAATTATCAGGGGGTGGCCTGGCCTGGCATCCTTCGGTCTCTGATGGTCTCAGACGGGCCCGCCCTTGGCCTGGGCTTTGCCCGGGTGCGGCCCACGCGTGCCCAGGGCTACGGGGGTTGAGGCAGCGCTTTACAGCACGATGGTCACGCATCCCCCCTCAGCAGCTGTGGTGAATTAGGGCGATGCACCCTGGGACCCTGAGTCCCACCAGGGTGTAGGTTGGAGGCAGGGGGCCAGGCACCAGAGGGTCAGAAAGGCAGGGTTGCGGGCTTTATGTCTCTCGCCATAATGCAGATAGAGTCTCAGACAAAGCCCACAGGTAAATGAAGAGAGTAACAGCACGTCCCTATACCTAGTTCCTTGTGGACAATTTCAGAGGGTATACTTTGGGGGACCCCTAATAGACATCTCAAAAATTTATTTTCAGCTATTTGAAGAAGGGTATCCCGACCCTAACCCCAGATTCCGCTACTGTAGCTCATTAAGGGGATGCACTTGGCCCTGTAAATTTCCGAGACGGATTTGATGTGATGGGAGAAATTGTTGATACTAAATGTGAATCTATTAAAGGGCAAAACATTCTGGGATTTTAGTGAGTGCCACTTTAACTCTGAGTCTAGCAGACTCTCCATATACTTAGTTTTGTACCTGACTGATATGTTGGCCTTCATCTATGTGTTTCATCATTTTAGTGTTAGAGGGGCCAAGCTTCATAACGTGAGACTTAGAGATGTTCGTTGACAGATCAACCTTGGTTCCTCTCCCCTTCAAGACACCCCGAGATTAACCTTTTTCTTCCAAATCTCCATTGAAACGTTTCTTAAGGTTCTACAGAAAGTCAAAAGTGGTTCCCCATCAGACCCAGCCCCCATTAGTAAATTGAAGCTAGTTGCTCCCACTATTGCCCCCCTTTTTACCAATCTGATCAACGCCTCCTTTAAAAATGGTATAGTCCCGGCGAACTGGAAAAAAGCCACAGTCAAGGCTCTCATAAAAAAAACGCACTTAGATCCCACAGATCCTTCTAATTTTAGACCGATCTCATTGCTACCGGCTATGAGTAAAATAGCCGAACGAGTAGCAAACCAACAACTTTCGGAATTTTTAGAGACCAATCATCTTCTCCGCATGTCCCAGACAGGCTTTAGACCAGGACAAGGGACTGACACCGCATTGTTAGCCGTGGTCGAAGAAGCTAGGGGCATAATGGACGCAGGAGGATCAGTGGCAGTGATCCTCCTCGACCTGAGTGCCGCCTTCGACACGGTGGACCATGCAACCCTTGTCCAGCGCCTTGGTCTGATAGGAGTGGCGGATTCCGCTTTGGCCTGGATCTCATCCTTTCTCAAAGACAGGTCCTTTCAAGTTGTTGACGGGTATTCCGTCTCTAATGCTCAGTCTCTTAAGTGTGGTGTGCCTCAGGGATCCTCCCTGAGCCCCACACTTTTTAATGTTTACATGGCTCCCCTTGAGGATGTTGTCAAGCCATTTGGCATTAAATCAATAATGTATGTTGACGACACTCAGCTCGTCGTCTCGCTGAACCAACCAGACAACGCCTTGTCCAATCTGAGCAGTTGCCTGGAGAAGGTGCATCAATGGATGTGCGAATCCAGGTTAAAACTGAATGGGGAGAAATCTGAAATACTCCTCTTGGGAACCTCCAACAAAATCCCCATATCCCTTCCTTGGCCACCATGCATGGGAACGCCACCGACTCCCAAATCCGAAGTCAAGAGCTTAGGGATATGGCTTGACCAGGATCTAAGTTTCAAAACTCAGGCGATAAAAACGGCGGGAACCTGTTTCGGCCTGATAAAGATGGCTCGAAAGATTTTACATCTACTCCCGCTCCAGTCCAGGAAACTTCTGATGCAGGGGCTTGTGAACTCCAGATTGGACTATGGAAATGTCCTGTATCTGGGGGCCCCAGCCTCGGTTGTCCATAGACTTCAATGCGCACAGAATGCGGCGGCTAGAATCCTCACAGGAACCTCAGCGAGGAATTCGGCCAAACCAGCTCTCAGAAGCCTGCACTGGTTGCCAGTAAAGGAGAGGGTCAAATTTAAGACCCTGTGCATTACTCATAGAATGTTGCACAACGAAGGCCCTCCCATTCTTAGGACACTCGTGACTCAACAACATTCAAGTCGACAATTAAGATCTAACTCTCTTTCCTTTGCCAATGTCCCTAGAATTAGGAAGGCCAGAACAGGCGGTCGCCTGTTCTCCTATAATGCTCCTAGACTTTGGAACGCCCTTCCTCTCTCCCTGAGGCAAGAACATAACCACCTCAGGTTTAGGAAACGCCTAAAAACCCTACTTTTCCCCTGAGCTCGTCTTCCTGACCCTTCCTTCCCTCAGTACCGTGGTCTTTTTAGCGCCGGGATGCCCTAGGGTAGCTGCACGCTCTAGAAAACCTAAAATCAAATCAAATCAAATCAATGCTGTTCATGAAATGAATAAAAAGGGTGAGGAGTTTTTGGAGGCTATTAGAAGTATGGGCAATTAAAACAGTATCATCCGCATAGAGCAAAGCGGGTATAAGACGACCCCCTACTATGGGGAAGTCAACCCGTGGTACTAATAAAGCTTGCTTTAAATGATTAATATAAAAGATAAATAAAAAGGGAGCTAAAATGCAGCCTTGTCGCACCCTTCGGTGAAATGTAAAGTGCTCAGTGCATTCTCCATTAGGACCAAACCTGACACTAACTATGAGGTCAATGTGCAAATTACACAAGAATCTAATTAAAACTGGATCTACGCCCATCTGTTCCATCAGAGACCAGAGCTTAGAGTGATTAACTGTATCAAAAGCAGAGCTAAGGCTTTGAAGGCCAGATGGACTGCCCCCTTTTTAACATTAGTGTACTTGCATGCTAATAAATAAAGGTTAAAAGTTTGCCCTATAGTCCCCCGTCCAGGCCGAAATCCTTATTGTAGGTCAGTGAGAAGGCCTCTTTCGTCAGCCCATTCAGCTATGCGGTTTGATAAAATCCGACCAATGATTTTCACCTCTGAATCAATGAGGGAAATGGGCCTAAAACATGCTGGATCTGATCTATTGCCCTTCTTAAAAGCTGGGACTATTATGAAATTGGACCAAGTAGGTGGAAGATGGCCAACAGCTGCAGCATTTAGATGTAATGTCAGCAGCAGTGCCCATAGATCAATTCAGTATTTAAATAGGTCCCCTGGGACTTTGTCAGGCCCTGGCACCTTATTAGAGGTTAGTTGCGAAATAGCAGATCTGACCTCATGTAGATTAAAAACGATATGATCCTCAGTCTGATGGCCTATTAATGGAAACAGCTCTTGGTCAAAATTATAAATAGCCAAAAAATGGTCAGACCAGGCCTGAGAAGAGATGGTGCAAGCCTGATTGGAAAGTTGATCATTACTAAAAAAGGGGAGAATTAACAATGTTCCAAAAAGCAGAGCTATCGCATTGCCTACTGGCAATTTGTAATTTTTCACAAGTCTCCTCTTTTAGTTTGGCCTTTCATTCCTTACAATTTGGATCATTGATTATCAAACCATGTTCCTGTATATGTTCTCCTAGATCTAGCTGGTTTGCAAAGAGCAGATTTAATAAACCTGCCGATGTTAACAAATGATGCCAGAATGTTATGTGGTAGCTCATCCTCGAACAGACATATGCAGAAATCTGCCTGACACAAGGAAAACAGTCTTTGGGTAAAAACATCTGGGACAATAGTGGCTCACCTTACCCTACGACCCTGGTCGTTCAGGGTCGATGGTTCCTTCTATGAGGATATTGGTCCTGATGATTTGTTATCCCATGAAAACAGTGCTGTCACTGGGTTATGGTCACTTAAGTGATGGATTAAAACCATCAATTCTAAGACAGCATTAAAAAGACAACTGGAAACAAAAATATAATCAATAACCATAGGCTGTTCCCTCCCCTTAAATGTAGGCATTTTCTTATGTTGTGGAACCTGGATACTATCCATTAAGTTTCTTAAGTTATACTCGGAAACAAGGCTGTTCGCAGCATCACCTAAACGGGAATGTTTAAAATGCACCTGCGAGTCAGGTAAGCCTTCAAGGTCAGAATCCCCAATCGTTATATATGATTGACAGGGATGCAGGTTAAAGTCTCCGGCAATCCCGATTAGAGTAAATGATGGTTCCGCTGAGTAGAAGTCATCACTAGGTGATTTGAGACTGGTAATGGCACCAGACTCCTCTTTAGATGTAAAAGCAATATAAAAATTAATAGGGAGAAATCTACACTTATTGTGGAATGTTAAAAGGATACCCTAGGAGGTCAAAGCGGGGGACTTTAGGACCACTACTGAAAACCTGTGCTCCAGTCTTACTAGGGTTACTAGACCGCCCTTGGCCCGTCCACTACAGGAGCGGGTTGCTGGGACAAAGTACAAAGAGAAACCATCAAGATATAAACAACCCTTGATATTCCATGTTTCCTGTAGACAAATAATGTCATAACTCTTTATCATACACAACCATCTTGCGTCTGTGAGCTTACTTTGTACCCCGGCTATTTACCAACTAAGGACTGAAATGGTGTTTGATTTCCTAGTAAAAGGTTCCTGGTCCAAAGTAGCAGAAATCTGAGTACCAGTTGGAAGTGAATAATCCAGTCAGTCCGGGTCCTCCAGCTCACTCAAAGGGAAAAGACGATTAGTTAGTTGTAGGGTGGGAGTGACAATGGGGACCCAGGAGATAGTAGGGTCATGACGTGACCTTAACTGGATTGACTGTCAATCTCTCCTGACCAGTATATCAGGCTTCGTGGGCAGGTAAAAAAAAATCCAGGGGAACAATGGATATCGGAACCGTTGTGACACCTTTATTCCCCAAAGCTTGCAGGGTCAGGCCAGCTCGTGCAGAATTGTTAAAATTAACTATAATACAATCACCTACAAAAGATTTATAAGTTCTCCCCAGCCATCCCACTGTCCTGACCATTATAATTTCTTAAGCCAATATATGTGGGGGGGGGGCTGGTAAGCATTCACCCTTTTTGCCAGCCAATGGATTACTTTGTTCTTCAGTTGATCGTAATTTTCCTGCGTGTCCTTCTCCAAAGGAGGCACATCTGTCTAGACAACGATGTAAGGGGTAGCCGCTGGAGGCAATTGGATAGTGAAACTAGAGGGCCAGTGTGCTGAGGAGACAGGTAAAGAAGTGCAGGGGATGACCAACACTGACTTATGGCGGTTTCCCAGGGTGGTAAACTGAGTGTTAACTGAAGCTCGCTGTCCCGGATTGGCTATACAAGGTGGTCCGAGTTGCAAATCAACTCTAACCCTTGGAGATAGTTGTAAGGAGACAGAAAGTGGGGCCTGCGCCCTTGCCTGATCCTGAGAGAGCACTCCTGCACTTCCAATGTCCCTAAGTCCATTTGGAAAAGTTCTACTTCTGGTAGGAAACGTAGATGTGTGAAAGTCATTAAGCCGACTGCCAATGCTTATATTGAGGTTATTCACTGTAAGAGCTGTGACAATCCTGGTTTCCAGGCATTTAAGTAATGCAATAAGAGAATCCTCTGTCATGAACTGACTGCACGCTGTATAATTGGTAGGCGCAGGCACTACTGGTGCCTTCCTGTGCAGGTAGTTTGTTTACAGGCATTGGAATCTCCTCAAAATTCTGCAGTAAAATTATTCAATGAGACTATAACATTGTACACCCAGTAAAGTCTTCTGTTAACGTAAACGTTTTAATGTAATTGTTGTATATCTCAAAACACCCCAAAAGCAAGATACAGGAAATTGTCACCATTGGCATGTTGTCTCTGACATTTAGGACTCACAGAGTGGTCGTATGTGCTCATATGTGATGTAGTGTAATATATTCTTTTAATACATTTGAATTGTAGTAGCTTATTTTGATAATTCATGGAAAAAAATGTTGTTTGGGCACAACTGTTTATCCAAACCTTCTTCTCCAATACTATGCCGATGTCTTTTTCCCCACAGCCTTTACACTGCTTTGGAAGACTGTCCTATTTTGATTATACATATCTGGTATTGCAGGGATTCCCAATGCTTTTATTGTCTAATGTCCATCGCACTGTCAATGGAGTACAATCCAGTGGTTAATGAGGGAAGCAAGATAATGCCACCCTGGCTGTCAATCGAAGTTGAATGTATTTAATGATGTCAACCAGCCTAGTTACAACTTCACCCTTATATTCTTCAAGTGTTATGAATGCATTATTAACAAATGATTGCTTGAGAGTTCAATTCCTATTCTCTCTAATACAGCCCTGAACCCCGATTCCAATGTCAGTGGAAGTCAGGCATTCTCTATTGCTTAGCTAGCTGGGAGGTATGATATCTCATGTCCAGCATTATGAGCTTGTGTCCGCCAATCTCAAAGTACACAAAAAACATTATGCATATTCAGGGTTAGTTTGGGCATCTTAGTGAATAATGTATTAAGCAGCTCTACTGACTGATCCTTTTCAATTACAACATGGAGCCAACTTTAAGCCGTCTCTCGCCAATAAATGACATAAGGAGTCTTGAAACTAGATAATAAGTGAAAAGGTCAGTTGCACCAAACTCTCCCTCCACCAATGGTGGTGTAAGAGTTGCTCATCTGATTTCGGGTTGCTTGCTTCCCTATTCCAGCCTGTTCAATAGAGACTAGACATTTCAAAATAGTAAGGCTCTAGCACGATCAACGTATAAAAAAAAGATGAAGGAACATAGACAGTACCATACAATTTCTAATATCAATGGAGCCTGCTATTGACAGTGACAGTTTGATACATTTGTCAGTATGGAGTTTTAGTTTGTAGATGACTGGACAGTAGTTGTCTCTTATTAGGCCATTTTTGTCATGGGTTTTATGTTTCCCCAAATATTTTACTGAGGTGTCATTCCAACCTCACAACCCTATAAATCGTGTTAATTTTCAGATTGGGATGACAGGCAGGTCCATCCTAAGGATTTTAGGGGCCCTGGACCAAGCATATTTTCGTTGCCGCTGTTTGGAATAGTTTTGAATTTATGATCCAATTTCACATTTTTCATGTCCTCTGAGGCCAGGTCACTGACACTGCACAGGCAGACCGGTCCAAATTCTAAATGTGTTCTCATCTAATATTCAGGGGTTGTGATGTGTGTTTTCAACATGTTGATACAGCAGCAGCTCACTAATATTGGTAATAGCTGTGACCCACTGCCATTTCTCATAAAAGGAATTTTTTCGCAGATGTTGAAAAACATAAAGGCAACATTTCTCAGCAAAATGTCTGAAATAGACTCCTACACATTGCTGTACAGGAAAATGGTATTTAAAGCAATCAATGTTAAAAAATCATTCAAGGTCATTAAGGCAGGACTGTGCGAAGGACAGAGCCGGATCTATCAGGGACTCCCCTAAAAGGTTGGAGCCATGGCCATAGCCCACTTTGCCCGTGCTTTAAAAAGGCTCAAGTGGCAGGTTTCTATCAAGGATCTTCAAAATAAGGATGTCATTTGCATACATTGAAATGACTATTCTTCTCCACAGGAGTGAGATTCCTCTGTTTGTGTGTTGTTGATGAATTTTACAGACTGGAAGCTCCAGGGCCAAGGCAAACAGGAAAAGGGAAAGGGAGCATCACTGGCTTGAACCCCTGCCAATAGGAAAGCTTGGTGCCAAGTGTTATTGACAAGCACTTTGCCTTTTGGTTCTGCATACAATAAACTTATCCATTTGCTCAGAGAGTAGCCAAGGAGCATGTGTTCAATGAAAAATGTATACGAAAAGGCCCTTAAGGAATCAAATGCCTTCTCTGCATCCAATAACCCAATGCAGCCTCGATCTCCAGGTATATCAGTTGCATCATAGCAAAGACTGTTCTAAGGCTACAAAAGATAGCTCCATATGGGACGAATTCAGACTGCTCAGGGAGCACCAGCCTATTAATGTAGGGTGGCAATCTGGTCATATTAGCTTTGGCCAAAATGTGTATATCCATGTTTAGAAGAGACAGTGGGTGGTATGACCTTCAGTGATCATCATCTTTTCCGGTTTGAGAAGTAGAGTAATAATGGCTTCCTTGAAGGGGGCAAGAGAACGCCCAGTTTGAGAGTGTTAGTATAAACATTAGGCAAATGTGGGGTCAAAATATCTTGTAAAACTCAGTAGTTGGCCCATCTGATTTGGGGCTTTTCTCCCTGGATAACTTCCAATTGCTTTGATTATTTCATCAAGATTTAATGGAGCGACTAGTGGCATTCTCAGATCATTCCACACCCTTGGCAGGGCAATATCCTCTAAGTAGACAGTGATGTCCACCATATTCCTGCCTACCCTGGAGGGGTGCAATTGTGTGAACTGTGATAATAATTCCTGCAATATGTCTTCCTTGGCTGAGAGAAGGGTGCCCTCTTGAGTTAGAATCAAAGGAACCGAAGGAGGATTATGTCATGAAATCATCAGTACATCAGCTAATGTTCTATCAGGAAGTTCCTCCTCTCCATATCTGTGTGCCACTGTGCACTTAGCCAAACATTTTCTTTCACATTCCACCACTTCCCTGTAGCTAAACAACAACTTGTCAATCTCACACAAGAGTTTATCATCAAGGTCAACTAAGTGCTTACTTTCCCTTTCCATTTTGTTAGATAGGTGCGAATATCTCTCAGAACCCAGCTTGCTTTTTTCATTGCCATACTCAGTTTATTGACTTTGAAGTTTTCCCAGACCGTGGTATACAATTTGATGGAGCACACATTTGTGTAAAAATATCCACAGTCAAATCATGAAGCTCTTCATTAACCACCCTGTCCTGCAATGCCAGTGACGGAAAATGCTAGCTAGCATAATAAGGAATTGTCAGTGGGATCACAAAATCCGAAATAACAGGAGAGTGATCTTACAAGGTGATTGGCTTATATTCAATGTTCACCACCAAAAGAGTCATATGTATACTGATCAGCCAGCAGTCTAGCCCTGAATAACTGTTGTGGTCTGAAGAGTAGTATGTGCATATACTTTATCAGAGCTGTGATAAAGCCTCCATATTAAGGTGTACTCCTCTTGAATGAGGAGGAGGGGCACGCCCATCTCAAGTGACCTGGGTATATCTGGGACCACCTCCATACAGGATCACTTAGAATGCTTGCCATTTGGGCCAGTTCACACTTAACTCCTTAGATTCTGAGGATTTTCCACCCCCGTGCCGTGACATTTTTTTCAATATGGGGCACTTCACACTTACACCTTCCTAATGTTTGGTTCCATAAAAGCTATTCAGGCCAAATCTGCATCCTTTTCTTAAACATCCCCGAGATACTAAATGTACCCAGGGTTTGAGATTCCCCTAGAGGGAACCAAGAAAATAGACAAAATATTGTTAATTTTTGTTTTTTAGGAAGAATGGGAAAACAAGTGCTGTGCAAAAATAAAAATATATATTTTCTAAAAACAACATCAATGAAAGGTTTACCTTGCTTCGATCACCAGCTTCCCAACTTCTAAGAACTGGCAGACATATATATAAAAAAAAAAATTTGCACCTCATTTTTTACTTTTTTTAAGAGGAACATCAACTTTTTCTAATATTTGTAGTTTCAACGTACTTGCAGTATCTGATGGAAACTGGTTTAAAGCCCATGGGTGATCTCAGGAACCCTCACTTTTATGAAAAGTAGATACAATTCTGAAACCAGCAATGGGTCATTAGTGTGGACCCCTAAAGTTTTCCAAAACACCCTAATTGGTCAAACAAAAAACTAAAAATAAGTAGACAAAATAGTAATTCATGATGTTTTCATCTGAATTTGCTGTCATAATGGCTGATTTCCAAATCAGTATACCATAATGTCCATCAGATGCTTATGGTCACAAGGATTTGTAGAATTTGTATGTTTTCCTAAGACACGTGGTACACAGAGCCACCAACTGACCTGTGTGGCACACAGAGCCAATAACTGACCTGCGGCTTAAAATGATTTTTCATTGTGGACCCACCATGTAGCAATTTATATGGTAAAATCTAGTGAATAAAAATGGGTATGTAGGAAAACGATGTATTTCTGAAATGTGCACAAGAAGACTTGGTTTAAGAACAGTGGTTATTTGTATCCCCCTGCATTTTGGGTTAACCATGCTATTGTGATTCAGAGGGCATTTTGCAAAATGTGTTTTTCCTGCATACTGGCTTACATTTGGAAGACACACATGTAGAGAAATCCAATAGGTAATAACAAATGCTGTACTGTTATGTTGTTTCCACACATTTGCAAATAGAAACTGCACCTTATTTTTGTTACTGGGCCTAGGGTGAACAATGCAAAAACACCCCAAAACTCAACCTGTAGACATCACATTCCAGACAGCAAAATCATCAGGTTTTTTTACAATGTGGATACCTGAAAAAATTTGATCTTAGCTTAGCCTCAACCAAGAGAAACCTACCAAACTCAAACATTTCCGGAAACTAGACACCCCGAGAAGTCCAGGCTAGTGTGACTCATATCAATCTCATTACATTTTCTCACCCATAAAACTTTGCAAACCTCAAACTTTGGCTAAAACATGCATTTTACTCACATTTATATGAGAGAAAGTTAAGTAGGCCACAGGGATCCACAAAATTCTTTTCAACCAGCATTCCCACAATTTTCCCAAGAAAAATGATACCCAACATGTGTAGGTGGACCCAGCACCTGTGAAAGAAGAGGGCCAAAACTCAACATCAACAGATCATGTTTTTCCCCTCAAAACTGTCTATATTTTTACAGTGTTGGAAGTTGTAGAATTTTGGCCTGGGCTCAGCTGCCATCATGGAAGCCTAACAAACCTTCACATTTCTGAAAACTAGACACCAAGGCAAGTCCAAGGTGGTTGGGCTTGCTCTGATGCCCCTACCTTTTCTTACCCACAATGCCCTTCAGATCTGAAACATTAGTAAAAAATATACATTTTCCTCACATTTCAGTGACCTAAGTACCGGAATCAGTGGGGATCCAGAAATGTCCTACTAAACAACATCCTCACACTTTTATTGATAAAACTGTTAGCTCCAGCAACACAACAGACCCCAATAGACAATGTGGAGAAGTTAACATTTACTTTGAAAAAATGATCTGATTTTGCAAAGGGGGTAGCAGCTTTATTTGGCTTGGTCACCATCCATAAAAACCTACCAAACCTAGATACTTTTGAAAATAAGAGACTGGGGGAGTCCAGGGTTGTTTGACTTGTGCGCATTCCATGAAATGTTCCTATCCACAATGTCCTGCATACCTCAAACATTGTTTAAAATCAGCCATTTTTCTCACATTTCTGTGACAATTTGTTTTAGCATCTACAGGGAGCAACAAATCTCCTGCCACCCAGTGTTCCCACATGATTCTTCCCACTTGGGTGACTGTGCCTGCAGCAGGAATGGATCAAACCAGGGATAATGGAAGTCCATGGGGGCATAAAGAATGTTGACCTCATTCTGAGGTGGGAGTAGATTGTGGTTAAATACCCCTTATCCGCTTCTTGTGCCTGTGGGGTGGGAGATGCCCTTGCCAAGGGGCGCTGCTCCCCAAACAAACAGTGAAAGCACCATTTCCTGGTGTCAAGTGGAATTTCTGCCCCTCCACTGGGGTACAGAATGGGGGTAGGCCCTCCTTATCTGCCACCGGGGTGGGAGAAAGACTGTAACGCCCAGGGTGGAGGGAGCACAGGCCGATGCACATGTAGGGGAGTATCCCCCCAAAAAACGTTAAAGCAATATTCCTTGGTATCTAGTGGGCTTTCTGCCCACAAGGGGGTAGATTTGGGAAAAACACTCAAACGTTCCTCAACAAGGGACAGAAAGACTATTGTGAGCTAGGGAATGGGGGACCACAGGCTAATGCTCACTCTGGCTGCTCCCACCCCCAAAAACAGTATTCACAACATTCACTGGTGATTTGTGGACTTCCTGCCCTCATGGGAGATTGAGGATAAACACCCCCTATCTGCCCCAAGCAGGGGTAAAAAAACTGTTGTGCCCATGGGAAGGGTGGAGCATATGTCCCTGTCCCGGGGGCACAGTTTCGTGCCGACCTTGAGCGTGAGCTGCGGCTGGCTGCTGGAGCGAGACCGCTGCTGGAGCGAGAGGAAACACGCCGAGACCACTGATACCGCTGATACCACCAGCTTGTGGTTTTGAGTTCCGAGCTGATACCCGACCGCTTCCCAAACTTTTCAAGCGAGGGGTGGTCCTCTAAGTTCTGACAGGCCATCGATCAGCGGGACAGCGGGGTGCCAAGTGTGGTAACGCTCGACCCTGTGCGGGCCCCGTGCAGGCAGAGCACGCACCCTGAATTTGTATCCTGCATCCTGCAACTCACAACCCTGAATGCGGGGGAGTATCGTGGAGCTTAAAGACACCGAGGACACAGAGGCCAGGTGGAGGACAGGTGAGCCTCACAAAAGACATTTTGGTGGCACAACAGCAGCAGCACAACACAGTACAACACAGTGGGAGATGTCAAGCGTGACTGCCATTAGCCATTAGCTGGTCACAGTAAGTGAGTGTGTGCCCTTGGCAGGCTCACTGAGGCGGCCTGATCATATTGGGCAGAGCCTGTGACCAGCCCAGTGTGCCCCGCTTGCCATACTTACTTGCTCCTATGAACAACAGCCCTCATTTGGCCCCTTCTTGGCTTTTGGTTCACAGTGTGGAGAGCGAAAAGAGCAAGAGCCACCAAATTATTGTAACCCACTGCAAAAAAAATAAATAATAAAACATGTTCAAAAGGAGGGAGGTGTCCAATTGATTTTTAAACAGGAATATAAATCCAGGTGAAACAATGACATCCTGAATCGTGGTAACATCTTGAGATTGTGTAAAGCAATACCGGCTCTAGAACGAATTAGAAGTACCTTAAACGGCTGCCACCTCTCCTTTGTCCTCTGTCCCTCCATAATCTTCCTGCACTCCCGGCCAGCAGCAGGAAGCACCCACCCTCCCCATAGCCAATCACAACACTGCAATGCAGAGTTGTGATTGGTCTGATCACTGTGGATCAGTTCTCAGACGGGGACTGGGAGGGTTTGCATGTTCCTCACCAGGCTGTGTAATGCAGCCTGGTGGGGGACAAGCAAAGGGCACAGCACACTTTGGGTGGCCTGAGAGGGCCGACCAAGCAGTCCTGTGCATTTCAGGAGTGAAAATCACTCCTCTCCCCTCTACCCCAGCCCGCCCCGCCCGAGAGCCACTGAAGTATATAGGAAAAATAAAATGATAATAGCAATAGTTATTATCATTTTATTTTTCCTTTTTTTCAGTGGAGCAATGCCTTAGCAGAGGAGCCACCACTGTTAGGGGGAGTAGGGTGGTAAAAAGATTAGGGTAGAGTAAACTAAAGGTCCATGGAGAGGAGGGGAAGGGGGCAGTTAAATAAAGGCTACTAGAGTACGGATGAGAATCAAACACTGGCAAAGGGAGGTGGGTGGGAGGATGACAGCTGCAAAGCCAGGGGTCTAGGGTAGGCTGGCACACTCACCTTCTGTTGCGGGCTGCAGCAATATTTCTCTTTTTTGCAGACCGGCGCCAGTTTCATTGAGGTACTTGAAGAAGGCTCTGCCCTCAGGAAGCACAAAATGACCGTGCGGAGCAGGAGTCAGGGAAAAAAAAACACCTTCCTTCTGGACACCTGCCCTTTATTGACCCAGCACGGTGGTGTAGGGTCAATAAAGGGATAGGCAAATAAGTTTCCAAGTTTTTTGTGTGATTTTGCTAGGCTATTGTAAAAATTGCAGGATTTTAACTAAAGTCCAAATTTTCCAATTTTGTTTGCTAATAGCAATATAGCACTAATCTCGAAGGTCCGATTGCTCACTTGAATTTTTGTTCCCACACTTTTTACCACATACAATTGCCACCAGGTGCAATTTGCACTCAGCCTCCAAGGGCCAACCACAAACTGCACTATAATGTTGGGGTGGTAAATCTACTCCTAAAATTACTGTTTCTGTGTAGTATCACCCCATTATTACTGTGCAATTTTCAGTCTTTGTGCCCGGAATAGGGAATAACATGCAGAGTGAGGAACTTAGGCACCTGTTTGTGCATGCTTGCCACTATTACTTGGACAGTTACAGGGCACACATTTCAACTTATTTTGGCAGTTGGAAGTCTTCCTGCATTTTATTGCACACAGAAATTTCAGGTGTGGTAAAACCTACATTCGTAATCAGGCTCTCATTCGGGTGACAACAGGAGCAAATGACCCGGTTTGGTTGTTTTTATTTTGTCGAAAAAATCTTGTATGATAGAGTCCCATAGCTTTTTTATTACTTCCCAATGAATTCAATGATATTATTAAAAGCGAGTTGGTTATGCAAAGGTGTTATAGCGATGATATAATACTGAAAGAGGAAAGATCAATGTAACATTGTTTTCGCATTACAGTAACTAAAAACACACCAGTAACTCCTACGGAAAATCGAATGCAGATTTTACTTCTGAGGTTCAGGAAAGACAGTTCCGCTCCCCAAGGGCCTCATCATAGCAAAGTGGCTTTTAGCTGAATATAGACAATTTAAAGATCTCCTGCTGGACAACACCTGACCTCGGCAGACCCTATTACGGTTTCATCGTCTCGCAATCAAGTTTTTACCATTTTGTTGATGTATTTCATCGCTCAGGGGAGTGTTTGTTTTGCTTCTATTTCTGACTCGCCTTTACTCACCTTGAACGAGACTTCTGCTTTTACTGCATTGTCTGTTTGTTGCTCCTCTGTTTGCTTTTGCGCCTTTTGTTTTGAGAAAACTTTTTAAGGTTTCCCCTGGCGGTTTCAAATGCACGCACGCATACTGTTCCCCTTAGGATGCTTGCGTGCTTTTCACATAAGCTTGAAGGAGACCGGAGACGGCATCGTATTCATCTCTGGTACCCATTATTCTTGCACACAATCCGAAGTTAGATATGGCAAGCTTTTATGATGCCTTTGCCTCTCTCATTATCTTTGTAGATAATGTTATGCTTGAGCAATGTGTCAAATAAATATTGCAAATGTTTTGCAGGGAGAAAGCAACTCACTACGTGCTCCAAAAGATACAAATGCAAATGTAACAATAACAGTTTTTGATCGTACTTCTTTCTCTATTTACGACTATTGTGTTTTCATTGGAAAAGACAAGAATGACAAATACAGAAAAAGTCCTTGACAAACAGCGACTTTTAGACATCTGTGCAAATGTCTATTTTTTTAATTATGCAGTCATGCGACCAATATATTATATTCGAACATAACAATTTAATGTTCTTGTTAGACCTGCCAGTCTGAGGGTCGTCTTACCCCAAACTTTTTACTTCCTCCTCTATATATGCTAATCTTGTTTTTGTTGGCCTTAGGGCTCTACGCACTTTACCACTGCTAACCAGTGCTAAAGTGCATATGCGCACTCCTAGTAACATAGAAATGCTGGCTTCTCCCCATTTGGCATATTTCATTTAACTGTAAGGCCCTAGTAAAGTGGCACTGCGTGTGCTCAGGGCCTGTAAAGTAAATGCCACTAGTAGGCCTGTAGTACCGATTTTGCCAACCACTTAACTCTTTCCGTGCTCATGACAAAATGGTTCCGTCATGAGCACCAGTTCCGTGTTCATGCCCTCAAGCACACTGAATCCCTCTGCTGTTTACAGTAATGGGGTTTCCTCTTTCTTTTTGCCTCAGGAGGTGGGAAAGAGGTCCCCTAACCTGCTGAGGCATTTTTTCCCCAATGTAATGACGATCACGCTCATGGCACGCTGACGTCATTGCATTGAAAATGAAACTGAAATTAGCCAATAATCTAGTTTCAGTGCTTCGGTACTCGTAAAGCTATCTCAGCCCCAGAAGCATCGAAACACACGTGAGAGGTATCATTCGAAAGGGGAGAATCTCCTATTTCAAATGGCACCCCTCCGTAGTGGATCCCTGCTTGTTGATTGCCCAAGGAGGGCGATCCCCAAGCAGGGATCCACCCACTAAGCACCCGTAAGTGGGAAGCGGCCCCTGGGCAAGGGTCCTTGCTCCCCCCATATATAAATGAGCATATTCAGTCTTTCTACCCCCCGGTCAGAAAGCAACCTAGACACCAAGGATTAATTTTTATTGGACAGAGTTGGGGACTACCCGGAATAGGCATGCCAAAGCTCTCAACCCCCCAAAATGCCAAAGTCTTTTTGCACCCCCAAGGAGGCAGATGGAGGCAATAGCCCCTGATCTGCCTCTGGGTGCCAGAAAGCCCACTAGGCACCAGGGATTAGGTATTTTTTTTTCTATGTAGGGGTGGCGGCTTCCCAGAATGAGCATGCCAATGCCCACCCCCAAAGAATTTTGTCACAATCTTTCTGCCCCCCCCCCCCCCCCCAGAGGTGATCGGAGTAATAGCAGAAAGCACACTAGGCTCCAGGGATTATTTTTTCCAAGGTTCAGTGATGTGGGCTACCAAGAATGGGCATGCCAATGCCCCCCCCCAAAATGCCAAAGTCGTTATGCCCCCCCAGGAGGCAGATGGGGGCAATAGCCCTGATCTGTCCCCCAGGGGGAAAGAAAGCCCACTGGGCACCAGCGGGTGGTGGCTGCCCAAAATGGGCATGTCAATGCCCCTACTCCAAAACAAAATTGCCACAGTCTTCTTGGGCCCCGGGAGGTAGATTGGGGCAATAGCCCCTTATCTGTCCCCAAGGAGGGCAGAAAGCCCACTGGGCACCACAGATTAATATTTTCTTTATACATAGGGGTGGGGGCTGCCCAGAATGGGCATGCCAATGCATAGCCCCTCAAAAAAGTAGCCACTGTCTTTCTGCCTCCCTCAGCAGACAGATGGGTGCAATAGCAATGGATCTTCCCCCTTAGGGGGGCAGAGAGCCCACTTCGGGCCACTGGTTTTTTTTATACATAGTGGTGGGGACTGCCCAGAATGGGCCTGACAATACCCAATCCCCAACAAATAAATGGCGCCAGTCTTTTTGCCTTCCTTGGGGGCATATCGAGGCAATAGCCCTCAATCTGCCCCCCTGGGCGGCAGAAAGCCCACTAGGCACTGACATATTTTTTGCAATGTGCCTAGCTGTGAATTTTGGGCCCTAGCGCAGCTGGCACCTAGGGAAACCTAGCAAACACATACATTTTTGTGGACTTGACACCCAGTGGAATCCAGGATTGGGTGACTTGTGTGACTCTTACCAGGTTCTGTTACCCAGAAACACTTGCAAACCTCAAACTTAGTCCCCCCAAAAACATTTTCATCTCTTTTCTGTGATGGAAATTTCCGGCATCTGTGGGGAGCCACAAACTCCCACCCACCCACCCACCCACCCAGCATTTCCCCAAGTCTCCCGATAAAAATGGTACCTCACTTGTGTGGGTAGGCCTAGTACCCGTGACAGGAAAGGTCCCAAAACATAAGATGGACACATCACATGTTTCCACTGAAAACGGACCCTTTTTTCGCAATGCGCCTAGCTGTGGATTTTGGACCCTAGCTCAGCTGGCACCTAGGGAAACCTAGTAAACTTGTACATTTTTGCAAACTAGACACCCAGCAGAAGCCAGGATGGGTTGACTTGTGTGGCTCTTACCACGTTCTACTACCCATAATCCCTTGCAAACCTCAAACTTTGTCAAAAGAAACACATTTTCCTCAAACCCAAAGCCACAAACTTCCACCCACCCAGCATTCCCCCATGTCTTTCGAAAAAAATTGCAGATTGCTTGTGTGGTTAGGCCTAGTGCCCACGACAGGAAATGGCCTAAAACGTGTTGCCACTTTTGCCCTGGACAGTTTGACAAACAATACCTCGGCTGCCTCTGGCCTGGTTGCACGTCTCTCCCCACTCAAGCCTGAATGCTGCCGCCTGTAAGTACAAGTCCTCTCCCAGGTTAGTTCTTGCTGCCATCCTGTCCATGGGCTTCTCTAGGTTGACATGTTGGTTAAGGTATTTCACATGTTTGGTTAGAATATTTTGGTGCAGATTAAGTGTTTGCCGTACATCCTCTTCTTTCCATTGTGCCATGCTTTTGTGTTTATGGTCATTTCTTTGGTTGGATGTCAGATGCTGGGCAGGTGTTGCCCCATCTATTCAGCACAGGGCCCAGCTGCAACATCTCATGGCAGGCACTGGGCAGGTGGTTCCCCACTGCCACATTTGATTGGTGGTGGTGGTGGTGCTCCACTGCCACATCAAATTTGACCTGGCAGGTGCTGGGAAGGAGGTGCTCCGCTGCCACATTGGATTGGTCTTGGTAGGTGCAGGGCAAGAGGTGCTCTGCTGCCACCTAAATTTGTCTTGGCAGGCGCTGTGCATGAGGTTCTCCGCTGCCACATTGTTTTCACCCCACCGGGCAAGTGATGCACAGGGCACAGGGCAAGTGGTGTTCCACCTCAGCATAGCGGGCAGAGGTGCCACGATCTGTCACCTCTATCTGGATGCCTGGTGGGCCTCCAGTTGTAATGTTGTGTCCACCCAGTTACAAAAGGGAAGGGGTTGGTAAGGTCAATGGATATTGGTTATTTTGTTGATGTATATTGATTACTGACTATAATGTGCTGCAACTGTATATTGATGGATTTCTTGATGTTTCATACACAGTTTTACGACGGAATAGTCAATCAAATGTAATATTGTGACAACTGTCCTCCGGGCTTCATATGGCACAATCTGTACTGAGATGTAGAGGTGATTGGGGTGTAGATTAGGGTGATTTATCTTGTATTAGTTGTTGATTATGCCTTTCGTATTGCCAAATAATATATATAGTTTATTTATTTTTCTGTGCTTGTGAATTTTTCTGTTTGAGTGTAGTGAGCAGCCTTCTCCCATTGCTCCCTGGGGTTGGTCTGTAGGTGTTCAAGGTGTGAGGGTAGGTCACACCTAGGCTGCCTAGGGAGAATTCCCTGCTTATTTGTATGTGGTATGTGGATGAATGTGTGAGTGAATGTAAATGTAACCACTGCTTGCAAGTATTTCTAGTTGTCACCAACTGTGGATTCAGTTGTTTTGTGTTTGGATGTATCCACCCCTGTCCCCCCACCTCCAACGAGGTCATGTTGCAAGGGGGTCTAAATACTATGCTTCTTTCCTACTTTCCTGCGTCCTCCTTTTCGGCTGAAAGGATTCTGGTTGCCTAGCACCTACTGACCTCCTTTCGCTTCTCATTAGTGGGCGCTTTTATGGGGAACAAGTAGCAAATGTCCTGTTATTTGAGTGCTGGACTGCTTCCATGCACACTCTGCTTCTACTAATAACATGCAGATGGCTGACTGAATGCAGAAAAGATGCTCCTGAATGTGATGTCTGTTTCCCCCACCATATTTCCTGGGGTATGAGCAGGAAAACTAGTTTCACTGACACACTATTGTCTCCTTGTGTCTACAGTGAATAAACGGTTTGTAACACAACAGGGACAGTTATGCTGCCAAATGCAACAGGTTGTCTCATGAGTACAGAGGGCAGGGACAGCAGCAAACTTGCACCACTTGTCCTGTAGCTGCCAACAATGAAGATAACGACAGGAAGAGGTAATTGATGCAATGATCTGTTCTTGTCTCCTAATTGTAAGTACACAGAATTAGGGAGACAAGAGGGGAGACAAATTGGTGGAATTAAAAAGACATCCTCCTGGTGTAAGGGTGCCAGAATTGAATGTAGTAAATAGATGTTCCAAATTGATGCATAGGGTGCTCACGACATGTGATTTTCAGCTTTTAATACATGTGTAAGACTGCTCATTGTGACTTGAAAAATGCACATCAAGCCCTATAACATATTACTCGCCAGTGTTCACAAGAAGGTGTAGGAGTTCCGTCCTGTGGGACACATAGCCTTCCTTGGCCTCACAGATTCGATGATCCCTAACTCCTACCTACATTGACCGTCTCTGCACTCAATGGAATCATTTTGGAGTTGGCTGGTAAAGTTAGGGAATGGTGTACGCACAAGTATAATTTGTTAAAGTATTGGAAGAGGATAGAAGTAACAAAGAAGAACAGAATCAAAAAAACTAGTTCTAAACAAATACTAGACAAAACAGAAGCACATTAATGTGCAGAACATTTAGATAAATTAACTGATGTACAATTTGAAATTTTGGAATGGCCCCATATGTTGGTTCCTGATGCAAGATCATTGAATTGATGTGACCTGCATGTGACTGGGCAGAGGAGGACTCGAGTCTCTTCAAATGCCTCTATGAGCAATACACTAGAAGACCAGGTGTGTTGCTAAAAGATAGTATATGAGACCAGAGTATGCATGATAAATACAATGCGCCTTCTGATTTGGGTTGGGTAGAGTTTGTGGAGTTGCACTACATGGAATTTCGCGTAGTTGCATAAAAACGCTGTGGAATTCCTTAGAGTTCTGCTCTGCCCTATTTACCATACCCTCCTCTAAATAAACATAGCCAAAGCATAATCATGTGGAAAATTGACATTATTGTTTCATACGGCCCATTGTTACCTCATTCTGAGTCTCGAAGTTCAAATTCAAGATGCTGTTAGTACATCATGTCTAGTTCCTCCTTGTTACCAGACGGCTTGAGACATGACTACAGCCACAGAAATTACAAATAGCCTTCTTCACGCTTCACCTCCCCTATCGACCCAAATGTAAACTTTTCTCCTCCTTTTTTTATTTCCTTCAAGTGTGTTTCAAGTATGAAGTGGAGCTAATTTAGAGATTAGGATCCAAATTAGATTATCTAATGGTACTTTAATGGATTGTCGACCCATTTCCTGTGGGATGGCAGCACACAGGCCTGGCTGGCAGACCGCGCATTTGTCAGAGAGGGTCCCCCATCCCCTGACCCCCAGACTACCTCCAGCTCCACTGCACATGGCTTACATTCACCCAGCTTCTCGGACGGTCTTGGTGCTGCTCTGCATGCCGGGCACTGGTGCGGCCACCCCTCCTGCTGCCATGGCAGTGATCCACAGTGTTACTGTAACTCCTTCACTGCCGATCTTCTAGGGACTGCACATGCTTGTGCATGGAGAGTGGAGACCGGGTCAGTAGGGACATCTTAGAGTCAGGCACAATGATCTAACTGAGCCTGTTTCTGAGGCGGTCCTGGGGCTAGGGAGGCAGGGTTAAACAGAAGAATGGGTTGTTCTTAGAGTGAGAAAGTGAACTGTGTCATGGGTGAAGTTAGAAACAGCAGTTCATTTTGTGAGAAGGCAGGGCAGACGGAGGGATAGGGAGGAGTCAAAGTGCGGCATCCTTTGACACAGTAAGGTAGACACTGCTGTTTAGGGGTGGGCAGCGGGGGCATACTCCACCACGCAGAAGAATCTGAGTTTTTGCCGAACTCCGCACTTCCAGCCCTACGTTTGATATGTTCCATTTTACTTTCAGAGAGGTTTGCTATTAGAATTCGGATTAAGAACAGTCCTACCTTTGGCAAGTCATAACAAAATTACAAATGTTTCAGAAATTTTTTCAAGAGCTTAACAGCGAAGTATTTCATTTCGAAATAAATACGTGAATTAACACCTAATGGAACATTGGGTTGGGTTAAAACAGAGAGTGAACAAACAGCATTGGAGTGTTTGACACATACTAGCGCTCTTGAGGTGTTATTAGACAGAAAGAGAGTACAACAGTCGCGGAGTATGTGTGACGAACTAGACATAGAGGAAGAAGAAAGATTATGGCGGAAAATTATGGGTTGTTAGATAAAGTATTTAAGGATTTGAAATGAAAAAAAGTAGTGAAAGAAGAACAGGACAGGAACCCATTGAGCAGCTTTCCATTAAGCATGCTGCAAATGCTTTCATAGACAGAACAGAAACACGCAGGATAGTGTAGTCGGTTTAACGTGTATTCTTAATAGCAGAGAACGCGGTTCACTGATATAATATTGACCCCCAAAATATTCCCATACATAAATATCGAGCTTTAAATTTTGATGTAAAAAATATCAGCATCCTATATTTATAATGGTGAGTTAAAAAATATTGAGAAAAAAATATTGATGTAAAAAATATAGTTGTCCAAAATATCGATTTTAATATAAGTATAAAAAATAATGTTAAAGATATTAAATATTAAAATTAACTTAAAAAAATATATTAGATTTATTATACATTCTAGCAAATATAACAAATAAAATAAATTAAAACAATTAAACTTACGTACATACATTGTAATATACATATATTTACTTTAAAGCAACAAATAAACTATTTATTTTGATTTGTTTTATAATTGTATATATGAAAATTTACAAATATATCTACATCTATATATCTATATATCTATATATCTATATATATATTCAAGTGGAAAACCATAGGTTTCAGAGACGTTA
Organism: Triturus cristatus; assembly: GCF_964204655.1. Taxonomy (NCBI): domain Eukaryota; kingdom Metazoa; phylum Chordata; class Amphibia; order Caudata; family Salamandridae; genus Triturus; species Triturus cristatus. The sequence continues at coordinate 76,932,973 of NC_140588.1, read as the reverse complement.
TAGTTAGAAACTAGCATTTAATACATTTTAGAAATTCACAGAAAAAAACATAGGTTTCAGGGGTGTTATAGTTAGCTAGCAATTTCACTCGTACAAAACAATAGAAATTCATCCGTTATAGTTAGTTCATCTAACTATAACTCGCGCGCCCGCAATGCACTGCTGATGATGTCACATATTGCATCATTCATGACATGGTCAGTAACATCATTGATGACATCACTGATGACATCTCAAATGACATCACTGATGACATCATCCAGTGCATGTAGTTTAGTTTGAAATTTACATATATATTACCTACTGGCGGTCGCCAGTAGGTAGTTATAGTTAGGACCCTGTTTCCATAGGAAAACCGCAACATTCTATTTTGAATAACTTTGGCGCCGGTCGACGAATCCTTGCGAAATTTTCAAAACTAATGGGGCGCTACGCTCCGCTCCTCCCCTGAAAGTCTCGGGGGGATAAGTCAAGCGGGGGCTGAGATAAAAGGGGGGTCCAAAACCCGTTTTTCCCATGCATTTTTCCATAGGACCTTTAGACACAGCTACAGCCCGAACGGCTGAACAGAGTTCCTTGAAATTTGGCAGAGAGGTAGTCTACAGGTCAAGGAAGTGCCTTTTGTAGGTTTGGTGTAAATCTGTTCAGTAGATTCTGAGAAAATAGCCTTTAAATCAATATATATATCTGAGCCAGCTTACGGTGCGCTTACCGTGCGCTTACCGTACGCGTACGGTGACGTGCACGAGCGCGATTCTGATTGGCTGTTAGATCTTAGTAAACATTCGAATCGGCCGAAACCAGGAAGTAGCGGCCGCCATTTTCTCTCTCGCACTCTACCAGTGGAGCATGAGAACAAAATACAATACAACAAGCTAACTGGAGAAGCATGCTTGGAAGTTTCAAGAGTATTGAAGAAGATGCAAGTTCTCATTATTGATGAGGTGAGCATGGTATCAAACTTAATGCTTGCCTTTGTGCATTTAAGAATGCAGCAAACTCTAAGGACAGACTATGACGTGTTATTTGGTGGAAAACATGTCATAGTTTTTGGGGATCTTCTACAGCTTACTCCAGTTAAAGGACAACCAGTGTGTAATACTGTGACACATGAAGACACAAAGAAGTCATTGGGAAGCATCGGTAATGCAAATATTTGGTCCTTCTTTGAGTACAAGGAACTTACTACTAATATGAGGCATGCAAACGATGAAGAATATGGAAGTATTCTGAAAGATATCAGAATTGGACTACTCACTGAAGCTGGCACAAAAGCATTACAGAGTCGGTTGCTACATAATTTATTTCCAAAGGAAGAAATAGTTGCAGAGAAGATATACAAGAACATTGCAGAAAAGAAAAGTGTCATCTGCTTAATGCCAACTCTACGTGAATGCTCAATATTCAATGAGGAGCTTTTGAAATTGGAAAAGGAAGATATCAAGAAATTGGAAGCAGTGGACAAAATTCAGGATGGAAGAATTACTATCACATTAACAGGCAAACTGAAAAATAAATTGGATTCACTAGAGAAGAACATTTCCAAAACTGCTGGATTAGAAAAAAATCTATATGTTTGCATGAACTGTAGAGTATTTTTAAGGAGAAATTTGGATGTTGAAAAAGGTTTAGTTAATGGAGCTATGGGAAGAGTTGTGGGTTTTATTAATTATCAGAAAAAAGATGGAATTGAATGTTTAAAAATAAAATTTGATCAGATAGAAGAAGTTATAGACATTTGTCATTGTACAGTTCGTTTTATGCTTGTGAAAGACTTATATGTACAAAGGAAACAGTTTCCGTTTTCTCTAGCATATGCTGTAACTATTCACAAGTCTCAAGGATTGACTGTAGATTGTGCATTTGTGAACATTGGTTCAACTGTGTTCAAAGAAGGTATGGCTTATGTAGCTTTGTCACGAGTGAAAACATTATCTGGTTTATTCATGATAGACTTTGATGACTCAAAAGTTAGTGCTGATACAAATTGTGTAAAGGAGTATAATAGATTAAGAAGAACCTATGCTCCTCATTTAGGTCAGTATCCTGTGTTAGAGAAACGTGTAGTTTCTCGTAAAAGGAGAAATGAGAATATCTGTAATGAGGATGTAGAGAGGAGGAAAAAAAAGAGGAGTGATGTAATTGCAAGCAAAAAGAAAAAGGAAAATGAAGAAGAGGTTGTAGGATGTCATTTTGAAAATAGCTCTGGTGTCAACTGCTACGCTAATGTAGTGCTGAATGTTGCATTTTATCTGGAAAGTTTTGCAAGAGCAGATAATAGTAAATCAGAGAAAAAGATTCTGTTCTGAGTTGAGTCTCCTTTTTCAAAAGCTGAGTAATGATAAAACTCAAATAGAAAGTACTGAAATTAGAAAACTTTTAGATGTATGTTCAGGATGTACACAGTTTTCTCAAAATGTACAGCAAGACGCACAGGAATTCTTGTTGTATTTTCTTCAGGTACTGGAAGAAGAAGGTGTACACATTGAAAATTTGTTTGGTCTCTCTTATAAATGGGAACATAGTTGTGAAAACTGTTTCAATACATGTGGCTCTAATGTTGATTCTGAAAGGTTTATTTATTTAACATTGCCAGACAGTAAAACAGTCACTTTTGCTAAATTAGTTAAAGATGCTAATCATAGCATGGAATGCGGTGAGTGTAAATCTGACATGTTTTCAACGTTAATTTTAAAGGAATACGGACAGTATGTAATTTTAATGATGCAACGATGTAGAGCTGATGGTTCAAAATTGGATACTTTAATAAAGAAGTTTACAGGACAGCAATTATCAATTTCAGGAAAAACTTTTGTAACAGTTGCAATAATTTTCCATGATGGACCTACTGTAACTTCTGGTCATTACACAGTTTATCTAAAATGTAAAAAAGGCTGGACAATGTGTAATGATTGTCAATTGGTTTTTAAGCAACGTTTGCAGTTTGATTTAGCAAATTCCTATCTAATCTTCCTGAAACCTAAATTTTAGAGAGAATTGGCAACATCTGTACAAAACAATTTTACCATTTTATTGGATTACCATTGGAATTTTCAAATTTAAAGATTTTTAAAATTACCATTTGGCCTAAAGGAAAGGTAACCAATTGTATTGTGGACTTATATAATTCTTAATTAATGTTTCGGAAAACAACATTTTAGAGAGAATCGGTAACATCTGTACAATTTAAATTTTTGTATTTTATTGGATTCCCGTTGGAAATGTAATCAAAAAAGATTTTTAAAATTACCATTTGGCCTAAAGGAATGGTATCCAATTGTATTGTGGACTTAATTAAATCCTAATTAATCTTTCGGAAACCAAAATTTTAGAGAGAATCGGTAACATCTGTACAATTTAAATTTTGTTTTTTTATTGGATTATCATTGAAAATTTAATCAAAAAATAATTTCAAAAATTAACATTTGGCCTAAAGGAAAGGAAACTAGATGTATTGTGGATTTATTTGAGATATATTATTTTTGAGATTATGCTTCTGTAAGAAAATTGTCAGACGGTATTTTTTAGAAATAGTTTTTGTTATTAGATGATATTTTTAATGAATAATATTTTGCATTTCGATAATGTTATGTTTAACTGAGAAGAGATTCTGGGCTTTTTTTAAACAATCTTTGAGATTGTTATTATTTTTTTTGCCCGCTGTTAAGTGATGAATGCAATTGCTTTCACGATTTATAGTGAAATGCAATATATTCTGAAAACAGCAAAAAAAAGGAAAAAAATTGTTTTTTGAAAATATGTAAATATGTGTACTGTATTATAAAATGTTTTATTAAATATTAATACTTTTTTCTTTTTTTTCAGATTGAGAAAGAACATTTTCGAAAACTTGAACCATTTTTCTAGCAATTAAAATTAAATTTTAATTAATAAATAATTTTTTGAGTGGGTATGGTAAGTCAGAAATTTCATGGTCCCTTTTTTCCACTTCTCCACAATCACATTTTCAGTTTTTCATTGTAATCTCTCAAGGACCTTGTAATGTGGTAATTGATTTTCAGTGGGTTTTTAAAAAAAAAAAAAAAAATTACGCATACCGTACGCGTACGGTAAAATAAAAACAAAAAAATGTTTTAAAAAATATATTAAAAAAAGTTGATAGGTAAGGTTGGCTCTTAAAAGAGCCGTTGTGTTCGTACAGGGACAGAGGAAAGAAAGAATGGGAATATTAGTCGGTAGGACAAATGTGCTGGTCTATTTTATTGTTAACTAGGGCAACACTGGTCTCCCTATGAGCAATTAGACCATAACAAGTGGCGCACCGCATTGTAACCCTCGCAAACCGATGGTTAGTTTCCAGAGGACCAGAAAAAGGAGATGCTCCCCCCACAGATGAAGGGCTCAGCTGACCTGCCGAAGATGGACTCGGCCCTGCAGATGATGGACTAGGCTGAGCTGCTGTGGATGTGCTTGGTTGACTTACTGAAGGGTTTCCTCCAGTATGTCGAGCATATGTCCTACCGTGTACATCATGAAGGTGTCTTAACATAGTGTGATTCCCGAAGGAATACTTCTTGTTAGGATTCCCTCTTGAAAGTACACGGTCACAAAGCTTACAAGTCACTAAAGGTGCATTTACCTTTTTCTTGCCCTTTGGAAAAGAAAAATACTCCCATATGAAAGAGCTCTTTTGTTTCCTCCTTCTCTGCCTGATGGTAGTGCTGCTAGCCTCACTCTCAGAAGAGGTCGCTGTTCTGCCATCGTATCACAAAGACAACTCAGCTCCTTCTCCTAAGGGATCACAAGCAGAAATGAGGGGAATGGGTGTGGTGTAGGAGAGTTCTAGAACTGAAAGTAGTAAAAACCAATCAAAAGTGTTGTTTCTTGATCACATGATCCAACGTGCGCGTACGTTACGCTTACGGTGCGCTTACGGAGCGCTTACGGTAAAAGTCCGCATGCGCGTAAAAAAGACACATGCACGCGCGCATGCGCAAAACAGGCACGCCCCTTCACTTCCGCGTAACATGCGCGTGCAGCGTACGCGTTACGCGCCGCGTGCGCGTGACGCACGTCTAAGCAAATTGCGTAACTGAACGCAAACAGCGTAGAAATCTAACGTACTAAAAGCAAGACGTGCGCTTACCGTACGCGCACGTTAAAAAAATACTAAAAAAAAAAGAAAAGGGAAAAAAAGATTCACTATGTTATACTACTGTATCTTACCTGTTTAGTTTAAAAAAAAGTGAAAATAAAAAATATATTGTAGAATTTTTAAAATTTAACCATAGTCTTTAAAGAGGATATAAATTTAAAATAAAAATATGTAAAAAACATTGCAAAAAAAAAAAAAAAAAAAACGTTAAATATAAGAATTAGCATTTAAAAAACCTTGCAAATTCACTGAAAAAACCATGGGTTTCACACACGTTATAGTTAGGAATTAGCATTTAAAAAACCTTAGAAATTCAATGAAAAAACCAAAGGTTTCACACATGTTATAGTTAGCTGGACATTTCACTCGTAAAAAACCAATGAAATTCCCCCGTTATAGTTAGTTCAGCTAACTATAACTCGCGCGCCCGCAATGCACTGCTGATGACGTCACATATTACATCACTCATGACATGGTCAGTGACATCACTCATGACATCACTGATGACATCTCAAATGACATCACTGATGATATCACTGATGACATCATCCAGTGAATGTCTGTTTTTCTGAAAATTAAATATGTTTTATATATGTATATCTCAAGGTCGATGGAAGAATAAATGGGTATATAAGTGTCTAAATGGATGATTTGTTTTTGAAAAATTGATTGTGTAACTGACTGATTAAGCGTATCAGTGAATACATGGCTTAGTGAGTAATGTTTAAATATGTAAATATCTGTATCAGTCTCTCACTTTGTGTATAAGTGGCTGCATGGGTTGGTGAGTAGCTACATGGGTGTCTATATAGGTTATTAGTTGGTTTTTTGAGTATCAGTCTGAGTGTCTGCATGGTTCGGTGGGGGGTATTACGTAGTGCATAGGTGCATGAATGAGTGACTCACTGTTTGTATGTGTTGAAGACAGCATGTGTGCAGGACTGTATGGGTGGATGAGTGCGTGTATGGGTGTGTTAGTGAGTGAATGACTGTCTCAATAGTGTCTTTATGAGTAACTACATATGTTTTAAACTAGTATATGTGACTATTGGTGTATATAAGTGAGTATATGTGAGAGTGAGAGATTGAAAGAGTTCCTGTATGAATAAGTATGTGTTTCTATAAGTGATTGTTTAAAAGACTAAGTATGTGTAAGTTTCCGTAGAATTAAGTGTGGTGGTATGTGTATAACTGTATATGCAAGTATGTTTGATTCTTTATTAGCATGAGTGACTATGTGTGTGAGTAACTCTATGGATGAGTGGCATTGTGTAACAGGATGTATAGGTGTATGAGTACATATGATGAGTGAATACATGTATGAGTGACTGTATAGGACTGTTGGTGAATGAGTGGATGTGTATGTGGATCTTAGAATTACTGAAGAGGTTGTTGTAACTGGTATTGGTATGTCCATTGTTTTGAAAATTTTAGTCCCTATTTTTGAATGTGTGTATCAAACGATATATTACAGTGAGAGAAGGTCTGCCACTCTATCACAAGGATGATGTCATCAGTGATGTCATCAGTGATGTCATTTGAGATGTCATCAGTGATGTCATGAGTGATGTCACTGACCATGTCATGAGTGATGTAATATGTGACGTCATCAGCAGTGCATTGTGGGCGCGCGAGTTATAGTTAGCTGAACTAACTATAACGGGGGAATTTCATTGGTTTTTTACGAGTGAAATGTCCAGCTAACTATAACATGTGTGAAACCTTTGGTTTTTTCATTGAATGATATATATATATATATATACCAATCTGTATTGAAGATTGAGTGGATATATAACCATCTGGATGGAGGATTTAGTAGCTGTCTGACTGTCTGTTTAAGTGAGCAATTAAAAGTGTCTCACTTAATACATGGATTAGTAACTAAACTCTGTGAATGTGTGCACCACTGTCTCTGTTGTTGTATAACATGCTGCATCAGTTGGTCGCTAACTACATGAGTGTGTATATTAGTTATTGATTAGTTGGGTGAGTATGTGTATGGGACACTGAGTGTGTGTGTGGTTGGATGGGGTGTGCGTAACTCTATGCATGGATGTGTGAATGGTTGATTGACTAGGTGTATAGGTTTAAGAGTGCATGTGGAAACAGTTGTTTGGGTGACTGAGTGTATTTATTTGTGTGTTGGTGAGCGAATATATGTTTTAGTTGTACATCTTCAACAAAGTAAAAAAATAAAAGGCATTGTATGTGAGAGTTGGTGTATATAAATAAGTATGTGTAAGAGTCAGTGATTGTGAGAGTAACTATATGAATGAGTGTATAATTGTAATGGTGACGTTTTAACATATTAACTATGAGTTACTATGTGTTTGAATAAATGAGGTGTTGTTGGATAATTGTGTATGTGAGTAAATGTAAGGGTGCTTAATTTTTTTCATGAGTGAGTAGGATGACTGCATAACCGACTAAGATGACTGCTGATGTGTCAATGTCTATATATGTGTATAAGTGCATTTGATAGTGTTCTATTAATTAGTGACTGCATGTATAAATGATTCTGTTGTTGAATGGGTAGTTCTGTGTGTAGACTTAGGAATCAGTGAGTGGGTATGTAGTAGCTGTACGAGATGCTTGCGCGGTGGCGGGTCCTGCGTGATGTCATATAAATGCTGGGGCGCTCTGGGTGCGCAACTCCCGCAAAAAAATGTTATGTTCCAAAATTATATGTATGTGTCTTTAATAATTATACATATTAGGGCAAGAGATTATCTAAGATAGTCATAAAAATAGCATTATTTTTAAATATATTTTCGCGAAGTCGGGTGCGTGCATCGTGAGTGCAGAGAACCAGGTCAGCAGAGGTGCTGTAGAGCCAGAGAATCAGGTCAGCAGAGCTGCTCTAGAACCTGAAAAGCAGGTCAGCAGAGCTGCTCTAGAACCAGAGACCGGGGTCAGCAAAGCTGCTCTAGAGCCAGAGACCCAGGTCAGCAGAGCTGCTCTAGAGGCTGAGAACCAGGTCAGCAGAGCTGCTGTAGAGCCAGAGAAACCAGGTCAGCAGAGCTGCTTTAGAGGGAGAGAACCAGGTCAGCAGAACTGTTTTAGAGCCAGAGAACCCGGTCAGCGGAGCTACTCTAGAGCCAGAGAACCAAGTCAGCAGAGCTACTTTAGAGCCATAGAACCAGGTCAGCAGAGCTGCTCTAGAGGCAGAGAATCAGGTCAGCAGAACTGCTTTAGAGCCAGAGAACCAGGTCAGCAAATCTCTTTAGAGGGAGAGAACCAGGTCAGCAGAGCTGCTTTAGAGCCAGAGAACCAGGTCAGCAGAGCTGGTCTAGAGCCAGAGAACCAGGAAGCAGAGCTGCTTTAGAGCCATAGAACCAGGTCAGCAGAGCTGCTTTAGAGCCAGAGAACCAGGTCAGCAGAGCTGCTCTAGAGGCAGAGAACCAGGTCAGCAGAGCTGCTCTAGAGCCAGAGAACCAGGTCAGCAGAGCTGCTCTAGAGGCAGAGAACCAGGTCTGCAGAGCTGCTCTAGAGCCAGAGAACCAGGTCAGCAGAGCTGATTTAGAGGGAGAGAACCAGGTCAGCAGACCTGCTTTAGAGCCAGAGAACCAGGTCAGCAGAGCGGCTCTAGAGCCAGAGAACCAGGTCAGCAGAGCTGCTTTAGAGCCAGAGACCCAGGTCAGCAGAGCTGCTCTAGAGGCCGATAACCAGGTCAGCAGAGCTGCTGTAGAGACAGAGAAACCAGGTCAGTAGAGCTGCTTTAGAGCGAGAGAACCAGGTCAGCAGAGCTGCTTTAGAGGGAGAGAACCAGGTCAGCAGGTCTGCTTTAGAGCCAAGGGACCAGGTCAGCAGAGCTGCTCTAGAGCCAGAGAACCAGGTCAGAAGAACTGCTTTAGAGCCATAGAATCGGGTCAGCAGAGTTGCTTTAGAGCCAGAGAACCAGGTCAGCAGAGCTGTTGTAGAGCCAGAGAACCAGGTCAGCAGAGCTGCTCTAGAGCCAGAGAAACCAGGTCAGCAGAGCTGCTCTAGAGCCAGAGAACCAGGTCAGCAGAGCTGCTGCAGAGCCAGAGAAACCAGGTCAGCAGAGTTGCTTTAGAGGGAGAGAACCAGGTCAGCAGAGCTGCTTTAGAGCCAGAGAACTAGGCCAGCAGAGCTGCTTTAGAGCCAGAGAACCAGGTCAGCAGAGCTGCTTTAGAGCCAGAGAACCAGGTCAGCAGAGCTGCTCTACAGCCAGAGAACCAAGTGAGCAGAGCTGTTTTAGAGCCATAGAACCAGGTCAGCAGAGCTGCTCTAGAGCCAGAGAACCAGGTCAGCAGAGTTGCTGTACAGCCAGAGAAACTAGGTCAGTAGAGCTGCTTTAGAGGGAGAGAGCCAGGTCAGCAGAGTTTCTCCAGAGGGAGAGAACCAGGTCAGCAGAGCTGCTCTAGAGCCAGAGAACCAGGTCAGCAGAGCTGCTCTATAGGCAGAGAACCAGGTCCGCAGAGCCGCTGTACAGCCAGAGAAACGAGGTCAGTAGAGCTGCTTTAGAGGGAGAGAACCAGGTCAGCAGAGGTTCTCCAGAGGGAGAGAACCAGGTCAGCAGAGTTGCTCTAGAGCCAGAGAACCAGGTCAGCAGAGCTGCTCTAGAGGCAGAGAACCAGGTCTGTAGAGCTGCTCTAGAGCCAGAGAACCGGGTCAGCAGAGCTGATTTAGAGGGAGAGAACCAGGTCATCAGAGCTGCTTTAGAGCCAGAGAACCAGGTCAGCAGAGCGGCTATAGAGCCAGAGAACCAGGCCAGCAGAGCTGCTTTAGAGCCAGAGACCCAGGTCAGCAGAGCTGCTCTAGAGGCCGATAACCAGGTCAGCAGAGCTGCTGTAGAGCCAGTGAAACCAGGTCAGTAGAGCTGCTTTAGAGCGAGAGAACCAGGTCAGCAGAGCTGCTTTAGAGGGAGAGAACCAGGTCAGCAGGTCTGCTTTAGAGCCAAGGGACCAGGTCAGCAGAGCTGCTCTAGAGCCAGAGAACCAGGTCAGAAGAACTGCTTTAGAGCTATAGAATAGGGTCAGCAGAGTTGCTTTAGAGCCAGAGAACCAGGTCAGCAGAGCTGTTGTAGAGCCAGAGAACCAGGTCAGCAGAGCTGCTCTAGAGCCAGAGAAACCAGGTCAGCAGAGCTGCTCTAGAGCCAGAGAACCAGGTCAGCAGAGCTGCTTTAGAGCCAGAGAACTAGGCCAGCAGAGCTGCTTTAGAGCCAGAGAACCAGGTCAGCAGAGCTTCTCTAGAGCCAGAGAACCAAGTCAGCAGAGCTGCTTTAGAGCCATAGAACCAGGTCAGCAGAGCTGCTCTAGAGCCAGAGAACCAGGTCAGCAGAGCCGCTGTACAGCCAGAGAAACTAGGTCAGTAGAGCTGCTTTAGAGGGAGAGAACCAGGTCAGCAGAGTTTCTCCAGAGGGAGAGAACCAGGTCAGCAGAGCTGCTCTAGAGCCAGAGAACCAGGTCAGCAGAGCTGCTCTAGAGGCAGAGAACCAGGTCAGCAGAGCTGCTCTAGAGCCAGAGAACCAGGTCAGCAGAGCTGCTCTAGAGGCAGAGAACTAGGTCTGCAGAGCTGCTCTAGAGCCAGAGAACCAGGTCAGCAGAGCTGATTTAGAGGGAGAGAACCAGGTCAGCAGAGCTGCTTTAGAGCCAGAGAACCAGGTCAGCAGAGCGGCTCTAGAGCCAGAGAACCAGGTCAGCAGAGCTGCTTTAGAGCCAGAGACCCAAGTCAGCAGAGCTGCTCTAGAGGCCGATAACCAGGTCAGCAGAGCTGCTGTGGAGCCAGAGAAACCAGGTCAGTAGAGCTGCTTTAGAGCGAGAGAACCAGGTCAGCAGAGCTGCTTTAGAGGGAGAGAACCAGGTCAGCAGGTCTGCTTTAGAGCCAAGGGACCAGCTCAGCAGAGCTGCTCTAGAGCCAGAGAACCAGGTCAGAAGAACTGCTTTAGAGCTATAGAATAGGGTCAGCAGAGGTGCTTTAGAGCCAGAGAACCAGGTCAGCAGAGCTGTTGTAGAGCCAGAGAACCAGGTCAGCAGAGCTGCTCTAGAGCCAGAGAACCAGGTCAGCAGAGCTGCTCTAGAGCCAGAGAACCAAGTCAGCAGAGCTGCTTTAGAGCCATAGAACCAGGTCAGCAGAGCTGCTCTAGAGCCAGAGAACCAGGTCAGCAGAGCCGCTGTACAGCCAGAAAAACTAGGTCAGTAGAGCTGCTTTAGAGGGAGAGAACCAGGTCAGCAGAGTTTCTCCAGAGGGAGAGAACCAGGTCAGCAGAGGTGCTCTAGAGCCAGAGAACCAGGTCAGCAGAGCTGCTCTAGAGGCAGAGAACCAGGTCAGCAGAGCTGCTCTAGAGCCAGAGAACCAGGTCAGCAGAGCTGCTCTAGAGGCAGAGAACTAGGTCTGCGGAGCTGCTCTAGAGCCAGAGAACCAGGTCAGCAGAGCTGATTTAGAGGGAGAGAACCAGGTTAGCAGAGCTGCTTTAGAGCCAGAGAACCAGGTCAGCAGAGCCGCTCTAGAGCCAGAGAACCAGGTCAGCAGAGCTGCTTTAGAGCCAGAGACCCATGTCAGCAGAGCTGCTCTAGAGGCCGATAACCAGGTCAGCAGAGCTGCTGTAGAGCCAGAGAAACCAGGTCAGTAGAGCTGCTTTAGAGCGAGAGAACCAGGTCAGCAGAGCTGCTTTAGAGGGAGAGAACCAGGTCAGCAGGTCTGCTTTAGAGCCAAGGGACCAGGTCAGCAGAGCTGCTCTAGAGCCAGTGAACCAGGTCAGAAGAACTGCTTTAGAGCTATTGAATCGGGTCAGCAGAGTTGCTTCAGAGCCAGAGAACCAGGTCAGCAGAGCTGCTCTAGAGCCAGAGAAACCAGGTCAGCAGAGCTGCTCTAGAGCCAGAGAACCAGGTCAGCAGAGCTGCTGCAGAGCCAGAGAAACCAGGTCAGCAGAGCTGCTTTAGAGGGAGAGAACCAGGTCAGCAGAGCTGCTTTAGAGCCAGAGAACTAGGCCAGCAGAGCTGCCTTAGAGCCAGAGAACCAGGTTGTTGGAGCCGGCCTCCTGGCGTGGTCCTGTCCCCCTCGCCAAAGCCGCACGAGGTCCCCTGCACCTCAGGGATCCTCCATTTTGGATTGTACGTGACTCTGCGCCCCAGCCTACGTGACCCCACTCAACCCGGCCTCGGCCCCCAGCAAGCCCCGACATCAAGGCACCAACAACTGGCCAGGGGGTACCACGTGAACACTTCCCCACTCCCGGCGGAGGGCAGTATCGATGGGACCCCCAACCGTCCTCCCACACCTAAGTGCGATCGCCCCACAGCTCTCCTGGGCCTGGCACCTCTCCTGCTGAGCGTCTGGCCGCTCCCGACCCGGCCTCTCCGCCCCCCGGGCGCAAGGGTCCGGACATCAAAGGGCTCCAGACCTATATCTGGGGCGACCCTGCAACAGGACAGCAGTTGTATCCCGGAGTCAAGAGCCCTGCTGATCGGATCGCGGCTGACCCTACGGAGAAAGACTCATCCTGGAACCACGCTCTGAGCCCTGCTGACTACGTCGCGGCTCCACCATGCTTAAAGACCTTCATGAACCTTTGGGGCCCTGCTGACGCTGTCGCGGCCCGACCTTGTTGAACTTGCCATCAGAGCCCTGCTGACGCTGTCGCGGCTCGACCGAAGCGGACCTACCACCGGAGCCCTGCTGACTGTGTCGTGGCTCGACCCAAGCGGAACTACCACCCGAGCCCTGCAGACACCGTCGCGGCTTTCCACGTACGAGCTGCTTTGAGACCAGCACCTGCCGCTCCGATCCCCGGAGCCACCTTCGGCCTAACGCAAGGTCTGGCGCAGAGCTTCCCCGTACCAGGCTGGTACTACGACTCTCCCGCTACCCTGTCCCTACAAAGACATTGAGACTCTTTCTGGATCTCTTGATCCCCCTGTAAATATTTCGAATGTGCTATTATTGATAAAGTACCTAGATAACCAACTGATACGGAGTCCTGTGTGGTGGTGTTACTGGGCCTAGTACGATCATAGGAGAAAGACATCTCCTAGGAGGCTTCTCAGCGGCGCTCGGCTATAACTTTGCGGTAGGGAGGTGCCCCGAAGTGGGCCCCCTGACTCCCCGGTGGTCCTCCCTCCAACATTTGGTGGCCAGCGACGGGATCCGAGCCAGACGCAATCGTACAGGCAAGTAACGCACCCGCTGCCTAACCAGACGGAAAAAGAAAGAGAACCATGAGCAGCCAAGAAACAACCGTGGCCGCAACCTTCCAGCAAGAAAGGTTGGAAGAATACACCCACAAAGAATTGAAACAATTCTGCAAGGACAAAGGGATCCCAACCACAGGATTGGGCACCAAGGAAGAAATGCAGAAAGCCCTGAAAGCCTGGGCAGAATCCGAGGCCACTCCACCCCAAGGCGAAGGGACCTCGGCCCGGGACGAAAACCTGCCGCCGACCATGACCCCGGCAGATGGGGGACGAAGCATCCCGGAAGCCGGCCTATCCCACGAAGAAATGCGAGAACGGGAGCGGGTCCGGACACACGAATTGGAACTCGCACGACTCCGGCTGGACGGTGAACTCCTGCTGGCGGAGAAAAAGTTGGCCTTGGAGCAACTACGGCTGCAGGAGGAAATCGAAGAAAAGAAACGGCATCGAGAACTAGAAGAGAAACGGCTAACCCTCGAGCACGAGAGGGGCCTCAAGGAACTCGAACTGAAATCCAAAACGGGGGAGACCAGCACCCCCGGATCCCGGGGCGCTCTGCCACTGACCGAGCCAAAGGTTCATATCCCCAAGGATGTAGTCAAGGAGTACTATAAAAACGACGACATCCAGCAATGGTTCCGAGCATACGAGGTAGCCATGACCTCCCATCGGGTACCCCAGAAGGATTGGGGTGCTGGCCTATGGGGGAGGTTCCTCAGCGAGGGCCGGGATACCCTGCTGCAACTCTCCGACACGGTGATGACCTCGTACGACCACATGAAAGAGGCCCTACTCACCCGCTACGGACTATCAGCCGAGATGTACCGGCAGCGCTTCCGGGACTGCAAGAAGCTCCCCGGTACCACATGGGTCGAATACGTGGACTTCTTCAGCAGAGCCTTTGAAGGGTGGATAAGAGGGAGCAAGCATGGTCACCTCGTACAACGAACTGTTCGACCTCATTGTCTGGGAGCACCTCGCCAACAACTGCTTTGTCGAACTAAGGCAACACCTCCTTGACAGCAAACTGACCGAGCCCCGGAAGCTCGCCGCCGAAGCCGACCGATAGGTCAACACCCGGGTCCCCCGGAACCCCGTGGGGGACTACCAACGGAGTACCACGGGACCTCCTTGCCAGCGGGGCGGAGGAGGAGGGCCCCACCGCAGTCGAGAATTCCCGGCCGGGCCGCCCCAAAGCCCGCCACGAGGACAAGCCGCCAACCACAAGTCCCCGACCCTGGTCCGTAGGGGTCCCCCCATCGCCAGGCCTGGACCCCGACCAACAGTGACCTGCTTCAGCTGCCAACAGACAGGCCACTATGCGAGCGACCCGGCCTGCCCCGTGAACCGACGAAACGGGACCGCTGGGCCCCCTCCCCGACAAATTGCCGCCGCCGCCCTGGGGGAAGGAGAAGAAGAGGAGGAAAACCGCGATGTTGGGTTCCCCGAGTGGGAACCGGCTGCCATGTCCCTCGTATGCCTGGGCACCCGAGAAATGGTGCCCCGAGCCCCCATCCCGAGCAACATCCAGAAGTACCAGCAGTGGGTCGCCATCAATGGGCAACGGGCCGAAGCCCTCCGTGACACTGGGGCCAGTGTGACCGCTGTCCGCTGCCACCTGGTGACCCCCGAACAGATCCTGCCGCATGTCCTATGCCCTGTCCGGACCGCGGACAACACCGAAAGCATATGCCGGATGGCCCGGATCCCCTTCGAGTGGGGAGGAGTGTCAGGCACCCTGAAAGTAACTCTCCGCGACGACGCTCCAGTGGACTGCCTCCTGGGGAACGACCTGGAGAGCTCCCCCTGGGCCCAGGTGGAGCGCCGAGAGCATCTGGGGATGCTAGGGCTGCCCGAATGGGCCTGCGCCACCACCCGGTCCATGACCGCCCAACCAGCCGCTGCAGCGGCCCCCGTCGAGCCTGCGGGTCCAGAACTGCCACCCTCCTCCGGCACGGAGGAGCCTGACGATGAGGCCGGGCCATCCGAACTTTTCCCCGACGAGGCCGCCTCCCTCAGCGAGATCCCCGAGCTGGCCCAGTGGCGCCACGACGGGGGCCCCACCCGCGAACAGTTCCAACAAGAACAGAAGGCCTGCCCGTCCCTCGAGGGCGCCCAACAGCAAGCGGCCGCCCAGGCCACGGGGGACCCCACGGGAACCCACTGGATCTATTGGGACAATGACTTGTTATATAGCGAACAGAAAGTCGCCGAACTAGGAGACGGCCGTGTGTTGGTGGTTCCCCTCCGATTCCGAGAGTTCCTCCTGAACCTGGCGAATGACGTGCCCCTCGCCGGACACCTCGGGCGAGATAAGACCTACAGCCACTTGGTGACCCATTTTTACTGGCCCCGAATGTGGAGAGACGTGGACCACCACTGCCGGTCCTGCCAGACCTGCCAAGCCAGCGGGAGGACTGGGGGTCGAGTCAAGGCCCCCCTCCAACCATTTCCAGCCGTCCACACACCATTCGAACGGGTAGGGATCGACATCGTGGGGCCCCTCGACCGCCGAACCGCCCTGGGCCACCGCTTCATCCTGGTACTGGTCGACCACGCCACCTGATACCCAGAGGCCATCCCCCTCCGAACTGTGACAGCTCCAGTGGTGGGCCGGGCCCTGATGGGCATCTTCTCCAGGGTGGGGTTCCCCCGAGAAGTGGTGAGCGACAGGGGTACAAACTTCATCTCGAAATACATGAGATCCCTCTGGCAACAATGTGGGGTCACCTACAAGTTCACCACCCCTTACCACCCCCAGGGGAACGGACTGGTCGAGCGGTTCAACAGAACCTTGAAAGGAATGATCAAGGGCCTGGAAGAGCCCCTGAGGAGGAGATGGGACGTCCTGCTGCCATGCCTCCTGTTCGCCTATCGAGAGGTTCCACAGAAATCCCTGGGCTTCAGCCCCTTCGAACGGTTGTATGGGCACCCCGTCCGAGGGCCCCTCAGCCTGGTCAAAGAGGGCTGGGAGGCAAGCGTCCAAGGTGCCCCCCCGACGTCTACAGGTACCTCTTGACCCTGCGAAACCAGTCTCGGAAGTTCCGGGCCCTGGCACAAGCCAACCTCGAAGCCAGCCAAGAAGACATGAAACGCTGGTATGACGAAAATGCCTCGACCATCGAGTTCGAGCCGGGCCAGCAAGTCTGGGTCATGTCGCCCATGGACCCCTGCGCCCTTCAGGACAAATGGACCGGGCCCTTCAAGGTGGTTGAGAAGAAGAGCCCCGTCACCTACTTGGTCGACATGGAGTCCCCAAGGAACCCCCTCCGGGTCCTACACGCCAACCGGCTTAAGCCCCACTTTGCCCGAACCGAACTGAGCCTGCTGCTGGCTACCGACGATGGGGGCGAAAGCGACTCCGAGCCCCTACCCGACCCCCTGGGGTCCTCGGACCAAGACGGCTCCGTGGAGGGCGTCAAACTCTCCACCACCCTGACCCCAGAACAGCGCCATGACTGCCGGCAGCTGCTGCAACCCTTGGCTGCCCTCTTCTCTCTCACGCCCGGGGTGACCCCCTGGTGCGTCCACGACGTGGATACCGGGGACAGCCCCCCTGTGCGACACCGCGCCTACAGAGTGCCCGATCGGGTCCGAGCCTGCATACAAACGGAGGTCTCCAAGATGCTCGCCCTCGGAGTCATCGAGCCCTCCGACAGCCCGTGGGCCAACCCTGTGGTCTTGGTGCCAAAGGCCGCCGCCCCCGGCACCCCCCCCGGAACTCAGATTTTGTGTGGACTACAGGGGCCTAAACGCAGTCACCAAGACCGATGCCCAGCCCCTGCCACGGGCAGATGAGCTGATCGACCGCTTAGGGGCCGCCCGCTACCTAAGCACTTTTGATCTCACCGCTGGGTACTGGCAGATCAGGCTCACCCCCGGCGCCCAGGAATGATCCGCCTTCTCCACACCCGATGGGCACTACCACTTTCGGGTGATGCCCTTCGGTATGAAGAACGCCCCAGCGACCTTCCAGAGACTGGTGAACAAGGTCCTGGCCGGACTAGATGCCTTCAGCGCGGCCTACTTAGACGACATTGAAGTCTTCAGCAACCACTGGGCCGCGCACCTAGGACACCTCAGAGAAGTCCTGGCCGCTCTCCAAAGGGCCGGGCTCACGATTAAGGCCAGCAAGTGCCAGATCGGTCAAGGATCAGTGACCTATCTGGGCCATCAGGTGGGGAGTGGCCAGGTGGCGCCCCTCCAGTTGAAGGTCGATGCCATCCAGGCGTGGGAGCCCCCTGCCACCCAAACAGCTATCCGGGCCTTCTTAGGCCTCACAGGCTACTACCGGCGATTTATCAAAGACTATGGCAGTATTGTGGGCCCCCTCACGGAGCTCACTTCCAAAAAGCAGCCCAAGACGGTGCACTGGACACCCCGCTGTCAGACCGCTTTTGAAACCCTCAAGGCGGCAATGTGCGCTGCCCCTGTACTACAGGCCCCTGACTACGGCAAGGAATTCGTGGTTCAGACAGATGCCTCGGAGTACGGGGTTGGGGCGGTCCTCTCCCAGATGGACACCGAGGGCCTCGACAGACCTGTGGCCTTCATCAGCCGCCGACTGCTGCCCCGAGAACAGAGGTGGAGCACCATCGAGCGGGAGGCCTTCGCCGTGGTATGGGCTCTCAAAAAGCACCGGCCCTACCTTTTCGGCACCCACTTCCGAGTCCAGACTGACCACCGGCCCCTGCGATGGCTAATGCAGATGCGGGGCGAGAACCCCAAATTGTTGCGATGGTCCATCTCGCTGCAAGGGATGGACTTCACCGTAGAGCACCGGCCCGGCAACGACCACGCCAATGCCGACGGCCTATCCAGATTCTTCCGCCTCAGCGAGGAGAACCCCCAAGGAGATGGGTGACTCTCCCTGCCTTTAGCTGGGGGGGACGCTTGTTGGAGCCGGCCTTGTGGCGTGGTCCTGTCCCCCTCGCCAAAGCCGCACGAGGTCCCCTGCACCTCGGGGATCCTCCATTTTGGATTGTACGTGACTCTGCGCCCAGCCTACGTGACCCCGCTCAACCCGGCCTCGGCCCCCAGCAAGCCCCGACATCAAGGCACCAACAACTGGCCAGGGGGTACCACGTGAACACTTCCCCACTCCCGGCGGAGGGCAGTATCGATGGGACCCCCAACCGTCCTCCCACACCTAAGTGCGATCGCCCCACAGCTCTCCTGGGCCTGGCGCCTCTCCTGCTGAGCATCTGGCCGCTCCCGACCCGGCCTCTCCGCCCCCCGGGCGCAAGGGTCCGGACATCAAAGGGCTCCATACCTATATCTGGGGCGACCCTGCAACAGGACAGCAGTTGTATCCCGGAGTCAAGAGCCCTGCTGATCGGATCGCGGCTGACCCTACGGAGAAAGACTCATCCTGGAACCACGCTCTGAGCCCTGCTGACTACGTCGCGGCCCCACCGTGCTTAAAGACCTTCACGAACCTTCGGGGCCCTGCTGACGCTGTCGCGGCCCGACCTTGTTGAACTTGCGATCAGAGCCCTGCTGACGCTGTCGCGGCTCGACCGAAGCGGACCTACCACCGGAGCCCTGCTGACTGTGTCGAGGCTCGACCCAAGCGGAACTACCACCCGAGCCCTGCAGACACCGTCGCGGCTCTCCACGTCCGAGCTGCTTTGAGACCAGCACCTGCCGCTCCGATCCCCGGAGCCACCTTCGGCCTAACGCAAGGTCTGGCGCAGAGCTTCTCCGTACCAGGCTGGTACTAAGACTGTCCCGCTACCCTGTCCCTACAAAGACATTGAGACTCTTTCTGGATCTCTCGATCCCCCTGTAAATATTTCGAATGTGCTATTATTGATAAAGTACCTAGATAAGCAACTGATACGGAGTCCTGTGTGGTGGTGTTACAGGGCCTAGTACGATCATAGGAGAAAGACCTCTCCTAGGAGGCTTCTCAGCGGCGCTCAGCTATAACTTTGCGGTAGGGAGGTGCCCCGGAGTGGGCCCCCTGACTCCCCGGTGGTCCTCCCTCCAACACAGGTCAGCAGAGCTGCTTTAGAGCCAGAGAACCAGATCAGCAGAGCTGCTCTAGAGCCAGAGAACCAAGTCAGCAGAGCTGCTTTAGAGTCATAGAACCAGGTCAGCAGAGCTGCTCTAGAGCCAGAGAACCAGGTCAGCAGAGACGCTGTACAGCCAGAGAAACCAGGTCAGTAGAGCTGCTTTACAGGGAGAGAACCAGGTCAGCAGAGTTTCTCCAGAGGGAGAGAACCAGGTCAGCAGAGCTGCTCTAGAGCCAGAGAATCATGTCAGCAGAACTGCTTTAGTGCCATAGAACCGGGTCAGCAGAGCTGTTGTAGAGCCAGAGAACCAGATCAGCAGAGCTGCTCTGTAGACTAAGTACTAGGTCAGCAGAGCTGCTCTAGAGCCAGAGAAACCAGGTCAGCAGAGCTGCTTTAGAGGGAGAGAACAAGGTCAGCAGAGCTGCTCTAGCTGACCCTGACTGACTGACACTGACTGACTGACACTGACAGATTGACACTGACTGACACTGATTGACTGACACTGACTCTGACTGACACTGACTGACACTGATTGACTGACACTGACTGACTGACAATGACTGACTGACTGACATTGACTGACTGACTGACACTGATTGACTGACACTGACTGACTGACACTGACTGACACTGATTGACTGACACTGACTGACTAACAGACACTGACTGATTGACACTGACACTGACTGACTGACACTGACTGACAATGACTGACTGACTGACACTGACTGACACTGACTGACTACTCTATACTACTTTACTACTCACTCTCTACTACTCTCTCTATACTAAACACTCTCTACTACTCACTCTCTATTACTCTCTACTACTCACTCTCTACTACTCTACTACTCTGTACTACTCACTCTCTACTACTCTCTACTATTCACTCCCTACTACTCACTCTCTACGACTCTCTACTACTCTCTCTCTACTACTCACTCTCTACTACTCACTCTCTACTTCTAACTACTACTCACTCTCTACTACTCACTCCTACGCACTACTACTCTCTACTATTACTCTCTACTACTTACTCTCTACTACTCACTCTCTACTACTCTCTACTACTCACTCTACTACTATCTACTACTCTCTACCACTCACTCTTTACTACTCTACTACTCACTCTCTTCTATTCTCTACTACTCTCTCTCTACTACTCACTTTCTACTACTCACTCTACTACTCTCTACTACTCACTCTCTGCTACTCACTCTCTACTATTCACTCTCTACTACTCACTCTCTAATACTCACTCTCTACTACTCTCTCTCTACTACTCACTCTCTACTACTCACTCTACTACTCTATACTACTCACTCTCTACTACTCACTCTCTACTATTCACTCTCTACTACTCACGCTCTACTACTCGCTCTCTACTACTC
This sequence comes from Triturus cristatus, assembly GCF_964204655.1. Taxonomy (NCBI): domain Eukaryota; kingdom Metazoa; phylum Chordata; class Amphibia; order Caudata; family Salamandridae; genus Triturus; species Triturus cristatus. The sequence goes on along the minus strand of NC_140588.1, from coordinate 76,912,296 downwards.
TCTACTACTCACTCTCTACTAGAGAGGGAGTAGTAGAGAGTAGCAGTAGAGAGAGTAGTAGAGAGTGAGCAGTAGAGAGTAGTAGAGTGAGTAGTAGAGATTGAGTAGTAGAGAGAGAGTAGTAGAGAGTGAGTAGTAGAGTAGTAGAGAGTGAGTGGTAAAGAGTAATAGAAAGTAGTAGAGAGTGAGTAGTAGAGAGACTAGTAGAGAGTAGTACAGTACTAAAGAGTGAGAAGTAGAGAGTGAGTGAGTAGTAGTCTACTCACTCACTCTCTACTTCTCACTCTTTCGCACTGTTCTACTCTCTACTAGTCTCTCTACTACTCACTCTCTACTACTCTCTATTACTCTTTACCACTCACTCTCTACTACTCTACTACTCACTCTCTACTACTCACTCTACTACTCTCTACTACTCACTATCTACTACTCTCTCTACTGCTACTCTCTATTACTCTTTACCACTCACTCTCTACTACTCTACTACTCACTCTCTACTACTCTCTCTCTACTACTCCCTCTCTATTACTCACTCTACTACTCACTCTGCTACTCACTCTCTACTACTCATTCTCTACTACTCCCTACTACTCACTCTGCTACTCACTCTCTACTACTCTCTAATACTCTCTCTCGGCTACTCACTCTCTACTACTCACTCTCTACTACTCTCTACTACTCACTCTCTACTACTCACTCTCTACTACTCTCTACTACTCACTCTACTACTCTCTATTACTCTGGGCCACTCACACTCTACTACTCTACTACTCACTCTCTACTACTCTCTCTCTACTACTCACTATCTACTACACACTCTACTACTCACTACTACTCACTCTCTACAACTCTCTCTTTACTACCCACTCTCTACTACACACTCTACTACTCTCTACTACTCACTCTCTACTACTCATTCTCTACTAGTCTCTACTATTCACTCTCTACTACTCACTCTCTACTACTCTCTACTGCTCTCTCTCTACTACTCACTCTCTACTACTCACTCACTCTCTACTTCTCACTCTTTAGTACTATACTACTCTCTACTAGTCTCTCTACTACTCACTCTCTACTACTCTCTATTACTCTTTACCACTCACTCTCTACTACTCTACTACTCACTCTCTACTACTCTCTCTCTACTACTCAATCTCTACTACTCACTCTACTACTCTCTACTACTCACTCTCTACTACTCTCTATACTGCTACTCTCTACTACTCCCTCTCTATTACTCACTCTACTACTCACTCTGCTACTCACTCTCTACTACTCATTCTTTACTACTCCCTACTACTCACTCTGCTACTCACTCTCTACTACTCTCTAATACTCTCTCTCGGCTACTCACTCTCTACTACTCACTCTCTACTACTCTCTACTACTCACTCTCTACTACTCTCTACTACTCACTCTACTACTCTCTATTACTCTGGACCACTCACACTCTACTACTCTACTACTCAATCTCTACTACTCTCTCTCTACTACTCACTCTCTACTACACACTCTACTACTCACTACTACTCACTCTCTACAACTCTCTCTTTACTACCCACTCTCTACAACACACTCTACTACTCTCTACTACTCACTCTCTACTACTCACTCTCTACTACTCTCTACTATTCTCTCTCTGCTACTCACTCTCTACTACTCATTCTCTACTACTCTCTACTATTCTCTCTCTACTACTCACTCTCTACTACTCTCTACTGCTCTCTCTCTACTACTCACTCTCTACTACTCACTCGCTACTACTCTCTACTACTCACTCTCTACTACTCACTCTCTACTACTCACTCCTACTCACTCCTACTCTCTACTATTACTCTCTACTACTCACTCTCTACTACTCTCTCTGCTACTATCTACTACTCTTTACCACTCACTCTCTACTACTCATTCTCTACTACTCTCTACTATTCACTCTCTACTACTCACTCTCTACTACTCTCTACAACTCTCTCTCTACTACTCATTTTCTACTACTCACTCTACTACTCTCTACTACTCACTCTCTACTACACACTCTCTACTATTCACTCTCTACTACTCACTCTCTACTACTCTCTACTACTCACTCTCTACTACTCACTCTCTACTACTCACTCCTATGCACTACTACTCTCTACTATTACTCTCTACGACTCAATCTATACTTTTCACTCTCTACTGCTCTACTACTCTCTACTACTCTCTCTACTACTCACTCTCTACTACTCTCTCTCTACTACTCACTCTCTACTACTCTCTACTACTCAGTCTCTACTACTCACTCTCTACTACTCGCTCTCTGCTACTCTCTACTTCTCCCTCTCCACTACTCACTCTCTACTACTCACTCTCAACTACTCTCTACTACTCACTCTATTACTCACTCTCTACTGCTCTACTACTCTCTACTACTCTCTCTACTTCTCACTCTCTACTACTCTCTCTACTACTCACTCACTACTACTCTCTACTACTCACTATCTACTACACACTCTCTACTACTTGCTCTCTACTACTCTCTGCTACTCACTCTACTACTCTCTAATACTCACTCTACTGCTCACTCTCTACTGCTTTCTACTACTCACTCTCTACTACTCTACTACTCACTCTCTACTACTCTCTCTCTACTACTCCCTCTCTATTACTCACTCTACTACTCACTCTGCTACTCACTCTCTACTACTCATTCTCTACTACTCCCTACTACTCACTCTGCTACTCACTCTCTACTACTCTCTAATACTCTCTCTCAGCTACTCACTCTCTACTACTCACTCTCTACTACTCTCTACTACTCACTCTATACTACTCACTCTCTACTACTCTCTACTACTCACTCTACTACTCTCTATTACTCTGGGCCACTCACACTCTACTACTCTACTACTCACTCTCTACTACTCTCTCTCTACTACTCACTATCTACTACACACTCTACTACTCACTACTACTCACTCTCTACAACTCTCTCTTTACTACCCACTCTCTACTACACACTCTACTACTCTCTACTACTCACTCTCTACTACTCACTCTCTACTACTCTCTACTATTCTCTCTCTGCTACTCACTCTCTACTACTCATTCTCTACTAGTCTCTACTATTCACTCTCTACTACTCACTCTCTACTACTCTCTACTGCTCTCTCTACTACTCACTCTCTACTACTCACTCACTCTCTACTTCTCACTCTTTAGTACTATACTACTCTCTACTAGTCTCTCTACTACTCACTCTCTACTACTCTCTATTACTCTTTACCACTCACTCTCTACTACTCTACTACTCACTCTCTACTACTCTCTCTCTACTACTCAATCTCTACTACTCACTCTACTACTCTCTACTACTCACTCTCTACTACTCTCTATACTGCTACTCTCTACTACTCCCTCTCTATTACTCACTCTACTACTCACTCTGCTACTCACTCTCTACTACTCATTCTTTACTACTCCCTACTACTCACTCTGCTACTCACTCTCTAATACTCTCTAATACTCTCTCTCGGCTACTCACTCTCTACTACTCACTCTCGACTACTCTCTACTACTCACTCTCTACTACTCACTCTCTACTACTCTCTACTACTCACTCTACTACTCTCTATTACTCTGGACCACTCACACTCTACTACTCTACTACTCAATCTCTACTACTCTCTCTCTACTACTCACTCTCTACTACACACTTTACTACTCACTACTACTCACTCTCTACAACTCTCTCTTTACTACCCACTCTCTACTACACACTCTACTACTCTCTACTACTCACTCTCTACTACTCACTCTCTACTACTCTCTACTATTCTCTCTCTGCTACTCACTCTCTACTACTCATTCTCTACTACTCTCTACTATTCTCTCTCTACTACTCACTCTCTACTACTCTCTACTGCTCTCTCTCTACTACTCACTCTCTACTACTCACTCGCTACTACTCTCTACTACTCACTCTCTACTACTCACTCTCTACTACTCACTCCTACTCACTCCTACTCTCTACTATTACTCTCTACTACTCACTCTCTACTACTCTCTCTGCTACTATCTACTACTCTTTACCACTCACTCTCTACTACTCATTCTCTACTACTCTCTACTATTCACTCTCTACTACTCACTCTCTACTACTCTCTACTACTCTCTCTCTACTACTCATTTTCTACTACTCACTCTACTACTCTCTACTACTCACTCTCTACTACACACTCTCTACTATTCACTCTCTACTACTCACTCTCTACTACTCTCTACTACTCACTCTCTACTACTCACTCTCTACTACTCACTCCTATGCACTACTACTCTCTACTATTACTCTCTACGACTCAATCTATACTTTTCACTCTCTACTGCTCTACTACTCTCTACTACTCTCTCTACTACTCACTCTCTACTACTCTCTCTCTACTACTCACTCTCTACTACTCTCTACTACTCAGTCTCTACTACTCACTCTCTACTACTCGCTCTCTGCTACTCTCTACTTCTCCCTCTCCACTACTCACTCTCTACTACTCACTCTCAACTACTCTCTACTACTCACTCTATTACTCACTCTCTACTGCTCTACTACTCTCTACTACTCTCTCTACTTCTCACTCTCTACTACTCTCTCTACTACTCACTCACTACTACTCTCTACTACTCACTATCTACTACACACTCTCTACTACTTGCTCTCTACTACTCTCTACTACTCACTCTACTACTCTCTAATACTCACTCTACTGCTCACTCTCTACTGCTTTCTACTACTCACTCTCTACTACTCCACTACTCTCTACTACTCCACTACTCTCTACTACTTACTCTCTACTGCTCTACTACTCTCCACTACTCTCTACTACTCCCTCTCTACTACTCACTCTCTACTACTCTCTCTCTACTACTCACTCTCTACTACTCACTCTCTACTACTCTCTCTACTACTACTCTCTACTAATCTCTGCTACTCCCTCTCTACTGCTCTCTCTACTACTCACTCTACTACTCACTCTCTACTACTCATTCTCTACTACTCTCTACTACTCACTCTCTACTACTCACTCTCTACTACTCTCTCTCTACTACTCTCTACTACTCCCTCTAATACTCACTCTCTACTACTCTCTAATACTCTCTCTCTGCTACTCACTCTCTACTACTCACTCACTCTCTACTGCTCACTCTCTACTACTCTCTACTACTCACTCTCTATTACTCACTCTCTACTACTGACTACTACTCACTCTACAACTCTCTATTACTCTGTACCACACACTCTCTACTACTCTACTACTCACTCTCTACTACTCACTGTCTACTACTCATTCTCTACTACACACTCTACTACTCTCTACTACTCCCTCTCTACTACTCTCTCTCTCTACTACTCACTCTCTACTACTCTCTCTCTACTACTCACTCTCTACTACACACTCTACTACTCTCTACTGCTCACTCTCTACTACTCACTCTCTACTACTCCCTTTCTTCTACTCTCTACTACTCACTCTCTACTACTCTCTCTCTACTACTCTCTACTACTCACTCACTACTACTCTCTACTATTCTCTCTCTGCTACTCACTCTCTACTACTCACTCTCTACTACTCTCTACTATTCACTCTCTACTACTCTCTCTCTACTACTCTCTCTCTACTACTCACTCTCTACTACTCACTCGCTACTACTCTCTACTACTCCATCTCTACTACTCACTCTCTACTACTCACTCCTACTCACTACTACTCTATAATATTACTCTATACTACTCACTCTCTAGTACTCACTCTCTACTACTCTCTACTACTCACTCTACTACTATCTACTACTCGCTACCACTCACTCTCTACTACTCTCTACTACTCTCTCTCTACTACCCACTCTCTACTACTCAATCTACTACTCTATACTACTAACTCTCTACTACTCACTCTCTACTATTCACTCTCTACTACTCACTCTCTACTACTCGCTCTCTACTACTCTCTACTACTCACTCTCTACTACTCACTCTCTACTACTCTCTACTACTCACTCTCTACTTCTCACTCTCTACTACTTTCTATTACTCTTTACCACTCACTCTCTACTACTCTACTACTCACTCTCTACTACTCTCTCTCTACTACTCAATCTCTACTACTCACTCTACTATTCTCTACTACTCACTCTCTACTACTCTCTCTCTACTACTCACTCTCTACTACTCTCTACTACTCACTCTTTACTACTCACTCTCTACTACTCACTCTCTACTACTCTCTACTTCTCACTCTCCACTACTCACTCTCTACTACTCGCTCTCAACTACTCTCTACTACTCACTCTATTACTCACTCTGTACTGCTCTACTACTCTCTCTACTACTCACTCACTACTACTCTCTACTACTCACTCTACTACTCACTCTCTACTACTCTCTACTACTCACTCTCTACTACTCCACTACTCTCTACTACTCCACTACTCTCTACTACTCACTCTCTACTGCTCTACTACTCTCTACTACTCTCTCTCTACTACTCACTCTCTACTACTCACTCTCTACTGCTCTCTCTGTCGGGATTCTAAGATCCAGGCCAGGCAAACCAGTATCCACGGAAGCGAAGACAATGTCTAAACACTCCTGCAGGATATATCCACCTATAGTAGCTAAAATAACAGTAGGTGGAAAGATATCCAGAGGGAGTGGAGAGACCGAAAGAACCACCAGGGATGCGGTAACAATCAGGATCAATGAGGGGTTAGAGCTGTGTGAAAAAGAACAAAAGGACATATAAGTATTATGGGATATGCAGGAAACATAGAGTTATACAAGTGTTGAGAGACATAAATATCAATAAGTATGCTTTCCCAAACTCACCAAAAGCACTTTCAGCTGAAAGGCAGAAGGTAGGCCTATTTACGTGAAGTAAGCCCAGGAAAGGATTACTCAGGAAAAGTGAGGGGTACTCCGAGCTCCTCACTCAGTCAGGTGGCCGGCAAGCTTATCCCCTCGATATGCAATCCTGGAAGCGAGAGGGAGTCCCCAAAGAAAATGAATTACGTGATTCCTTCACAAAAAGGTTTTCTCTCCTAGATGCAGGGTGCTATTAGCAGTCCTTGAAAGCTGTAGTCTTAGCACTCCTCCTGAAAGAAAAGAGGCTCCGAGGCTTCAGAGGATAGTAGCTTTATCTCAGGAGTTTTCACCAATGTTCGTGGGCATTAAACAAAAAGCGGACCGGACTCCATGTATCCCATCCACACTAGGGCTCCCATGGCAATCCCCAAAACGAGCCGCTTATGCGGATTGCATAGTTTCTTCACTCCTTTATGTAGGCCGGGGACAACAACGTTACATAATATCCTGGCGTGAGTGTTATTCCAAAAGAAACAAAAAAAAAGAAATATTCAGCGCTTCTCCGCGCTATTCTCGATAAACTCAATGAACCTAGCTCCCGCTGATGTGAAGCCGACTGTAACACGTCCTCGCGTAACCGGGAGTGTGTGTTAAATGATTTAGGGAAGCAGGCTGTAGATGAAAGTTACTGAACCGGGAGCGGGGCAGGAGTTCAAAGGGAAACAGGGAGCTACGCATCCTCGCGTTGATGGGCGTTTTGGAAGTAAGCAAACAAAGGAGGGGCTGGAGGCAGCGCACCTGCACTTCAGAGTAGTATGGGAAAGCATACAGGGTGATAGCCCTCCCAATGCATGATGGGAGATGTAGTCTTGTGAGTGTTGGAAACCGCTGGAAACGAGATACAAGAAGCTTGGAGGTTGACACTCTCTCTACTACTCACTCTCTACTACTCTCTACTACTCACTCTCTACTACTCTCTCTACTACTACTCTACTAATCTCTACTACTCCCTCTCTACTACTCACTCTACTACTCACTCTACTACTCACTCTCTACTACTTATTCTTTACTACTCACTCTCTACTACTCTCTCTCTACTACTCTCTACTACTCACTCTACTACTCATTCTCTACTACTCTCTAATACTCTCTCTCTGCTACTCACTCTATACTACTCACTCTCTACTACTCTCTACTTCTCACTCTCTACTACTCACTCTCTACTACTCACTCTACTACTCTCTATTACTCTGTACCACTCACTCTCTATTACTCTACTACTCACTCTCTACTACTCTCTCTCTACTACTCACTCTACTACACACTCTACTACTCTCTACTACTCACTCTCTACTACTCTCTCTCTACTACTCACTCTCTACTACTCTCTACTACTCACTCTCTACTACTCACTCTACTACTCACTCTCTACTACTCTACTACTCTCTACTGCTCTAACTCTCTCTACCTCTCGCTCTACTACTCTCTACCTCTCTACCTCTCTACCTCTACCTCTCTACCTCTACCTCTCTACCTCTACACCTCTACCTCTCTACTTCTCTCTATACGCACACATATGCACATATATATATTCGTTTTTGTTTTTGAGTCAATAAACCTATATTGAACTCGTCCTCTGGTGTGCCGCTGGAAGTTATTCTGGAGTTTGGGATAACGACTTCTTTGGAAATATATATATATTCATATATATGTGCATATGCATTTATATGTATGTATGTGTATATATTACCTACTGGCGGTCGCCAGTAGGTAGTTATAGTTAGGACCTATTTTCCATAGGAAATCCGCAACATTCTAATCCCAATAAGTCTAGCGCTGGTTGACGAATCTTCGCAAAATTTTCCAAACTTTTGGCCAGCTCCGGTCCGCTCCTATCCTGAAAGTTTCGTGGTGATTCGTCAAGCGGGGGCCAAGAAAAAAGGGGGGTCCCAAAATATATATATACATACATATATAAACATATATATAATCTGCATATCTATATAAATACAAATATAAATGCATGCATACATATACATTTATGCATACATATGCATGTTATGTACATGGAAGTTTGAAACACACTAATAAAAGCAAAGCTAAAAAGCCACCTGATTAAAAACAGAATTGCTTTAACTTAAACGAAGGCGAGACCTATTGCATTTTCAATGCTTGTTTACTTTGGTTCCATTAAGAAGGCATTCAGATGGGTCACACATTTGCCATGAATTCTGAATGTTAGCACTCTAGTTGCTCATTAGATCACTCTAGTAAAGCTACTGCTCACCAGGGAAGTCTGCTGCTGGTATTCAAAGTGCATGTTTCAGTCTGCATGTCAGAATTTCTTAATGAAATAGAAGAGGATTTGAGAAGTCAAAATGTGCCCTAATTTTGCTTTCTGCAGCACTAATCATAATTTCTATGGCTAAATTAACCCCCTCATTTTGTTCCTTCGCAAAGTAAATGTTTTAAGTGTTACCACTTTATTCCAATCAAGATGGCTTCAGGTGTGCCATACTTTTTTAATAAGTAAGACTGTTAGCACTCTAGTTGTTCTTTAGAACATTCTGTCATTGGGCTATACTTGAGCTACATCTGGGTGATATTTGTGCTACATTTGGTCTCTTTTGTCTCTGGTGGCCATCTTGGGAGACTTATTTGTTATGAAGTTTCCTAATTTCCTCATTTACTACAGTCTCCTCAGTAGGAATACTTTTAGTTTTTTACTTTGATTCCATCAAGAAGGCATTCAGATGTGTCACACATTTGCCATAAATTCAGAATGTTAGCACTCTAGTTGCTCATTAATTAGATCACTGTAGTAAAGCTACTGCTCACCAGGGATGTCTGCTGCTGGTATTGAAAGTGCATGTTTCAGTCTGCATGTCAGAATTTTTTTATGAAATAGAAGGGGATTAAAGAAGTCACTCAAAATGTGCCCTAATTTTTCTTTCTGCAGCACTAATCATATTTTCTATGGCAAAATGAACCCCCTCGTTTTGTTCCTTTTTGAATTAAATGTTTCAAGAGTTACCGCTTTATTCAAATCAAGATGGCTTCAGGTGTGCCATATATTTGTCATAAGTAGGACTGTTAGCACTCTAGTTGTTCTTTAGAACACTCTGGGAAGCTGCAGTAGAACACAATTGAATCAACTGACAGTCTCTGCCCTTGTTGGATGTACATGTTTTATTGAGAATGTCAGACTTCATTCTCACATGACTGAGAAAGATAATTTGAATTTACAGAAAATATGCTCTCAGGTTAGCTTATAGATCACCTTCCAAACCTCTGTGGGAAAAGCATGAGAAAATAGTTTTTGCTCAAACATGATTCATGATATCCCACCAGAAGGCTTTTTCACATGGTAAAATCACCTGAGAACACACCAGAATTCCTAAAATGAGTATGATACCATCAACAAATGATTTACAATGTAACTAAAGTCTTAAAACCTTCTATTAACTGCAATGCTTTTTAATGAGGTGCTATCATGTATATTGGTCCCAGGTTGGCTGCCAACACTTCTTCGATGAAGTGCTGGCAGCCAATCAGATCTCACGATGAGATGTGTGGCTAGGCTCCGCCCAGATATATATGTGATTTTGATTTTGATTTTCTCAGGAACTACTGAACAGATTGACACCATTTAAGCAAAAGGCACGAGTCTGAACTGAGAACTACCTCTTTGCCAAATTTGGTGTAATTCCGTTCTGCAGTTCGGGCTGTAGCTGCGGCTAAATGTCCTATGGGAAATTGCATGGGGAAAACACGTTTTGAGACCCCCCGATTTTCTCGGCCCCTCATGCACGAATCATCCCGAGATTTTCAGGATAGGTGCGGACCGGAGCTGGCAAAAAGCTTTAAAAATTTCGTGAAGATTCGTCAATCGGCGCCAAAGTTATTGGGAATAGAATGTTGCAGATTTCCTATGGAAAATAGGTCCTAACTATAACTACCTACTGGCGACCGCCAGTAGGTAATATATATATATTTATATATATATATACACCAATAGCATAAAATCTAATTAAAAAAAACATTATATTATAAATTAAAACCTCAAACTGAATGGATAGCAGAGGGGTAAAATTACTATTCCCACTCCAGTGAGTGCAAAAGTAGGGAAAGTGTTGTAAAGCGGAGGGGTAAAAATTACTATTCCCACTCCAGGGATTGCAACAGTAGGGAAAGTGTTGGATAGCGGAGGGGTAAAAATTACTATTCCCACTCTAGTCAGTTCAAAATTCAAAACAAAACATCACCAGCACAAAATATTTTTAACAAAATGTTAAATATATAAAAATATTTTAAAAAATCTAAAAAAAAAGAAACACAATATAATGATAAAGACATATGACAAATACCTAGAAATATTATATTAAATACATTTTGGAATAATTTACAAACAAATAACTATTTTTAATTAGAAATTAGTTATAAACAAAAACATTAATATTACATAAATGTAATAATTTTTTATTTCCTACCCTTTAACACAGCACAATTCACAACACAATGGGCAAACAATGAGTAAAGATGATCTGCATAGCAGTAAGCCTACCCCACCGAAAGTCTAGGCCTGGGCAGTGAACTCTTCTCCGTTCACAGAGTTTGCAGAGTTTTCCTCACAGGACAAGGGGTTCCGAAAAACTTAGCCCTGCGTAGCATAGCAGCGTTTTTTGGTTGGAGAGCGCAAGCAAGGAAAATCCACCTCCCGGGGAGATTCCTAAATGCAGGTCGTCAGATTTCTCAACATGACCAGTAGCAGATAGTCGCAATCGCTCACATTGAGAAAGCTGCTGCAGAAAATCTACTCAAGTGGCAAGAAAAGAAGCAGTGCTGTCTTGTTCTGCGCATGGTGCTATTTGCACTGATTTTGCAGCATGGTAAAAACACCCGGCGCTGAAAATCAATGCAAATGACATGACCAAACCCACTCCTCTGCTTGCGGATCTCTGCGTAGCACAGCAGAGTTTTTTGGTCACTTCACGGAACTCTGTGAACGCCATCCACGCCTACTAAAGACTCCCCCGCCCATTAACTGGCTACACGCGCTACAGCCCAAGTGCGTGCCTATTATTAGCACCATAGAACAGTGGTCCTTGAGCGCAACAGTTGAGTAAATGGAATAATTAAAAACTTGAATCAGTATTATAATGCGAGTGTCCAGCCGGACAATCAATTTTTATAAATCAAAAATGTCAAAGAAGAAAATACAAACGTAGCAATTACGTGGGACACAATCCTGCATCCTACATGACCACATGACAAATACATTTAGAACAAAAACATATCAGGCAAGACGAGGTAGCTTGTGGAATATTGAGCACAATTTCTAACAAGCTTAGAGAAACAGTAACTGCACTTTTTTTATCATGTGCAATTAACGTGCAAACCGTTTACATTAGTCGACAACGTTTCGATCCTTTTAAAACAATCATAGGATCATCATCAGGACAGTTAAGGTGCAAGCCTGAATCAATTAAAATAGCCTGTGGAAAATGAGGAAAAGGGAAGGAGATTAAGGAACGTCTAAAACAGAGCCATTAAACATTGTGCCAGCCATGGGGCAGTTAAGGTGTGAAGCAGACGCAACATGCACGTGGTTGAGTGCACTCCGACCATGAAATGGTGAAAGGTTAGACTTAGGAAGGTGATGCACGGTGACAATTAATGAAGTGCCTATATAAAGGATAAAGGATAAAATCACCGGAATGCTTGCAGCAAAGGATATACAACAAGCATGTGGTACGTCTGCCAAGAAGGTACGAGTAGCTGATTGACAGAGGGCTTGTTTGTGAGTCAGTGAACACCGCCAAGCACGAAAAGGAGAACTACAGGCAGTGTGGGCTGCGCAAGGGTGTGACAGGAGATATCGTGCATGTGGTACTTCTGCCCAGAAGGTACGAGTGGCTGATGGCCTGAGGGCTTGGTTGTAAGCGTGAGAGTTGCGCCAAGCGGGGCAAGGAGAACTTCAGGCAGTGTCAGATGCACTAGGGTACAAGAAAGCTATGTGAAGGCTGCGCAAATATGGGTATGCCGGGTGGGCTGAAGATAAGTCCAAGGCAGAAGGCATAGAACGTAGCGCGCTCGTGATAGGGGTGAACAACAGTGGATTAAGGGTAAGGTTCACCTGGATAGTGCTTGTGGGAAAAGGATAGCCGTATGCGGACTCAGGAGGGGCCGGAGCCTCAGAAATGATGGTTCTAAGGGAATGGAAAACCATGCGTTAGGTGCCGTGATGGCTGGTCCAATATTGTGTTAAAAAGGTGATTAGCTATACAAAAGTCCTCACCTGTGGATAAGGTGGTGAAGATATTCTGGCGTTTTTCAGCAATACGTAAGGAATAGGAAGCGAAAAATGGTTTAGGATCCATCTCATAAGGAGTAGCAGGGGGTCGGTTGACTGAACGGGACAGCGTGCTTACCAGAATGATGTGAGATCTGATGCTCAATAGCTGGGAACCAGCCGACCAATAAGGTTGCATGTATTTATAGTGAACAGTGACTCAGCGTATTGGCGGCCATGTTGGGTGAGGGTTTATGCAGAAAATAGAGGACAGACTATCCATGGCAGGGATTAGACTAGAAAGCTGATCGGTTGCATGGTTTGATAGAGGGTTAGTCAATTTGTTGGGTTAACTAACCCTCTATCAAACCATGCAACCGATCGGATGTTTGCATGTATGCGAAACATGCAGTACATGATACATCAGGTCTAGCAGACGTTTGTGACAGGCAAACAAAACAACTGGATGACTGGAGGAATTGCATGTCATATTCCCTCACCCCTGTCAACTCCCCCAAACAGTCCCTAGCAGCACAGAATAGGATGTTTTTAAAGAGTGACATCAAAATGCACTGCTCTACTAAATGACCTAGTAAGGGGTCTAGTTACAAGTAAACCAACTGGTAGAAACGCATCAAGATGCAGTGCTGGGTCTGGCACAAGCTAGTTTAACAAGAGACAAGCCCCCAGGTATGCTGCCCTTATGTGCAGCATGCCGAGCCTTGACCAGGGACTGAACCCCCCTCCTTTGCCCCAGACATACAAACTAAATTTAGCTTCCAGGGTCCAGATTTACCATCTTAGGGAAATGCCACAATAATTGACACATTACAGTACGCCATAGACAAGCTGTGGCAGTCGAGAGAACTACTGGGCTCCGTGATAGCTATAGGTATAGCACAAGAAATATTAACCCAATGGCGTGCGTTAACAAAACCCATCTTGATTATGCCCTTACCAAAACTACCACCGGCATTACTGCTGACCTGAGAAGAGCCAAATTGTCCTACATACATCCATGTCCTGCCATCAGACATTTTCCCTGACCACGCATGCAGAAAAAGGCAGTGGACTGCAGCAGGACTACTGCAGGCACTACTGCAATGGCAAAATAGTAAGTTGGAGCCAGCAAACTTGGGAGGAGCGAGTCCGGCTGATCTGGGGCGAGTCCGCTTGACGGTTGACCAGTGTGTGTCCTTGGCGTCCTTGGTTGCAGAGGCGGTCTGTCTAGAACAAGAGTAGCCGGCAATTCAGCCAGAGTGCTCGACTAGCCCCTCTAGGCCACCCCAGCCCCTCTAGGCCACCCAGCCCCCCCACCACCCTTCACTAATCATCCACAAAGACTGCCTGCAAAGATCACCTGCAAAACAAAAAACAATAACAATAACGGTCATCAGTACAAGTATCAGTACCAGAAACAGTTCTAGTACTGCGACAAATACACAAACACACAGGAAGGACAGGAAGGACAAGAAAAAGGGCAAGGAAAGGACAAGGAAAAATTAGACACGGCGCAGCAGGAGCCGCTCATGCCAGGCCAGGCCATCTCTCATGGAGTTTACAGCTGTCTCGACTGCTTAGGGTTCCAGAAACCCGGCCATCCAAGAGTCATCAGGCATTGGCAGGCAGGCCCATAAAAACAAAACAATTACCAAATCAACAAATCAGCAACTAATAAACCAACCGGTGAGAAAAAAACCCCATAAAAAATCCGTAAAAAAAGCAAACAATCAAAATCAACTACAACAAAACTACAGCAAAAACTAAAAGAAGAAGGGTTCATATAAATTCAATCAATCCATTAATTAATCTACTTACTAACTTTACTTACTTTATTATTTCATCAATCAACAAACCAACCAACCCGGCCCATTAGTTTAACCATTCGTTGGGAATTACCAGGAACTCGCGCAGCCCCTTAACAAAAAATAAAAAATAAAAGAAATCTCCGGGATGAGATCAGGACGAGTAAGGAAAGCTCCATCAAGGCCCACCAAAAAAGGTGCAAAGAAAATGGACCTCTGCGTACCTCTGGTAGAATCCCCGATGGCATCTACGCCACTCCAAACACTTGCAAATTCAAGAACAGCCTCCGATCCAGGGCCTGTACATGCCCAATCAACTGCTGAAGATCCAAAATTCGGCTCTAAAGTACTATCAAAACCTACAAAAATCAAGGCATCATTAAGGGACTATTTTAGGACTTCAGTACCGGCGATAGCATGGGAGAAAGTAACCAGCCCTTCGGACAAACTGCAGGTACCCCCCCTGCAGGTACCCCCCCTGCAGCGACCGAGTTATTGCCACATCAAATTATGGTTCAGCCACTGATCCACGGGGTCGCCGGAGGGCCCGATAACTCGACGCAACCCAGCTCTTTATTAACAACAGAATTTCTTTGCAAAGGCACCTTAGAAGCCCCTGACGTTAGCCAATCACAACAGGCTTCTTTTTAACCACTAGTTCAACATACTACTCAACCAGAACAAGCGTCTCCCAATGTAATCACCCCCAATGACTTTCACACGTCAACTTTTAAACCATTTTCAAACGCAAGCCCGTTTTCTCCATCTGTATTTAATTCTTCAATCAAATTTAAACCTGACCAGCATATAAAGAGTCCTAAAGTCTTACTACCACAGGTCATGGCCTACCCACAAGCTCTCTTCAGTAATCCAGATCAGCCAGAGTCTGAAAGTTTTCTAGCCAAGGTGGATCAAGGGGACCAAGTCGATCCAACGTTCATCTTAGAAGGGTCGAACAACAACATAATCCACAACTCTTTAGACTTATCGTTCTTTACCACCAAACACAATAAGTCTGTAGTGCAGGACAGATCTCCATCTGCCAACCTTAACAACCTATGGTACCAATTATTACAAACTTTCCAAATATCGTCAGCTGCACTAACATACCATTCAGACAAGATGGACCTACAGGTGCACCTACTAAATACACTTGCGGTGTATACCGCTGGGATCGACAAAAAATTGGAGGCGCTTAACGCTCTTATCAAAAACGCCCAATCCAAAATTAAAATTGTTCAATCAGTATGCTGCTGCTCTCCCATAATCGATTCCTTATCATCTCTGCCTCAATTTCTCTCAGCAGTCTTAACGGAAATAAAGAAGCCTTCGGCGTCCGAGTCATCAGACCCCTCACCTCAGGCTCCGAGCCTGGCACAGGGTTCATCTCACCCGAAAGACCAAACCGGACCCCTTTCCCCGCACTCTACGGAGCCAGCTGACGGCAAATCGATCCCTATTGAACCATCTAAAAATTATAACATGCATCAGCTGTCGAAAAGGGAAAAGAAAAGACAACGAAAAAGCCGGAATAAACAAATAATTTAAATTAAAACCTCAAATATGAGTAACCCTCCAATGAGTGACACAGAGATTCCAGGAAAAGCCCCCTCAACATTTCTGTCGAAAGGAGAACAGTCGAGCCCGCAATTAACATCGAATCTGTTGGCCCCACAGACAGAATCTCCACATCAGACCAGTCAACAGTCAGGGCTACCTCAAACTCTGGGGCACCCCCTGCAGCCATCAACTCAATCAAAACCTGGCCTTAAAGAACCACCAACAAAGTGTCCAGCACTTGAAGCAGGCCAACAGAGTCCGGCAACTTCCCAGATGTCAGCTCATGAAGCTAGCTCCTCCCGTCTCCCTATCGCTGAGGACAACAAACTGCGTACACAGTGTATAGTCATAGAACCTGGTCATAAGAACTCCACAAATTTAGTAAGCTGTCACAAGTTGGTGGCCACAAGCAAAAGTCCCCTTACCCCATCCCTAAACACCCATCATAGGGAATCACCCCTTCCATCGCTCACCATACCTACATCGAAAAAGTCCATCGAAGAAAAATCAAAGCAAACAAAGCCGGTAGTGACCAATGAGTTCTGTGAGCACCCAAGTAACACCCAAAGTACCAAACTGCTGCTCATTCCAGAATACACCTCCAGAGGCCATCATGACATCCTCAATCGATGGAATATACTAAACCTCTTTAAATCATTACCAGACCTAAGTCACCTACAATCGAGAGACATAATCGCTATTGAATTCATTCCAACTACCGGATCTAATATGGGTGAAGCTACGCAAGTAACACTGGCAACCCCGGTAACCCAGGACCTGGTCCTGACGAAAACCGACCAATTTAAATCCTGGGTTATAACAACCATAATACCAAGCGCTCCTCGCTGCCCCTCAATGCCGGGAAACAATCAGGCCTATACTTCCAGCTCCTCCTTAGCCCCCTTTTCAGTACTGAGGTCAGCGAGAAGCAGCTCACCAACAGTAATCCCAGAGCCTTCAACTGGTCAGCGAAACTTCGACGGAGCAGATTGGTTATGGTTGCCAGGGGCCCTATCCAGAACCTGGACTGATTGAACCACCACTAATTACGGTCTAACAATATGCTCCTGGAACATCAACGGATTTGGGCAGGAAAAACAATCTGCCGCCACCCTGCACTTTTTAAAAGAACACAACATCCTCCTTTTACAGGAAACATGGGCAGGAGAGAGCATTCCAATAGTGGGCTTCCTGGAGTTTATGACACCCGCCACCAGGCAGTCCAAGTTTGGTAGACCAAGTGGCGGTCTCTCGATCTACGTGTCAACAAAACTATCCAAATGTATTGAACAGATCAAATTTGAGGAGGATTGGCTCTCTGGAATAATTATGGGAAGTTCACTTACAGATCCTCAGCTGCTCATCCTCAACGTCTATATCTCTCCCTACACCACCAAGAAAAAATCCAAAATAGACTGCTTGATCAATACCATCTGTAACTTTTTTAGCAAGTATGGCAGCACACCCAGCATCATTTCAGGCAATTTTAACACCAATCTCTACTACAATCTTGCTGAAGACACAGGAAAGGACCCCCCAAGAGACCCCCTCACTTTGCATTCCATTCAATTCCTGCTGGAAACAAACCTGCGACATTGGGCGAATATGTGGTAATGCAGTTTAGCAGCTTAGGTTTTACCTTATCGAATGGGCGTCTCCCCACCGATATCCCGCCTGCATGGACCCGGTCAGATGGTAGATACTTCTCGTTTCTGGACTTCACTTTAGGGAGTAGAGAAATACTGCCTCTGATCAAGAGCTCTCAAATTGCACCTCAAGGAGAGAGTGATCACCGGGCACAAATAATAACATTATCCACCACCACCCCACACCATCAAGAACTTACCCGTAATCACTCAGGCAGCCACACAGAGGACCTAAAGTGGATAAACTGGTCGGACTCCATGGCCCCTTCCCTGACGGAAAAAGGCAGAGCCTTATTACATCAATCCCTAGAGTTAAATACCCACGTCGTTAGTGGCTGGACTTCTCTTGGGGCCCAAGAAAACAAACCCCTCAATTCTGCATCTCAAAAGCCACAAGGAAATTAAGAACGGAGAGGAACCGAGCACTTCGATTATTAAGAAAGAACCCCAGTAACAAAACCAACTTCAATAACTATATGCAAGCTCAAGCAGCTTTTAGAATCTCAACACGAAAGGAAAAACACGCGGCCTCGGATCAATTCTGGCTGAAGCTCATCCATGAAAGTAAAAACCCTAACTTGAAGCAATTCTGGTCTCTCGTAAATAGGAGCACACAAAGTACAAGTGGGTACGGCAGTGCAAATATCAGTGAAGCCGTATGGAGTAAGTTTTTATCTTTTCACTTTGGGGACATCAATATAAAAAATGCTTGCACCAATTCCCCCAGTCCGGTTAACCTTATGATCTCACCCCCGGGACTGGAGAGCCCGAGACGAGCTCGCCCCGTAAAAATCCCACCTGAAGAACCAACATATAAGGACTCAGCGAAAAAGAACGATATGTCGCTAGATCACACGGCGACACCTGATGACATAAAAAGCAAGATCTTGTGCTTTATAATGAAAGCCAGAGCTGAAGGAGCACCAGGCCCGAATGGTCTCCCCCAGGCCATGTTTAATTCTGATGTCAACCTATGGTCTGAATACCTGACCCCCTTGTTTCTCTACTGCAGACTAAACAACACGGTACCAGAGTCCTGGAGAGGTGCAATCATTCACCCAATCTACAAAAGTGGGAAGAGAAACGAGCCTAAAAACTACCGAATGATTGCACTTCTCGATATGGAGTCTAACTATTATTTAAACATTTTATCGAAGGAGCTACAGGCCTGGGCCGAAACAACCGCGTGCCTCCCTTTTAATCAAATGGGCTTTGTGGCTAATACAACCAATTTGTTAATGCTAACAGTCCTGATGGAGAAAGCGACAGCCCAACAAACCCAGCTGCACTATTGCTTTGTAGACTTCAAAGCGGCCTTCGACCGTGTGCCCAGGGGTCTGGTATGGCAGAAATTAAAATTGTGGGGCATACCCCTGCCTTTTCTTCAAGCAATAATCCAACACCATATGGAAATATGGATAAGAATTAAGCTGGGAGAAGGCTCTCACGCCTCCAGGAAGAATCGAACTGAAACTGCCATCAAACAAGGTTGTGTATTGGCCCCACTTCTTTTTAATTTGTTTATATCTGACTGTTAGACTTGGGGGTCTCTAGTTGGCACAGATATGCACTTGTGACAAATAGGGACCCTCGCCTCTAGTCAGGGTAAGGGGGTACACTCCTAAAATAACCCCTGCTCACCCCCTTGGTAGCTTGGCATGAGCAGACAGGCTTATCTCAGAGGCTGCGTGTAAAGCATTTGTGAACACATACAGTAACAAAGTGACAAAACTACAGATGGACACCACACAGGTTTTATATAAAAAATAAGTATTCTTTATATAGATTTACCACAAGACCATTAAATGACAAAAACACACAATACTGTTACTTTAGATGGTAGAATTTTGCTTAGTTCTCTTAAGTTCTTAGATGCAACACTTTAAGTCAATGTACCTTTTAGATGCGACACGCAGGGCAACGAAAGTGTTGCAACGATGTTGATGCGTTGAAGATTTTGGTGCAAAGGAATAAAGACATGAAGATCTTCCAGATGCGGTGCGCTTCTCCGATTTTGCGAGAAGACTCGACTCGATGCTTCAGTTGCAGCTGCGACACACTTTACGCGATGCGAAGAGAGCGGCCTTGGCAGCGACACTCTTTTCCGACGTTTGTGAGACGCTTCCGCACAATGCGAAGTTGCAGCGGCAGCATCCCTTCATGCGCTGCGACGACAGCAGGTCAGACGGTGGCACGCTTCTCCGTGGATGCAAGGCGCTTTTCTTGATACGGTGCAATGCGACAACTACGATGGCTGCGATGGCGACATGCTTCTTCCTTGATGCAAGACTCTTCAGTTGATACGGTGCAATGCGTCAGCTATGATGGCTGCGATGGTAACACGCTTCTTCGGCGTTGCGAGACACTTCCTGGATGATGTGAGATGCTTCCGCTCGATGCGATGCTGCAACGGCGACACACTTTACGAGACGCGACGACAACAGCTCCGACGGCGGCACGCTTCTCCTTCTTGAGTCACACTTCCAGCTCCTTGCGACATGCAGTTCCTCAGAATGCCCAACAACATCAGCAGGCACTTCCAAAGAGCTCTGGGGAGCTGGGGGTGAAGTCTGTTGTTCCTGAGACTTCAACAGGAGGCATGCTCTTTTCCAAGCCCTTGGAGATCCTTCACAAGTTTGAGCAAAAGTACACACAAAGTTCCTTTCTCCTCTCTTTGGCAGCAGGCAACCCCTGCAGGCCAATCCCCCAGTTTCAGGGATAGTCTCTCCTCAGTTTCTTCTTGGTTCCTCTCCTCAGCAGAGTTTCTTCTTGTTTCCCAAAGTGATCTAATTTCTTGGAATCAGGGTCCCAATATTTATACCCAGAAATCCTTTGTCCTCTGAAGGCAGAGGGGCCTTTGCCCAGTCCAAACCAGTTCCTGAGCACTCTGTTTACATGACTCCTTCTTTCCTTTCACAGTGCAGGGCAGAAACATCAGACGCCCCACAGGAGGTGGAGCCAGCACTGTGGGGGGCAGGCACTGTCCTATTCAGGTCCCAGGTGCAACTCCTCCCTCCCATCTAGATGCAGATCTCTCTATTCACCACTGGGCGGACTCACCCTGTCTCCTGGAATTCCCCAGCCCTGTCACTCAAACTCCAGACAAGGAATACACAACCTAGCAGAGGCAGGTTTGAATGGTTAGACAAGAAAATACCTACCTTCTAAAAGTGGCATTTTCAAACACAGAATGTTAAAATCAACTTCACTAAAAGATGTATCTTATTATTCTGAGTTCAGGCATACTAAACTTGAATTTCTACCATGTTCCCTGAGTCAGTTAGGATTATAAGATGTAATAATCAAACTGCCCATTCTGGCCGATGGAGAACAGATAGCCTTGCAGTAGTGAAAAATGAAAATGGCTGTAATTCACTATTAGAACATGCCACACACACCAGGGCATGTCCTACCTCATCCTTACAATGCACCCTGCCCTTGGGCCTACCATAGGGGTGTCTAATATGAAGAAAAGGGAAGGTTTAGGGACTGGCAAGTGGGTGCACTTGCCCAGTCAGCATGACAGTACCAGACTGCATGCATGCTTGCAATGGCAGACCTTAGACACATTTTTACAGGCTGCTTCTGTGGGTGGCACAACCAGTTCTGCAAGTCAACCAGCAGCATTTGGATTTACAAGCCCTGGGCACTCCTGGTGCACTATACTAGGGTCTGACAGGTAAACCAAACCTACCAATCATGGAATCACTAATTCGTACAATAATTTACAATAGGGAGAGCATATGCACTTTAGCACTGATCAGCAGTGGTAAAGTGCCCAGAGTCATAAAACAGCCAACAACAGGTCAGAAAAAATATAGGAAGAAGGCAAAAAGTTTCAGGGATGACCCTGCAAAAAAGGGCCAAGTCCAACACTGACCTATCTCCAGTACTCGACAGTGTAAACTGCCATCCTCCTCAATTAGACGGAACCCACATCAGCAATTTGTTTTATGCCGATGACTTGGTGTTGTTAAGCCACACAAAAGTGGATCTCCAGAGGTTACTGATGAACTGCTACCCTACACGACAAGAAATCGCCTAGAACTGAACCTGTCAAAAACCAAAACAATATCTTTTGGGAAGCAAAAAAGGTCAACAGAAAGGTGGTATTTCAATGACACAAAGCTAGAACCAACTTCCAGTTATAAATATCTGGGCATCTTTCTCGATACAAGAGGTATGTTTACCAAGCACAAAGAAGCATTAAAAAC
The DNA here is from genome assembly GCF_964204655.1 of Triturus cristatus. Classification (NCBI taxonomy): domain Eukaryota; kingdom Metazoa; phylum Chordata; class Amphibia; order Caudata; family Salamandridae; genus Triturus; species Triturus cristatus. The sequence continues at coordinate 76,889,944 of NC_140588.1, read as the reverse complement.
CAAAGCCTTATCGTTAGAAGCAGCCGCCGCAAAACTAGCAAAACAGCTACTAGGTCCGAGCCTAATTCCCATGCTGAAAGTGAGGAAGGCTAAGGTAATTATTTCCTTGACGTATGGGCATGAGATCACTAAGGGCACAACCGGTACATTAATAAACAAACTAACAACTACCATTTTTAAACAAGCCTTACGGTTGTCAAGATCTGCCTCGCCAGCCCAAGTGAGACTTGAACTGGGACTACAAGATCACCAAGGAGTAGAGGCAGGCGCATTTATTAAACTGTGTCATAGACTGCGCCGTGCCCGGGAGGGTTCCCTGGAGGCCCGACTATGGCAGGAAATACAGAAAAATCAGACCAGCCAAAAGTATCGGCAACTCCTGGAGTGCAGTTTACAGTTACTAGGAGTAAAAGACCTCTGGGAAACAAACCCCACCCAGTGTTAAAGATCGCCATTAAAAAAACTGTCAGACTGTGGTCCTTTCACTCGGACAGGGCAATACTGTCAAAAAGGAAACACGCTTCGGCTGTAATCTCCAATTTTAAAGTGGGTGTTCAGCCTCTCTATCTATCAAGCACATACGCACTTTATTGGAAACAAAAGTTTTTAGCCCTGAGGATGAGTGACTGGCCCTTTCTGAAGAACCTTCCCGAATGGTGCCGGCCAGGTAGCAGTACTGAATGCAGGTTGTGTGGCTATCGATCTGAAACAATGGAGCACATCGTTTGTGCATGCCCTGCATTGCTCATGGCCAGACGGTCATTGCTGTGAGGCCAATGGATCAAGTTGGGAGTTCGATCTTGCAGCCAAGCAATAATGGCCGCTCTAAACCCTGACAACACCAAGTTAAACCTTGGGCTTACGAAATTCGTCCATAAAGCATCAAAACTACTGGAAGCCACAACCAAACCCTCCTCATCTTTGCATGGCTGAGGTAAAAGACTCAACAATCGAATTAGAGACTACACTATCAGAAAGCCAGAGTGATGTCTTCCAGCAGAACATTATTAGCCCATAATGATTCCCGTAATTTTCAGTAATTTAAAAATGTAAAACCCATTGTTTTTAACATTTATTATTGTCATTTATTTATCGTTCAAACCAGTCATGTTTTAAATTGTAAATGTTTTTTTGAACCAATCAATAAAGAGTGTTGTTGTTCGTACTGCAGGGACTGGATACCTGGATAACTAATTCTTCCTTAATTACCGGACCTCTGCAGGCTTTGACACACATAGACATTCCAGACACTGTGCTATGGTCCGGTGAGCCTGATATAGCATTCGACACCTTAAAGAACAAGTTGAGTGTGGCACCATGGATATCCATTTGTTCCATAAAAGAAGAGGAGGTTGCTAACTGGGGGTACTGACACTGTTGACACCACACATTGCCTTCAAAAGATGCCCCAGCCTGAGCCCTATCTGCCTTTTGCCCAATTATGGGTGTGTGCTCGCCACTGACAGACAGTTTAAGGTATGACCACATTTAAGTAACACAGCACTGCCAGATGTTGATGGAGACCTCTTTGCTGATGGATCTTGTCCAAAGGATGAGATAGGGACATTGCACGCTTCTTATGCTAGGGGTACAGCTCGCTGCTGGTGATGCGTTCTTTCACTATTGAAAAGTCACTATTTACTCCTTCACTATTCTTTTGTTACATGGAGCATAAAAATGCCTGAAATGTCTTAATGAGAAGGAAAATTGTTGAATGTATTACCCATTTTAACAACAAAGAACTGGCAACCATAGGCACCCTTCACTTCATTCAGGATTGGGAAGAGGAAAGATAATTTTATCAAAAAACCTCCATCACCTATGTAATATCTTGGTGTGACCCAATCCAACGTGCCACATATTCTAAAAATTCAAGAAGACAAAAAGAATCAAAGAGTGAACAGTCAGTACTTCAAAAAGAATTTGCTTATTTTACTTTACACACACCACCCACTTTCAATGTAAATGTGTAAAAAATGTGTAAAGGAAGAGAAAGTATCTCACGTGCGCACCACCAGAGGAGCTACTGGCAGGTTCTCACCAGCTTGCCCACGTTTGTTTCATCATTGATAACTTTCTCGCAACAAAGTGATGTGTCCAGTGAGGATTTTTTTTTTTTTTTTTTAAACAAAGAAAAGTTTGTGTCCCCTGTGAAAAACAGAGACCCGAGAGGTCTCAAACTCAAAAGATAAAAAAGGAATAGACTCACAGATACTATCCTCCTTTATTCCAATTAAGGAGTCTACCCTGCAGTTAAAAACACAGCATGTTGTATACCAGTTTAATGACGGCCGTCATTAAACTGGTAAAAATTGCCAAGTGAGCGTGACTGTGGACCCTAAGCTTACAGTTGAGACATTTAACATTAAGGGGTCGATTCTGATGTCGCTAAAAATGCCTTCCCAATGCTATTTGTAGGCTTACCTGATGACCGACTCGTATCCGGAGCTATTCCCTACAAACCAGCAAGTACGATGCGTATAACAGGCAAATTTCCAAGCGAATCGTCCGCTCTGATTCGTGCACTATGTTAGTAGCGAACAGGCTCAGGAAACACAGAAATTGAGTCGTACGGAGGCATTGCACAAGCAGTTTACGGACACGCAAGTACGATGCGTATTTTGTACGTGTCATACAGGGCTATTCTTCCAGCTGCTCAAAGCATTCGGACGAGGCGTATTTTAGCTCCGAATCACACCAGAACACGTCCAACGGGGACGAGACGGAGTCTGTCGCGTCGTATATGTGCTTGGCTGTGTGGAATCGTTCACGTACGTGTCTATTGGGTTGTTAAAATGCTGGACTATGTGGCATCATTCGCATCCGACTCGGTAGTGTCGTGTTGATGCTTGGAGACATGGAGTCGGTCGCATACGAGTCCATCGCGTCAGTCTCCTTTCCTGGTGACTCGGACGTATAATATGATTTCCGGACGAGTCGGGCGTTAATTTCAAGCATCGCATCGTACTCAGCTATTCCGAAGGCGTGTGTACGGTTTGGTCGGAAATATTGACGGGTCCGTGTCGGGTAGAACTTTTTCTGGCCGAAATTGGAATTGACCCCTAAATGTGAAAGTTGTTTTTGACATGATGCTGACGCCTTTCTGGCATCCATGATTTAATAGGGGTTTTCCCTATTAGTCTAGTGTAGAGTTTGGTAGCAGTTGCAAATATTTCCAGGTATGGGGTGAAGGATTGAAACAATTTATCCACTCAACAAATTTGTTTCCTTATATTCGGTGTTGCTGTGATGGAAATTCTTATATGTTCTTCGCGGTTGAGGACCAATATTGTACGACGTTTTTGCCTTCCTTTGATTATGCGACTCAGGATTTAAGAAACAGTGGTGAAACAATGGTATTAAGATAAACCACACACTGATTTGTGCTTTGGGTCCTGCACATTGATGTAAAAAGGTGTTTTAAAGTATATTTTTCATCTCGTTATTCATTATAAGTCAAAAAGTGTATGTTACAACTGTTGTGTCACGCATCTACGACAAAAGGGGCATGGTGACTAGTAAATGAGGAACTAACAAAAATAGATCTTGATATTATTTCAAATCCCCCTTCCCTTGCAGTTATCAGGGAGGAAGCGACATACGCAGCTAACAAACTGAGCAAAGAGCTTGGCTGCCTGGTGAAAGCATACGAAGAGCAAAATGTGACCGTAGGAGACGCCAGTGAACCTAGGCATGTATACCATGTGACCAGACAGCTACCTGTTTTGATTGGTCCACATTTCCTGAACATTTCGGACATCATTACTCTGGTGTAGTCAGTAGTGCAGGACCGTAGGACATCCCTAGGTTCTCTGGCATGCACACCATGCGACCTGACAGTGATATGTAGCTTCTCTCTGTCAACCCTAGGCGTACCGGACGTATATTGTTGCTTCATCCCCACCAGTGATGTCTCTAATAGGGACACCAATACATACTTATTTCACCTGTAGCAATCATTTGATCCAGACGGCCATACCATTAATTCTGTCATATTCTGCTCCCTGAAATTTATTGTGTAACACGCAAGGAATGGTCATGATCTTTGCCAACAATTTTAGCTCTTCTTGCAAAATTTCTCTTCTCCAGATGAATTATCATTCGAATAGTGTATACTGGGACGGATTCCTGACAAAGGCTCAGCGCGAAACGTGCATAGTGTCAACATACCGCCTGCTTTTTACCATCATTTAGCTACTCGCATTGTGTATTGTCTACTAAGAGCAATAATGTCTCATTAATTGATGTGACTTATAAGTAAAAAAGAGGGAAACATGTATGGTGGTGTAAATGTGCAATTTTCAATGTTTTCAGTGTGAATATGGACTCCTGATAAAATTATCAAAATTCCTTTAATATATTTAAATAACATATCAGACATATATCTATATATATTTATCTTAAGAAATGAAAAAAATCTTTTCTAAAAAAATTATGAATAAATAATTTGATAACATCAATATATGTCCTGTTGTATGTTTTTTAACATATATGCAATTGTATTATTCACGTTCTAGATTTTTTTTGCCTGCGCAAATATATATATAGTGATTTGCTTAGGTTCTTTACATTAGTCCATATTTTCCTTGTTACTGGCAAGTCTATCTTGTATACAGGGGCCCCCTTACTTCCAAAGTTACTGAGGAATTAAGAAACAGTGAGTAAACAATGGTATTAAGATATACTGCACATTGATTTGTGCTTTGGGTCCTGTACATTGATGTAAAAATTTGTTTTAAAGTATATTTTTCCATGTCGTTATTCAGTAAAAGTTGAAAAGTTTATGTTACAACTGTTGCATGACGCATCTATTACAAAAGTGTTTATTATAATGCACAAATTAATGCCATAGTCCAATACATTCTGTCATTTCAAAGTGATGCAGTTATGAACAAGAGGAGGGAGCCTGCTCCTATCACAACAATAGTGGTTTACTTGAATCAGAAAAAATTTACAGCTCCTGGCTCTGCCTCCATCCCCTCACGCAGAGTTTTAGGTTTCCATATTGCTCAAATGTTATTTGCATTCCTAGCAATAGTGCCCATAATGTATGATATTGAACAACTATTGTGCTCATCCTGGCCACATGTAATAGAAAGAAAGTGTTCAATAAAGAGTGATGTTTGATGATCACTACATCAATGATTACACTGATTTTACTATGAGTTACACCACACACGTAGTACAATGTGCTGTGGGTCAGGTGTACACAAAGGGCAAGGACTTATTTAACTGATTTCTCTCATATGATAATGAGTTGTTTTTATCAAGGTATGGTATTTTCTGCCCTCATGAGCTAAGAGACTTATTAACCCATTGGATTAGGATTTGCTTCCATCTTTCTCCTGCCGTTACAATAAACTAGAGACATATTTTACACGTGACAGTGCCAAAACCCACAGCCATGCACAATACATACCAACGACGACAAAGGAAGGGAGAGTGAACCACAAAGTCTCCTTGCTGTGTGCTCGTGCCCTTCCACAGACACAGAATTGCAAGGAGGTTTGGAGGCGCAGTTAAGGCAGCCTAGACGTACTAATCCAAGACAATACATCCACAGGTCAGAGATAGACAAGAAATGTAAAAGTCTTGTGGACACCAGCCCAAGTACAACATCCTTGGGAATGGTGACACAGATAAGGTTAATGCGCAAAGACGGCTTGCGGCTACACAGAAAATACATTGCGCATATCACCCACCAGCAGCAGAGGCCATTGAGAGAAGAAATGGTGGTTCGAAGAAAATAATAGGGAATATATGTGCATCCACTGATCTATCCTGTCTGATTCTCTGTCATTAGCTTTGTTGTCCATGAGAACTACTCCCGATGAATTTACACAACTGAGCCCAGATCATCCAGTGCTGCAGACCCTTCCTGTCTAAACAATACCAAATGGATGTGGTCTGCAACTGGTAAACTGGGCCCTTGCCAGTGCCTATGTCAGACTTCAACACTGCCTTCCATGCTGGTCCTCTGGGCAACTGCCACAGCTGTCAAGTATGAGGGGCTGACCTTCTGGGTGACCGGCCCTCACACCAAGTAGGTGCCCCATCACTGAGGCACCGACAAGGGCCATGGGCACCGTCTTCATCGTCTGCAGTACTGGCTGAAAGATGTTGCTGGAACATATGCTCAAGAGCACCTCACCTTTGATCTAGAGTATCTATTGCTCAAGTGCTGGCAACCTCTGATGCAATAAAGAAGGTACAAGAAATGGATAATGTTAAAGGTTTCTTTGAAATTCCTTGAGACAACAGCAACTCAAACCTCTGCAGGGCCTACTGAGGAATGTCTATGGATACCAACAGTTATCTCTGCTACTGTACTGCTGATTGTGCCTGCAGAGGTCATTGAAATGACATCTACTCCAAAATATGATTGTTTTATGACACTGAGAGTTTTAAATTTTTCCCAGATTGACAATACAACTAAAACACCAAACTTGCCAGGAGGGCAAAGGACTATGTTAAATAGAAAGTGAAAAATTATGCAAAGTTACATTTATTATGTCATCTAGTATTTGCACAGTCTTGCTCCAACAGTGCCTATTAGATAATGGCTTACAGATTAATAGGAAACATCACAGCTTACCTTCTTTAGCTGTGTTAAAGGTATCCATACATGAAAGTTCCATTACAGCTAATAAGAAGCTGCCATCAAAAATGAGAATTTCAAGTTTAGGGATAGTAGTAGGAGGATTCCTTCCTAGGGTTAGAAACAGTCAAGCAAGTAGTGGTACAACTATGTGCCCCAGATTTCCCGGTGACCGATATTGCCTACCACAGATAATATACCCATGAAGTTTGACCAAAGAGTACTCATGATGACACTACACAGCAATAGCAATGACTCCCCAAGGGAGCAACAGTATGCATGACAGACAGAATGGCTAGATCTGAATACTTGCAACAAACCTCCATGTTGCAAGATCTCCATTCCCCTCCTGGTCTATGATCTAAATATCTGATTTCTTACCAAGCAATCACTGTGCGTGTTATGGTCATTGTAAATTAATTATACTGTAGTGCTGTTACAACTACTTACAAATAATAACCTGTTCACTCTACCTTCCTCGTTGTGGTTTCCCTTTCTTTGCCCCCCCCCCCCACAACCGTGATTTATATCATTGATTTTACTGTCCTCTTTTAATGATTTCCAATTGAGACATTGTTGTTTGTTGCAAACTTTGCCCGGTCTTTCCTGTGTTAATAGGTTCTACTCCTGTAATTGTTTCTTTAGATCTAAATACTGACAGTGCCGGGAGGATTAGGAACACTACGTCATCATTGATGATCAGAGGATGGGATATGGAACCGTGTTTTATTTCATGTGGAATCAATCTTGTCTTGCTCACACTTAGTGATATTCAATGATGAAAAGGCCTGACTATTATGTGCAGGAATAGAATGATCTTGCGTAATCTAAATTACCCGACTAAACTAGACAGCTTTTAATGCAAGAATTACCCAAGGACACTACTTGCAACATGCATTAGCTCTCTAGCCAGCAATAGTAACTGTTACCAAACCATATATAGATGAGGCAAACTGTCTACCTCTAATTGGTTACTGCATTTCTTATGCTTGGAAAATACCCATTGTCCCAATCCCTTGCAGGTGGCATGCACTATTAGCTTCTTCTGATTGGTCCTGTATCTAATAATTGTGCAAACCTGTACTGTCTGATGATGAACACTTGTTACATTGGTTCATAATTCCCCAAAAATTCTAATGCACTTATGATTGTATTGGACATGTATCAAAATGTATTTTTGTGACCTTTATTCTGCTCCTTTATGATCTTTTCGATAGGACCATGGGGGGCCTCAAGGCCCGTGGTCCATGCCGGCTCCCTGCCTCCTGCGGGAGCCAACATTGCTTTTGCACAAAGGGAGCTGCTGGAAATGCAACTTCCTGCGTGTGAGAGCAAACTTTTCATCACTTTCCCTGCCAGCATGTCTGCAGGCAGGTAATGAGATGAAACCTCAGCTTCTAGCGGGCAGGATCACTTTGACAGCTCCTGCTCCCTGGAAGCGGAGTGTTTGCTTTTGCATCACCCTGGGACATAGCAGGAGCTGGCCATGGGAGTTGTTGTCCCCAGGACCACGATTTGCTCCAGGCGGGGGACTGTGCGACCCCCCCCCCTCCTTTTGTTTGCATGGCCTTCTCCAGGGAGGTGGTGATATACAGGGCCAAAAATAGTCTGGGAGAGTGGCCAACTAGCCCCTCTCATTTAACAAAAATAGCTCAGGGCAGGTGGTGGTCCATGGGGTCCTTGTGTACCCCCTCTAAATATTTAACTTAGCCGCAGGGAGGTGGTAGTCCCAGGGCCTCTGGGAGGGTCTGCATGGCCCCCCTAGTCAATTTATTTAAAGCCTGGGGAGGTGGTGTTGCCAGGGGCTTGGGTGGTCTGTTAGGCCCCCCTTTTTTTGTATTTAGTCCAGGAGAGGTGGTGGTCCCCGGGACTCGGGGGAGTCCGCACGCCCCTTCCAGTCAATTTATTTATAGTCCCAGGGAGTTGGTGGTCTCCATGGCTCAGGGGGGTCCGGGCACTCTATTAAAATTAAGCCCTGTGGAGGTGGTGGTCCCCATGGCAGATATTAGGTCCAAGGAGGAACCTTGTGTTCCCCACTTTAAAAAAAAAAAAATAAACCCTGCAATGCCCAAAGGACCTCTCCCATCTGGGGGCTATAATGTAAAGAAGTGCGGGAGACCGCACTTGTTTTTTTTTTAAAATGTTGCCACACATTTGCGGTCTGTTGCATTTCTGTGGCAATTTCTATTTTAAAAGGTGCTTTTTGGCTTGTTCATGCCACAGGGGGCCCCCAGGGCCATAGCTAGGAGGTCAGGGTATTCCTACCCTGCCTCCTTTTCTTTTAAAACATTTTTTTTTTTTGTGGAACTGAGCTGAAGCCGAGTCCCAAGATGGTTACCAACACTTTCTGATTGAAGTGTTAGCAGCCAATCAAATTTGAGGAGAAGGACTGTAGGATCCTCAGAGAAACCGCATCCCAATATATACAAATTAGTTTTTTCTTAAATATATATCAAACTTCTGAATGGAATTAAACCAAGTAACAAAGTGCACCCTTTCTCAACCAAGACCAAGCTTTCTTCCAAATTTGGAGATATTCCGTCCAGCGGTTCAGGCTGTAGTCATGTTTAAAATCCCCATGGGAATTAACATTAGAAACAAACTTTTATTGACCCCCATTTTTTCTCGGCAACTGCTTGACGGATCGCTACAAAACTTTCCATGCACAACAAGATTCACAGGGGCACTTTTTTTTAGAAACTTTCAAGAAGATTCGTCAAACAGCATAGGCAAGTCAAAAAACACTTTTCCTATAGAAACATGGTTCCAACTATAACTACCTACTGTTGACCAGCAGTAGGTATTATATGTATATTATCTACTGCTGGTCACTAGTAGGTAGTTATAGTTAGGACCATGTTTCAATAGGAAAAGCGTTTTTTGATTTACCTATTACTTTGGCGCCTTTTGATAAATCTTCACAAAATTTTCCCAAACAAATGGTCCAGTGATTCTTGTTGCACATGGAAAGTTTTGGAGAGAAGAGCAAAGCTAGGGCTGAGAAAAATGGGGTTGAAAAAAGGGTGCGTTTGCAATGTTAATTAATTCCCATAAGACCTGTCAACACCACTACAGCCCAAACAGCAGAGTGGAATTAAACCAAATATGGTAGAAAGGTAGATTTGATTACACAGAGTATGCTTTTTGTTATTTAGTGTATATCAGTTCAGTAGTTTTTGAGAAATTGAAGAAGAAAAAAATTGTGATATCTGTGGCTGAGGATATTTCGCGGCGACACCACGATTAATCGGGATGATATGAGCCAAAAGGAATGTTGTGATTGGCCTGGCATTGACTGAGGCTGATCGCGGGCTCTTGGGAGATCACTGTTTCAGGGACTGAGACTGCTCTGGTATCGTCCCTCACTCCATCCTTCCTTCTCTTACGCACCCCTGGGAGGCGAGGTACGCGGCTGAATGCTCCGGGCCAGGGAGATCAGCTGGGAGGCTTTCATGACGCTTCCTATTTGCCCGCATCCCAGCCGGGATGGAAGCCGGATCACTGGTCTCCTGGAGGCTGCTGTAACGATCGGCCATGGAGGAGCTATTGTAAGGCTGATTGCCATTTAATAATGGACCTGTTTGTGCACGTTGGTCACACACTGCCGAGCACTTTGGTCACACGCTGCTGAGCACCGGGTGCTGATGTGTGTTCTGAGGAGCCTACACAATTAAACTGAGGACAGACTACTAACCTCACTACAATATGGAGAAAGAGACATAGGAATACGATCCAAGGCACATCACAAAACAGAAAAGAAGGACCAACCACTGCATACTGCTCGCACCAATGCAGTGAATGTGACATAGGACTACGATCTAGGTACATCTTCAAAACACAAAAGAAGGACCAACCACTGCACTTTGCTCTATAGAAAAAGACAGAGGACTACATCCCAGAGAGGTAGATACAGCGACATAGTTATAGGACTATACCCCAGTCCATCACCGGATAAAAAAGTAGCCATCTTGGAATGGCTTTTACATCAGCTAATTAACCCTTTTTTCTCTCCATCCCTCACCCCTAGACTCCTCCTACAGTCTCCCTTCTCTAATTAGCCTTCCCTGAAGCCTACATTTTCAGCCCCGTAATTATCCCTTCCCAACCTTGTTCTACCTACCTACTATCTGCCTATTCAAGAACTAACTGTTGAATAGAAAACTCCCTCACCTCCTTGTACTCATTCGTGGGGGCCCCTTCCTTGCTAGAACACACTTTCAGAATGGAGATCAGGCAAGACCCCTCAGGATACAATGCCTTCACTATCAACTACCCGCCTATCCTCTCACAACAAACATTGCTTACTCAAAGGCAGACCCGATCCACTATTCTCTGACGTCTACTTCTGTACAAACAAGGGTAATATAGTTAATGACCTCATCTTCTATACCAGCATGCGGGCGGAACGTAATATATTCCAAGCTTCGTATTTCTGGCACCTCATGGTCTTAAATTAACGACATCGCCCTGGCTCACCTTCAACACTAATGCCACTATTACCCTCTACAACAATGGTATCATCCTTATCCAAGCCTTTAATGCCAATCTAGCCATGATGGCAAACATCTTCCCTACACTCAAGAAGGCGATCTCGGCTAAATCCAATGACGCCTAACCACACCCTATCACCTTTCTGGACTTAACCAGTCCTCCCCTTTCCACAGCCGGGTGGTCCACACTTGCCCTAAATCATCCCCCCCCCTTAGATGATCGTGGAACCTCTCAACCCCTGTCTAACTGACCCAATACACTAGACTTCTGACTCAGAATGCGGGAGAGTCTACTGGCTCCCTCCTCTCACCATTCCCCAGTCCGATACAGGTTAATTCTCGAGCTCTGAGTCCCCCTCTAACCCAATGGCCATCGCACTCATCGAAAGTTCCCTCGTCACGCATCCCTCTTTTTACATCACCTGCTAGGTCAGAGTCTGGGCAATTGCCCTCTACGGAACGTGTTCTGCTAATCCCACTCAATCCTTACTGGACCGTCCCTAACTCACAGGACAATGGCCCTTCCACCCTCCTACTCTCACCAACCGCTCTCTCCTTACATCATGGAACACCGAAAGTCCGCAATGATGACTCCTCCCTCAGGAACCTCAAAGTACCACCTTAGACCTCTCTGGTACTCATCGAGAACCCTCCTCTCCGCCAGAACTCCCCACTCAGCCTTACCCCTCTCACAGCATTCAGACCTGGTGGCGCGCCTGGATGATTTATCTCTCCAGCTGCACCTTCTCACAGTCAAACTTCATGATGTGAAAGCGCTCTTGATTGAACACCTCCCCTTGATCAGCTCCCTCCTCACCCGTGGAAAGTTGCCCAGAGCACCTGCTAGTGACAAATTCTCTGTGGTCAGCCTTCCCCCCTCCCCTTCTCTAAAAGCATACCCCTACCTAACGCTCCCTCCCTCCCAAGAAGAGCGAAGGCCTATCTCACATCTAACAATATCAATGACCTACTCAATTCTTACTCACCTATCTTGGACACCAACAAGACCACTCAGGGACAAATTCAAGGTATCCAGGCTAACCCGTACAGAGAACCCCCTCACAACCCTAGAGGCCTAAATAATGACAACCTTATGAGAGTGAACATCATACAGTCTCCTCCCCCTCCTACACCGGTGCATCTTAAATGCGTACTACCCATCTACATGCCAGCCAGCAAATACACATCTGATATATTTGACCACATCCAACACAATGAGATAGACATCATCATCCTCTCTGAAACTTGGTTCATTCCCGCTTCCACTCCCTTCCTAGACCTCCTAGTGCCTCCTGCCCACAACATAATCTGTCTAGACAGAGCTTTGAAGCCGGGTGGTGGCCTGGCTTGTATACATCGGAGAACACTATCGGTCTCCCACTCGGAGTCCTTTATGCCATCTTTATGCAAATACCTTTGTCTCAATATCTTTAGTCACAACCTTCCGGTGTGCAAACTACACACATTTTATCACCCCCCTGGGGACAACCTCCCCTTCATCGAGCAGTTAATGGAAATCATCTCTGGCAATGTTAATTCTGCCATGGCCCAAATCTTCCTTGGTGATTTCATGCTTCACTGGTCCAACCTCAATGACCAAGCTGTAACATGCCTCAAATCCTTCATAATTGATCATGATCTGATTCAACATTGTGACCAGCCAACTCACAATAAAGGGGAAATTCTGGACCTCATCATCACCAAAGTTCACACCATCACATTGGACACCATTACCCCATGTGATTGGTCTGATCATCACTGCATCTTCTTTTTTATCAACATGGAAGTCTCCCAGAAAAATTCTCAACCAACAAAATCGAAGATTTGTAAAAGGGACCTCAGAAATATCAATACAGCAGATCTAGCAACCCACTGTATATCTGCCCTCTCTCCACAAGTTGACATGACTGAGAAACATGCACTCACTAACTTCTACAACTCTACTATCACTAGCATCCTGGATTCCATTGCTCCACTCCAACAAAGAATGCCCCAACTAAAATTTCCAAACCGTGGTTCAACGACAACTTAAACACGGAGCGCCTCAACCTTAGGGCAATCGAACGATCCTGGAAATCGAATCCATCTTCGGACCAACTAATAATCCTTAGAACGGTAAGGAGTTCCTATGAAAAACAAATCAAGATCGCGAAGGCCGACTACTTCAGATCCCAACTCAATCAAGCCGCTAATCGCCCTAAGAAACTTTTTGAGCTGGTGAAACAACAATTGGTGGAAACACCAAACCACTGGGTCTCTGGTGTCAGCCCACCTTTATGCGATGAACTGACTGCCTTTTTGCTGAGAAATCCAGACTCATCAATATAGATCTTGACTCCAGGAAGACGCTATTGCTATCCGGGAGGTCTGCACCCCCCCGACTCTATCAGAGAAAATTGAACCGACTAGCCAGAACACCAAGAACAATGCCTCATGGAGCACCTTCACTTCCCTCAGTGAAAGAGACACTAACAAGATTCATCAGAAGATCAACCCATCTAATCATTTTAGCGACCCATTACCACTGTCCATCTTCAAAGAACTGAAGGAGGTTGTCACCCCCATCTGGACAAAGATTGTCAATGCGTCTCTCTCACAAGGTACAATCTCGGATTGCCTAAAAGGTGCTCATGTAACACCTATCCTAAAAAAGTCTACAGCAGATAGGACGGACCTTAACAACTTCCACCCTATCTCTAACATCCCCGCCCTAGCCAAACTCCTAGAAACATGCGTCCAATCTCAACTCTGTGCTCACTTTGCAAATTTCCACCTCCTGGACCAACACCAATCTGGCACAGCAACGAATCGGCTCTCACTCATGTTATGGATGACGTTTTAAAAATGCTCAACCAAAATGAATCCTGCCTCCTTATCCTCCTTGACCTTTCCACAGCGTTTGACACTGTTATTCACGACAACCTCCTATCCATTTTGAAGCACAGGATGGGCCTATCTGGTGCGGTGCTGCAATGGTTCTCATGCTTCCTCCACCACAGATCCCAAAGAATAAAGGCAAACCACTCTCTCTCCCAGCCATCACCAGTATCCATCGGGGTCCCCCAAGGTTCTGCCCAATCCCCCATACTCTTCAATCTGTTTTGAACCCTTAGCTACAGCACTAAATTCCGTGGACATTCTTTTCCATATGTATGCAGATGATACGCAACTCTATCTGAAAATCTTCTCCCCGAATAAACTCATATCACTCAACTCTACCCTAATAAATACTAAAAACTGGTTAACTGAGAACCACCTTTTGCTTAACACCTCCAAAACAGAATTCCTTCTCATTTCTCCCCCGAATAACATCCCCAAAATAGACCTTTGGATGAACTACCTCACTGCCTTCAACTGCTCCCCCCTCATTGTTGACTCAGCCAAATCTCTCGTACTCACCCTAGACAAGCATCTGAACATGAAAAATCATATCAGCAATGTATGCAAGGGAGCTAATCACCTAATGAGGATACTCAGGAATCTAAAACCTTTCCTCCCACAAGCGGACTTCAAGCAAGTGGTCAAAGCGCTTATTTTGCCGAGGCTAGACTATGGCAGCGCTACGCTCTGTGGCCTCCCCAAATATACCTTGGCCCCACTAAGGGCTTCTCTGAATGCTGCGGCCAGATTTGTCACGGGTACCAAAAGAAACGAGCACATCTCACCAGTCTTAAAATCCCTAAATTGGTTGCCGTATGAAGCAAGAATTCAGCTAAAGATTGCCTGTCTGTCTCACAAAGCGCTCCATTTCAAATCCCCCAGTTATCTAGTGCAAAAGCTAGAATTACCCAGAGGGGGTAGACCTTCTAGGAGTGCTAACTCTCTCCTCCTGAAACCACAGATCTTTTGCAAAAAGAGTACGTGTCAACGAGCTTTTTCTGGCTCTGCGCAGAAGAACTGGAACTCTCTCCCACCGGAAATACGCAGAAGTAAAAAGATTCCTCATGAACAAGTTCCTACCTTAAAAGGGTCTCGGATCGTCTGCTCTAATGCTCTGGAATTACACCCTGAGTCCTGCCTTTGGTATTATTCTGCTTTACTAGTCACTTGCTCCCCTCCCAGAGTTCTATGGTGCAATTTTTATATTACTCTAGTTGTCCCTTTTGTTCGTAACCTTTTGTTTGATATGCATATTTGATTTGTTTGGGTTGGTATTCTTTTTGATGACTGTACTGCAACTATTACCTTCCTCTCCCTCAAATTGTAAAGCGCTCTGATATCTTTCAGGATAATTTTCGCGCTATACAAAACTTTATAAATTAATAAATAAATGTATGACAAATGTGGGCATTAATGACACAAGTTATGTGTCCAAAATGTTAATTTGTTTTCCCAGCATGACATTTTTGTGAAGATGCCATGACCGTCAGCACGGCCCCCCCTGTGTAACGTAATGGGGAGTTTTCCACTATCGCGAAGACTGTGAAAAGTGGTGAGGAAATAAAAAATATATATTCACACACCAGCCTTGACTACACTCACACACTCACTCATAGACACTTAAGCACCCATTGAGACACCCATTCAGCAACTAATACACCCACTCACAGTCGTACTCCAACACTAACACACCCACTTACAGATGTAGTCAAAGACCCACACACCCACTCAGAGACTGACTTAGAGACTAATGCACCCACTCATAGATATAAACACTCACTTATAAACCCAGTGAAACATTGATGCACCCACTGACAGACTCACCCAGACACTGATGCACGCACTTAGAGACCCACTGAGAGACTGATACACCCACTCAGAGATCCACTCAGAAAGTCTGATACCTACTCATAGATGAACTCAGACACAGATGCAGCCACTCACAGACTCTCTCAGACACTGACACACCCATTAAGAGGCCCACTAAGACACTGACAGATCACTTAGAGATCCGCTCATACTCTGATCTACCCACTCAAAGGTCCACTAAGACACTGATGCAATCACTCAGGGACCAACTTAGACACTAATGCACCCACTGAGAGACACTCTCAGAGGCTCAGACACCCACTCTCAAGCCCACTCAGACACTAATGCATCCTCTGATAGACCCACTCAAACACTGATGCACCCGCTAAGAGACCCACTCAGACACTGACGTACCAAATTAGAAACTCACTCAGATACTGAGACACCCACGGACAGACCCACTGAGATACTGATGTATCTATTCAGAGACCCACTCAGGTACTGAGATACCCACTTGCAGACCCCCTCAAACACTAATGCACCCAGTCACATACCCACTGAGACACACAGAGAGACACTTACAGACCCACTCAGAGACACACAGTAACAGATGCACTCAGAGACTCACATATACAGTAATAGTTCCACTCAGACAGTGATGCACCCACTCATGGACCTAATGGGAGACTGTCACACCCACTCATAGACTCACTGAAATACTTATTTCTTGAATGAGAGACTTACTGCCACAATGAAAGAGTCTTACACCCTGTGATAGACACAGTGAGGGAGTCATACATGTTTTTATAGAGTCATTTACGTAGTAATAAATCTAGTGTGATGATTAGAATCCATGTTATAGTTATACATTTTGAAAGTGCTGGTGGCTATTGAATGCCTGCTTTAGTTTTGCGATTTTACAGTTACCGACATCAACGCAATGCCTGGCGTCACTGCGAAATCAGAAAATAGGCTTTAAGGATGGTTTTTATAGACACTCACTAGGAAAACATGAGTTTAAACAGTACACTAATAATCCGCTAGTGTCCAAAATACTGTAAAATGTATGGATGTATGTGTTTTACAATAAATGAAAAGGGCACAATTGTGGCGGTAACTGACATCCTCGCGATGCCCAGCTTCACCACAAAGATGTAAAGTAGGCTTTAAAGGCGGGTTTTATAGAAACTCACTGGAAAAACATGGCTTTAAATGTTTTTATAGAGTCATTTGGATAGTAATGTATCTAGAGTGATGGTTAGAATATTTTTTTTAATTATAAATTTTGATTGTGCTGTTGGCTATTGAAAGGCTGCTTTCGTTTTGCGTTTTTACAACCTCTTCATGACTATCTCGACGCTTTGTAATGGTAGGCCTAAGACAGGTTGGAAAGGCTACTTGTGTGGGTGGCACAAGCAGTGGTACAGGCCAACTAGTAGCATTTAGATTACAGCCCCTGGGTATATGGTATACCACTTTACAAGAGACCTATAAGTAAACTAAATATGCCAATCAGGTATTTATGAATGTCACCATGTTTAGAGGGGAAGCATGTGCACTTTAGCAGTGGTAAGATGCTCAGAGTCTTAAAGCCCACAAAAAGATACAGCAGCAAGTGAATGAATGAATTAATTAATATATTAATTGTTTGATTGAATAAAATCATTACAATAAAAAGAAAAAGAATTGTAGACTGTTCCCCCTTACCCCCTACACATTACCCTTCCTTTTAATGACCTGAATTTATGTCCGTCCGTTGGTCTTTTAGCATGTTGTGCAGTCCTCAGTATTACATGTATTTCCTTTTTGATTAAATACAAATAAATACTAAGGCTTTAAAATACTGGGACTTTGAGAGTTTTGGTTAAAGAGGAGGAACCCCTTGGTGCCCGTCAGGCTCAACCTACGTCCTTCAACATGATATGGCATATCTGTTACAGGAGGGGGATTACATTCTGGCGTCTAATTTAAGGCGATCGTGATCAGATGCGTACATTTCCCGAATCTTGCTAAGTTCATTTTCTTTGATTTGAAGAGGCATGTGGCCAAGGTCTCTCTACAGGACTTTACCCCGTTAGCAATGCATATCAGGTGGAGAAAGCACTGACATTCATTATTCAGTTTGGGGCAACAGCCACAGGAGGTGCAGCCAGGATTCCTTCCTGAAGGAACTGTCTGCACTGAGTATGTTCCCCCTTGTGGGCCCATGCTGGGATAAAATCAGTGATACGTAGCATTGTGAGTCTCATAAAAAGTATTTTCCTGCAGACTTGCGGTGTGAGGGCCACGCTTAGATAGGGTTGAGTTTTCCCGGCATGTATTATTTGTTCAATGGCTCTAGGATAGAACATGAGCAGAGGATGTTGGTGTCTTGAGTGAAGGATGTTTCCCCGACTTGTTTGGTTACTGCTTTCCTCCAGGCGGAGAGTTGTATTTCTGTAAGTCGTAAGCTTGCTGCCTCAATACTCAGTGTGTTTATAGCATGGCCAAGGCTGGCATACCTGGCTGTCCCCACCTCCTTGAAGGCAAATCTCAATTGATATCTCAGTGAGTCAACTTGAGCCCTCAAAATCCTTAGGTAAAGCTTTATCAGTTCCCCTGGCACGTCAGGTCTGGCCTCCTGAGTCCGAGCTTCAATCTCAGCCTTGATTTCCTGGCTGAACATGGACTGACCAGCACTGATTTCAATGCTTTAACTTGGACTGTATTTAAAAAATCATCCAGTGAGCCAGGGAAGTCCAGGTGTCCGGTGGATGACGTTATTGGCCTTAGAGGTCAGATGTTTCCGAGAGATGTTTACATTGGCCCGTTCTGAGAGCTAGAACCCAGGGTAGTTATAAGATACCACTGTGACAATATGCATATCACCCAAGAGCCATTGTACTTGTCTTTTGAGATGATGTCTCTCGAAGACGATTACCTTAGTTTTCCCCTGGTTGACCATCAAATAGTTGGCCTCGTTAAAGTGATCCAGTGTATGCAGGGCTCTTTGGAGGCCCACTTTAGTGTGGTCCATTATTACTGTATCATCTGCGTATTGCACAGGAGCTGCTAAGTTTGCACCTTGCCAGGCAGCCCCCAGGTCTGTGGTTTAAAAATTGAAGAGGAGGGGTGCCAACACACAGCCCTGTTTGGTCCCATTGTTTGTAGCAATTTTAGAGGTCACTGTGTTTGCGCTTGTTTTGACCCGCACCCAGGTATCCTCATGCAGCGATCTTATTGCATTCAGTAATTTGAATGCAATTCTCCAGTTGTCTAATTTCCACCATAACCTTCCACGATCCACTATGTTGAAGGCTGTGCTATAATCGATGAAGCAGCAAAACAATAGGAGGCTCTTCTTCTTCACTGCCTATGCTGATAGATGAGCTAACGCTATGTTGTTAACCAAAGTTAACAACTGTGTGCTGAAGCCTGACTGATAGAAAGGAATGATACCTTTTTCTTGTGCCCAAGACTCAAGGGGCTTCAGGAGAAGTAGAGTGTGAGCCTTTGCTTCATGATTGAGAAGGGCTATGATCCTGTAATATGATGGCTTCAGGCGGTCAGCTTTTTTGAAGATGGGGACAAATATGGAGCCCCTCCAGGAATCTGGTGTCCTTCCTGAAGGAAAGATGTTATTAAAAAGCGGGGTTAGGATTGCACTATTTTGGATACCTGTGCTGGTAACCCATTTGGCCCTGGTGCTCCATTATTCCTAATTTTCTTGAATGTCGTGGTGACCATGTCAGTATTTATTATACCTGGTGACCTGCAGAGCCCCTCTTCCCAGGTGACCAATCTGAGGAACCTTTGTCAAAGGGGACACTCAAATCATGAAGATTTGTATTATGTGTATTGGAGGAGAAAGGCAAAACACTGGGGGTCACCCTTCAGAGAGGGCCATTTTCCAAAATGTGTGTTCGTGTGTGTGTGTATATATATATATATATATATTTGGTGATTAGCTATGTACTTTACAGTTAATTAACCTTTGAATTAGATCAATGTCATTAATGCACTAGTCACTTTATTAACGTGATGAACTGAATTAGAAATGAATATAATTGTGGGGTTTTGAAATCAAAAGTCAAAATGTACTTTACAGTGACAAGGTTCATATAATGGAGAATACTGGTCAATTACACATTGCCTATGTGTGTCCATCTATACTAAAACAGTTGAAAATGGTGTATAGACCGTACTAGATACATTGAGACACATGAGAATAACACATAACTCAAAAACCTCTCCCCAACTAAACTCCTAAAAATCACTCACACATTATAGTTAACATATGAAGTTGTCTAAAATCAAAAATGATGGATCAATGTATTTATAAGAATCTTGCTTTTATATTTGGATTGATATTTTGTGTAGTCTGTCTTCACTTTTAATATGGGTAACTGCACTAGCACTTTAAAAAAGACACTCTAGGCTCCAGGACTCTATGGTCCAGTAGAAGGCTGGGAGCCGAAATGCGTAGACCGTCCTCTACCGTTCATGTTTGCACCTTGGTTTAAATAAAGCACTTTTGGAAAGATTTTCCGGTTGTGGTGCTATGATCCTTCGCCGAAGCTCCAGGACTGGGAAAGCGGTTGAAGGAATACCAAACTTATGCATGCAGTGGCTGTTCTGTGTTTTCAAGAATCGCCGATACTTCTGTCTGCAACTATGTGGTACTGAGCCTGTAACATTGAAATGCGGCGGCCAGCGGAGGATCGCGGGTGAGTAGAGGGGCGGTGAAAAGCGAATAACCTGTAACTCAGGACGCCGCGGAAGCAGTTTCTGGGTCGCAGTCGCCTCCGAAACAGCACTCGAAAACTTTTGTACTCTTGCTGTGCCAGGTTTAACATGGGGGACTGAGGAGTCAAGACTGTCTTCTCTCTCAGGATTAGAAATATACCCATTCACAACCAAACCACATCAGTACTTGTAAAAGGGATAAAAGCTGAAAAAAAAAACAATTTTCACAGTAGGCTTATAAAAAGATTACATCTCGCCCAGCCAGACATATTCCCAGAATTGACTAAAATGATTTTCTAGTCAAGTAACACCGGCACTCATTAAAGCATTAACCAAAGCAACACGAACAGACAGTAAATAACTGTATCAATCCACTAAGCAAATAATCCATCATGGGTGAAAGGCAAAAATAGAGCACAAAGAGTGAGTGAACTCCTAAATGATGACTCATTGTCATCAGTCAGCACAAAAACTCGAGAAGCCACCGGAGAGAGAAAAAAGAGAACTGTCTCATGTGTCATTAGGGAATTACGACAAACCTGCATCCAGGAAGTGAATAAATGGTGGGAAAAGGCAACTTTAGAAAAATATATTGAGTTTAAAAGAATCCCTAGGGGACTACGGATTTTAATTATGCCCACCCTGAACGACTTGGATGCAGACCTGATTAAACAGTGGCAAGCTGACACGAATTAATGTTCTTTTAGGTTGATGAACACCTTAATTTCACATGCTGAAAAGAAACTAGAGAAATGTGTCATCAGCATTAAAGAATTAGAGGATGAATTGAATCAATATACAGACAGGTTGGACTACACAAATGGTCGTATATACACTTTCTCCAGGAAATTTGATATATACAGGAACCCTGTAGTGATGGATAAATGTGCCGGGTACGAAACAACTGGAACAATAGTCAGCTCAGATTTAAGCTCTGCAGATGCAGAGCCAAGCACATCGAACTTGGATTTTTCCAGGGAAATGCGCCTGATGCAAATGATGACACAACAAAGAGAAAGAGGACGAGGATCAATGTGGGGGAGGGGACAATCAAAACCCCAAATAGAAGACAAAGAAGAGGGAGCAAAAATCAAATAAAGAAGAGGAAGGACAAAACAAAACTAAAGAAAAAACTCCTCAAAAATAACTTAATCACAAACATCCTGACTAAAGTAGTGAGCAAAACACAAATATTATTGCTCAACAAAGGACTGACATTTTGCCCCAACAAAGACATCAATACACCAAATTTATGTATTGACCTCTATAAATTCGGTCGGAAAGCAAAACGTAAAAAATATTTTGAAGAAAAATCACTCGCTAATAGACATCCAATAAACCTAAGTCAGGAGACATCGTCTATGAGCTTAAATGACATTCCCACCCTGAGAGCCGCAGCATCCCTACAAACTGGGAAAGAAACAACAATTGAACAAGATCAATCCTCTCAAGATACTGATCAGGAATTTTGTCAAATGATGGGGTTTGAAACAAATAAAGGTGGCGACAGTGGTTTAAAACCAAAATCGACCTTTGCCCACAACTCCCACCAGGCAATAAGATTGACCTATTCCATGAGATTATGGTGGAAGAAATCAATACAATGTCAATCAACAACCCTGGCAATACCAACAAAAAGAAATATAAAAAGAAATCATGGAATTTAACATCAGAGGAACACAAAGCATTAAAAGATCTAAGAGAAGACCAAATAAAAGCCACAGATAAAGGTGGGAACATCGTTATCCAAAACCATGAGAGCTGCATAAAAAAAGCCAATAGACAACTAGTCAATAAAGACCATTACGAAAAACTGAAAATAAATCCAATATTGACCTGGACGGAGGAATACCATCAGAAACTACTGGTATGGAAAGATAAGAATCTCATTGATCGGGAAGAATTCTTATACTTAAAAACTGCCCATCCAATTACTGCAACAATCTACTTTCTTCCCAAAGTACATAAGTCAACTCAAAATCCACCGGGAAGACCGATAGTGAGTTCCATTGGCTGTCTGCTAGAATCTACATCTCGATTTATTGACATTTTCCTCATGAACTATGTTACTGCACTTCTGTCCTATCTGAAGGGTGTGAGTTATAGTCAGCTCTACTAACTATATTGTTCGAATTTCTCTGGTTTTGTACGAGTGAAATGTCCAACTAACTATAATGTCCCTGAAACCTATGGTTTTTTCAGTGGATTTCTAAGGTTTTTAAATGCTAATTTCTAACTATAACCTCCCTGAAACCTATGTTTTTTTCAGATAATTGTAAAGGTTTTTTTAAATGCTAATTTCCAATTATAATGTTCATTAAACCTATAGTTTTTCAGTGATTTTAAATTATGATTCCATTCTCAACCTGGTGAAAACAGACGATATTGCCAGTTTTCCAGCAATAGCTTCACAAAAAGAAATCGCCACAAATGAGAGCAACAACTAACTCTAATAATATGCAGAGTAGACATTCCTGTGCAAAATTAACACGAAAGCACCACTTCCCGATATATTCAACGAGCAGCCAAATCTGTGATGCAATCCAAAACCAGGCGATAAGCTGCGTTAGCAGTAGGAATGTAACATCTGCCTTTTACTTGTGTAAAGTAGGACGACTACCTACAGTGTAAAAGGGAGCTCAGCCCAGTATCACACCTGAAGACCAACACATATCATAGAGGTACTGATCATGCACCTCCAACCCCCAAGAAGGCCACAAAACCGACTACCACAGAGGCAGCGCACAACAGGACAGTTCACTTTCCAAAAACGGCATGGCCCCTCAGCCACACAATAGCTGAATGCTGGAAGATGTAGCAACCAAACGTGTGAAGGACGCAAGTCACCCATCAATAATAATGCACACAATAATAAGTGTAGCGGTGATGTGCTGGACAGACCTCACTAAGCAGGGCACAAACCTCTCCATGTGTACATATACTGCTGGTACTTGTAGTGTTATGGACAGTGGACGCAACCATGTTACCTCAGGCAGTAGGGAAGATCTCGGTCATGTACCTGTATTGTCGTCCCCTGTAAGCAGAAGCGCAGTGGGCTGGTCCAACATATGCCACTGCAGCGTAGAAGTGTAAATAAATAGGCCGGGGCTATGGGCGTGGTTCACTTGTGTGAAAGCCAACGCGTCTTCCAGAGCAGAGGTCCTCACCCTGCCATGTGGCTGCCGCCATGTCCGCCTGCCTCCTCGACACAGGCCCCCTGCGAACACAGTGGCACAGCACCGCAGACTTATGTCTGTACAGACTACTGCCTTCGAACGACACTGCGGACAGCAGGGCTCACAATTCAGATGGATTGGCGATTGCAGATGATGCAGTCCAGGAGGCAAGACACATTGCTCCCAGTGCGGCCTGCCCGGACCACGCATCATCGCAGGGTGCGCACACGCTGAGTGCTTCAGGTGCCACTAACTCTCTGCACCACAAGTCATCGCCACGTAGCCTTATTAAGGCAGAATTCATTAGACAAAAGATATTGCTACCAGTGCGGCCTGCCCAGACCACGCATCATCGCAGGCTCCGCACATGCTGGTTGCTTCAGGTGCCACTAAGGGTGCAGCTCAACTCAACGCCATGTGGCTGTGGGCCCTTGCTGACCGCTGCCTCCGGCCTACACTGCGGTCAGCAGGGCTCATGATTAAAATTGAGTCTTGATTCATTAATTACAGAGTCCAGTAGGTAACTAACTACAACGTCTTCGAAACCTAAATAATATCCTTTTAGTATCCTTGCTTCAAGAACTTTTTTGATATCAATTATAGCTTTAGTACAATGACCAAATTCATCTTGCAAGTCCAAAGGAACACTGAATGGCAGTCTACACTGTGGACAGCAGAGCTCACAGTTCGAATTCAGTTTTGATGTATTTATTGCAGAGTGAACTGTACTCTATGTCATTGGATTTTCTCAAGAGGAAGTCACAAAAAGCATTCCTCGATGTCATGTGCTGACTACTGCCTTTGATCTACACTGCGGACAGCAGTGCTCACAATTCAGATGGAGTCGTGATTGCAGATGACGCAGTCCAGTAGGCAAGAGACATTGCTGCCAGTGCGGCCTGCCCGGACCACGCATCATCGCTGGCTGCGCACACGCTGAGCGCCACACCAACCACTAACTCTAAACAGCTCAAGTCAATGCCACATGGCTGTGGGCCCTTCCTGACCACTGCCTCCATTCTACACTGCAGTCAGCAGGGCTCACAATTCAAGATTAGTTCTGATGAAAATTGTGTAAGAGACTATAATCGGTTAAGAAAACCAAATGATCCCAATCTGTGCAGCTAAAGTCAATGCCACGTGGCTGTGGGCCTTTGCTGACCACTGCCTCCGGCCTACACTGTGGTCAGCAGGTCTCACAATTCAAATTCAGTCTTGAATCATTAATTTCAGAGTCCAGTAGGCAAGTTACTATAACGTCCCCGAAACCTACACATTTCGACAATGTATTCCATACATATTTAATCTTTTGTTACCTACACTGCGGTCAGCAGAGCTTACAATTTACATTGAGACATGATTTATTAATTGCAGACAGAATTGTACTTTATGTCCTAGGTTTTTGTCAGGAGGAAGTGACAAAAAGCATTCCTCGATGTCTGTGCTGACTACTGCCTTCCATCTACTTTGCGGACTGCAGGGCTCATAATTCAGATCGAGTTGCAATTGCAGATGACGCAGTCCAGTAGGCAACAGACATTGCTACCTCCCGGACCATGCATAATCACTAGCTGTGCACACGCGAAATGCTTCTGATACCCCTACCTCAGTGCACCACAACTCAAGGACCCTTTATGATAGAATCTTTTGTGTATGATTTCAGATCTGCTGCCCCTACCTCAGTGTACCACAAGTCATGAACCCTTTACGATAGAATCTTTCGTTTATTATTTCACATCTGGTGCCCCTAACTTAGTGCAGCACAAGTCATGGACCCTTTATGATTGAATCTCTATGTGTGATCTGATGATTACTGTTGTACTTGTTACCAGCACCAACCATCCTCGGAGGGCTGGCTTACACTCACCCCATATGCATCCAGCACAGATGTCCCTGGACATGTGACCCTGGTAATAGGAAGGAGTCGAGCGCACGTGCCCGTACCCAGTTCCACTATCTATCTGTGTCCATGTGTTCATTATGCATGCAAGATGCTGCCCCTGGGCCCTACCACATTACATTGTGCTGTGGACAGCGTATGCAACATGGTTACATCTGGCAGTGGGGGAAAACTTTGATTATGTAACTTTGTCTCAGTCATTTTACAAGTACGTACGTAGAGACTGGATCATTAGAGTACTGCAAGGAGAGTGTATAGTGAATTTATAAGTGCTTGGGGATTGGCAGAGTGATTGTATAACTACATTTGTTGGCACAGCCTAACCCCGAACACGAGCTTGGCTCTAATTGGCTGCCCTCCATGCACCAAAAACTGAAACTTGAACTTTCCATGGCCCTGTATTGCTACAGCTGCAACACTCCACTGAATGTGCAATAAACATTGATATCCACACAGATGTGTCATGTCCACCATCTTTCATGTGTGGAACTATGGATAAATGTTGGGTCAGTGATTCCCCGTACCTTCCATGTTGGCCATGTTGTGGGACTTAGCTCACAGAGTGACACATTGGCGCTTGCGACCCGGGTGACGGCAGCACTACAGCACGGACATCCGCATCAGTTGATTCCTCATACAGCTCACGACGGAGCTACACCCATTGCTCCGGAGTCATTCTTCACAGCCTCACGCAGGACTGGCATATGCCAGGCCAGCCCACTCCGCTTATGCTTACAGGAAAGGAAAACAACGCTACATGACCCAGGTTTTCATTGCAGTGATCTGCTGATCACAGGCCTAGTTGGCAGTACGCCACAGCCACTGCCTCATGGCTGGTATACACCCACACCACACCCATCCAGCACAGACAGCACAGGACACGTGACACTGCCAATAAAAAAGACTGAGCGCACATGCTCTACACCAATTTAGAGTTGCTCACACCGGATGCACTGTGGCTGGCACAGGCACACCGGCACAGGACTGTGACGTTCGGTCCAATGAGGTACAGGTACCGTAACTACTTGAGCGGGTGAGCAGCCTGCGGTGATGGCCCGTCCCGGCGGTCTGGACAGTTCAGGTTTTGTGTGCCCTGCTGTACCGCAGTGTAGGCCTGAGCCATCACACAGCGCAGGGCTACCGCCACGTGGCATTGTCTCGCTGTTCACTGAGTTAATGGCACCAAAAGGGCTGAACGGGTGTGCAACCTGCGATGAAAAGCAGCGTGCACTGGTATGTCCTCTGCCATGGCGAAATCAAGACTCAGCACCAAATGTGAGACCTGGTGGCCTATGGAGCGGGGCTGCATGATATGGAGGGTGCCCTGTCCATGGCCCCAGGCTTGGGGCTTGCAGCAGCACGTGGTAGGCCCTCTTTTCTACATGCAGGTTGCAACAGGTGAGCAGAGAGGCTTGTTTGTGCAGCGGCGGGCAGTCACCTCCTGGCAGTGGTAGTGCATGGGGTGCAGCAGCCTGGGTGTGCAGCGTCAGGCAGTCACCCCCGGGCAGTGGGAGTGGATAGAGTGCAGCAGCCTAGCTGCGCAGCATGCGGGCAGACACCTCTGGGCAGTGGAAGTGGATGGGGTGCAGCAGCCTGGGTGCGCAGCGGTGGGAAAGACATTTAGGCGAACGCAGTTGTATGTACTCTGCCATTACTGATCCCATACTACATTTCAGATGAGTAAGCTTGAGGGCTCCACTATGTCCCGGCACGTGGTTGGAGACACACCTGTGGCGGAAAGGTGAGCTGTGAGGGTTTTGTCCACAGTGTGGGCACTCACTGTCTCTCTCTACATCTCTTAATTTCTCTCCCTCACACTCTTTCTCTCTCTCTCTTCCTCTCTCTATCACTCTATCTCTTCCTCTCTTTCTCACTGTTTCTCTCTTTCTCTTTCTCATCCTCTCACACTCTTTTTTATCTCTTTCTGTCTATCAATGTGTGTCTCTCTCTTCCTCTCTCTCTCACTCTTTCTCTGTCTTCCTCTCATTCTTTCTTCTCTCTCTCTCTCTCTCTCTCTCTCTCTCTCTCTCTCTCTCTCTCTCTCTCTCTCTCTCTCTCTCCTTCTCTCTTTCTCTTCTCTCTCTTCTCTCTCTTCTCTCTCTTCTCTCTCTTCTCTCTCTTCTCTCTCTTCTCTCTCTCACTCTTCTCTCTCTCTCTCTTCTTTGATGGACACATGGCACAAAATCTTATCTTGCTTTTTGTCTAGCAGGCTGTGATTCACAGATTGATGCCCCCCTGACACGGACCTCCCGCCATGAGGCGATGACTTCAGTTCTACTTAGTTACTGCCATCAGATCTGAGTGTGTGTGCAGCTTGCAATGATGCGTGGCCATCATTGCAATCAACATCTATTTTGAATTGTGAGCTTGGCTTCACCGCGTGTACACAATGGGTGAGGAGGTTGCTTTGGCACGTGGTGGACCCTCTTCGGCACACGCCAGTGGCGGAAGGTTAGCAGAGAGGCTTGTTTGCGCAGCAGCGGGCAGTCACCTCCGTGCAGTTGGAGTGGATGGGGTGCAGCAGCCGGGGTGCGCAGCGGCAGGCTGTCACCTCCTGGCAGTGGGAGTGGATGGGTGCAGCAGCCTGGGTGCACAGTGGCTGTCAGACACCTCTGGGCACTGGGAGTGGATGAGGTGCAGCATCCTGGGTGCACAGCAGTGGGCAGACACCTATGGACAGTGGGAGTGGATGGGGTGCAGCAGCCTGGGTGCACAGCAGCGGGCAGACACCTCTTGGCAGTGGAAGTAGATGGGAAGCAGCAACCTGGGTGTGCGGCAGAGGGCAGACATCTCTGGGCAGTGGAAGTGGATGGGGTACAGTAGCCTGGATACACAAAGGCAGGACAGCGATTTAGGCGTGCACAGTTGTGTGTACTCTGCCATTACTGATTCCATACTATGTTTCAGATGACTAAGCTTGGGGGCTGCACTATATCCCGGCACATGGTTGGAATCACACCGGTGGTAGAAAGGTGAGCTGTGAGGATTTTCTCCACAGTGTCAACACTCACTCTCCCTTGCCATCTCTTCCTTTCTGTCACTCACAATCTTTCTCTCTCTCTCACTCTCTATCTCTTTCTTTCTCTCTCTCACACTCTTTCTCTCTTTCTCTGTCTCTTCCTCTCTCTCATTTTTTCTCTTTCTCTCCTTATTCTTCTCTATCTCACTCTTTCTCTCGCACTGTTTCTCTCTTTCTCTCTCTCTTTCTTGTATCTCACACTTTCTCTCACTCTTTCTCTCTCTCTTCCTCTCTCTCCCACTCTTTCTCTCTTCTCTGTCTTCCTCTCTCTCTCACTCTTTCTTTCTCTCTCTCTCTTCCTCTCTCTCACTCTTCCTCTCTCTCTCTCACCTTTGATGGACGCATGATGCACAATCTTATTTTGCTTTTTCTTGCAGGCTGTGATTCACAAATGGTCCAGGGATGACACGGCATGGCTGTACCTAGTTTTATTTGTTGTTATTTTGTTTAAATATAATGTTTTATATGTAAATCCATACATGACTGTGATTCTTATTTGTCCAACCTCATAAGCATTTTCTTACTTCTAATTGTGCTACATCAGCCAATTTCTTACGTTCCAGATTTCCTAATGTTGCTATCACATTTGTTTGTGGCGGGGGTGAGGGGGTTATGGCAGACAAGGGGCTGGTGGCGGAGCAGTGTTGGGTGTCCGAGCTGCATGATCGTTGGCTCCATTGCATCTGTTGTCATTCAGGTGTGGCTCTGGGCTGGGCTCCCTTTCATCTTTTAGGTTGTAGTCTGACTTTACAGCAGTTCAGAGCAGGTGTAAACTTCCTGCTACTAACATACCATATCACCTGTTTTTTACTCTCTTCAACGATCTTGCTGGTAGTTGAGAAACTTGCGAAATGATGTGCTCGCTGTTCTTTGCACGGGAATGCCTACTCTCCATCTCATTAGCAATATTTGCCGGGGTCATCAGTGACAATGGTTTTTGAGGCTGCCATCGCTGGTAAACTGGTGATATGGCTGTTTGCTCCAGCTTGTGAATGGCGCATGAAATTTATCACCATTTTGGTTGCAAAAAAGTGTTGTTAACTCGGCGATGTGTCCTTGAGAATATACCCCTCGGTGTTTGAAATACTTAAGAAGTACTCGAGTGCCGGGCTGAGAGCTGCGCACCCACTGCTTTCACACGGGGGGTCGCTAGAGTCGCAACTAAATAAAACGTCCACTTTCACTAATTTACATTTGCCTCTGGAAACCCATCCCCCAAAGCATGCCGACTTGTTCATTATTTTAAAAAAAAGAAAACGAGAAGAGGACTGCGTCGGCCCCCCTCCCGTGGCCAATTCTGGCCTGTGGACCCCATCCCCCGGGGCCTGGTCTCACCGTTGGGCACCGTGGGGGAGCCCCAATGCCCCCACAGTCCCGCCGGCTCCCCGTGTCCTGTGTCATTGCTTTTCCACACGGGGAGCTGCTGACATGCACCTCCCCATGTGGAAAAGCAATCAGCTTTGTATTTTGGAAGCGGGAGCAGGTTCCCCAGCTCTCGCTTTCAAAATTCAAAGCAAGTTTGCTATGACAGTGAAGAAGCTGCGCGGCTCCCGCCCTGTAATAGCAAACAGCACTGTCTCGGGGGTGGGCACCCCGGGACACTGCAGGAGCCGGCCATGGGGGGTGGTGGCCCCCAGGGCCATCACAGGCTAACGGAAGGGAGGCTGCGCGCCCCCCTCCCAACATGAGTAAAGCCCCACAGACATGGTGGTCCCCGGGGCTGCAGGGGCCCCCGCGGGCCCCCGCTATTATTTTTTAAGAAACGCCCCCAGGCCCTAGCCCACCCGGGGGCCTCATTAAAATAAAACACGGGAACCTGTGCTTCATTGTTTTTTCACAATTTCAGCAGAATTAGCCACCCCAGCACGAATTGCGCCAAATTTTTGAAGCAGGCCTAGGAGCTCAGGGGTTTTCTACCCTGCCCCTTCTCTTGTTTTATATCTTTGTTTCTCTGTTTTCTGGTGACTCGCTTCTACCGAGTCACAAGATGGCTGCCAACACTTCCTAGTTTGGAGTGTTGACAGCCAATTAGAATGAAGCTTGTGGTCGTGGCAGCCAATTAGAATGAAGCTTGTGGTCGGGAGGGTTCGCGACTCCACCGCTGCCCTAGATATCAAAACTATTATTTTTTGATTTTCTCAGCAACTAATGAATGGATTTACACCATTTACAAAAAAGGCCGCTTTCTCAACCAAGCACTACCTTTTTGCCAAATTTGGATAATGCCGTTCAGCGTTTTCGGGCTATAACCCATCTCAAAATTTCTTATAAAAACTAACATGGAGAAAATGTGTTTTGGAACGAATCACCCCCAAACTTTCAGGATAGGAGCTGACCTGGATAGACTTTTATTTGGGGAGAATTTCGTGAAGATTCATCAAATGACGCCAAAGTTATTGGCAAATCAAAAAAAATGTTCCTATGGAAACTAGGTTCTAACTATAACTACCCACTGGTGACTGCCAGTAGGTTATATATATAGCCTCGGACACAGACCAAGCAAGTGGCCTCTGCTGACAGCAGTCCGTGACTGCAAGGGGACCCGTGATCATTCAGCTTTCATAAAGTCCCCTCCCTCCCTTAACAAGGCACAACAGTGCTCACTGAAGCACGTACTGACTCCACGATCGATACTCACCGTTGAAATGTATGCTGGGATCTGTAGTCTTCTGATGACAGGCTGCAGCTGAAAGCAATCAGAGGCAGAGCCAGTTGTACTCCCACTAATGAGAGGGCCATAGAATATTCAAAAGGAGGGAACAAGTGTGAACCAGTGCAAGTGGCATCAGAAGAAGGCTAACGCCGAAATGCATCATGCTGAGCACTGTGAATAAATGGTCACCCTGTAATCCCCGCTGTGTCCTCTGGTCATTTTTAAGAAGTGATCTTTGTTGGACATTTAAATATATATATATATATATTGTCACTGAAAAAACACACAGGTTTCAGGGACTTTAGAGTTAGTTGCACATTTCACTTGTATAAAACAAGGGAAATTTGCCTGTTATAGTTAGTTGAGCTAACTTTAACTCGCGCCCCCGCAATGCACTGCTGATGACATCACATATTACATCAATCATGACATGGTCAGGGACATCACTGATGACATCACTGATGACATCTCAAATGGCATCACTGATGACATCACTGAAAACATCCTTCAGTGACTATGTGTTTCTGTAAAGTTTAAATATGTTTTATATATATTTAGACAAGGTGTATTGAAGAATGAGTCAGTGTATGACTGTCTTAATGGATGATTTAGTAGGTGCGTAAATGATTGTATAAGTGTGAATGTCTGTATCAGTCTGTCTGTTGGTGTGTAAGTGGCTACCTGGGTTGGTGAGTAGCTACATGAGTGTCTATATGGGTTATTGGTTGGTTGTCTGAGTATCTGTATGGGTGCTGCAGTGTCTGTGTGGGTGGGTGGGGGGTGTGTGACTCCCTGCATGGATGTGTGAGTGGATGATTCACTGGGTATATGGGTTCTGTGACGGGCTGTATGGGTGGGCAAGTGCATGTATGGCTGTGTTGTGGAGTGAATGGATGTCTCAGTGGTACATGTGTGAGTAACTACATATGTTAAAGGCAGTATATGTGAGTTTTGGAGTATATAAATGACTATATGTGAGTGATTATGAGAGAGGCTGTGTGGATGAGTGTGTGCTTGTGTCAGTGAATGTATAAGAGAATAAGTATGTGTTACTATCTGTTTGAATGAATTAGGTGGTGTGTGTAATACTGTATGAGTGAGTACATGGGAGTGTGATTGATTCTTTGCATAACTGACTAGCTGTGTCAGTAACTCTATGGATGAGTGGCAGTGTGTGAGTGTCTGTATGGGTATATGAGGGCATATGATAGTGGCTGTATTTATGAGTGACTGCATGTATGAGTGACTGTATGGATGAGGGAGTGTATGGGGTATGTAGTAACTGGTATTGGTGTGCGTATGGTTTCAAGAATGGCAGTCTGTATTTTAGAGTGGGTGTATCAAAGGTTATATTAGGCTGTGAGAAGGTGCATCAGATTCTCACGTGGATGATGTCATCAGTGATGTCATTTGAGATGTCATCAGTGATGTTATTTGAAATGTCATCAGTGATGTCACTGACCACGTCAAGAGTAATGTAATATGTGAAGTCATCAGCAGTGCATTACGGAGGCGCAAGTTACAGGTGGCTCAAATAACTATAACAGCCGAAATTCTCTGATTCTGTATTAGTGAAATGTCTGACTATCATGTCCCTGAGACATAAGACATGTCTGCCTGTGCAACCAAATGACAGAGTAGAACTAAAAAGATTTGACCACCTATGAGAGAAGCTAGCCGCTCTTTAAGCTACCATCTTCAGATGCATAACACATGTGAGAATCGATGTGCAAGTAGACATATACCTCTGTCAAGAGAGCACGCAGACCTTTAAACTTGACAGATTGCACTTCCCATTTGAATATAGAAACATGTGAGAGAAGTACAGAAGGGGGCAAGAGAATTGAAGAAAGAAGCAAGAGACATACACAAAGAAGTAACAGAGGTACAGAAAGAAGCGAGAGGTGCAGAAAAAACAAAAAAGTGCAGAAAGAAGGGAAAGAGATTTAGAACGAAACAAAAGAAGTGAAGAAAGAAAGAACAGAGGTGCAGAAAGAGGCACAAGGCGTTCAGAAAGAGACAAAAGGGGTGCAGAAAAAAGCAAGAGTTGCAGAAAAAAACTAAAAGAATTGCTGAAAGAAGGATCAGAGGTGCATAAAGAGACAAGAGGGGTTCAAAAAGAGGGAAGAGGGGTGCAGAAAAAGGCACAAGGGGTACAGAAAGAAGCACAAGATGTGCAGAAAGAAACAAAAGAAGTGCAGAAATAAGGAACAGAGGTACAGAAAGAGGGAACATGGGTAAAAAAAGGGAAGAGGGGTAGAGAAAGAGGCAAGGGGGTACAAAAAGACGCAATAGAGCTGCAGTAAGCAACAAAAGAAGTGCAGAAAGAAGGAACAGAGGTGCAGAAATAGGCAAGAGGGTTGCAGAAAGAGGCGAAAGGGGTGCAGAAAGAAGCGAGAGGTACAGAAAGAAACAAAAGAAGTGCAGAGAGAAGGAACAGAGGTGCAGAAAGAGGCAAGAGCGGTGCAGAAAGAAACACAAGAAGTACAGAAAGAAGCTACAGAGGTGCACAAAGAGGCAAGAGGAGTGCAGAAAGAGGGAAGTGGGGTGCAGAAAGAGGCACAGGGTGCAGAAAAAACTAAGAGAGGTACAGAAAGAAGCAAGAGAAGTGCAGAAAGAAGCAACAGAGATGCAGAAAGTTGGAAGTTGGGTGGAGAAAGAAGCAAGAGGATTACAATAAGAAACAAGAGAGGTGTAGAAAGGAACAAAAGAAGTGTAGAAAGGAGGAACAGAGGTGCAGAAAAAGGCAAGAGGGGTGCAGAAAGAGTGAAGAGGGGTGTGAAAGAGTCACAAGGGGTGCAGAAAGAAGCAATAGAGGTGCAGAAAGAAGCAAAAGAGGTACAGAAGGAAACAAAAGAAGTGCACAAAGAAGGAACAGAGGTGCAGAAAGAGGGAGAAGGGGTGGAGAAAGAAGCAAGAGAAGTACAGAAAGAAACAACAGAGATGCAAAAAGGGGTAACAGGGGTGGAGAAAGTGGGAAGAGGGGTGCAGAAAAAGGCACAAAGGGTGCATAAAGAACCAAGAGGGTTGCAGAAAGAACAAAAGAAGTGCAGAAAGAAGCAACAGAGGTGAGCAGAAAGGGGGAAGAGGGCTGCAGAAAGAGGTACAAGGGTACAGAAAGAAGGGACAGAGGTACAGAAAGTAGCAAGAGAAGTGCAGAAAGAAGCAACAGAGGTACAGAAAGAGGGAGAAGGGGTGGAGAAAGAAGCAAGAGAAGTACAGAAAGAAACAACAGAGATGCAAAAAGGGGTAGCAGGGGTGGAGAAAGTGGGAAGAGGGGTGCAGAAAGAGGCACAAAGGGTGCATAAAGAACCAAGAGGGTTGCAGAAAGAACAAAAGAAGTGCAGAAAGAAGCAACAGAGGTGAGCTGAAAGGGGGAAGAGGGCTGCAGAAAGAGGTACAAGGGTACAGAAAGGAGGGACAGAGGTACAGAAAGTACCAAGAGAAGTGCAGAAAGAAGCAACAGAGGTACAGAAAGAGGGAGAAGGGGTGGAGAAAGAAGCAAGAGAAGTACAGAAAGAAACAACAGAAATGCAAAAAGGGGTAACAAGGGTGGAGAAAGTGGCAAGAGAGGTGCAGAAAAAAGCAAGAGAGGTGCAAAGAGAGGTGCATAAAGAAACAAAAGAACACCAGAAAAAAGGAACAGAGGTGCAGAAAGAGGCAAGATGGGTACAGAAAGAGGGAAGAGGAGTACAGAAAAAGCACAAGTGGTGCAGAAAGAAGCAAGAGTAGTGCAGAAAGAAGCAACAGATATGCAGAAAGAGGCAAGAGGGTTGCAAAAAGAGGGAAGAGGGGTGCAGAAAGAGGCATGAGCGGTACAGAAAGAAGCAAGAGAATGCAAAAAGAAACAAAAGAAGTGCAGAAAAAAGGAACAAAGGTGCAGCAATAGGCAACAGGGGTAAAGAAAGAGGGAAGAGGGGTGGAGAAAAAGGCAAGGGGGTGCAGAAAGAAACAAGAGAGCTGCAGAAAGAAACAAAAGAAGTGCAGAAAGAAGAAACAGAGGTGCAGAAAGAGGGAAGAGGGTACAGAAACAGGGAAGAGGAGGACAGAAAAAGGCAAAAGCAGTGAAGAAAGAAGTGAGATGTGCAGAAATAAATAAAAGAAGTGCAGAAAGAAGGAACACAGGTGCAGGAAGAGGCAAGAGGGGTATGAAATAGGCATGAGGGTTGCAGAAAGAAGCAACAGAGGTGCAGAAAGAAGGAAGAGGGGTAGAGAAAGAGACAAGAGAGGTGAATAAAGAAGCAACAGAGGTGCGGAAAGAGGAATGGGTGAAGAAAGAGGCAAGAGGGGTGCAGAAAGAGGCAAGAGGAGTGCAGAAATAGGCACAAATGGTGTAGGAAGAAGCGAGAGAGGTACAGGAAGAGGGGAGTGGGGTGGAGAAAGAGGTGAAAGAAGTGCAGAAAGAAGCAACAGACATGCAGAAAGGGGGAAGAGGGGTAGAGAAAGAAGCAAGAGGGGTGCGGAAAGAAGCAAGAGAGGTACAGAAAGAAACAAAATAAATGCATAAAGAAGGAACAGAGGAGCAGTAAGAGGCAGGAGGGGTAGAGAAAGACGAAAGAGAAGTGCAGAAATAGGCAAGAGTGGTGCACAAAGAAGCAAGTGAGGTGCAGAAAGATGCAACAGAGGTGCTGAAATAGGCAAAAGAGGTGCAGAAAGTAGAAGAGATGTGCAGAAAGAGGCAAGAGAAGTGCAGAAAAAGAAAGAAAGGTGCAGAAAGAAGCAGCAGAAATGCAGAAAGCGGCAAGAGAGGCACAGAAAGAAGCTGGCTTGCACACCATTAGAACCAATTTAACACCCGCATTTAGCAATAAGTAACAGATGACCATTGTAGGTTTACAAAGGACCTTCCACCAAGCTGTAACACTTGTCGCTATATTTTTGGTAGCGTTTGAGCCATTTAAGTTAGAAACAAGGCTTTTTTGTATAGATCTGCAGATTAGGCAGCAGATGATGAATTATGTGGCTAATGCTGAAAATGTATAATTGTGCGAAAGTCAGTGCAGCCAAACAGTCGCATAATTCCAGTGGCCCTGCGCTTTTCTCTGACTAGGTCCAGAAGTGCTCCTGCCCTACCATTGCAAACTGCAATGTCCCACGGATGGGCACTCCGGGACATTGCCGGAGCTGGCCCTGGGTGGTGGCTGTCCCCAGGGCCATAGAGGGCTACAGGAGGGGGGCCGCACGGCCCCCCTTCCTTCAAGTACAAAACCCCGGGAGGTGGTGGTCCCTGGGCTTGGGTGGCCCACGAGCCCCCCTCATTAATAAAGGTAGCCCCAGGGAGATGTTGGCGGTCCCGAGGGCAGCGTGGGGGGGTGGAGTCCCCAACGCATTTTTTTCAAGTCCCGGGGATGTAGGGGTCACCGCAACATGTGCCCCACACATAATAAATAAAG
The DNA here is from genome assembly GCF_964204655.1 of Triturus cristatus. Lineage (NCBI taxonomy): Eukaryota > Metazoa > Chordata > Amphibia > Caudata > Salamandridae > Triturus > Triturus cristatus. The sequence goes on along the minus strand of NC_140588.1, from coordinate 76,853,301 downwards.
CCCTGGGGAGATGGTGGTCCCTGAGGCTGGGGGGGCCCGCACAGGCTCTCGCATATAATTTCCTCATTGCCCCGGGACCAGGCCCACTCGGGGACTCAAAGAAACCAAGAGTTTCATCCATTAACATATGGCCTTCTTAAGGGCATGCATGTTGAAGGCAATGAAAAGGTCAATTAGTCAGAAATTAAACAGAGTCCTTAGCATTATTCACTCCAATATTCCCAAAATTGATTTCATGTCTGAGGCCAAATACAGAGAACCTCCGTGCACACCAAATTCCAAAAATCTCTAAAGGCATTAAAAATAATATATTTCTGGAATCTTTCAAGTGTGCTCATCTCTTAAGGTAGTCCTTTTAGCTGTAATTTTCTAGCATATACGGGCTGGTGGGGCACATCCCTGTAGTCAGACTCGCATCAAGGGTACCATGCCACCTGCGAACGTATTCGCTCTACCGATTCTCACCTATGCTGGTCGGTTATGGTATACTATTGCTACACACTGTACAGATCCTGCTGAAAGAATGCTTACTCCCGGGGCTAACTGTACCCCAAAAAGGGAACTTTGAAAAATATAGAAAGGAGCACTCAATAACAAACTAGTTCACAAAGAAGATAGATTCAGTTCAGTCATATTGGGTTCAGTGCCCGCAACAAGTCAGTATTCTGACTATTGATACATATCAAATAAATATTCGTTATTTCAGCCTTTTAACTAATTTTTACCCATAAGACCAGACCACCTGATGGCCTACCTCTTGTTGAGGGAACAGCACTGACACTGAATGTTTTGAAGCCCAGCTTATATGGTGTTTCCAATGCCCAGGTTTCTTGTAGCAGGCAGAAGTCGTTTTGGTTCATCTACTCCTGCTATTCATGATCTATTAATTTTCCATGATATTAGGAATTTTTCCAGTAGCTGGGTTTCTTCATTCTTGGGTAGGGGTTTGGCTGGTACAGAATCTACCACTGGTGCCACCCTGTGTACTATGGGATTAACTTGTTGGTTTTGTAAGGGGTGGTTTAAAATTAAATTCTCATTGGGCGAGCATGTAGGCCTATCACGTCGGTCAGGTGTGGAGTCCTGCATGTTCTTGACCGTGCTGTAATGCACACTGGGCGGAGAACATGCCAGGCTCCCACTGCCTGTCTGAGCACCAAACCACAGCACTCAGACCAATCACGATGCTGCGGCCATGGTGACAGCAGCATCTTGATTAGCTTAGGGAGTCCTGGGTGCTTCCTGCTTTCGGAGAAGCAACTGCGCCAGTTGAGAGACGGAGAGACGGCAGCCCTGCAGAGGAGGTACGTGGGGATATTTCATCACCCCAAACAACCCCCCCACCCCACCATCCACGTTCTGTACCAGCCGCTGCAGCTAAATTGCTCTGTTTCATATATTTCATGTCTTAAGTACCTGTAATCTACTATATAAGGCTTTTTGGCACCCTTACCTCACACATCCTCCCCCTTATCTTTGTTAATTTTCTGAATATTCATACTCCGTGGTTGTCTTAATACTCGTTTCGCTTTTTTGCTATGCTATGATTTTAACTTAAAAGGTATTGAGATTTTGTTGTCATTTTAAAAGCCAATCGTGTTATGTTAATTGCTAAGTATCTCCTATACAAAATGAAATTCTTAAATGAAACGTGGTAAACGAAGTTGTGTCGAAGAGGCCGGTACTCTCCCGTATGAGGAAAGGTTGCTCTGCAGTGCTGCACCAGGACATCCGGCCATATAATGCGTGATCCCCATGATGTAAATAGAACTGTGAGTAGAGGAAACATCTTAATATGAGATATGTCCCCAAGACTGACGATGGAAAGCAGTCGCTGTTATGTGGAGCTGTCGGCGTGGCATGCTTAGAAAGATCTACAAACCATATTATTGAAAACCATTCGTTGATGCCCTCATCACAAACAGCAGGGATGTTTGTTTTCACAGCTGAAACTTAACATTGCCAAAAAATAAATATGAACATAATTGCTGACATTCCATAGGGAGCCATTGCCGAGCACACATGTTTTTAATTGTCCATTGATTAAATTCTATTAGCTTTCAAGGACCCAGAAGCAGTGGCTAATGGAGTCAATTGTTCACCGGGAGCAGAACGCTTTATTCATTAAGGAGGTTGGATTCTGAATTGACTTTTGATGTCACTTAATTGGTATATCTGAATTACTGCGTGCGATGAATGGAGAATGCAACGGGGCCTTCTGTAAACATAATTAAGATATTTTGGTTGCTGAACTCTCTTTTCTTTCACTTGAAAATGATTCGTCATATTTCCCTTGTTCATTTACTTTGTAAACACATTGCTTTTATCGGGGAACACGAACAACTTTTATGAGCTCGAGGGTGAAGGTATGTGATGTCATACAATGTGTACATTTGAATTTAATTTTGGAGTTTCTAGCATATGTATAATTATAAATAGGAGACACGTAAGATCTGAAGTTTCGGTGATGGACTGTCGAAAGATTCCATGTTAACAGCCAAGTGAGGGACTAGGGCTGGGATAAAATATGAAACACGCTGTGTTAGTCACACCTTCATTGGAAGCGCCCAGGGTAATCTGTATCAGGTGGTGGAAAGGGGAGTTTCAAGAGGGAGTAGGGGCTCCCCAGGAAGCATGGGTCGTGTGTGTCTGGAATTGCCCGCAGGTGGGTTGCGTTGAGAGGGGCATGATCCCATGACTCACCCACAAGGCACGCCCAGGGTGCACTAAATGTGTGCTACTTCCCTACTTCCTATGTGGTCGCCAATCAGATTGCCTCTTGTGACTCTGTTTGCCCATGTGTTCACTTTAGTACTAGAGCACCGCCTTGGGGTAAATGCATGTCCTCATTTACATGGTGCCTTGCTCCCACGCAAATGTCGGAAAACACTCACAGTTGTCCTGCCGCAAAATATGGACTCATGGGATTTGCATTACAGTAATGGCTTAAAGGTGTCTAGGCACATGCTCTGAGGTTGGACACACATGCCAAACACCTCTATTAAATGGCTCTGATTTGGTTAAGGACAGCTGAGGTTATTCATTATAAGAGAGGGTTAAGAGTAGGTGTACGCACCTCCATTTTTCATCCTTCTTAGAGTGATCTCATGGTGAGCCCTATGTATCCACTTCTCCACTTTCTTTCATCCCCTCCTTCCACTCTTTAGAGTGTTTCTCTGAATACAGCAAGACTACTTTCACCCATGACCTATCAGGCATAATCTTCAGAGTGTATGTGTCACTGAAACATGGATTTGCTTTTTTGATGATAGTTATGACACCGCCCTCGTAACTACGTCAGTGTAAAACGAGTACTAGCTTGAGATAACGTTCTCAATCAAAAGGTTCAGGGAGGCTATTAGCAACATGTGGGCAAGTACTGGCTCATAAATGGTCATATTATATTAAACAGAAGTTATCCATAGAGCCAAGAGGACAAGGGTTTTAATCATATTTCTGCAAGTGTCCAAAAAGGTTTCTGTTAGACGGAGTTTTTTCGGAAGTGGTTGGTAGGCACCTAACACCAGCAACAAGGCCACCAACGCTTAATGGGTCTAAAATAGTGTCTCTATAAATTAGTCCATTGCTCAGCCCTTGGTAGCTGACACAGAGCAATAAGTCTTAACTTAGGAGACAGGCATGTAAAGCATTTAAAACACCAATACAGTAAATAAGTAATACACAACACTCAATAAAAATCTCACACCAACTTTATAAAACTAGGAAATATTTAAATCTTTAACATGACACCAAAACCACAAAAATTCAATTTAGGGATCCAGAGATATGATTTTTTAAAGAATAAACACTTTCTAGTGCTTAGAAACCAATAGCAGCACTTCTGGACATCTGGTCGTGCTTGACCGGGACAAAGTCAAAGTTTGAAGCTGACTGTGATGGAGCCCTGCTCGGATACCCCTCATGGTAGGCCTTGGTCAAAATTTTACCTTCTGACTTAAAAACATTTCTGGAGCTTTTTCCGCTGAGGGCCCTCGCTGCTCTCCAGCTGTATGGGTTTGGTGAGGGTTCGCCAGCTTGAATTCCTGAGGGCTCCCATTCAAACTCTGGAAGTCGGACCTCTGGAGCTCTTCAGCAGGAAAAACATGGCATCCAGTTTAGTTTGCGGTTAAAGGTGGCCGGCTTGGCCCTTGCAGTCGAGTCAGTCACCTCCTAGAGCTTTTTCCCAAAATTAACCCAAACTTCTTGATGTCCTTCAAGAAGGTCTTCTGGTGGGTTTGAAGTGTCCAAAACACAAATCCAAGGGTCTGGAATCTCGGACATGGTTCTTGGCCAGCCTGGACTTCACTTTCCACAATGCACTTGGTCAACACCTTGAAACTCCAGTAGATGCACTCCAGGAGGGGTGTCTGGCTGTAGAAGGGTCACTTAAGCTCTGTTAACCTGTAGCTGCAGGATGTCCGCTGCTTACTCATTCTTGAAGCCAGGCTAAGTCCTCAGAGCTGTAGTCCCAGATAGTGCAGCAGGAGCTGTCTTCACCAGGCTGACACTTGGGTGCAGATCAGGCTTCCAATAGGGCAATCCTCCTCCTTCTTTTAGTTTCTGGAAGCAGAACTGAGAGGCTCTGTATTTCCCACATATTTATCCAGTGTTCTCTGGAGACAAGCAGGGGAGCGCCTCTGTCCAATGAGGTGCAGAGGGTTACACCCCAAAGCATCACAACTTCCTCCAAGTTGTGGCAAAGTCTTGTCCCAGAAAGCACGATGCTATCAAATTCCATCATATATATACTAGGGACTTAGAGGTAGTTTTCATCCTCTGGCCCTATTAAATATTCAGGACTTATAGGGTAGATCATGCCACTTATAAGTGTATCTCAATGTATGGGTTTGTGTTTAACATAGCACTGGCCCTGGGCCTGACTAGCAGAGTCCTGGACACAGTGAGAGTCAGCTACCACCAGATCCATTCAGCACCAAACATTAAGGGTGGATATGTAAAAAAGGATGACTTTTTAACAATTTCATTCCAAGTAGAGATATCTTTAATTGTACAATACTTTGAGAAATATATTGTATGCAAAAAAACATGTGAGTATATACATCAAACACGGTTACAGCAGAATTCCTCAAATCCAAGAAAACCTTTGAACTCAAATCCTGAAGACTTGGAACTTACTATCATCATTCGAATTTATATTTTTTAAAGTAGTATTAACTCTCCACATTATTACAAGCAAGTCAGCCAGATCATGACAGAATGCAACACATTCCAAAATGCCGTCATGAAAAAAAAGATGAGCTATCTTAGACAATCTGAAATGCCTTTGATAATTTAAGGAGAAATAAACTACTTGATGTCATAGAGAAAGACACAAATAGGATTCGAGAACTGTTATGTTGCTCTTAAATGATCATCTCCCCTATATATCTAAAGATATAGTAAGCCTTTTGCGAGACCCTCCAACGAAGAAGAGATAATCTGGTCAGTGCTTGCTCTGTAACAGAAAAAGATTTTTATTGCTGAATCCTTGAACTATGTACAGTAACATCATAAAAGAATGTTTGAAGTGTTCATAACAAACTATAATCCTACGACTATGTCATTGCACTGACATGTACATAGCAATTGCTTAGTTCCTGCAACAGGTTGTCTTGCTCAATAACTGAACTAAACAAATTTGAAGCAGCCATGACCATTAATGTAATTCCTGTCACATCCACAGTCAGTTGATCTGTTGAGTACTTTGTGTCTTACAACATTCGGATCATGGTTGTCTTCTCAATGTCTTCTTTCTGTTCTCATGTTTTGCCAGGAAAATAAAATATGCTCACTATCAGTGAAGCTCACAGAAAGGGCTAGAGAACTAATACATCAACTTTTGAATTCCTTTTCATGAAGTATCTACCATAATGTATTGTCTTCTATGAGTCACTGTCATTTGAGTCCCCTCAAGGTGATGGGCCAATGTTTGAGCTCTTATCTTACCTTACTTGTCATGCTCCCTACAGATAAATGAATTAATTGACGGATAAGAGCATCATTTGAAATGCTTCTATAGCACACCTCTGCAAGAAGTTACCTATAGGAAGGTACTGCTTTACTTATTAATAAGTAGTAATAATAATTACATCACTTTCATAAGGCACAATGCTTTTCAAGGTACTGATAAATGATGTTATTTTTGATATAAATAATGCCCTTTCCTCTACCTTAGAAGGATTAAAGAAATAGTATAACCCACAAGACTACAAACCAGTGAGCTTCAGGTTACACAGGTTTTTTTCTGAAGTGCATTCTCTATAATATAGACTTACAGCACACTGCTGAGGGTATGCCTGTTGTTAAAGGCCCTGCATCCGAGCTACAACGAGAGAGAGATGGCCTTCAACTACTGGTGTAGCCCAAATTAGAAGGGCTATAAGGCTTTTAGAATATTTCACCGACTAAGGGTAGAATGTTCTAAATAAAAAAGGGAGGAACAGGAAGACAAACATTGTAATGTTGGAGTATAAGGCTTATACCAGTCATCATAAGCACTGACAAATTCCGTTGCCTTCAATGGAGCTCTCAACATTCCAAATGTAATACCTTTTTAGTATAGCGCTTCATATAGCACTTCTGTCATTGTTAAACTCTTTTGATCCTCAAAGCTACATTACATTCTGAACTTCTGATACATATTCTGCTTTAAGTAAAATGTATGGTGTGAATGGAAGTTTCTAGGCAGTGTGGGACTTTTTTTATTACGCCTGGGGTAATAGGGCAAAGTTGGAAAATATGGATGTCGCATAGTGCCTGATTCAACCAAGACATAGTTGAAACTGTCTCCCTTCTGACTTTCCTACTCCAGGATTCCCCTTAGGTAGAGATCTAACATAATTAAGGGTAGGCAGAAATGACTCCCCTATTCCTTTACCCCTTTCCACGCACAGTTAGGATTTCATGTTAAAAGCTTTCCCCTCACCTAGTTTTTCTTTCTGACCTGATCTATGCTCCTAGTCATACCAGGCCCTCAATTTTCAGATGGAGAAAATGATTACACTTGTTTATGCTGCACAAGGTAGTGTTTACCATGTTTTTATTTTATGAATTAAAAGAATGGAGTTTGGATTCAACCTCTTGGGTAGACACCAGATGCTGTTCCAAATCCTTTAAAAACAATAGACTGCAACACCATTACTATTCCCTTCAAAGTTAATAGAGTGAAAAACACAATGTTGAGGCCTCACCAGAACATCGCAAGATAATTTATGTTCATGTTTTTCTGAGGAATGGAAAAGTTTGTTTAAAAGCACAATCCAGTGAATTATGTTATATTCGTCTCAAAACTCAAGCAGATATCAACAGAGGCACACTATAGAAGTCAATTTGTGGAAATTGTTAGTGGTAAAGAAGTGGCCAAATATAACAGTTTTTTCACAAGAATTCCCTGTTTCTTATTGGCATTTAATTCCTGCTTACAGAGATGTTTTCATTCTGGATAGAGAGTCATCCACCCACATTTTTAAGTCATCCCATTATCAGGAATAGCCATTGTCCATCACTTTAAAAACCGGGGGCCACATTTATCAAATTTAATGCAGTGCAATGCAGCAGAACAACTTGCTGCACTGTGTGATGTCAAAAAGAGAGGGCCCTAATGGGATGTATGACGTTACAATGCATACTTTTACAATGCATGCACTTACAACGCAATTTTTACAACGCAACAACCACTACAACGCATTCCATTACATCGCATGACACTACAACGCATTTTTAAAAACTACCTTTACAACGCATTCCATTACATCGCATAGTAGGGTAAGTGTTGGATAGTATAGGGGTAAAAATTACTATTCTAACTCCAGGGGGTGCAACAGTAGGGTAAGTGTTGGATAGTGTAGGGGTAAAAATTACTATTCTAACTCCAGGGGGTGCAACAGTAGGGTAAGTGTTGGATAGTATAGGGGTAAAAATTACTATTCTAACTCCAGGGGGTGCAACAGTAGGGTAAGTGTTGGATAGTGTAGGGGTAACATTTACTATTCTAACTCCAGGGGGTGCAACAGTAGGGTAAGTGTTGGATGGTGTAGGGGTAAAATTTACTATTCTAACTCCAGGGGGTGCAACAGTAGGGTAAGTGTTGGATGGTGTAGGGGTAAAATTTACTATTCTAACTCCAGGGGGTGCATACTTACCTTAAATGCAATGTAATATTATGCGTTGTAATGGTATGCGTTGTAAAGGTAGTATGCGATGTAATGGAATGCGTTGTAAAGGTAGTTTTTAAAAATGCGTTGTAGTGTCATGCGATGTAATGGAATGCGGTGTAGTGGATGTTGCGTTGTAAAAAATGCGTTGTAAGTGTAGTGCGTTGTAAAAGTTGCGTTGTAAAGGTTGTTCCCCCCCTAATGTGCCATATTTACCAAGATATGATGCAATATTGCTCTCCCACTGCGTTGGTGCACTATGTGATGCCTAGTGCCACTGCACCCTTACCTCATGGTGCACGTCTGCATGCGTTGCAGACAGTATTGTTTTTGTGTAGGAAGGGACACCTTCCAGCACAAAAACAATCCTTAGAGGCTTTTTCTTCTAAGTGTGCTATAGAATGTAGCACACAGAGAAAGGAAACAATGAGGAGAATTAAAGCTATTTCGTCTCATTGTGCTTATATCGAGAAGGCATACAATTTTGAAGCATTCCCAGGTTTACTTCTCATGGTAAACCTGGGATTGTGTCAAAAAACATGGGTGAATGCATTGGAACACCCAATCTCCACCCATGTAACGTCTTCCCAGAAAAACAGTAATGCAAGGCAGCAACTTGCACTGCCTAATGTCACTCCAGGTTTACTGTATCATGCACAGCCAAGCAAAGTGGCTTTGCGCGGCTTGTTAAATGTGACTTAAGGATTGTGTTCCTCCTGTGCCACCTTGCATGGTACAGCAGCAATGCATTCCTTTGATAAATATAGTCTAAGATATCTCCAAGAGAGTCTGAAGGCAGACTTCTGGCCATACTCAAAGCTTATTGAGAGAGTTATACAGTTAATCGTGAACACTATGAGACTTTTTAGTGTGCCATGCAAAAAGAAATTGCCTGTTTATGCACTCCCCACACATTGTTAAAACGGCATATTTCTTTCCTCAAAATTTTTTAACACCACTAGGTGATATCCTAAAGCATTTGCTCTCCTCCCCACCTCGCCTTAAATTTTGAAGCTCTAGCCATGAACTCAAACACCTATCGTGCCCCTGAGCAATTACTGTAATCATGTAATTTTATTGAATAGCTTATACATATATATACAGGTAGGCGTATGCGAGTCGGAAGACGCGTTGAGCGCTGAACCGTTGGTGGGTGGAACATAAGGGAGCCTCGTCAAATTAACTCCGGTTGGGTTCAGAGTATATACGAGCAACACGGGACCAAGGGGGCATGAGCCTTTCACCCTGGACCCCTGTTCAAATAATTGCACATCATCAATTAGCTCCAAGACCAAAAAATGTCAGCCGACGCGCTGAAAGAAAGAGAGGAAGCGGCGGCAGCAATGTTCAATGATGAAATGACCCCTAGCATGGACTCGATATCCCAAAATGCACCATCAAGTTTAAAAAACTCTAGCGCAAAAGAAAAAAATCAAACAATTGGAGAAATTGATGCGCAATGAGCAAAAGAAGTGGTGGGGGGTCAAATCACTCCAAAGGGACTTAGATATTGGACGAGTACCTCGTGGCCTTCGAATCTTACTGGCCCAAGTTACGAAATGCCCAACAGGTAGATGATGAAGGAATGGGCGAAAGCCTATTTAGACTCCTCATGGAGATTGATTTGCATCTTGGTGAAATATGCAGAGAAAGATCAAGTTACACTTGCCGAACAAATAGAAAAAGTAAATGCGGAATTAGATGCAATGGGACACAGTGACAAAATAGACAAAATGAAGTTGGAAATGAAAAAAAGATTAAAAAAAGAAAAAGATATTATAAGAGAAAGGAAGGCATATACATTCCATGTGACTATGAATGTGGACGTGTGTTCACTTTTGCAAAGAAATTTGATTCTTTGAAAGCAACAACATTTGGGTAAGAGCAGACTAATAAACAAGGAAGAATAGCAGATAACACGCTGTCTGAATTAACATCTGCATCAGAGGTTAGCTCAGCCGTGGAGAGCGAATTTGAAACCGAAGCTCAATTGAAAGTAACACGGCAACCGGCAAGAAGGATTTTACTGACAGACGAAGTGGATTTTTTATGCCTAGAGCACCTCCAATTGCTACGTCCGAGAAAACAGACAAACAATCAGGCAACAAAAGAACAAGAAAACGCAGGGTGAGCTGGAGGGCAAACAGATGAAGAGAGAAACAGGAGGCAGCAGAAACATCAACCAAAGAAAAATTGGAGGAAATGACACAAAATGGGCACAATGCAGTTGACATCAAAACAGTAATAAATTTGACAGACACTGTACTTAATAAAGCTGAAGAACAACTATTGGCATTGGGACTAGCAGATTGTCCGGAAAGCTCATTTAACTATGCAGCCACTCGAGTAGACGTCTACAAAAGCGTGCGAAAATTGAAATAAAAGAAATACTTTACGCTACTGAACCTTGCAAAACCCAATATCTCTGAAAAAATCCAGGAAAAATCCAAGAAAAAACAAATGTCATTGACAATGAGACAATCGATGACGACATGGGGCTAATGAACATTGATGCAGAGGATCAAAGATTAATACAAGATATGCAAGAGATGATGAATGATGAAGCTATAATGAGCCCAAGCATTGAAGCCACTGAATTGTCAGGTACTGCACACAAACCAATCATCACCCCTTTCAAACCTCTTTACACCTTTAATACTATCATGCTGAAAGACAGGATAGATGCTTTTCACGAGAAAGTAGTGGGTGACTTAAAGAACCTTAACCACAAAATACAGAGCACAAACAGGAATAAGAACAACAAAAGAGAAATCCAATATCAGCAATTAATGGCTAAACTCAAAAATAACAGTGAGATAGTAGTCCGAAACGCCGATAAAGGTGGGAATGTAGTACTATGGAAAAGGGAAGATTATATCAAGGAAGCTATGCTTCAATTAAATGACATCTCATGTTATTGTTGCTGCAACCAACAGGCACTGAATAGTGTATACAGCACCTACAAAATGAAACTAGTGGCGTGGAAAAACGCAGGCTTGCTATCAGTGGATGAATACAAGTATTTGAGGAATGACAATCCTGTGACACCTATATTGTATTTTATCCCGAAAATCCACAAAAACTGGAGTAGACCTTCAGGAAGGCAGATCATTTCTGCCAGAAATAGTCTACTAGAGAGAACATCGATTTATATTGATTTCTTCTTACAGGAACACAGCCAACAGTTAAAATCTTACATACGAGACACAGGGGACTTTTTGGCTAAAATGCTCAACTTCAAGTGGCAAAAGGACTACCTACTTATTACGCTTGATGTTACCTCACTTTATACATCCATCAGACACACAGATGGCCTAAGGGCAATGCAATTCTACTTGTCACGTAGAGGTTTTAATTATACAAAACATACTAATATGTTGATCAATATGACAGAGTTTTGTTTGAATAACATCTTTTTGTTTCAAAATTCGTTATTTCAACTACTAAGGGGTGTAGCCATGGGAGCCAGCTTCTCCCCCAGTTATGTGTGTCTCCACATGGGCTGGTGGGAGGAGCTGGTTCTCATGAAGGAACATACCAAATACATGAATCACAATGTGAAGGTTTTGTGGAGATTTATTGATTACCTCTTTTTAGTGTGGCAAAGTACCCAAATGGAGGCAGAAACATTAATAAGGGGACTGAATAATAACCAACTCAACTTGCAGTTTACCTCATCCATCAGTAAGACCACAGTACATTTTCTAGATGTGGAAGTTTATGTAAATAAAGACAGGCCAGAGTCTAAACGCCAAAGAAAACCCACTGCTGGGAATGCAATATTGCATGCCAGCAGTGTACACCCTGGTAATTTAATTCAAAGCATACCCTACGGTGAATTGCTGCGTTTAAAATGTATATACAGCAATGAGAATGATCTAAAGTTGGAACAAAAGGATTGCATAGCAAGGCTCAAGGAAAGAGGATACACCCAGAAATGTTTAGATTCAGCCCTCAAGAAAAGTAATCAAATACCTAGGGAGAGTCTATTCACCAAACAGAAATCTAAAGCAAGTGAGTCAGCAAAAGACCCTGGGACCTTTAGATTTATTCTAAAGTATAACAAACATCAAAGGGCAGTAAAAGCATAATTAACAGGAATTGGCACTTAATTCACGACGACCCTGTGATAGGAGGGACTGTACCCAAAAAACCTGCCATTACATATGGCAGGGCCCCTTCAATGAAGGATGTTTTGGTCAAGAATGATCCCTGTGGTTCGCGAGTAAAAAATACTTGGTTAAGCCAAAGAGTCGGGTTCTACAAGTGCAAGACTTGCAAGGCCTGCCAACGTGGAGTAACCGCTACATCTTATGGAACTCCATTTGGCGGGCAAGATAGAAAAATTGAGAAAGCTTTGAATTGTAAACAGATCATATAGTGTATGTGCTGGAGTGCCCTTGCAACCTAAAATATGTAGGAAGTACTATCCTGAAGGGTCATAAAAGGGTGGTCCAGCACATAAGAGCTATCAAAAACAACGATCAGGCATATCCAGTGGCATTACATTTTAACGAAATTCATGGAGGTAATTCCAAGGATCTTAAATATTTCCTTATTGATTCAGTCCCGCCAACCAAAAGGGGCAGCGATCGAAGAAAAGCGCTCGGCAAACTGGAAATGTTTTATATAATAAATCTCGACACTATACAGCTGATAGGGCTGAATGCCGCTGAGGAACTACATGAAAGCTTACTCAGTTGAGACAGCAAAGATCCAACCCAAATAAATCAATGCACTTTCTGAACATTTACTGTAACAATAATTCATTTATCTTTGATTAAACTTTAAAGTAAAAAGCATTTAGTTTTATATAAATCGCCAGCCTTATTCCTCATATTTTTAACACACTTAGCAAGACAGGTTCACTACACTGAGTTGATGTACAGTTTGCACTAGACACTTTACTTAGGCTAATTTGCACATGGTAGCACTTGAGGACTAACAAGGAGACATGGCAGTAATTGTTATATCCCACATGCCTTGTTTAGATGACGGAACCAATGTAAATGTTGGTCAGGTATTTGTACCAGGACATGTCAAAATCAAAAATGGTTTTCCTTCAAGGAGTGATTATTCTGCAATTTACAAACGTGGTGTTAATGTATTGAAATGCTTGCACTAGTCCTTTTTCAAATTGAATTACTTGGTAAGCATATTATATTGAAAACAGGTACATTTCGGAAAGGTTTTTAAAGTCGTGGATAAATAAAAAACTTTTAAAAATCAATTTTGTACTCAAGTCTACGCACATGGGACATTTATATGTGCATTATACATGAATTTATATATTAATATATTTAACTTTCAGTTATTTATTCATTCATACATATACATAGATATGTTTGCACTATTATGAAACCTTTAAAAGCCTTTGGATTTGAAAAATAATTCTTTCAAATTGTAACTGTGTTAACATACACGCTATTCTTCTATGTCTATGGTGAAAAGTGTTAAGACATTTCACAGGTCACTCTAAGAAAAATCACGTGGGTAAAGGTGAAAAAATGAATATTTACACAAACCAATCTGCTGGGAGCGCGTCATGTGATCAAGTCCCCTGCGAGGAAAGAAGCGCGTCATGGCTACTATGGTCTGTTGCGAACAACAATAAAATAGCCAGCAGTAAAAACTACGTGGTCCGTGCTCTTTCTTCAGCCGATGGGAGTGAGCGAGATGGGAAGGAGTTCTTTGGATATATTACCTGCTGGCGGTTGCCAGCAGGTAGTTATAGTTAGGACCTAGTTTCCATAGGAAAAGCATTTTTTATTTTCCAAATAACTTTTGCGTCATTTGACGAGTCTTCAAAAACTTTTCAAAACTAGTGGGGCGCTCCGGTCAGATCCTGTCTTGAAAGTTTCGGGGTGATTGGTCAAGTGGGGTCTGAGAAAAAAAGGGGGTCCCGAAACGCGTTTTCCGTATGTAAATTTCCATGGTAAACTTTAGACAAAGCTACAGCCCGAACTGCTGAACGGAATTACACCAAGTTTGGCAAAAAGGTAGGCCTTGGTTCAGAAAGAGCCCTTTTTATTAAATGGTGAAAATCCATTCAGTAGTTCCTTAGAATTTCAAAAAAGAAAAAATATCGATATCTGAGCACCGAGGAGGATTCCCGACCCCTCCCGAGCACGAGCTCAATTCTGATTGGCTGCCAACACTCCAAACCAGGAAGTGTTGGCAGCCATAAGAAATCAGAAAACAAAAATGAAAAAGATGAAACGGGGGCAGGGTAGAAACCCCCTGACCCCCAAGGCCTGCTCAGGGGGTCCAACAAGGACTCCCAGGGCCAAAAAAAGCTTTTGTTTTTTAAAAACGGCAGAATTCGCGTTGGGGTAGCGAATCCGGCTGTGAAAATAAAAAAAAAGTGTGGTTCGTTTTCAAAAAGCCCCCGGGTGGGCCAGGTCCCGGGGCAATCATTGATTTATTTGCGGGGGGCCTCTGACTTAGAGGTAGTTTTAATCCCCCTACCCTATTATGTACTAGGGCCTTACAGAGGAGGTCATGCTAATCACAGGGGTACCCCAACGCATAGTGTTCCCTAGTGCATGTAGGTGATTTCACTGTTTTCTAAGTGTCTTTTAGCATAGCACTGGCTCTAGGCCTGGTTAGTCAGAGTCAGTTACCATCAGTACCCATCAGCAAAATGTTGGGGGCACAGGATGATTTTGCAACAAGGCCTCTTTCTGCTCCTCTGTTGGTTCTTTACATGTCTTGCTTCTTCCTGCACTTTTCTTCGTCTTTCTGGACTTCTGTTGCCTCTTTCTGCATTTATTTTGCTTCTTTCTGTGCGTTTGTTCCTCTTTTTTCACATGTCCTACCTCTGTAGGCATAGTTAGAGATTAGCATTTAAAAAAACTTTGAAATTCACTGGAAAAACCATAGGTTTCAGGTACGTTATAATTAGAAATTAGCATTTAAAAAGCCCTAGAAATTCACTGAAAAACCACAGGTTTCAGGGACGTTATAGTTAGTTGGACATTTCACTCGTATAAAACCAGAGAAATTCAGCCGTTATAGTTAGTTCAGCTAACTATAACTTGCGCCCCCGCAATGCACTGCTGATGACGTCACATATTACATCATTCATGACATGGTCAGTGATATCACTGATGACATCCCTGAAACCTAGGATTTTTTCAGTGAATATGTATATATATATTCACTGAAAAAACCATGGGTTTCACACACGTTATAGTTAGGACTTAGCATTTAAAAAACCTTAGAAATTCAGTGAAAAAACCATAGGTTTCACACACGTTATAGTTAGGAATTAGCATTTAAAAAACCTTAGAAATTCAGTGAAAAAAACCATAGGTTTCACACATGTTATAGTTAGCTGGACATTTTACTCGTAAAAAACCATTGAAATTGCCCCGTTATAGTTAGTTCAGCTAACTATAACTCGCGCGCCCGCAATGCACTGCTGATGACGTCACATATTACATCACTCATGACATGGTCAGTGACATCACTCATGACATCACTGATGACATCTCAAATGACATCACTGATGACATCACTGATGACATCATCCAGTGAATGTGTGTTTTTCTGAAAATTAAATATGTTTTATATATGTATATCTCAAGGTCGATGGAAGAATAAATGGGTATATTACTGTCTAAATGGATGATTTCTTATTGAAAAATTGATTGTGTAACTGACTGATTAAGTGTATCATAGTGAATACATGGCTTAGTGAGTAATGTTTAAATATATAAATATCTGTATCAGTCTCTCACTTTGTGTATAAGTGGCTGCATGGGTTGGTGAGTATCTACATGGGTGTCTATATAGGATATTAGTTGGTTTTTTGAGTATCAGTCTGAGTGTCTGCATGGTTCGGTGGGGGGTATTACGTAGTGCATAGGTGCATGAATGATTGACTCACTGTTTGTATGTGTTGATCAGAGCATGTGTGCAGGACTGCATGGGTGGATGAGTGTGTGTATGGGTGTGTTAGTGAGTGAATGACTGTCTCAATAGTGTCTTTATGAGTAACTACATATGTTTTAAACTAGTATATGTGACTATTGGTGTAAATAAGTGAGTATATGTGAGAGTGAGACATTGGAAGAGTTCCTGTATGAATAAGTATGTGTTTCTATAAGTGATTGTTTAAAAGACTAAGTATGTGTAAGTTTCCGTAGAAGTAAGTGTGGTGGTGTGTGAATAACTGTATATGCAAGTAAATGTATGTTTTATTCTTTATTAGCATGGGTGACTATGTGTGTGAGTAGCTCTATGGATAAGTGGCATTGTGTAACAGGATGTATAGGTGTATGAGTACATATGATAAGTGAGTACATGTATGAGTGACTGTATTGAACTGTTGGTGAATGAATGGATGTGTATGTGGATCTTAGAATTACTGAAGAGGTTGTTGTAACTGTTATTGGTATGTCCATTCTTTTGTAAATTTTAGTCTCTATTTTTGTATGTGTGTATCAAAGGTTATATTAGGGTGAGAGGAGGTCTGCCTCTCTATCACAAGGATGATGTCATCAGTGATGTCATTTGAGATGTCATCAGTGATGTCATGAGTGATGTCACTGACCATGTCATGAGTGATGTAATATGTGACGTCATCAGCAGTGCATTGCGGGCGTGCGAGTTATAGTTAGCTGAACTAACTATAACGGGGCAATTTCAATGGTTTTTTACGAGTAAAATGTCCAGCTAACTATAACATGTGTGAAACCTATGGTTTTTTTCACTGAATTTCTAAGGTTTTTTAAATGCTAATTCCTAACTATAACGTGTGTGAAACCTATGGTTTTTTCACTGAATTTCTAAGGTTTTTTAAATGCTAAGTCCTAACTATAACGTGTGTGAAACCCATGGTTTTTTCAGTGAATTTGCAAGGTTTTTTAAATGCTAATTTTTTTTTTTTCTTCTATTTTTTCTAACATATTTTTATTTTAATTTTCTTACCTTTTATAAAGACTATGATTAAATTTTTAAAATTCTTTAATATGTTTTTTTTAATATATTTTTTAAAATAAACATGTAAAATTTATTAGCAGTACTTTTTTTCTATTTTTTTTATTATTTTTTTAGTACGCGTACCGTAAGCTCACGGTAAGCGTACGGTTCACGTAACGTCCGTAATTTTTCTACGCTGCTTGCGTATAGTTACGCAATTTGCGTAGCCGCGCGTACTCCGCGTGGGACGCGTACGTGTGTACGCTACACGCGCACGTTACGCGGAAGTGTCGGGGAGTGACTGTTATGCGCATGCATGCAAGCGCGTGTCTTTTTTACGCGCATGCGCACTTTTGCCGTAAGCGTACCGTAAGCGCACCGTAAGCGCACCGTAAGCGTACGGTAGGTCATGTGATCATGAAACACAACTTTTGATTGGTTGAAACTACTTTCAGTTCTAGAACTCTCCTACACCACACCCATTCCCCTCATTTCTGCTTGTGATCCCTTAGGAGAAGGAGCTGGGTTGTCTTTGTGATACGATGGCAGAACAGCAGAGCTCTTCTGAGAGTGAGGCTAGCACTAGCAGCACTGTTTTGAGGCAGAGAGCGAGGAAACAAAAGCCCTCTTATGTATGGGATTATTTTACTTTTCCTGAAGGCCAGCAAAAGGTGAATGCACCCTTAGTAACTTGCAAGCTGTGTCAGCGTGTACTTTCAAGAGGTAATCCTGACAGGAAGTATTCCTTTGGGAATCATACCATGAAGAGACACCTCAAGGAGGTACACAGAAGGACACATGGTCATCTTTTTGGAGGTAACTCTTCAGAAAGACAAGCAAGTACATCCACAGCAGCTCAGCCTGGACCATCATCTGCAGAGCTGACTCCTTCTTCTGCAGGTCAGGTGAGCCCTTCATCTGTGGGGGGAGCATCTCCTTTTGCTGGCCCTCTGGAAATGAACCCTCGATTTCGGAGGGTTGATATTCGATGCGCCTTTTGTCAAGATCTAATTTGCCATAGGGAGACCAGTGTTTCCCTAGTGAACAACAAAATAGATCAGCACATTTGTCGCTTTGAATAATTTTCCCATTCTTTCTTTCCTCTGTCCCTGCATGAACACAACAGTTCTTTTAAGAGCCAACCTTATCTTTCATCTTTTTTTTACATATGTTTTTAAAAACTTTTTTTTTTTTTTTTTTACCGTACGCGTACGGTGCGCGTACCTTTTTTTTATTTTTTTTTAAAAAAACTAAAAATCAATTATCACATTACAAGGTCTTTGAGAGTACAATTATTATTATTGACTTACCATACCCACTCAAAAAAATATTTATTCATTTGTTTTTTTAAAAAATTGCTTTAAAAATGGTTCTCTGCCTGTAATTCCTATTTGCACACAGAGTCATGTTTTCACATTAGTCACAAAACTAAATTTCTTTGCCAATTTGAAAGCACACTTACTGCTCTTTTTTTTTGGCAAGTGAAAATCACTTTTACAGACTGACACATTATGAAACCACTTTTTTGATTTTTTTAAATGCACATGTCCAAACTGCTTTTTCAGACCACCACCATGTGTAACCTGGGTGGCTGCCTACATTCCAGCAAGGGCAACCAGCCTTAGTGATGCTGAATGTATTTGCATTACAGACTAAAACCTGAAAACCCCACTCGCTTGTAAATACTGTGCATGATTATACATGGAAAGGAGCTGGGTGTGTGCTAAGAGTCTGCTTCTTCCCCCAAAAAATCGCTCCCCCTTTTTCCTACTAATGCAACTGTGAAATCACCAGAAAAAAACGCAATAAATCTCTGCCTGTAATTCCTATTTCCACACAGAGTCATGTTTTCACATTAGTCCCAAAACGAAATTTCTTTGCCAATTTGAAAGCACACTTACTGCTCTTTTTTTTTGGCAAGTGAAAATCACTTTTACAGACTGACACATTATGAAACCACTTTTTTGATTTTTTTAAATGCACATGTCCAAACTGCTTTTTCAGACCACCACCATGTGTAACCTGGGTGGCTGCCTACATTCCAGCAAGGGCAACCAGCCTTAGTGATGCTGAATGTATTTGCATTACAGACTAAAACCTGAAAACCCCACTCGCTTGTAAATACTGTGCATGATTATACATGGCAAGCAGATGGGTGTGTGCTAAGAGTCTGCTTCTTCCCCCAAAAAATCGCTCCCCCTTTTTCCTACTAATGCAACTGTGAAATCACCAGAAAAAAACGCAATAAATCTCTGCCTGTAATTCCTATTTCCACACAGAGTCATGTTTTCACATTAGTCCCAAAACGAAATTTCTTTGCCAATTTGAATGCACACTTACTGCTCTTTTTTTTGGGCAAGTGAAAATCACTTTTACAGACTGACACATTATGAAACCACTTTTTTGATTTTTTTAAATGCACATGTCCAAACTGCTTTTTCAGACCACCACCATGTGTAACCTGGGTGGCTGCCTACATTCCAGCAAGGGCAACCAGCCTTAGTGATGCTGAATGTATTTGCATTACAGACTAAAACCTGAAAACCCCACTCGCTTGTAAATACTGTGCATGATTATACATGGCAAGCAGATGGGTGTGTGCTAAGAGTCTGCTTCTTCCCCCAAAAAATCGCTCCCCCTTTTTCCTACTAATGCAACTGTGAAATCACCAGAAAAAAACGCAATAAATCTCTGCCTGTAATTCCTATTTCCACACAGAGTCATGTTTTCACATTAGTCCCAAAACGAAATTTCTTTGCCAATTTGAATGCACACTTACTGCTCTTTTTTTTTGGCAAGTGAAAATCACTTTTACAGACTGACACATTATGAAACCACTTTTTTGATTTTTTTAAATGCACATGTCCAAACTGCTTTTTCAGACCACCACCATGTGTAACCTGGGTGGCTGCCTACATTACAGCAAGGGCAACCAGCCTTAGTGATGCTGAATGTATTTGCATTACTGAGTCCAACCTCAAACCCTTAAACTATTCTTTTTTTTTCCAGTACACCTTAATTTATCGTGAAAACATAGTCCATATTATTTTACATGCTCCTCACATTTAAATTTCTCCCAAAACAGAAAATGATAAACGCAACTTCAACAAAAAGAATTTCCATTTCTATTATTCATTTCTTAATTTACCATATACATCTCCTCTCAAACTCTAACCTCACCTTTAAAATTAGTTAGTTGTGAAAGAAATGTGGCACTCAAACAGCAGATTATCAGAGCCAGGATCTCTGTTCTGTTCACCTCTCTCCTCTCAGCAGGACCAGATAATGGCAAACTTTCCCTCTATTTTTCCACACATATACATGTAAGTTTCAAATCTCAGTGCTTCCCCCTTTTTTTCAAATGTAATCACACATTTCTATTGGTTGAAAACCAACCCTTTTCCAAAAGTACCCTGCCCCCAACTTGACTTCTGCCTAGTACCCTTCCCCCAACTTGACTTCTGCCTGCTACCATAGCAACAGCTCATGGAACACTGCTGTGTGGAGTTAGGTCAGAAGTTCGCCACACAATGTTTCAATTCCACAGAGCAAGAGTGCTTGACTTTTCAAACCTAACAGCAAATCCATAGTACTGTTCTTTGGTAACACATTTTTTTGTACCAATACAAAACATGCTTCTATTAATTTACACATACAGCCTAGTTTTTATTCTAGAATGGTATGAAACAGCCAATCAGTTCTTTTTGTTTTGAAAAAAATATGTATGCCTCCATTTCCAAACTGTCTTTCTTTTCATATTGCCATTCTACTGAAAGACACCTCCTGAGTGCATCCAGTTCTCCTTTGAAGATGTTCACAGTGTGGATTGTAGGGCACAGCTATGTCTTCTGGAGTGAAAAGTTTGCAGAGAAAACAGATATGGTGAGAGACCTTGCTTTGCCAAATGTAGACATTAAATGGATTGGTCAGAGAGGGTTAAAGTGGCACCAATTGATGCCATTGGTGAAATCCTTCATGCAAATCCAACACCCTGACCTCATAATAGTGCACTGTGGTGGCAATGACCTAGGCACTTTGACTGGGGTAGGTCTGGAAATGCTTATGAAGGACACCTTTGCACAACTGTTTTCACTTTTCCCTAAAACTGCCTTTGTGTTTTCCAACATATGCCAAAGGCAAAAATGGAACTGGTCCAATCATTTCTGTCCGCAGATTGACAAAGCAAGAAAGCACGTCAACAAATCTGTTTCTGCTTTCCTCCGTGACTATGGTATGGGTGCCATTTACCACAACAACTTGCGTTATGACATGCAAGACATTTATAGAGGAGATGGTGTGCACTTCAATGATGAAGGGAACAGAGTCTTCCTCTTGAACCTTAGACTCTGCATCGGTACTTACTTGTAGGTACCACTAAAAAATCATTTCATAAACACAACGGCTCTTTTTAGAGCCCCCTAATATCTAAACACTTAAATCTGAATTTCATTTTTTTTTTTATTTTTTTTTCTACCGTACGCTTACCGTAAGCTTACCGTACGCGTACCCCGTGATTTTTTAAAAAAACAATAAATGGTTTTTTTGTACTTTACAGTCCTTCTTTGACCCCCTCACAAATGTAAGGGGGTCTGTAACTCTCCTCTTTGCCCCCTTTTCTTGTTTTCACTCTTTTTTTCAGAGTGAAATACACAAAATGGCGGCCGCCGCTTCCTAGTTTCGGCCGATTCGAATGTTTACTAAGATCTAAGAGCCAATCAGAATCGCGCTCGCGCACGCCACCGTACGCGTACGGTAAGCGTACGGTAAGCGTACCGTAAGCGGGCTCAGATATATATATTGATTTAAAGGCTATTTTCTCAGAATCTACTGAACAGATTTACACCAAACCTACAAAAGGCACTTCCTTGACCTAGGGACTACCTCTCTGCCAAATTTCGAGTAATTCTGTTCAGCCGTTCGGGCTGTAGCTCGTTCTAAAGGTCCTATGGAAAAATGCATGGGAAAAATGCGTTTTGGGACCCCCCTTTTATCTCAGCCCCCGCTTGACGGATCCCCCCGAGACTTTCAGGGTAGGAGCGGAGCGTAGCGCCCCACCTATTTTGAGAAATTCGCGAGGATTCGTCGACCGGCGCCAAAGTTATTCAAAATAGAATGTTGCGGATTTCCTATGGAAAAGGGGTCCTAACTATAACTACCTACTGGCGACCGCCAGTAGGTAATATATATATATATATATATATATTATCTACTGGCGGACGCCAGTAGATAGTTATAGTTAGGACTGAGTTTCCATAGGAAATCTCAAAATTCTATTTTGAATAACTTTGGCGCCGGTTGACGAATCTTCACGAAATTTTCAAAACAAATGGGGCGCTCCGTTCAGCTCCTACCCTGAAAGTCTCGGGGTGATTTGTCAAGCGGGGGCCGAGAAAAAGGGGGGGTCCCAAAACGCGTTTTCCCCATGCATTTTTCCATAGGACCTTTAGTCGAAGGTACAGCCCGAACGGCTGAACAGAATTACGTGAAATTTGGCAGAGAGGTAGCCATAAGGTCAAGGAAGTGCTTTTTGAAGGTCTCGTGTAAATCTGTTCAGTATTTCCTGAGAAAATAGCATTTAAATCCATATCAATATCTATACGCGCGCACTGTGCGCGCACGGTGAAAAACCTGAAAAAAAATAAATATTACTAAATACATAACTTAGCATTTAAAAAACCGTACAAATTCACTTAAAAAACCATAGGTTTCACTCATGTTATAGTTAGGAATTAGCATTTAAAAAACCGTGCAAATTCACTTAAAAAACCATAGGTTTCACACATGTTATAGTTAGCTGGACATTTCCCTCGTAAAAAACCAATGAAATTCCCCCGTTATAGTTATTGCAGGCAACTATAACTCACGCGACCGCAATCCTCTGCTGATGACGTCCGATATTACATCATTGATTACATATGTGTCTTTCTGAAAAATAAATATTTGTAATATATGTATAGCTAAAGATTAATGGAAGAAGACATGGGTAAATAGGTGTCTAAATACATGATGTAATATCTGACGTCATCAGCAGAGGATTGCGGTCGCGGGAGTTATAGTTGCCTGCACTAACTATAACGGGGGAATTTCATTGGTTTTTTACGAGGGAAATGTCCAGCTAACTATAACATGTGTGAAACCTGTGGTTTTTAAGTGAATTTGCAAGGTTTTTTAAATCCTAATTCCTAACTATAACGTGTGTGAAACCTATGTTTTTTTAAGTGAATATATATATTACCTACTGGCGGTCGCCAGTAGGTAGTTATAGTTAGGACCACGTTTCCATAGGAAAACCTCAACATTCTATTTTGAATAACTTTGGCGCCGGTCGACGAATCCTCGCGAATTTCTCAAAATAGGTGGGGCGCTACGCTCCGCTCCTACCCTGAAAGTCTCGGGGGGATTCGTCAAGCGGGGGCTGAGATAAAAGGGGGGTCCCAAAACGCGTTTTTCCCATGCATTTTTCCATAGGACCTTTAGAACGAGCTACAGCCCGAACGGCTGAACAGAATTACTAGAAATTTGGCAGAGAGGTAGTCCCTAGGTCAAGGAAGTGCCTTTTGTAGGTTTGGTGTAAATCTGTTCAGTAGATTCTGAGAAAATAGCCTTTAAATCAATATATATATCTGAGCCCGCTTACGGTACGCTTACCGTACGCTTACCGTACGCTTACCGTAAGCTTACGGTGGCGTGCGCGAGCGCGATTCTGATTGGCTCTTAGATCTTAGTAAACATTCGAATCGGCCGAAACCAGGAAGCGGCGTCCGCCATTTTGTCTCTCGCACTGAGTGTTGTTTATCAAACATGATGGCCAAAAACATGTTACGGGGCTCTTTTGACAACTCCCTCCCACATAGTCATGTTGAGGGAGTCCCCAAACATCCCCCAAGAGCAAAAACGGTTTTATTTTTTTTTCGGCAATTTCGCGGGGTACGCTTACCGTACGCTTACCGTACGCTTACCGTAAGCTTACCGTACGCTTACGGTAAAAAAATAAAAATAAAAAAAACACTATCCACACTTACCCCACCCCCTGTGCTTTTGGTGGCCGCAGGCCACCAAATGTGCAGGGCTTATTAATAGAGAAAAAAAACGTAATTTTGGCAACATGAAATTATAAAATCGAAATAAAAAAAACACTATCCACATTGACCTCACCCCCTGTGCTTTTGGTGGCCGAAGGCCACCAAATGTACAGGGCTTATTAAAGTTGATAAAAACCGTGCACGGAACGAACTGCGTTAAGTGGGCGCGCACGCCACAAATGGCGTAAAGTAACTTAGCATTTAAAAAAACGTACAAATTCACTGAAAAAACCATAGGTTTCACACACGTTATAGTTAGGAAATAGCATTTAAAAAACCTTGCTAATTCACTGAAAAAACCATAGGTTTCACACATGTTATAGTTAGCTGGACATTTTACTGATAAAAAACCAATGAAATTCCCCCGTTAGAGTTACTGTAGGCAACTATAACTCACGCGACCGTAATCCTCTGCTGATGACATATGTGTCTTTATGAAAAAAAAATATTTGTAATATATGTATAGCTAAAATTTAATGGAAGAAGATATGGGCAAATAAGTGTCTAAATACAGTATTAGCATCAGCAGAGGATTGCGGTCGCGTGAGTTATAGTTGCCTACAGTAACTATAACGGGGGAATTTCATTGGTTTTTTATCAGTAAAATGTCCAGCTAACTATAACATGTGTGAAACCTATGGTTTTTTCAGTGAATATATATATATATATATATATATATATATATATATATATATATATATATATATAACCTACTGGCGGTCGCCAGTAGGTAGTTAGGTAGTTATAGTTAGGACCTATTTTCCATAGGAAATCCGCAACATTCTATTCCCAATAACTTTGGCGCTGGTGGACGAATCTTCGCGAAAGTTTCAAAACCTTTGGCCAGCTCCGGTCCACTCCTATCCTGAAAGTCTCGGGGTGACTCGTCAAGCTGAGGGTGAGAAAAAAAAAAAGGGGGGTCCCAAAACATGTTTTCCCCATGCAATTTTCCATAGGAACATTTAGTCGCAGCTACAGCCCGAACTGCTGAATGGAATTACACCAAATTTGGCAAAAAGGTAGCCCTTGGTTCAGAGTCTTGCCTTTTGGTTAAATGGTGTAAATCCGTTCAGTAGTTCCTGAGAAAATCAAAAGTAAAATCACATATATATATGGGCGGAGCCTAACCACACATCTCATCATGAGATCTGATTGGCTGTCAGCACTTCATCCAAGAACTGTTGGCAGCCATCTTGGGACCAATATACGTGATAACACCTCATTAAAAAGCATTGCAGTTCATAGAAGGTTTTAAGACTTTAGTTACATTATAAATCATTTGTTGATGGTGCTATACTCATTTTAGGAATTGTGGTGTGTTCTAAGGTGATTTTACCATGTGAAAAAGCCTTCTGCTGGGATATCAAGAATCATGTTAGAGAGAAAACTATTTTCTCATGCTTTTCCTACAGAGGTTTGGAAGGTGATCTATAAGCTAAACTGAGAGCATATTTTCTGTAAATTCACATTATCTTTCTCAGTCATGTGAAAATGAAGTCTGACATTCTCAGTAAAACATGTACATCCAACAAGGGCAGAGACTGTCAGTTGATTCCTTTGTCTTCTACTGCAGCTTCCCAGAGTGTTCAAAAGAACTACTAGAGCGCTAACCGTACTACTTATGACAAACGTATTGCACACCAGAAGCCATCTTGATTGGAATAAAGTGGTAACTCTTAAAACATTTAATTTAAAAAGGAACAAAATGAGGGGGTTCATTTTGCCATAGAAAGTATGATTAGTACTGCAGAAAGAAAAATTAGGATACATTTTGAGTGACTTCTCAAATCCTCTTCTATTTCATTAAAAGATTCTGACATGCAGACTGAAACATGCACTTTCAATACCAGCAACAGACATCCCTGATAAGCAAAAGCTTTACTACAGTGATCTAATGAGCAACTAGAGTGCTAACATTCAGAATTTATGGCAAATGTGTGACATATCTGAATACCTTCTTGATGGATTCAAAGTAAAAAACTGAAAGCATTTCCTACTGAGGAGACTGCAGTAAATGAGGAAATTAGGAAACTTCATAACAAATAAGTCTCCCAAGATGGCCACCAGACACAAAACAGCCCAAATGTAGCACATATATCACCCAGATGTAGCCCAAGTATAGCCCAATGACAGAATGTCCCAGAGTGTTCTTAAGAACAACTAGAGCGCTTACTGTATTATTTATGACAAAAGTATGGCACACCTGAAGCCATCTTGATTGGAATAAACTGGTAACACTTAAAACATTTAATTTAAAAAGGAACACAATGAGAGAGTTCATTTTGCCATAAAAATTATGATTGGTGCTGAAGAAAGAAAAATTAGGGCACATTTTGAGTGACTTCTCAAATCCTCTTCTATTTCATTAAAGAATTCTGCCATGCAGACTGAAACATGCACTTTTAATACCAGCAACAGACTTCCGTGGTGAGCAGTAGCTTTACTACAGTGATCTAATGAGCAACTAGAGTGCTAACATTCAGAATTTATGGCAAATGTGTGACATATCTGAATACCTTCTTGATGAAATCAAAGTAAAAAATTGAAAGCATTTCCTACTGAGGAGACTGCAGTAAATGAGGAAATTAGGAAACTTCATAACAAATAAATCTCCCAAGATGGCCACCAGAGACAAAAGAGCCCAAATGCAGCACAGATATCACCCAGATGTAGCCCATGTAGCCCAATGACAGAAGTGTGCAAAACACTTTTTGTTTTTTGTATTTTTGCAGTTTTATATAGTGCAGACTTGTCAGGTGTTGGAGTGCTTTACATGAGTATTGGTTACATCACACAAGAACAAACTCACTTTGGTTGTAGACATGGGGAGATTAAGTGATTTGACCAGAATCACAGAATGTCGAGCTAAAGCAGAAACTCCAACCTGGTTCCCCAGTTGCAAAGTCTGCAGCTCTGGAAGTAACACCACATCCTCTCCCCTAAGTGCAACATTTAATCAAGCAGGCAGGAAGGGCAGTGGCAACACAACAGATTATGGAGGGCAGTGGAAAGGGGGGCAGGGGCAACAAACCAACAATACAGGACTCGCAAGAGAGGCTGTGGCAATATAATAGACCATTGTGGGCAGAAGGAAGAGGCAGTGGTAGTACAACCATACATGCCAACAGACCAGATTCAGTCAGGAAACGTCCAATGTTTTTAAGCTCAAATGGGCTTTATTTTATCTGTCTCCTGTCTACAATTACCTCTTTTTCAATGTAACTCAAAGGGGAAAATCAATACCCCAGTTTTTTTTCCAAATCTCCCTCTTACAAAGTTCAAAATGTTAGCAAGTATGGTACATTGGATCATGGAAGGCAGGAGGAATTGGGGTAGGGACATGGACTCGGATAACAGAGGACAGGAGGGACATGGAGAGGTGCACCAAACTGACCCTACAGGGCAGGCATCAGGGTTTGCAGCATCACAATACACCACACAGGGCATGTGGGACGGGAGTGCAGCACAACAATCCATAGAAAGCAATAGGGAGGGAACAGGACCATGCACATGGACAACAGAGAATAGAGGGGAAAGAGGAAATGGTAGCTAGCTGACCATAATGGACAGACAGGAGAGAAAGCTGCAGCATAACAGACCATAAAGGGAAGGAGGGATGGATCAGGGGCATTCAATGGAACAGACAAGCCAGGAGGAAGGGAATAGGGGTCTGCACACAGAAACAGAGGGCTGGGGGCAAGGGGCAGGGCAGGAGCAGCAAGATGACCATTGAGGTCAGGCAGGATGGGCACTAAAAGCAAGACACACCATGGAGAGTAACAGTGAGACTATGATGGCATACACACAGACCATGGAGGGAAGGTTGGAGGGGGTCTGGGGCAGCTAGCTGACCACACAGGGAAGGTGGGAGGGGCCATGGCAGTACAGAAGACCATGCATGGCAAGCGGGAGGGTTAGTGGCAGCACAATGGCTATGATGGACAAGAAGGAGGGTGCAGGGGCATGCAAAAAGGACCATGGAGGATAGAAGGGAGGGTCAGGACCTGGGCACAGACAAGAGAGTTCAGGGGAAGGGGCCTCACAACAGACCATGTGGGGCAGGCAGGAGGAGCAGTTGCAGCGCAACAGACCAGGGAGGGCAGAAGGGTGTGGCAGTAAAATGGACCATGGAGGACAGGAGGAAGGGGATAGGGGCATGGAATGTGGACAGGCAGGGTGGAGGTGGCAGGGACAGGTTACAGTCATCTGAAAATGCTAGGCAGGAGGGAGGGGAGTGGCAGCTCAACAGAAAACTCAGAGTAGATAGGAGTGGCAGGTCTATGGAACATGGTGGGCAAAAAGGATGGAGCAGGGGCATGCACAAAGACATCGGAGGGCAGGGGAAGGAGAATAGGGGCAGCAAGCTAAGCAGAGAGGCTATGCAGGAGGTCAAAGATGGGGCATAGAATTGGGCAATGGAGGGCAGGAGGAGTGGACTGGTACATCATGCTAAATGGAGTGCAGTGGCAGCACATCAGATCATGCATGGCAGAAGGGAGGAGGCTAGTCCATGGATTCAGACAACAGAGGATAGGGAGGAGGTGGATGGGGCAGCAAGCTAACTGTTCAGAGAAGGCGGGAAGGCCAGTGGCAGAACAACGGCCACACAGGGCTGTAATATTGGAGCAGGGTCATGGCCTTGGACAATGGATGGCTAGGAGGAGGGAAGGCAGGAGCAGCAAGCTTGGGTGGGGGCAGCACAATGCCAGGCCCTGCTTCCAACCCCCCACCATCCATTGTGATATGCAGCTTACTTAACGTTAAACAAAAAACTAGACATTTGCTGAAAAAAACAAAGATTACAGGGACGGTATAGTTAGACTCAGGTTTCACTCATACACAACCAGTGAAATTCAGCAGTTATAGTTACCTGAGCTAACTATAACTTACGCCCCCGCAATGTAATGCTAATGACCTAAGACATTACTTCATTCATGACATGGTCAGTTACATCACTCATGACATCACTCATGACATCTCAAATGAGCTGTGAATGGAATGGAACTATAATCGCTAGAACTTTATTAAGGGATAGTGTGTGTATATTAACACCCCTTTTTTTCCTTTTCTTTCAAGTAAGAACCATTATAATACGCAACGTGCTCAGAATAATATGGCCGATAGCGTTTCACTTTAAAGTAATGTGTAGTCCATTGTTTATGTTGATGTTTGCAATTCTAAATATGTTTATTATGAATAAGTCACTTTGACGAACATACAGGTATGGCGGTCACGGGGCAAGATATGCAATAATGACATTGTGTGCATATTAACACTTGTTTTCTTTTCTTTATTGTATCAATTCCTGAATTTTCACATCGTGACCAGGCCAATATGGCCGCCAGCTTTTTGGATTAAAGTAATGCACTGCTGATAATGTCACATATTACATCACTCATGACATGGTCAGTGACATCAATGATGACATCACTGATGACATCTCAAATGACATCACTGATGACATCATCTACGTGATCATCTGATGCACCTCCTCACACCCTAAAATACAGACTACCATTCTCGAATCCATAGACACACCAATACTAGTACAGCTACAATATTCTGTGCACTATGCATACAGACCTCTAATCAGCTACATAGATTTGATACAGTCTTTTAGGTACCCAGTTAGTACCTATGCAGTCTAGGAATCCTTCTGTCTGTCCCATGCACTTCTCCATTCATCCATCCAGCACTATCTACATATCCTATCACTCTGCCAATAGCTAAGCACTAATACATTTAGCATGCACTCTCTTTGCAGCACTGAAATTACTCCAGTTATTAGTCATATACTTACGGAATGGCCCAGCCACTAACACAAGTACAGGTACAATACTTTGTACACTATGCATGCAGGCCTCTAACCAGCTACATACTATTGATACGCTCTTCTAAATACCCAGTTAGTACCCATGCAGTCTAGGAATCCATCTGTATGTCCCATGCACGTCTCCATTTACCCATCCAGCACTATCTACGTATCCTATCACTCCACCAATACCTAAGCACTTATAAATTCAGCACGCACTTTCTTTGCAACACTGAAATTACTCCAGTTATTAGTCGTATACTTAAGGAATGGCGTAGTCAAAAACACAAGTGCTGGTACAATATTTTGTACACTATGCATGCACACCTCTAACCAGCTACAAACTATTGATACACTCTTCTAAATGCCCAGTTAGTACCTATGCAGTGTCGGAATCCTCCTGTCTGTCCCATGCATTTCTCCAATCACCCATCCAGCAATATCTACTTATCCTATTACTCCACCAATACCTAAGCACATATAAATTCACTATACACTCTGTTTGTAATACTGTAATTATTCTAGTTACTAGTCATGAACTTATGGAATGGCCTAGCTACTAACACAAGTACATCTATAATATTTTGTGCACTATCCAAGCAGACCTCTTACTAGCTACATACTATTGATACACTCTTCTAAATACCCAGTTAGTACTTATGCAGTGTAGGAATCATCCAGTCTGTCCCATGCACTTCTTTAATCACTTATCTACCACTATCTACTTATCCTATCACTCCACCAATAAGTAGGCACTTATAAATTAAGTGTTCACTCTGTTTGCAGCACTGTCATCATTCCAATTACTAGTGGTATCCTTATAAAATGACCTAGGCACCAACACAAGTACACATAAAATATTCTGTGCACAATCCCTACAAATATCCAAGCTGATACATACTATTGGTCCACTCTATTAAATACTGAAGTAGTACCCATGCAGTGTAGGATACCTCCTGTCAGTCTCATGCATTTCTTCAATCACCCATCCAGCACTATGTTCTTATTGTATCAGTCTGCCAATACCTAAGCACTTATGGTGCAGATTTACAAGCACCCTGCACCACCAGTACGTCAATTTTTGTAACGTAGTGATGGCGCCAGGCACTTTTTCATATTTACAAGGAGAGGAAAAGCCACCCTGCGTGGTTTTTCCTCTCCTTGTAAATACGACCCCTTCATACACAGAACTTTGTGTTGAAGGGGCGTCCCATAGGTGTTGCTGTGGGTGTTTCCACGCAACACCCATAGAACAACATTTATGAGAAATCGTAACTCTGGAGATGTGTGTGAATGCTGCGCCATCCTAGAGTTGGTGTAGCAAGGCGCAACGAGGAGAATTGTTTTCATTTCTCCTCATTTTTTCCTCTTTCAATACATGCTGCATTCCACAGCATTCATTGAAAGAGGAAAATGCCTTTACTGATTGTTTTTGTGCAGGAAGGAGTTCCTTCCTGCACAAAAACAATCTCCACACGACACAGACATCCTTGAACCATGGTGCAAGGGTGCCTGTGTCACCGCATGGCTGCAGTTTGTGCACATAGTTGCAACATATTCATGTACATATGTCAAATCCCTGTGCTTCGGAAGTGCCACAGTGCAGTGCAGCTAAAGAGCTTGCAGTGTCACGCTGCAGTACTTCCTCATAAATCTTCACCTATAAATTCACCATACACTACTAATGCATTCTTTCAGTCAATCATGCTGTATACATATATTCAGCCAAACTTTCACACATTAGCTTGCAATTATAGTTCTTTCTTTAACCAGATAAGGTAATTCTGATAAGAACTTTTTTTTTCTTCTTTTTTCTTTTGTATTTTTTGTATTTTTTTGAACAATTTTGTATTTTTTTTGGTTTTTTCAAAAAATGACCAAAAAAAAGAACGAATACAACAGGAAACTTTTGGAAATACTTATCATTCCAAAAACAAACAAACAAAAAAATTATCAACGATGGTTGCGTTGCGCAGCACAAACTGAATCCACCGACTGCTCACCGAAGCATATAAGTTTCTTACACTTCATGCAGTGTTGCTCGAGAAAGGTGAATTCTGGCCTCATGTCCATTGCAGGTGTTCCTGAGGACGCTCCAAATGTACTTGCCACAGCAGGTGAGGGGTTCAAAGCGGCTTGCCTCATTTCCTCCCGAGCAAGATTGAGAGGACGTGTGGTCCGGAGATGCTTGTACATAGAAGCAGTGCCACAAGTGTATTTTTTTTACTGCCTCTTGACAGGACTCGGTCACAGATTTTGCACATCACCTTTCTCGCATTTACTTTTTTCTCTCCAGGTGGAAAAGTGAAGAATTTCCACACAACAGATTCCGGCCTCTGTGGATGTGGTGCCTCCTGCAAGAATTATTCTTCAGAAGATACTTCCTCCTGCTACTACTGCTGTCCAGATGCCATTTTGTTTTTGAAAAACACCAAAAAAAACAAGCAAAAAGGGTTCTTGTAGGAAAAGAGATGTCTCTCTAAAGATGCTCCAACAAGAATGATTAGAATGGATGGGGTCCTTCAATATTTACAGTGGGAAATGTTATGAACCAATGAAATATTTTTTTTTTAGGTCACATGGGATCCGCGCACTCTGCGTTCACGAAGCACGCACCCGACGCGACTTCGCGAAAATATATTGAAAAATAATATAAGTTTATTATAAGTACAAATATATTATTTTTATGAATATCTTAGATAGTCTCTTGCCCTAATATGTATATTAAACACACATACATATCATTTTAGAACATAACTTTTTTTTTGCAGGAGTCGCCCACCCAGTGCGCCCCAGCACGTATATGACATCACGCGGGACCCGCCACTGCGCAAGCGTCGCGTACCGTAATGTGCATGTGTCGCGAATGCGCAGGAGGAGGAGTCGTGGACTGGTCACATACCAATCGCGCACATCACGTAATATTAATATGTATATGATGTAACTGAAAAACGTGCAGCCGTCGCGCACCGTACGCGGATCCTTTACGACGTTTCTAAAATGGCGGCTAGAATCCACGCACCCACCGTGATGTGTACGCTTTGGGTGCACAACTTCGAAAAAAATTTGGAAAAAAACAATTCTAAAAGAAAAGAATATAAATATATTAAAATGAAAAAATAAAACAAAAAAAATTAAACAATATTTCAGTTTTAATAAAAAATAAATGTGTGCAATTTTCAGAAAAATATATAAAGTTATTTAATGAATAAAATATTTATAAATAAACAGTTAAAAAACTGTAGAAAATCAGTACAAAAAATAGGTAAAAATACTATTACACTTAAAAGATAGCATTTAAAAAACCTTTGAAATTCACAGAAAAAAACATAGGTTTCAGGGACGTTATAGTTAGAAATTAGCATTTTAAAAAAAATTGAACTTCACTGAAAAAAACCATAGGTTTCAGGGATGTTATAATTAGTTGGATATTTCTCTCGTACAAAACCATAGAAATTCCCCTGTTATAGCTCAGCTAACTACAACTCACGCACCCGCAATGCATTTGTGATGACGTCACATATTACATCATTCATGACATGGTCAGTGACATCACTGATGACATCACTGATGACATCTCAAATGACATCACTGATGAGATCACTGATGGCATCATCCAGTGACTGTGTGTTTCTGTAAAGTTCAAATATGTTTTATATGTATGCCTAGGTGTATTGAAGATGAATGGGTGTATAAGTATCAGGATGGATCATTTTGTAGGTGTGTGACTAGCTGTATAAATAAGTGATTAAATGTGTCTTACTGAATGCATGGGTTAGTGACTGATACAGACATTCACACAGTTTAGTTTGTCAGTTGGTGTGTAAGCGGTTCCATGGGTTGGTGAGTACCTAAATTAGGATCTATATGGGTTATTTATTAGTTGCTTGAGTATCTCTATGGGTGCCTCAGATTCTGTGTGGGTGTGTGGGTTTATGTGTGGGGTAACTCTGTCTATAAATGTGTGAATGGATGATTCACTGGTTGTACTGGTTCAAGAGTGCATCTGTGAAGACCTGTATGGATGGGTCAGTGTGTGTATGGGTGTGTTTTTGAGTGAATGGAAGCCTCAGTGGTACATATTAGGGGTGGGCGGAATTTGCGAAATTAACTTTCGCAAATTATCGCGAAAATGTCTAAAATTATCGCAAACAAGCGGAAATATCGCGAAGATGCGGAAGTTTTTTTCTGGCATGTTCGCGAGATTTTCTGCATGGTTGCGGGTCGCCAACTTACCCAAGTGGTTGCTTGCGGGCGCGGCCATCTTGTTTTGAGTTGTCTCGCGGTGCATGATCGCGAGAAGAAAGGCGTGATCGCGCAACGCATGATGTCACTGCGGGCGCGAACAGTCGCGAGACAGCGCAAATGGCTAAAAACAATACAACATCTCATGGAGAACGCAACCGGATCAAGAAAACTTGTCGGCGAACGCAGGGATTCAGGTAAGGCGATCGCGCGCACGCGAGAAGGTATTATTTTACAGCGCGAGCAAGAAACAAATTATCGCCAAGCTGCGGAAACCGGAATTTTTGACATTTTCGCGCTCTCCACGGAACGCGAAAATGTCAAATTATCGCAATTTCCGCGAACGGAACGAAATTTTCGCCCAGGCCTAGTACATATGTGAGTAACTACATATGTGAAATGCAGTATGTGTGAGTGTTGGAGTGTATAAATGACTATATGTGAGAGTGAGTGATTATGAGAGTGGCTGTACGGATCAGTGTGTGCTTGTATTAGTTATTGTATTAGAGAGTAAGTATTTGTTAGTATATGTTTAGATAAGTGAGGTGGTGTGTGTATAAGTGTACAGGTGAGTAAATGGGAGTGTGATTGATTATTTCCATGACTGACTAGGTGTATGAGTAACTCTATGGATGAGTGTCGGAGTGTGAGTGTCTGTATAGATCTGTGAGTGCATATGATAATGCTGTATTGATGGCTGACTGCATTTATGAGTAACTGTATGGGTGAATGAGTGGATGTGTGTATAGAGGTAGAAATTAGTGATTGGATATGTATTAAATGGTTTTGAAAATGATATTCTGCATTTTAGAGTGGGTTTATCAAGGGTTATATTAGGGTGTGATGAGGTGTATGAGATGTTCATGTGGATGATGTCATCAGTGAGGTCATCAGTGATGTCATTTGAAATGTCATCAGTGATGTCACTGACCATGTCATGAATGATGCAATATGTGATGTCATCAGCAGTGCATTGCGGGGGCGCGAGTTATAGTTAGCTGACCTAACTATAATGGCCGAATTTCTATGGTATTGTATGAGTGAAATGTCAAACTAACTATAATGTGCCTGAAACCTATGTTTTTTTCAGTGAATTTCTAAGGTTTTTTTAAATGCTAATTTCTAACTATAACGTGCCTGAAACCTATGTTTTTTTCAGTGAATTTCTAAGGTTTTTTTAAATACTAATTTCTAACTATAATGTCCCTGAAACCTATGTTTTTTCAGTGCATTTCAAAGGTTTATTAAATGCTAATTTCTAATTATAATGTTCATTAAACCTATGTTTTTTTCTGTGTTTTTAAATTATCATCCCATTCTCAACCTAGTGAAAACTCCTGATCTTGCCAGTTTTCCATCGATAGCTTCCACCCAAACAATCGCCCCAAATGAGTGCGACAACTAACGCTAATGATATGCAGAGTAGGCGTAACAATGCAAAAAAAAACACGATAACTCCACTTCCCATATTTTCATCGACCAGCCAAATATGCGATGCGATCCAAAAACAGGCGATAATCTGCGTTAGTAGTAAGAATTTAACATCAGCCTTTTACTGGTGTAAAGCAGGACAACTACCTACAGTATGAAAGGGAGCCCAGCCCAGAGCCACATCTAAAGACCAACTCGTCATAGAGCTACTGATCATGCAACTCCGACACCCAAGAAGGCCACAACACCCACCGCCTCATCCCCCAGGACCTCCCCCTGGAACACACCTTCACTACTTCCACTGAGGCAGCGCAGAACAAGGCAACGGACCTTCCCAAAGTGACATGGCCCCTCAGTCGCACAATAGCTGATTGTTGGGAGATGTGGGAACCAAGTATGTGTGAAGGACGCAAGTCACCCATCAATAACAATGTACACAATGCCAAGTGTAGTGGTGATGTGCTTGACAGACCTCACTCTGCACAGCACAGACCTCTCCATGTGTGCTTGTAGTGTTGTGGACAGTGGATGTAAACATGTTACCGCAGGCAATGGGGAAGATCTCGATCATGTTGCTGTGTTGTTCCTCCCTGTAAGCGGAAGCGGAGTGGGCTGGTCCAACGTATGCCACTCCAGCATAGGAGTGTGAATAAATAGGCCGGGGATGTGGGTGTGGTTCACTTGTGGGAAGGCCAAAGTGTCTCCCAGATCGGTGGCCCTCACCCTGCGACGACGCCACCGATGTGACCGCCGGCCGGAGTTATATCTGTACAGATTACTGCCTTCGATCTACACTGCGGACAGCAGGTCTCACAATTCAGATCGAGTCGCTATTGCAGGTGACGCAGTCCAGTAGGCAAGAGACATTGCTCCCAGTGAGGCCCGCCTGGACCACACATCATCGTAGGGTACGCACACGCTGAGTGCTTCAGGTGCCACTATCTCAGTGCACCACAAGTCATTGCCAAGTAGCCTTATTAAGGCAGAATTCAGTAGGCAAAAGACATTGCTACCAGTGCGGCCCGCCCGGACCACGCATCATCGCAGAGTGCGCACACGCTGAGTGCTTCAGGTGCCACTAACTGTGCAGCTCAACTCAACACCACGTGGCTGTGGGCCCATCCTGACTGCTGCCTCCGGCCTACACTGAGGTTAGCACGGCTCATAATTCAAGATTAGTACCGATGCAAATTGTGTAAGACACTATAATCGGTTAAGAAGACCAAATGCTCCAAATCTCTGCAGCTCAAGTCCTACGCCACGTGGCTGTGGGCTCTTGCTGACCGCTGCCCCCTGCGTACACTGCAGACAGCAGGGCTCATAATTCAGATAGAGTCGCGATTGCAGATGACGCAGTCCAGTAGGCAACAGACATTGCTCCCAGTGCAGCCCGCCCCGACCACACATCATCGCTGGCTGCGCACACGCTGAATTCTTCTGATGCCCCTACCTCAATGCACCACAACTCATGGACCCTTCATGATACAATGTTTTGTGTTTTATTTCACATCTGCTGCCCACATAGTGCAGCACAAGTCATGGACCCTTTATGATTGAATCTCTGTGTGTGATCCGATGGTTACTGTTGTACTTTTTGCCAGCACCAACCATTCACAGAGGGATAGCTTACACTCACCCCACATGAATCCAGCACAGACGTCACTGGACATGTGACCCTGGTAATAAAAAGGAGACGAGCGCACGTGCCCGTACCCAGTTCCACTATCTATCTGTGTCCATGTATTCATTATGTATGCAAGATGCTGCCCCTGGGCCCTACCACATTACATTGTGCTGTGGACAGCGTATGCAACCATGTTACCTCTGGCCGTGGGAAAACTTTGGTTATGTAACTTTGTCTCGGTCATTGTACAAGTATGTACGTAGAGAATGGATCATTAGAGTACTGCAAGGAGAGTGTATAGTGAATTTATAAGTGCTTGGGTTTTGGCAGAGTGATTGTATAACTACATATTTTGGCGCAGCCTAACCCCGAGCTCGAGCTTGGCTCTAATTGGCTGCCCTTCATGTTCCAATAACGGAAATCTAGGCTTTGCATGGCCCTGTATTGCTACAGCTGCAACACTCCACTGAATGAGCAATAAACATTCATATCCACACAGATGTGTCAGGTCCACCATCTTTTATGTGTGGAACTATGGATGAATGTAAGGTCAGTGATTCCCTGTACCGTCCATGTTGCCCATGTTGTGGGACTTGGCTCACAGAGTGACACATTGGCGCTTGCGACCCGGGTGATGGCAGCACTGCATCACAGACACCTGCATCAGTTGAGCCCTCATACAGCTCACGATGGAGCCACGCCCATAGCTCTGGAGTCATTCTTCACAAACTCACGCAGGACTGGCATACACCAGGCCAGCCCACTCCGCTTAAACTTACAGAGAAGGACAACAACACTACATGGCCCAGGTTTTCATTGCAGTGATCTGCTGGTCACAGGCCAAGTTGTCAATACGCCACAGCCACTCCCTCATGACTGGTATACACCCACACCACACTCATCCAGCAAAGATGTCACAGGACACTTGGCCCTGCTAATAAAAAAGACCGGGCGCACGTGCTCTATGCCATTTTAGAGTTGCTCGCACCGGACGCACTGCGGCCGACACAGGCACACCGGCATGGGACGCTGACTTTAGGTCCACTGAGGTATGGGTACCGTAACTGCTGAGCGGGTGTGCAACCTGCAGTGATGGCCCGTACCAGCGGTCTGGACCACTCAGGCTTTGTGTGCTCTGCTGGACAGCAGTGTAGGCCTGAGCCATCAGACAGTGCAGGCCTACCGTCATGTGGCATCGTCTCGCTGATCACAGAGTTAGTGGCACCGCAAGGGCTGAGCGGGTGTGCAACCTGCGATGACGACAGGTGCACTGGTATGTCCTCTGACAGGGGAAAATCAAGACCTAGCACCAAATATGAGACATGGTGGCCTGTGGTCTGGGGCTGCATGAAATGCAGGGTACCCTGTCCGCAGGCCCCGGGCTTGGGGCTTGCAGCGGCACATGGTAGGCCCTCAATCTACATGCAGGTTGCGAAAGGTGAGCAGAGAGGCTTGTTTGCGCAGCGGCGGTCAGTCACCTCCGGGCAGTGGGAGTGGATGGGGTGCAGCAGCCTGGGTGTGCAGCAGCGGGCAGACACCTCTGGGCAGTGGAAGTGGATGGGGTACAGCAGCCTGGGTGCACAGCAGTGGGCAGACACCTCTGGGTGGCGGGAGTCAATGGGGTGCAGCGGCAGGACAGTGATTTAGGCGTGTGCAGTTGTATGTACTCTGGCATTACTGATTCCATACTATGTTTCAGATCACTAAGCTTGAGGGCTCCACTATGTCCCAGCACGTGGTTGGAGACACACCGGTGGTGAAAAGGTGAGCTGTGAGGGTTTTGTCCACAGTGTGAGCACTCACTGTCCCTCTACATCTCTTCCTTTCTCTCCCTCACACTCTTTCTTTCTCTCTCTTCCTCTCACTCACTCTATCTCTTCCTCTCTCTCACATTGTTTCTCTCTTTCTCTCTCTCTTCCTCTCTCACTCTTTCCCTCTCTCTTTTTCTCTCTCTCACTCTTCCTCTGTTTCTCTCTTCCTCTTTCTCATACTGTTTCTCTTTTTCTCTCCCTCTTCCTCTCTCTCACTGTTTCTCTCTCTCTTCCTCTCTCTCACTCTTTCTCTCTCTCTCTCTCTCTCTCTCTCTCTCTCTCTCTCCTTTGATGGACGCATGAAACACAATCTTAGCTTGCTTTTTGTCTAGCAGGCTGTGATTCACAGCTTGACGACCCCCCCCCCCCGACGTGGACCTCCCGCCATGAGGCGATAACTCCAGTTCTACTGAGTTAGTGCCACCAGAGCTGAGCTTGTGTGCAGCCTGCGATAATGCGTGGCCATCCTGGCAATCAACATCTATATTGAATTTTGAGCTCGGTGTGACCGCATGTACGCAACAACTGAGGAGGTTGCTTCGGTACGTGGTGGACCCTCTTAGACACGCGCCGGTGGCAGAAGGTGAGCAGAGAGGCTTGTTTGCGCAGTGGCGGGCAGTTACCTCCGGGCAGTGGGAGTGGATGGAGTGCAGCAGGCTGGGTGTTCAGGGGCGAAACAGAGAATTAGGCGTGTGCATTTATATGTACTCTGCCATTACTGATTTTATACCATGTTTTAGATTACTAAACTTGAGGGCTGCACTATGTCTCTGAATGTGGTTGGAGACACACCGGTGGCAGAAAGGTGAGCTGTGAGGATTTTCTCCAGTGTCAACACTCACTCTCCCTCTCCATCTCTTCCTTTCTGTCACTCACACTCTTTCTCTCTCTCACTCTCTATCTCTTCCTTTCTCTCTCTCACACTCTTTCTCTCTCTCACTCTCTCTCACTCTCTATCTCTTCCTTTCTCTCTCACACTCTCTTTCTCTCTTTCTCTGTCTCTTCCTCTCTCTCATTATTTCTCTTTCTCTCTCTCACATTGTTTCTCTCTTTCTTTCTCTCTTCCTTGAATCTCACTCTTTCTCTCTTCCTCTCTCTCTCACTTGTTCTCTCCTTCTCTGTCTTCTCTCTCTCTCACTCTTTCTTTCTTTCTCTCTCTCTTCCTCTCTCTCACTCTTCCTCTCTTCCTCTCTCTCTCTCTCTCTCCTTTGATGGACGCATGACGCACAATCTCATTTTGCTTTTTGTCTTGCAGGCTGTGATTTACAAAAGGTCCAGAGATGACACGCCATGCTGTACCTAGTTTTATTTGTTGTTGTTTTGTTGAAATAAAATGTTTTATATGAAAATCCATACATGACTGTGACTCTTATTTGTCCAACCTCACATGCATCTTCTTAATTATAAGTGTGCTACATCAGCCAATTTGTTACGTTTCAGATTTCCTAAGGTTGCTGTCACAGTTGTTTGTGGGGGGTGGGGGTAAGGGGGGATGGTGGACAATGGGCTGGTGGCGGGGGGTGTAGGAGCAGTGTTGAGTGTCCCAGCTGCATGATCATTGGCTCCATTGCATCTGTTGTCATTCAGGTGTGGCTCTGGACTGGGCTCCCTTTCATGTTGCAGCCCGGGACACTGCAGGAGCTGGCCCTGGGGGGTGGCGGTCCCCAGGGCCATCACGGGCTCCAGGATGGGGGCCGCGCGGCCCCCCTCCCAACATAAGTGAAGCCCCGGGGAGGTGGTGGTCCCCGGGGCTGCGGAGGCCCCAGCTGGCCCCCACTATCATTTTCTAAGAAATGACCCCGGGACCTAGCCCACCCGGGGGCCTCATTAAAATAAAACGCTGGAACCCACGCTTCATTGTTTTTTAAACAATTTCAGTGGAATTCGCGACCCCAGCGCGTATTGCGCTGAAATCCTTTTTAAGAAAAATTGTTTTTTTTAGCCTGGGGGTCCTTCTGGGACCCCCTGAGCAGACCTAGGAGATCAGGGTGCTTCTACCCTGCCCCCTTCTCTTGTTTTATATCTTTGTTTCCCTGTTTTCTGGTGACTCGATTCTACCGAGTCACAAGATGGCTGCCAACACTTCCTAGTTTGGAGTGTTGACAGCCAGTGAAATGAAGCTAATGGTCGGGAGGGTTCGCGACTCCACCGCTGCCCTAGATATCGAAACTTTATTTTTTGAATTTCTCAGCAACTACTGAACGGATTCACACCATTTAAAAAAAAAGTTCGCTTTCTGAACCAAGCACTACCTTTTTGCCAAATGTGGGGTAATTCCGTTCAACAGTTTAAGCTGTAGCCCTGCCCAAAGTTTCCCATGGGAAATTGATTTTTGTCTGTAATTTTTTGAATTTCTCAAAAACTACTAAACGGATTTACCACATTTAAAAAAAAGGTTGCTTTCTGAACCAAGCTCTACCTTTTTGCCAATTTTGGTGTAATTCTGTTCAGCAGTTCGGGCTGTAGCCCGTCTCAAAATTTTCTATGGAAATTAACATGGGGGAAACGCGTTTTGGGACCCCCCTTTTTCTCAGCCCCCACTTGACGAATTACTCCCAAACTTTCAGGATAGGAGCTGACCTGGATAGACTTTTTTGGGGAGAATTTCAAGAAGATTCGTCAAACTACGCCAAAGTTATTAGCAAATCAAAAAATGCTTTTTCAATGGAAACTAGGTCCTAACTAAAACTACCTACTGGCTACCGCCAGTAGGCAATATATATACACACACATATATATATATCTCCTACTGGTGGTAGCCAGTAGGTAATTATAGTTAGGACCTAGTTTCCATAGGAAAAGCATTTTTTGATTTGCCAATAACTTTGGCACCGTTTGACGAATCTTCATGAAATTTTCAAAACTAATTGTTCACTCAGGTCAGCTCCTGTCTTAAAAGTTTCGGGGTGATTCATCAAGCTGGGGCCAAGAAAAAAGGGGAGTCTAAAAAAATGTTTTCTCCATGTTAATTTCCATAGGAAACTTTAGACACGGCTACAGCCTGAAATGCTGAGCAGAATTACACCACATTTGGCAGAGAGATAGCTCTTGGTCCAGAAAGCACGCTTTCTTTTAAATGGCGTAAGTCTGTTCAGTAGGTTTTGAGATATTTATCGATTTACAGATATCGAGAATTGAGAATTGTGAGATCTGATTGGCTGAGCCCTCCCTAGCACAAGCTTGCCTCTGATTGGCTGCCAACACCTCAAACCAGGAAGTGTTGGCAGCCATCTTGTGACTCCGTACAGAGGGAGAAGGAAAAAAATGAGAGGAGCACTAAAAAAGAAGTAAAGAGGGCAGGGTTAAAATCACCGTGACCCCCTAGGCCTGGTCAGGGGGTCCCACGGAGACTCGCAGGGCCAAAAAAAAGCATTAAAAAAAAAGTCCTGGGTGGGCCAGGTCCCTGGGGCAATCCCAATTTATGTAGTGGGGGCCCACGAGGGGCCCCGCAGCCCCGGGGTCCACCACCACCCTGGGGCTTTATTTAAAAAGGTTTGGAAGGGCTCCTCCCCCACCTCTTCCTGGAAAACTTCCTTTAAATACGGGGTCTGTTGCGGCCCCCTGGACCCTGGGACCACCACCTCCTGGGGGCTATGCAAATTATGGGATGGGGCAGCACGGCCCCCCTCCTGGAGCCTTCGATGGCCTTGGGGACTGCCACCCCTCAGGGCCGGCTCCTGCAATGTCCTGGGGGGCCCACCCCATGGCCATTGCCATTTGTAATGGCAGGGCAGGAGCACGGCTCCTGCCCTGTCATTGCAAATTCTGCTTAACTTCATGGAAGCAAGAGCATAAAACCTGCTCTCGATTCCATGAAGCGAAGCATATTGCTTTTGGACAAAGGGAGCTGCATGTCAGCAGCTCCCCTTGTCCAAAAGCAATGCCGGCTCCCGCATTGCGGCTCCCACTGCGGTACCCAACATGACGGCCATCCCCGGAGGATAGGGTCCCCAGGGCCAAAAGTGGCCTGGGAGGGGGGCCACACAGACCCCCTCCCATAAAATGTATTTTTTTAAAAAGGCTGACTAGCCCCAGGCGATATGGTCCCTGGGCCATATTAGGCCTCAGGAGGAGGGCAACATGGCCCCTCTCCAAAAAAAAACCACAATTCTGGCCAGGCCCCAGGGGAAAGGATCCCTGGGGCCAGAATTGGCCCTGGGAAGGGGGGCCACTCGGCCCCCTCCCTGGAAATTTAATAATAAAAAAAGAAAGGCCCGCCCCAGGGGATGGGGTCCCCGGGGCCATATTTGGCCTCTGGAGGGGGGCC
Source organism: Triturus cristatus (assembly GCF_964204655.1). Taxonomy (NCBI): domain Eukaryota; kingdom Metazoa; phylum Chordata; class Amphibia; order Caudata; family Salamandridae; genus Triturus; species Triturus cristatus. Next base: position 76,809,951 of record NC_140588.1, on the reverse strand, counting down.
AAGCATCCCCCCTCCAAAAAAAACAACAAGGCGGGCCAGACCCTGGGGGATGGGGTCCCCGGGGCCATAATTGGCCTCAGGAGGGGTGCCACGTGTCCACCCTCCCCCCAAAAAAGTAAAGGCTGGCCAGGCCTGGGGGGATGGGGTCCCAGAGGCCCCCTCGAATAAAATAAAAAAATGACAAATAAAAAAAAGTAACCGGCAACTCGCCAGAGGCCCCGCACCCTCCCTGCATGACTCTGAAAAAGCGCCTTCTGGCACGCTCTGCGTTGGGGGATAAATTCCCCATTGCTAGTGAGGGTCCCTGGGGGCCAACTAGGCCACCAAGAACCTCCAGTAAGCCCAACACAGTGGAATTGCTGAGAGATGGTATGAGGCCACGCCCCATTTTACACCACTCTGCAAACGCGCCTCTTGGTGCACTGCTGGTGGGGTGATGAAGTTCCCTTGTGTCCTGAGGACCTCAGGACTGAAGTGGACTTCATCCCCCAATCAGCAGTGTGCCAGGAGGCACGTTTGCAGAGTGGTGTATAAAGGGGGCTTGGCCTCGTACCACTCTCAGCAATCCAGCTGTGTGGGGCTTACTGGAGGTACCTGGTGGGCTAGTTGGCACCTATGGACCCTCAGTATTCAAGGGGAATTAATCCCCCAAATTTGAATGCGCCAGGAGACGTGTTTGTATGGTGGTGGAGGAAGAGGGCGTGGCCTGTAAAAAACCTTAGAAATTCACTGAAAAAAACATAGGTTTCAGGGACGTTATAGTTAGAAATTAGCATTTAAAAAACCTTAGAAATTCACTGGAAAAAACACAGGTTTCAGGGATGTTATAGTTTGTTGAGCTAACTATAACTTGCGCCCCGCAGTGCACTGCTGATGATGTCACATATTACATCATTCATGACATGGTCAGTGACATCACTGATGACATCACTGATGACATCTCAAATGACATCACTGATGACATCACTGATGATTTGGTCAACTTCTAATAATATACGAAAGCTCGAGAGTTCAGGAAAGGCCATGAACAATGCCAGTTCAAATAGTCTTCCAGAAAGGAAGAGAACACTAGGCGCATATGCGTCAGCTCAGAAAGGAAGCCAGGTGAGTCCACATCATGCAGGTCAAGATTGGCAAGAAAATCCCTCAAAGTCTCCAACACATGATTCAACAGGACTCCAAAAGTAAGCAAATAGCCAGAAGGCCATCCGTCAGAATCCAGCCAGCCAGCGCAACTGTCAGTTAAATTGGGCAATAATATATTCTTAAAGTCCGGGGATGACACCTCCTGGAATCACCTCTTCAGATGAGACCACTCAGTTCATTGGTCAGTTCATATGGAATGAGTGTTGGGCAACATCAAGAAGACACAGAATGTAGAGAAATAGGTGGGACAATTACGCAGTCCTTAAGCAATCTAATATGTGAAATGTCAAAGCAATACTCCTTTAGCAAGAGCATATGAGTGGAGGAGTGTGGCTCAATGGTTAGAGCAAAAACAACAATTGATGGACAGAATGCAGAACAATGTCATACATTCACCCCAGTACAGAGATCTGGGCCTAAATCCATCGTTTTTTTGCTCACCATGCCATTCCAGTTTGAACCCAGCCATATGCAAATCAGTCTTGACCCTGTGCCCCATGGGAACAGTCCAGCCCGAACTGCCAAGCCAGGTCCTCCCTGGACTGGAAACAAGCATCCTAGGACCGGTTTCGGGCTTTCAGCCCTCGTCAGCCAGGATAGCTTGATTCCAGTGGCATGGAGAGCAAGGGACTCACGTCTGAGCATACCCTTCCCACTCGGGGTGACAAATGCAAAAACAACAATTGATGGACAGAATGCAGAACAATGTCATACATTCACCCCAGTACAGAGATCTGGGCCTAAATCCATCGTTTTTTTGCTCACCATGCCATTCCAGTTTGAACCCAGCCATATGCAAATCAGTCTTGACCCTGTGCCCCATGGGAACAGTCCAGCCCGAACTGCCAAGCCAGGTCCTCCCTGGACTGGAAACAAGCATCCTAGGACCGGTTTCGGGCTTTCAGCCCTCGTCAGCCAGGATAGCTTGATTCCAGTGGCATGGAGAGCAAGGGACTCACGTCTGAGCATACCCTTCCCACTCGGGGTGACAAATGCAAAAGCAACAATTGATGGACAGAATGCAGAACAATGTCATACATTCACCCCAGTACAGAGATCTGGGCCTAAATCCATCGTTTTTTTGCTCACCATGCCATTCCAGTTTGAACCCAGCCATATGCAAATCAGTCTTGACCCTGTGCCCCATGGGAACAGTCCAGCCCGAACTGCCAAGCCAGGTCCTCCCTGGACTGGAAACAAGCATCCTAGGACCGGTTTCGGGCTTTCAGCCCTCGTCAGCCAGGATAGCTTGATTCCAGTGGCATGGAGAGCAAGGGACTCACGTCTGAGCATACCCTTCCCACTCGGGGTGACAAATGCAAAAACAACAATTGATGGACAGAATGCAGAACAATGTCATACATTCACCCCAGTACAGAGATCTGGGCCTAAATCCATCGTTTTTTTGCTCACCATGCCATTCCAGTTTGAACCCAGCCATATGCAAATCAGTCTTGAACGATGGATTTAACCCAGATCTCTTGACTGGGGGAGAATGTCTGCATTGTCAGCATTGCGTCCATCATTTGTTTGTTGTAACGCTTTTTGCCCTAAGTGGGATGGGTATTCCCAGACGTGGGACCCGTGCTCACTACGCCACTGGAGTCAAGCTATCCTGGCTGATGACGGCTGATAGCCAGAAACCGGTCCTAGGATGCTTGATTCCGGTCCAGGGAAGACATGGCTTGGCAGTTCGGGCTGGACTGTTCCCATGAGGCACAGGGTCAAGACTGATTTGCATATGGCCATGTCTAAACTGGGGTGGTGTAGTGGGCAAAAGAAAGATGGATTTAACCCAGATCTCTTGACTGGGGGAGAATGTCTGCATTGTCAGCATTGCGTCCATCATTTGTTTGTTGTAACGCTTTTCGCCCTAAGTGGGATGGGTATTCCCAGACGTGGGACCCGTGCTCACTACGCCACTGGAGTCAAGCTATCCTGGCTGATGACGGCTGATAGCCAGAAACCGGTCCTAGGATGCTTGATTCCGGTCCAGGGAAGACATGGCTTGGCAGTTCGGGCTGGACTGTTCCCATGAGGCACAGGGTCAAGACTGATTTGCATATGGCCATGTCTAAACTGGGGTGGTGTAGTGGGCAAAAGAACGATGGATTTAACCCAGATCTCTTGACTGGGGGAGAATGTCTGCATTGTCAGCATTGCGTCCATCATTTGTTTGTTGTAACGCTTTTCGCCCTAAGTGGGATGGGTATTCCCAGACGTGGGACCCGTGCTCACTACGCCACTGGAGTCAAGCTATCCTGGCTGATGACGGCTGATAGCCAGAAACCGGTCCTAGGATGCTTGATTCCAGTCCAGGGAAGACATGGCTTGGCAGTTCGGGCTGGACTGTTCCCATGAGGCACAGGGTCAAGACTGATTTGCATATGGCCATGTCTAAACTGGGGTGGTGTAGTGGGCAAAAGAACGATGGATTTAACCCAGATCTCTTGACTGGGGGAGAATGTCTGCATTGTCAGCATTGCGTCCATCATTTGTTTGTTGTAACGGTTTTCGCCCTAAGTGGGATGGGTATTCCCAGACGTGGGACCCGTGCTCACTACGCCACTGGAGTCAAGCTATCCTGGCTGATGACGGCTGATAGCCAGAAACCGGTCCTAGGATGCTTGATTCCGGTCCAGGGAAGACATGGCTTGGCAGTTCGGGCTGGACTGTTCCTATGAGGCACAGGGTCAAGACTGATTTGCATATGGCCATGTCTAAACTGGGGTGGTGTAGTGGGCAAAAGAACGATGGATTTAACCCAGATCTCTTGACTGGTGGAGAATGTCTGCATTGTCAGCATTGCGTTCATCATTTGTTTGTTGTAACGCTTTTCGCCCTAAGTGGGATGGGTATTCCCAGACGTGGGACCCATGCTCACTACGCCACTGGAGTCAAGCTATCCTGGCTGATGACGGCTGATAGCCAGAAACCGGTCCTAGGATGCTTGATTCCGGTCCAGGGAAGACATGGCTTGGCAGTTCGGGCTGGACTGTTCCCATGAGGCACAGGGTCAAGACTGATTTGCATATGGCCATGTCTAAACTGGGGTGGTGTAGTGGGCAAAAGAACGATGGATTTAACCCAGATCTCTTGACTGGGGGAGAATGTCTGCATTGTCAGCATTGCGTCCATCATTTGTTTGTTGTAACGGTTTTCGCCCTAAGTGGGATGGGTATTCCCAGACGTGGGACCCGTGCTCACTACGCCACTGGAGTCAAGCTATCCTGGCTGATGACGGCTGATAGCCAGAAACCGGTCCTAGGATGCTTGATTCCGGTCCAGGGAAGACATGGTTTGGCAGTTCGGGCTGGACTGTTCCCATGAGGCACAGGGTCAAGACTGATTTGCATATGGCCATGTCTAAACTGGGGTGGTGTAGTGGGCAAAAGAACGATGGATTTAACCCAGATCTTTTGACTGGGGGAGAATGTCTGCATTGTCAGCATTGCGTCCATCATTTGTTTGTTGTAACGCTTTTTGCCCTAAGTGGGATGGGTATTCCCAGACGTGGGACCCGTGCTCACTACGCCACTGGAGTCAAGCTATCCTGGCTGATGACGGCTGATAGCCAGAAACCGGTCCTAGGATGCTTGATTCCGGTCCAGGGAAGACATGGCTTGGCAGTTCGGGCTGGACTGTTCCCATGAGGCACAGGGTCAAGACTGATTTGCATATGGCCATGTCTAAACTGGGGTGGTGTAGTGGGCAAAAGAACGATGGATTTAACCCAGATCTCTTGACTGGGGGAGAATGTCTGCTGTCAGCATTGCGTCCATCATTTGTTTGTTGTAACGCTTTTCGCCCTAAGTGGGATGGGTATTCCCAGACGTGGGACCCGTGCTCACTACGCCACTGGAGTCAAGCTATCCTGGCTGATGACGGCTGATAGCCAGAAACCGGTCCTAGGATGCTTGATTCCGGTCCAGGGAAGACATGGCTTGGCAGTTCGGGCTGGACTGTTCCCATGAGGCACAGGGTCAAGACTGATTTGCATATGGCCATGTCTAAACTGGGGTGGTGTAGTGGGCAAAAGAACGATGGATTTAACCCAGATCTCTTGACTGGGGGAGAATGTCTGCATTGTCAGCATTGCGTCCATCATTTGTTTGTTGTAACGCTTTTCGCCCTAAGTGGGATGGGTATTCCCAGACGTGGGACCCGTGCTCACTACGCCACTGGAGTCAAGCTATCCTGGCTGATGACGGCTGATAGCCAGAAACCGGTCCTAGGATGCTTGATTCCGGTCCAGGGAAGACATGGCTTGGCAGTTCGGGCTGGACTGTTCCCATGAGGCACAGGGTCAAGACTGATTTGCATATGGCCATGTCTAAACTGGGGTGGTGTAGTGGGCAAAAGAACGATGGATTTAACCCAGATCTCTTGACTGGGGGAGAATGTCTGCATTGTCAGCATTGCGTCCATCATTTGTTTGTTGTAACGGTTTTCGCCCTAAGTGGGATGGGTATTCCCAGACGTGGGACCCGTGCTCACTACGCCACTGGAGTCAAGCTATCCTGGCTGATGACGGCTGATAGCCAGAAACCGGTCCTAGGATGCTTGATTCCGGTCCAGGGAAGACATGGCTTGGCAGTTCGGGCTGGACTGTTCCCATGAGGCACAGGGTCAAGACTGATTTGCATATGGCCATGTCTAAACTGGGGTGGTGTAGTGGGCAAAAGAACGATGGATTTAACCCAGATCTCTTGACTGGGGGAGAATGTCTGCATTGTCAGCATTGCGTTCATCATTTGTTTGTTGTAACGCTTTTCGCCCTAAGTGGGATGGGTATTCCCAGACGTGGGACCCGTGCTCACTACGCCACTGGAGTCAAGCTATCCTGGCTGATGACGGCTGATAGCCAGAAACCGGTCCTAGGATGCTTGATTCCGGTCCAGGGAAGACATGGCTTGGCAGTTCGGGCTGGACTGTTCCCATGAGGCACAGGGTCAAGACTGATTTGCATATGGCCATGTCTAAACTGGGGTGGTGTAGTGGGCAAAAGAACGATGGATTTAACCCAGATCTCTTGACTGGGGGAGAATGTCTGCATTGTCAGCATTGCGTCCATCATTTGTTTGTTGTAACGCTTTTCGCCCTAAGTGGGATGGGTATTCCCAGACGTGGGACCCGTGCTCACTACGCCACTGGAGTCAAGCTATCCTGGCTGATGACGGCTGATAGCCAGAAACCGGTCCTAGGATGCTTGATTCCGGTCCAGGGAAGACATGGCTTGGCAGTTCGGGCTGGACTGTTCCCATGAGGCACAGGGTCAAGACTGATTTGCATATGGCCATGTCTAAACTGGGGTGGTGTAGTGGGCAAAAGAACGATGGATTTAACCCAGATCTCTTGACTGGGGGAGAATGTCTGCATTGTCAGCATTGCGTCCATCATTTGTTTGTTGTAACGCTTTTCGCCCTAAGTGGGATGGGTATTCCCAGACGTGGGACCCGTGCTCACTACGCCACTGGAGTCAAGCTATCCTGGCTGATGACGGCTGATAGCCAGAAACCGGTCCTAGGATGCTTGATTCCGGTCCAGGGAAGACATGGCTTGGCAGTTCGGGCTGGACTGTTCCCATGAGGCACAGGGTCAAGACTGATTTGCATATGGCCATGTCTAAACTGGGGTGGTGTAGTGGGCAAAAGAACGATGGATTTAACCCAGATCTCTTGACTGGGGGAGAATGTCTGCATTGTCAGCATTGCGTTCATCATTTGTTTGTTGTAACGCTTTTCGCCCTAAGTGGGATGGGTATTCCCAGACGTGGGACCCGTGCTCACTACGCCACTGGAGTCAAGCTATCCTGGCTGATGACGGCTGATAGCCAGAAACCGGTCCTAGGATGCTTGATTCCGGTCCAGGGAAGACATGGCTTGGCAGTTCGGGCTGGACTGTTCCCATGAGGCACAGGGTCAAGACTGATTTGCATATGGCCATGTCTAAACTGGGGTGGTGTAGTGGGCAAAAGAACGATGGATTTAACCCAGATCTCTTGACTGGGGGAGAATGTCTGCATTGTCAGCATTGCGTCCATCATTTGTTTGTTGTAACGCTTTTCGCCCTAAGTGGGATGGGTATTCCCAGACGTGGGACCCGTGCTCACTACGCCACTGGAGTCAAGCTATCCTGGCTGATGACGGCTGATAGCCAGAAACCGGTCCTAGGATGCTTGATTCCGGTCCAGGGAAGACATGGCTTGGCAGTTCGGGCTGGACTGTTCCCATGAGGCACAGGGTCAAGACTGATTTGCATATGGCCATGTCTAAACTGGGGTGGTGTAGTGGGCAAAAGAACGATGGATTTAACCCAGATCTTTTGACTGGGGGAGAATGTCTGCATTGTCAGCATTGCGTCCATCATTTGTTTGTTGTAACGCTTTTCGCCCTAAGTGGGATGGGTATTCCCAGACGTGGGACCCGTGCTCACTACGCCACTGGAGTCAAGCTATCCTGGCTGATGACGGCTGATAGCCAGAAACCGGTCCTAGGATGCTTGATTCCGGTCCAGGGAAGACATGGCTTGGCAGTTCGGGCTGGACTGTTCCCATGAGGCACAGGGTCAAGACTGATTTGCATATGGCCATATCTAAACTGGGGTGGTGTAGTGGGCAAAAGAACGATGGATTTAACCCAGATCTCTTGACTGGGGGAGAATGTCTGCATTGTCAGCATTGCGTCCATCATTTGTTTGTTGTAACGCTTTTCGCCCTAAGTGGGATGGGTATTCCCAGACGTGGGACCCGTGCTCACTACGCCACTGGAGTCAAGCTATCCTGGCTGATGACGGCTGATAGGCAGAAACCGGTCCTAGGATGCTTGATTCCGGTCCAGGGAAGACATGGCTTGGCAGTTCGGGCTGGACTGTTCCCATGAGGCACAGGGTCAAGACTGATTTGCATATGGCAATGTCTAAACTGGGGTGGTGTAGTGGGCAAAAGAACGATGGATTTAACCCAGATCTCTTGACTGGGGGAGAATGTCTGCATTGTCAGCATTGCGTCCATCATTTGTTTGTTGTAACGCTTTTCGCCCTAAGTGGGATGGGTATTCCCAGACGTGGGACCCGTGCTCACTACGCCACTGGAGTCAAGCTATCCTGGCTGATGACGGCTGATAGCCAGAAACCGGTCCTAGGATGCTTGATTCCGGTCCAGGGAAGACATGGCTTGGCAGTTCGGGCTGGACTGTTCCCATGAGGCACAGGGTCAAGACTGATTTGCATATGGCCATGTCTGAACTGGGGTGGTGTAGTGGGCAAAAGAACGATGGATTTAACCCAGATCTCTTGACTGGGGGAGAATGTCTGCATTGTCAGCATTGCGTCCATCATTTGTTTGTTGTAACGTCAATGGTTAGAGCGGCAGACCCTGAAGCAGAGTTCTGGCCAGGGACCAGGGTTCAATTCCCACCTCGGCGGGGCTCGGGCTCAATTTCCTCGGACCTGTCTATTCTCGCCTCGGTGCCTATTCTAATCACGGGCCCCACGCTGCAACTCTGGGTAATAGCTTGCTTAGCCTCCACATCCGCCCCAACAGTGCTATGGATGCCTGGCTTCACCCTGGGGGTGCCTAGGAGTGGACACTTCACAGGGAAAGCCAGGAGGGGTTCCACAGCGGTATGAGTGTCAGCACCAGGAAACCGCAAAGGCGACACCGCAAGCTGGCCGTCTGGTGACAGTGCGCTCTATAAGTACCTTGACATTTACATTTTACATTTACATTTAAAAATGACAGTTTCCCAGGCAGATGTTCCGGACTGTAACAGAAATATATAGCAAAGTATCTTGTACAGTACATGAGAACTTAGGAAAGAAAACACTGTTTTACGTTATTGGTTATGGTGAGGAATTCCTTCAAGAGTAGTTGATTCAGCAAGTCAAGAAACTTCACGTATGCAGTCAGGCCCATATTAATTTGAGCATATATAAGGTAAAACATAAATAACTATGAAGCATACATTCATAGGGTGTATAAGGACGTCATATTTCTAGTATACCTCTGATGCACTTGAAATCATTTAGTAAGTTTACAAACATCATGTGTCATTATGGTACATTACTACTTTTCAAATCTTTAAACGCAAATATATTTCAAAATATTTTTAAGAATATCTTTTTCGGTGTATAACATTAGTACCTATGTGAAATGCAGTCTCTGAAAGTTTCACGAATGCATTGTTAATTGGAAACGTGTAACGCCCACTTTTCTTTTTGTCATTTTGGTGCACACTTTACTCTCACAAAAGATACATTTTAGTAAAATTCACCATCATAATCAGGTTAAATCATAATATTTGATTACTTTTCAGTAGTTATACACACATATAAATGAAAATAAAAAATGATTAGATGTAAACTCCATAACGTGAGTGCTCACCATTTACACATTTCTAGCACATTTTTATGAAATATAGTACTTTGACAATTAGTAAATCACAGTCCATAATATTTACATGAATTATATCGTCTAGGCTTCATCTTTTCGACTTGCTTTTACAATGCAGTAACTAAAAATTATCTAGTCTTGCCATATTTTCTTGAATGTGTTGTTGATGCACGTTTATTATTTTTCTCTCAGAAATGCCATAATTGGTTTTTCGTGTCTTAAAAGTTAAATGCGATTCCTTCTCCAACACAATCAATGCACATTCCTTTTATATTTCTTGCACATACATTTTAATGAAGACTAAACACAGTATATCATTCCACAGATTATTCATGCAAAGCTATCACTTTCATGCTAAACACACTTTTATCAAAAATGATGACTTCATTTCTCATTTCAGTATTCATAAATTGCCACAGTTAATTATTTATTGCTTAGTAAAATACATTTTACATTATTAAGTATCTTGAGAGAATTTCCATGCAACACAAGGTGGCAAATATGATTATCTAAAATTGGAAGTTATATACATGTGCCCATTCCATGAAAATTAGAAAGTCGTTTTGAAATACAATTTTTAACTTAAAATTAACATACTTATAAGAGAAAAAGAAAAAATGGCCAAGCATATATACTGAACAGCCACTATGTAAATGTGTATTGTTTGGATAACTTTATTTTAGTCATCCACAAATTATGCCATTGAAGGTGTAACTAAAAGGAAAACCCATATAAATAAATCAGCTAAATAGTGTTCAGAAAATTCCATACCCTCACTGTCTTGACACGCACAGTCCAGTCCACAAAGCCATTGAATTCCATGTGAAGATGGCTGGATTACAGTCAGAGTGAACACAGGAAAGCTGAGTTTGCCATCAGAAATCTATTTACCTCTGATTTATGTTAATTCAAGGCTGTATTATTACTTAGGAGTACATTTCTTTGGAGGGTTGTATACTAGGCAATTCAAGGTTCAAAGTTTGTGAATACCATCAAACACATGTGTGGGTTTTCACAAATTCCCTCTGACTCACTCCTAGTTGGTAAGCGTTCTAGCGTTTAGTGTTGTTAAGGGCAGAAGTAAATGCCTTTCCAGGTTGGAAATTAGAATGGAACAGCCCAAAAGGTTATATCTATGAAAAGGAAAGGGTTTCTCCAAATGTTTTCCAACTGTAAAAAATAGGGAAAATGAGCTATTGCACAAAGGTGTTGGCTTTCACCATGCGATATACATAGACCATGTATAAAATTACAGTAGGAAACTCCATTGCACAAGCCGTTTTTCCTGGAGTACCTATGGAAAGCTTCAACCTGTGAGTTTTACATTCATAATCTGGAAAGGTTTTGTGAATTGCAGTAAGTCATAAATTTGCACCCACGCATGATTGTACAACCCCAGGTGCAAATTTATGACTTTCCTTAGTCAATTTTTCCCACTGCCCCAATTCACAAGGCCATTCAGTCACATTGTTCATAAAAAACATTTTAGCACAGTAAATTTACTTTTAATCATTAAAAAAAAGTATTAAATCACTATATACACTACACAAAAAATCATCTTCTGAGTGCTGCTTGCAATTCTTTGTAAGATTAATAGTTTTCAGTCCTCTTAAACTCTCGGTCTGAATTTCGGGTCCTCGCTCACACATTGACCATTAGCAAACACTAGATGGAATTTAACACCAATGGAGGATGCTGTATAGGTTCAAAAAACAGACGAAATCAATAATCGATACAATAGATTTCTTATTGGTCCCTGATCACAAACTAGATATAAAAATCTGAGAGCTGTGCAAACGTAAGTTTGGGCAAGAATCGGAATTCTAAATCAAGTGGTTTTAACTGGTAAACATCTGAAGTGATAAACTCCACCCCATCCACAGTTTTACAGAGGAAAATGTTAGCAAGCCCAGTGGGATTTTCTAAGTGAATTACCATGCCATGCAGTATCTGGGGCGGTAGTCACTGAATTCCACATGTAATGCCCCACTGAGTTTGAACTTGGGGTAGGGCAGAGGTCTTCAAACTGTGGGGCACGTCCCACTGGGGGTTCGTGGCTGCATTCCCATGGAGGCTCAAATGCCTCAGCAAAAAAAGTGTAAATATAGATCGTCTGGAAGTGTGGCCTTCTTTATTCTGTGCATTTCCAGGCCGTTTTCATCTACAAAAGACTTGAAGTGTAAAGTATAGAAACTGTGCTATGGGAGCTGGGGTCATTGAGTGTGGTTGCAGGGTCAAAGAGGTGGCTAAGAAGAACAAACTATTCTGTTAGGATTTTGTTATTTTATATGCAGTTACAAAGGTAAGAAAGTAACCCACACAAAATGTAATAAAAAATAAATGCAAGTTAAATATACTGTTTTTCTGGGCAAACCACGTAATCTCCCCTGCCTACTAACAAATGTGCCCTTGCGTAATGTAGTTGGTGCTCATGTAAACAGTTGCAATATCTCAGGTCAAATTTGCGCTGTATAAAACTTCCGAAAAAAAAAAATCATATTGTGCCTAATGTGACATCTCAGTTGGTTAATGTGATCACTGTAGATTTCTGTGTGTTTCTGTGTGTGTGTGATACCAGACAGGCAGAGACCTGTATCCCAATTGGTGCAGTGCAGCATATTAACTTATGTATTTATAGTGTTATGAAGTCTCAGCCTGTGACAGAAAGCACTGAGAATATGTGAGTCATTGTTAATTAGTAATGGCAGAGATAGTGTCAAAGATATGGCCCAGAAGAGTGGGCACTATGTAGGGGCTCATTTTTTCATTTGCAAATGAACAGAGACAACTTCCTCAGAGATATGCCCCCTAACAAGGGTGTGGTATATAGAGGCTTTTTGTTTTTTAAAGGGCCAGCACAATGATTAGTGTAACAGGTGCTGAGGCAAGGGTGTAAGTGAACAATGTTCCACAATTTTGTCTTTCTTACTATGAAAAAGGTGCTGTGGTGGGCCCGTGGTCCTTGCTAGCATTAAAGCCCGGGTCACCCTTGCTGCTTTTTTTAACACTAGAGGACAGAAATTATCATTGGTGCTGCAGGTAGAGTGGCACCTAGGCCCCATGGCATGAGGAGCCAAGTAAAAGCCATTCATAGCACTTTTGCCACCCTCCTTGGCTTGCATTAGGGCCCAATGTACACCTGCTATGTCAGTGTTGCTTTCAGCCTCTGAGTAATGGCTGAAGGGAAGGGAAAATTGAAGAAGAGGAGGTACCTTAATTTAGCCTCAGAGAGATGGCAGTGAGCGGGGTGTGGTGAGATGGGAGCTCTGTTCTTACCAAATAGCTGAGGAGAAAGCCTGCTTTGCATGGCAGAAGCTACCATTAGTGAAGTAGGTGCAGAGAGTCCAGGGTTCAGAGGGGCACACTGCATCACAGTTATAACAATGATGTCTTTCACTTTAAAAAGGGGTCATGGGGAATCATTTTCATATGTAGCATTAGGGCACCTTTGCAGAAAAAAGTATATCATGTTGGAGCGTCTTTTTTTCATGAAAGGGACAGAGAACCTGTTGCAAGGTTGTCATAATAGTCAGGCAAGGTGGGGAAGAGGTGAAAGAGGTAGAAGTGATAGCCTGCTACTCAGGGCCTCAGTTATCATTGGTCAGCAGTTGCATTCAGGCTCAGAAGTGTGAGGGGAGAAACGTATTTTTGGGTCAATTACTGGTTTTGTTCGCTGTATTGGCTGTTTTATAAGTTTCACATTCAGTGTGAACTATGAGCGACAGAAAAAGTACCACTGAAATTATCTCATAGTATTTGCCCTATGTGCCCAGCCCTGTCTCTACCACTCCCCCAATCCTTCTCATAAAGTTTTGGAAGGGGGGCCCAACTTCAAAACATCTTGATTATGGGGACTCAAAGCAAAAAAGTTTGAAGACCTCTGGTGTATGAGATACTTACCGATCCTGGTAAATGCCTCTCCTGCAGTGTCAGTGTTTGCCAGATCCTGTAAACACCTCATTCCAGTCCACCCAACGTGGTATTGGAGCCTTGTAGAATGTTAAAAAATAAGATAAAACAAATAAAGGTGTAACACGTTTTCTTGGAAGCAGATACACAATGATACTATCACATTTTCCACTCAGGCTGTATGCTTGGGGAAGCGTAACAACCATGTAAGGACACCCAAACCAAATCTAAGAAAAAGTTCCTTTCATCGGTGCTGGAAGGCCAGATTAAGTAGTTGGCCAAATCCGGCATGGTTACAAGAATGGCATTGGCCTTGATCATTGAAAGTGATGAAGTCTACTCATTCCAAAGGTCATCTTCTGGACCCAGTTTTTAGTAACTGTAGTGAACTTACGACAGGACTTCCTGTCCTCCTTCCTTGGACTGATCACTTCCTGATCCCGCTAATGTGGGAAATTCCCAGACCTGAGCAATCCTCCAATATAACCTTGGTGTGTAAGCGTACCTGGTCTAATCTCCCAACTGGTCAGTGGAAGTCGGTTCTGGAAAATAATAGACCATCTTGTGAGGGTAACTCTAATTTGGGGAAAGCTAATGAGAATTTTAACTCCTGGATCCAAGGATCCTTGGATATGATACTTCCTAAAAAACTTGCCCTCATGTCCAATAGGCTGAAAACTACTCCTTGGTTCACAGATAATTTGAGGGAACTTAAACAATGCTGCAGACGGCTTGAAAGGAAATGGAGGCTGGACTACTCTGATCCTAGTAAGACGGAATATAGGGAATCCATTAAACACTATAAATCCGAAATTAAAGCCACTCAAGCTACCTTTTATGAACAGAAAAATGTTCTAGCTGCTAATTCCCACAAAGAAATGTTTTAAATTGCCAGAACCCTTACCAAACTACCCCTGAAACCTCCCAGATTACGTGATGCCCTGGCACACTGCAATATCCTGGCAGAGTTTTTTCACAAGAAAATTCAAACAATCTATCAGGCATTTTCACCTTCTCAATCTACCAGCTCCATGATTGATCCTGTTGAGTCGACTGTAAGGCCCCATACTCTTTTGGCACAATTCCCCCTTCTTTACTCGGCCTCGTTGGGTCCTATCATGGCCCACATAAAATCGGGCTCTCCTATTGACCCTCCCCCCCCAGGCCCTCATTTTGGTAGCCGATACCATTTGCCCTATAATTCTGGACCTGGTAAACTCCTCTATTTCCTCAGGTTCAGTCCCGTCAGCATGGAAATGCGCGATGGTAAAGCCCTGTTAAAAAAACCTAACTTGGATCAGGACAATCTGGCTAACTATCACCCTATTTCCCTCTTGCCTTGGGTGAGTAAGATTCTAGAGAGGCATGTAAACAACAGCATGGTAGCCTTTCTAGAAACTAATAATCTACTACACCCCTCTCAGACCGGGTTTCGTCCCCAAAATGGGTACAGAGACTGCCCTCCTTGCAGTGACTGAGGAATCAAGAAGGATTTTAGACCAAGGGGGCACTGCGGCTATTATCCTTCTTGACCTCAGTGCTGCATTCAATACTGTCAATCATGCCACCTTGCTTCTTAGACTCATGAACCTGGGAGTGTCTGGTATGGCAGTAGAGTGGCTGCAATCTTTTCTCAGTGGCCGCTCTTTTAGGGTCTTTGAGGGAGATATAGTCTCCGATCAGTATCCCCTTAATTGCGGGGTCCCTTAGGGCTCTGCCCTGAGCCTCACGCTTTTTGATATTTATCTGAAACCTTTGGCAGAGATCGTCCATCCATTTGGCATAAAAATCGTCTCCTATGCAGATGATACCCAGCTCGTGGTAGCTCTCAACCATCCTGAAGGGTCTTCTAGCACGCTAGGCTGCTGCCTAGAGGAGGTTGCCAAGTGGATGGAACGATCGTGCCTTAAGCTTAATGGGGATAAGATGGAGCTCATGCTCCTGGGCAATTCTCCTGTCTTTAATCCGGCCTCTTTTTGGCCAGACTGCCTAGGCCTGGCTCCGGCCCCTAAATATTAAATCAAGAGCCTAGGCATCTGGATTGATCATTCTCTTTCGTTCAGTCACCAGGCAGCAAAACTTTCTGCAACCTGCTTCGGGCTATTAAGGATGCTGCATACGGTTCTTCCCCTTCTTCCGTTCCACGCTAGAAGGATTATGGTCCAAGCACTGATCCTCTCTCATCTGAATTATGGGCATGCTTTATACCTGGGAGCACTGCAGTATACCATTAACAAGCTCCAAGTTATACAGAATTGTGCCGCCCGTAGACTTCTTCAGGTTCCTCATTGGCACTCTACCAAACAGGCATTAAAGAGCTTGCATTGGCTGCCTATCAGACAAAGGATTCAGTTTAAAGCTATGTGTCTGGCTCACAAAGCCTTCTGGAAGAATGCCCCCCCCATTCTTCAGTCACTGATCACCCCTTATCAGCCGAAGAAAGACCTTCGGTCATCTGGATCTTTTCTTGCCCTTCAACCCAGAATAAGAAGGGCCAGATGCGGTGGCCGTTCCTTTTTATATAATGGTGCCTTTGGATGGAATGCTCTTCCACTTTAACTATGTAAGGAACCTAACCTCTTATCCTTCCACAGGTCACTAAAAACCTGGCTGTTTTAAGCTTCCTTCCTTGTCTCCTGCTTCTTGCCTGTCTGTCTGCAGCGCTGGGAGGCCTACGGGTAGCCATCGCGCTTTATAAATTTCATTTCATTCATTCATTGGTCAAGTACGCTGGTCAATGTCCACCAGTTGTGTTCCTGAGATGAGTGGGAGTAGAAGACAGTAGAAATATATTGTTTGTAGCCTAACTGAATCATACCTGGTGCCTCGTGCCTCACACAGTCCACCAAAGTTCTGCCATGCAAAATTTTTAACAAATATTCAATTCAAAACATGTTTCAGACTTTGTTCAAGTTCAGGACATCTCCGTGTCTGTTAAGCTGAAAAAGTGTGTATGGGAGTTTGCCCACATTGAAAGTCAAAGGATCAGACGTGCACAATTTATCCTCTCCTCACATGGAACAACCTCTCCTCTTCATAGGATTATTTGATGAGGCCTTGGGAAGAATAAACATCCCTTTAATATCTTTTCTCCTCCATATGGCTGTAATAGGCATTGAGAAACCTGAAATACCGCACTATAAGGTTGTTAGGGAAATATTCGTAGTTGCATAAACTCTCAAATTCATTGATTAACAAGTGACAATATAATATGATCCCACTAGACATTAACAAGTTTCAAAGTACAATCCCACTATTAGGAAATATTTATATATATGAACGTTTACATGTTACCTTGATACATGTAGTAATACCTTTAAAATGTGAAAAAATGGAATACAAAAAAGAATTCCAGATCTACTTCTGCGAAACTGCAACTGCCAATGTTTCAGAAGAATACTATTGAAATTCTGTGTGAATCCCAAAAAGTGAGATATTAATGTAACCGTACAAGAGTAAATGTACCATTTTTGGGGGAATCATTCAAATTACTTTATTAGACTGATATTGCAGTGACTAAAATGGTTCAATACTGTTTTCATTTCGAAGATCAGTATATTAATTATCGAAATTAAATGAGTATTAAACTATTTTAATTTGTTGAACTGAATAAATATATCCAGTTGAGGAAGAACATGCAGAATTGGTATTTAAAGCAACATAATCCACAAGTTTTGCCTTCTTATTGTGCATTTTAGATGATAAAATTTGTTTTGTCAAAACTGCTGGAATTGTTCTGGATACAAACAGTGGTGATACAATAACTTATTGCACAGCTTTGAAATTCAACCCCTGCTCATGTCCCTCTTAAGACAGGGATCAGAATGTAATACCCCAGATCAATTGCATATCAAAAAATAATGGGGCTGAAAAGGAGGCCTGGAGTCTCCTATATCTCACAGCTATTCATTGGCCTTTGTCTGAAAAGGCTCCGCTCTCAGAGGTAGAGGGTACCCCTGAAGGGCTAGGTCTCCCTGCACCACGGGGCTTACAAGGACTTGCATTACACCCCGCCTGAGAAGTAATATGGGCAACACATTTTTTTGGCTTCTTACCTTTTCTGTCAAAGACAGTGAGCTACCAGGTTTCCTCCAGCATCACTTGAGCAATTGGCTGCTCAAGAAAAATCTTTATGATGGCAGCATGCTAGACCATTATTGAAGCTAGTATTGAGGGATGGCAACTGCCCTCTGGCCAGCCATTTCTTGAACATACTTATGGGCAGATTTATCAAAGTGTTGTGATGCCCTTGTATCACACAAGGTAACGCAAGGGCAGAGCAACACTAATGTCAAAGTTACTAAGCCACGCAAGGCCACCATCTCAGTCTAGCCCAAGTGGGCACACGGTTGGGTGATCAGGGGGAGAAAAAACAGTGCATTCACCCTGATGTCCTTTACATCAACTTTGCAAATAAGTGTAAGTTCAAATATCTAATACAGTAATACGCCTGTGGGTAAAAAAAAAAAAAAATGCAAATGATGTGGAGACCCTCATGTTAGAACCACTGGATGCATGTGAGGTCACATGCCCTATCTCCCCATCAAGTGAGAGAACTACTTTGTACTTATTTATTTTAAATTCTGTTTATTTAGTTTCAAATAATGCAGAGGTTACAGCTTACAGTTAGCATCAATCACAAAAGTGACAATAATACACATGTCACAATATATTGAAGGAGATATTGTCTGCAACACTACACTGCATAAGAAAAAGCACAAGGGAAGGGGAAAGCGGGGACAGAGAGAAGAAGCCACTCACTCAGCAAATCATATACCAGCATTGACGATCCAGGTGACAATTCCAGTAAGATCTGTATCAATCAGTGAATCACAAAGATGCAGAAACGATCGTCTGTATTGAGATAGCTTGCATTCACGAATCATTTAATTTGCCTGGCGGCTCAGCCTCTACGGCAGCCCTCTCAATCTCTGCTTTGTCCACATGGGCATGCAGGAACACTTCTAGGGGAAGAAGATGTCTTTAGGTAAGGAGCGTATGGGCATGAGTTCCCAGAAGGCAGTGAGATGTTCCTGGCAATAGGCTGCATCTTTAAGCAAGTCAGTAGCAAGCTGTGGTGCGCCCTGCCCCATCTCATCGCAACCCTGCGCTTAGCATGCAGAAGGAGGAGCGCTGCCAGTTTACACATCTCGGGCTGCACCTCCTCAACATGTCCCAAAAGGCACAACATGGGGAGAGAGCGCTCGACGGGGTGCCCGTAATATCAACAAGCATTGCAATGATTTCATCCCAGTAGTCAGAGATTCCTGGGCAGTCCCAGGCAAGGTGTATGAAATCAGCAGTAGGGAAGGAACAACGTGTACATCACGGGTCTGCACCCAGGCCAATCTTAAACAGTTTATCAGGTGTGTGTTACAGTTGGTGGATGAATTTAAAATGAATGAGACAAAGGTGATGAATGGGGGTGAGCGTGCTTGCCTGGGTGCAGCAGTAGAGCAACTGTGCGTCAGTGAGAGGGAGCGTAATGTCAATATTCCAAGCCCTTTTGTCTGTAGGAGTGTGTACGGGCACTGAGTTCTGCATTCCAGTGTATAAACTTGTTAGGAGCTAGCAGGGGGGTGGAGTGGTCGAAGACACCGAGAGCACCTAGAATGTAGGTGGGGCAACTGGGAATGAGGCTTAAATCACCAGGCCACGTCGCTTAATTGGTAGTATGCAAATATGTCCAATAAGCTAGTATCATCGTCTTGTAGAGCTAGCTGGGGTGGGAGAAAGGTGCCGTCAGTTGCGGCTTGAGAAGTCTAGATCATATGCCAGGATCACACATGATAGGAAATGAGGGATGACCAATAAGCGGCACAGATGAAGCAAAAAGATTCTCAATGCAGGCCCTATGTTAGAGCTTGCCCCATGCCCATACCGTACATGTCACAGTATCAATTCACACACGTGGGCACCTAGGGGGCAGGGGTATCACCATCTGGAGATGGCAGGGCATCACATGATCAGATTCAGGGGCTGTGTGGGCAAGGAATTGGGTGGGGAAGAGCCAATAATGGGCAAACTAGACTTGGGCACTAAAGTAATACAGGTCCATGTCAGGGCATCCATGCCTCCCTGCTCAAAGGGGAGTGTCATGATCTCCCAAGCAATGTGCTGCTGGCCACCCGCCCAGGCCAATGGAACAAGATGTGCTCTGAGCTGTCAAAGAAAGTGGAGGGGCAAGGGAAGTGGTGAATTAATAAATAGATAGAGGTATTTAGGGTGGATTATAAATTTTGCTATGGCTAAGCGGCCAGTCAGGGACAATGGAAGTCACTTCTAGCCCTCAGCTCTGTTGTCCAGCCATTTAAGCAGCCATACATAGTTGTTCATCCTCAATTCATCAATATTTCTGCTGAGCCACACTCCAAGATACTTGATGGGGCAACGCCCAAACAAGAGGGAATTCCGAAATGCCTGGGGCACCTCATCTGTCAAGGGGAAGACAATTGATTTCATCCAGTTTATCTCAAAGCTCGACAGCCCACGGAATCTGGTGAGTTCCCTGATGAGAGGATTAAGAAATACATGCAGGTCTCTGACATATAAAGTAACATCATCCACATAGAGCAACACTAAGATTCTGTGAAGAGTAAATGCGAGTCCGCGGTGAGAGTAATGTTGTGGAGCCGGGCCACCAGCAGCTACAATGCAATCACAAAGAGTATGGGAGACAGGGGGCACCCCTGATGGGAGCCCCTTGTTACTGCAAGGTGGCCCGAGATTCTACCATTAACCCGCAGGTGGTCTGCAGGTTGGGAGTAGAGCAGACCAATCAATTTGATGAAGGTGGGGCTCAATCATAGGCGTGTCAGCAAGGTGAATAGATATGGCAATTTGAGACAATTAAACGCCTTAGTGGCGTCTAAGAAAACTGCTGCTGCACGCAACGCTGAGTCAATTGTGTGAAATAATGCAAAGAAAATACGTAGGTTATGTGAGTTGGACATGCCAGGTACGAAACCAGCCTGATCGGGCCTCACAATAGGTGGCAGTAAGTGGGGGAGCTGTGAGGCAATGAGTTTGGCAAAGATCTTGTTGTCCATATTTATCATGGAGAGTGGGTTTATATTTATGCTATATTTTAACTGGAATCTGTGAAAGCTCTTTTTTAAATATGCGATTGTTATTTATTGCTAGCACCAGTTGTTTTCCTGCCTAACGGCCCCGGAGGAGGCGCTGTGACATAGCAGGAAAGGTGCCTGAGTGCCATAAAAATCACCGAGACGTCCGGCAGCGCAAAAGCCTCTCTTGCCAGCACCAGTTGTTTTCCTGCCTACCAGTCTAGAAAGAGGGGCTGCTACATAGCAGGAAAGGCGCCATAGCGGCATAAAAATCACTGAGGTGTCTCGCAGAGCGGGAAGCCTCTCTTTCCAGCACCAGTTGTTTTCCTGCCTACCGGACCGGGAGGAGGGACCGCGACAAAGCAGGAAAGGCGCCGTAGTGCCAAAAAAATCATGGAGCCCTCCCGCAGTGCGGGACACGCACGGGGCGTGCCCGGGTTCGGGAATAGACCGAGCCAAGACGGGCCCATCTTAGCCTATCATAGCCTGGAAGAGGCTGGGCTGGGCCAACCCCTTATCTTTGATGCCTGAATTTAAGAGGCTTTGGAACCTGTGAGTTGGGCTCCTTCTTCTTTGCTGTTTGCTGCCCATGAGAGATCATAGGGGCAGATCATACGCCATAGAAGGAATTGCAGCAGTGGCTGCACATTGATACCATCTCGCTTGCGCCTGGAGGCTCAATAAGGCAGTTGGGCCCCCATCTGCACACGTCGGCGGAGGAGCCCGGGCCTAACCCCTTTGAAGTCTGGTTTTGTGTCATCCAGCACTGCATGTGGACTACACCCAGAACGGAGAACTGAGGTATATCTTCTTTTTAAGTCTTATTTTGTACCTCGCTGAGAATGGGTAAGCGTAAGGCACCCGGTGCAGGTATTTCATCCCATACTGCTACTGTAATTGACACTAAGCTGGCTAAAGCAGTGGGGGCGATCTTAGATGAAATCATACTGGTTGAACGTAGACTTTCTATGGATTTGGTGTACTGAGACAAACATTGTACTTCTGATGCAGTCCCGATCCCTTCCAGCTTAACCTGTCCCGCACTACCATGCACACATAGTTCTCCTTTAACAACTAATGGTTGCCCTGACCCTGTATTGCATATTGCCCTACACATTAACCAACCAGTCAAAAAAAGGAGGAAACCATTTGGGGCTACCAAAGGGACAAGTACAGTGGTTACATCTAAAAAAAATATCCACAGAGACGTCACAAATAGAACTCAACCTCACACTGTTCCAAATTCCATACTGCGATTCAGACAACCCAGACAGAGAATTTCACACCGGATGACGTACAAAGCACTTTGATCTCAACATTTTGCTCAATGCTTGACAAAAAACTCTGCCTAATTATTAGGCGGCTAGAATCAATTGAGAAATTCCTACCTAATCAATGTCACCTAAACAATGCAACCAAGGAGAGGCCTACTGGATGCTCTAATTTAATTTCAGGTCCAACCTACCCGGCCCAACTGCAGATAAGGCCGACCAGTGGTATTGAATTATTAAACAACCATCAAAGGACTTCTAATGAGGAAATGCCACCCAGAAGGAACCTGGCCCCACAAACAGCTGTCCCTACCATCATCAATTCTGCCAGAGAGACACTACCTTTGAGACCAAATTGTTTTGATCCTTCCAGAGGAGTCAATAAAGTATCCGCCCCCATGAAAAACTCATTGAGCCTCCCTCCAGCTGCTTGTCCATATGTCCTGATATTGGCCGGTGTACTGCCATTGAAAACGTGTTCACTTGAGACTTGGTCACAGTTAAAAAACAAAACTGTACACTGGTTGAATAAATATAAGCAGTTAGAGCTTGAGAATGTTGGGGAAATTATCATTATAAGGAGAGTTGGATGGGTGGGACAGGGGCGCAAAGAGATTCCAGGAGACTGTAAAATGGTACATTTTAGAGCTCCAATCTATGTACATAGGGGCATATGTACAACAAGTTAACGCCGTGTTAGTGGCACTTTTCTGCTGCCAATGCGGCGATATTTTTATCGCCCTATTAACAAGCTGTCGCTAACAGCCATTAGCGACAGGTTTCTGACCATACTTGCCGCTTTTAGCATCGCCACCCATGTTAGCAGTAACTTTCGCTAATGACATGCAAGATAGGCATGCAAGATAGGCATTCCCGTGCAAAAACGCAAGCTAAGCCCACTTTGCGATATTTCCAACAATCGTCCGGACCCGTGATACGCTAAAAAACATGGCCGTCAAAGGCCGTTAGCGGCTGGGACTTAAGACCAGAAAAAAGACGGTCCTAATAATGGCGATAACCCTTGGGGCCTCATTTCAGAAGGTTCTGTTGCAGGACTGTGCTGCAAGCAATGTTGCTGCGCTGCTCTGCGACAAAACTACAGTGCAGGACTGTGCACCATCAATAAGATAGTGCACATTCTTGGGCCTCACTCATGAAAAGTGCTGCAGCGCTGCGACAAGACAGTGTTGCAACACTTTTCACTACCCCCTTCTTGCGACACCACAGATGCGCTGTATTTACTGGATAGCGCTCCATGACGCAAGTAATGACAGATACGTCTGGAATCCTGACGTATCTGTCTGTGATAAAGTCACCCTTTGCTGCAGCTGCGTTACAACCATGATGCAACTCCAGCAATGCATGGGGCCGGCCTATCCCTGTGGCACTGTGTCACCCTTACGCCTGCCATCATGCAGGCGCACGGTACTGATGCAGTGCCATTCCTGAGGGGTGCCCAGGTGTCGGCGCATTTGGAGATCCATCGGTGGCGGTTGTGGTGTCATAGTCTGTAAGTATTGGCGGACTGGTGGTGCTGAGGGAGTTGACGAGACGTACTTCAGTGGCCTTGATCCAGCTTCAAGGGCGGCGATGATGGTGGTTGTGTACTGTGGGCATAGTGAAGCCGTGATGTATACAATGATGGTCGGTCCAAGAGAATCCATTGGTGTGGCTGTAGTGGAAGGTCCCAATGGCAGAGGAGACATACTTGACCGTGTGTCCTGCTATGTGGCTTGCTGCAGTGACTAGCTGCTTGAGTCTGATGTTGGGGGTAGTGTTCTGGTCACTGGGGTTGTCCAGGTGGAACTTGAGTTCGCCGAGTAGGATGTCGTTGGTGGATGGGAGAGCCTGGTATGCAATGAGGTCTACAATGGTTTTGGAGCATGGGTGTCCATGGCCCGGTGGGCCTGCAGATGAGGGTGCCGCAGAGGATGGGGTTGGGGTTGGTCCGGACCTGGAAGTTGAGGTGTTACATGATCACCGTTGGGTCATTAGAGTGCGTGGTCAGTCGGAGTCTGCTTCTGTTGGTGATGGCATTGCCTCCTCATGGACGGTCGGGGTGGTCCTTGCGGGTGATTTAGTAGTCGTCAGTGATGACTATGGCAATGGCGATGTCTGGTCCGAAGCAGATGTTGGTCCTGGCAGGCGATGTGGCATCCAGGGTTGATGGCAAGGTGGGTGCTAGCGCCGTAGGGGTGGAGTGTCCGAGAGAAAGGGTCCTTGGTGCTGAGTGCAGTCCAGGGGCAGACGGACGCAGACGGGCTTGCCTTTAGCACAGGAGAAGTCCATTACAATGCAGGCATCACATCATAATGCCTTTAGAATGCAAATCCAACAACGCTGGGGCCTTCACATCGCATTCCACTACAACGCATTGTGAGGTCAGTGATGGGGTATTTTAAATTTTTAGGGTGGGTATAGGTTTTGGGTGTCGGAGATAAAATGTGGGGTGTATTATGGGGTACATTTTGAAATTTTGGGTGTTTTCTGGGATCAATCATGCAAATCGGGGTGTGCATTTGGGTCAAAAATGAAAATTGGGGTGTGCATTTGGGTAAATATGAAAATTGGGGTGTGCTTTTGGGTCAAATATGATGTTTAGGGTGTGCATTTGGGTCAAATATGATTTTTAGGGTGTGTTTTGGGGGCTCAATGATGAATTTTAGGGTTCAGGGTTTGCTTTGGGGTGCAAGGGTCAGATTTAGGGTTGCACCCACTGAAGTGGGAATAGTAATGTTCACATCCCCGCAATCCAACACCTTCCCTACTGTTGCAATATGCCTAGTATTAGTATGCATTGTAATTGAATGCGATATAATGGTATGCGTCTAACTCCATATATACCTTTGGGACATCAGTGGTACACCCGCTGCGTGTGGGCGCACAGCGGCCGCCATTGAGAAGTGCTGCGGGCGGACTGGACAGCTGGGAGGCGGGAAATGCCGGAAAGAACACTGGATGGGGCATGGACGCAGGGGTGTGTGTGTGAGCGGGTGTTGAAAATATTTAAATGAGAGAAATCTTACCTTGTGGCCGGGTCCCGCGTCTTCGTTGCTCCTGCTCTCCCGAGTCTGTTTTCAGGAACAGGAAGTAGGCAGCCAGGCTTCCTCCCCTAAGCCAATCACAACGCTGCAATGCGGCGTTGGGATTGGTCATTGCCGCCGGGATGAGGTGTTCAGCCATGGGCTGGAGGTGTGGGCATGTTTTCCATGCAGGCTGTAATGCAGCCTGCATTGCGACCAGGACAGTGTGCATGACTGATTTTTGCGGCCAGAGTGGGCCAATCAGGCAGTCACTGCACACTTGAGTGGGCATGCCACTCTGCCCCTGCCCTGCTCCATGAGTGGAGCAGCCCTTCCCACCTTCCCGCCCGCAAAGGAAATATGGCACGATAACATCAGGAAGTCATGTGATAATTGTACCTCTTCTTGCACTGCTCTTCCGCCATAGCGGATGAGCCGGCACTGGGGGTGCGTCATCTACTGGTGCTAGGCCTGGGCGACTCGACCTGCGGGCCTCCTCTGCTACGTGTCACACCTTCTCCTTACCTGGACATTGACACCATGGTGCAATCCGCTAAACTCTCTCAAAATCTGTGACTCACCCAGCAAGTGCCTCAGCTAGGTGGGATTTCACAAGCATGGGTACAGCAGTTGCTGCCACATCTGCTAGTGAACCTCCCGATGCAGTTGATGCAGCAGGGACACCTTAGGCGTGAACTTGCAGCGCTCCCAAAACACAAGTTTGGCGCAGCTCTGAGGCCTCACCCTCCACAGCATCCAGCCAGTGCAACCTCATCCGGCCTATGATGCAGAGAGGTGCCACCCATGGTTGGTAATCCTCTCTGAGCATACCGGTGTAATGGTGGATCGTAGTATGCGATGCAGACCTCCTTACGTTGGTGCGCAGGAGCGCCTCTACTATTCAGAGCATAAAGGGGCGAAAGACGGTCTTCTCGCACAGTACATCAACGTGTCTCCATGCGACCGGCCTGACTTTACCACCAGGTATGGGCGATCGCTGCACCTCAATGTCTACCATTGCAGCTCATCAACTCCACAGCTCCTCCACATCCCATTCCAGGCTCCAGACGCAGGTCCAGCGACGCATCCAGGCTCCAGGCGCAGGTCCAGCGAGGCATGCAGGCTCCAGACACAGGTCCAGCAACGCATCCAGGCTCCAGGTGAAGGTCCAGCGACACATCCAGGCTCCAGACACAGGTCCAGCACATCCTGGCTCTCATACTGGTCACCCTGGATGTTGGGTGGCTTGCAGGGGTTGTTGATGTGTGCTGTACTTGGCCCTGGCTGCTCCATTCTGCATTGTATTGGTTTTTATGCCTATTAGCTATTGGAGGATGACTGGAAAAAAAACTGACGTTGGGCTGACTAACGTGAGTCATTTTGCCGCTAATGGGCCTATCGGTAGTTTCCGCCCGCTAACCTGATACTATCGCCATGTAGCGATGGCATGTCAATACCCCGCTAAAATGGCGATAGTTTTCAGTGGTACGCAGCGATAAAAATACTGCAGCTAACTAGCGTTAGCGATAGTTATCGCCAGTGCTTGTACATATGCCCCATATTCTTTTAAAATATGGAGAATCGTTGTTACACACTAATTTGCAAATTGTGTTACTTCCCCTCGGCAATTTTTTGCAAGGCAGTAACTGTACCAATTATCCATAATCTCCCTAATAGGGCAGCGCCTTTACTGAATTGTATTAATAGATTTTAAATTCTTAGCACATTGGGAGATATAGAATGACTCTCAGTGGCTGCCGCCCCTCCACATGTCTTGCCTAATCTTGCAAAGAAATCCGTCCATATTCTCACTGCACTGTCTATTCTGGACAATAGGCTGCGCATTATGAGTTGGAATGTTGCAGGAATATGCTCCAAGATATCTATGCCAGAATGGCAATCTTTCATTAAAAAAAATGATATTACTATGCTACAGGAGATGTGGGAGGTGGTACCCACTATATTAGATGGGTACCAGTGCTATAATATTTCTGCCACTAGTTCCCGTTCTGGTTGTGCATCAGGTGGATTGTCAGTATGGCTGAATATTACCTTGGTCGGCCACATAGAGGTCTTGAAGACTGCCAGTACCAGCTTTCAAGTGCTTTGCTGGAAAACCCATTTCAATTTGAATTTGGTTAATTTTGATAATAACAATTTTAATAAGGATTGAAATCTAATATTTCTAGAATTAAGTTGTTTTCTCACCAAGTTATCTGTCAAAACTGATATTCAGGGCCAGGAATTACACCTTTGCCTGCCAGTGATTTTGATGCTCACCTCCCAAATGACATAAATACGATGGGGAATATACAGGGGGGGTTAGACCACAGAAGCAAGGAGTTAGGGTCAATAGTGGAATCCCACAACCTACTAGATATTATGGCAACTGTAGGGAAAGACGTAATTAGTCCTCCAACCTATAAAGGCAGACGGTCTCCATCTATTATTGATTTTATATTTATCAACCGGAGCCTAGAACAAACCCTGCTTTATGGGTCAGTCGCTGAATCCACTTTTAGCGATCACAACCCACTTGAGGCTGTCTTCCTAATGGCCCTAAAGAAAGTATGCCAGCAGCAGATAGGGGCTTGCAATCTTCAACCCACAACGTGTAATTTAAAACTGGTTTGGAGAATACACAACTCCGCACAAACCTTAGAGAAAGTTGTGAAAGGGAATAAGAGATCAGTGGAGGCCTGTCTATCTGAAAAAGACAGTGCTATTACTATAGTGGGTGCCTTTAATTAACTTTGTCTAGGCATAAAAAATACCCTGTTTCAGACCAATATGCCCATCCAATAAGTTACATGGCTGGTTTGACCATGTTGTACAGCAGCCAATCAAGAACCAAGGATGGCCCTAGGGAAGAAATCCAGAAATAAGGTGCTAATCACTGCCCTGAGGAAACATTATAAGGCTGTTATGGCTAGGTGCTGGCAGCAGGTTCTCACAGACCAATGGGAGACATTAGCACTAGCAGCTAATACGGAGGACAGCAAGAACTTCTGGGCCACTGTTTCTGGTATGTGACGTAAAAATCTGACAGTATCCCCAATCTCATGCCATATTACTAGTGAATCTTGGGAAGATCATTTTGGCAAGGGCTATGTGGCCCACCCTAACCTAGATAGCTTTACTATAGATAATAATAAGCTAATAGATGTTAGAATTACGATACAGGAGGTAGAAGAGGCCTTATCACAAAGTATGGGGGGGTTAAAGCGCCAGGGCTCGATGGAGTACCAATTAAGCTATTGAAACTGAAAACAAAACTTTAGGCTCCTATTTCAACGAATGTGTTTAGCAGATTATTTTATACAGACATACCGGACTCTTGGCGCACTTCCATTATTGTCCCTATATTTAAAAAAGGCAACAGAGAAGACCCCAGTTGTTACAGACCAATATTGTTAATTTACACAACTGTAAAAGTTCTGGTGCGTGTTATTTACTACAGGATCCAGAAGTGGGCCCAAAGAAAGTCGATTTTATATCCTGCCTAATACAGATTTAGAAGTAAGGTAGGGACAATTGAGCAATGTGCCAATTTGAACCTAATAATAGGCAAGTACACAGTGGTTAAGCTCATACCTCTATACATGGCATTTATGGATCAAAGCACCGCTTTCAACTGTGTGAATCGGTCGAAACTATGGCACATGTTGATACTTAGGGGCCAGGAAGCCCCCCTTGTTCACTTTCTCGCCTTTCTTCATAGGGTATGAAAGCCAATGTTAGTATATAAAAACAGGAATGTATCCAGGGGTATTGAGATTGGCAGGGGAGTTCGACAGGGGTGTGTGTTAGCCCCACTCCTGTTTATACTATACATCAATGATCTCTACCCATCCCTCTCTTCCCTAACCAGTGACGTTCCATCTGTCAAAGGGAAACCCCTTCCTACACTTTAATATGTGGATGACTCAGTTTTAATGGCTTGGCCACCTAGGGCATTACGCCTTTTAGTGACAGCATTTATTGATTTTATGTCTAATCTTGATCTCCGACCAAATTTTTAAAAATCCCATATTATGGCATGTGGGCCACGTTGCATTCAGTTGTCTTCTATGCAGGTAGGAAATAACTCCTTAACAAGTGTTAAGAGCTTCCTATATTTAGGAGTTATGTTTTCTTCTTCTGGAGCTTGGTCATCTAATATCACACACCGTAGAATGTTATTTTCTAAGGCAATTGGATCATTGCTCTCCCTTCCTCAACCCCATGGCGGGGGTAAGTTGAAAGCAACGTTACATGTATAGAAGTCCGAATGTGTTCCAATCGCCACCTATGGTTCCGCCATTTGGGGGGATGCAAATTGTGTAACCATACAATCAGAGGAAAACAGGTTCTGCAGGCGTCTGTACCATGTCTTCTGCTATAAAGAGTTAACTTTTTTATACAAATCTGATTTTATTAGAGTAGGGCCACTTTTACTTTGGTTATCCATTTGTTGTAATGATCAGGCATTGCTCACAATAGATATAATAATTGACTGCATCTCCTGTGATAACGGCCTTCGAATTCTGTGACTGGCACATATTAAAACGGAATTCGGGAAATTCGGTATGGAGCGAGCATTTACAATGAGAGATTTATGCCCTACCTTTAACAAAAAGGAAGTCGCCTTAGCTTTTCATAACCTAGCCTGTGAAAATTGTCCTAATAGTGTAGTAGGGAAACTATTGATAACTGTATATTTGCCCCAGAGTATCTCCGGGCTACCACCCGTTTATTTAGAACAGTCTTGTGGGAGATGGAAGCGTTCCCTGCTATTTAGGTTTTGTGCTGATACGGTTAAATATTCATTGTGTTTTCCTTCTTGGTACCAGCCGAATCTGGCTGCTATACCTAACCCGTGTAATAATAAGTCAGACCAAACCACGATACAATGTTACTGTTTTGTAAATTTTATAAATTGTATACAAGGTTATTCTTGCTGTCACTTTTTAAAAGGAGATATTGCGATATTAGACAGAGTGGAGCAATGTTCTCATGAATTTTCCAACTGTCTGATACTGAAACATGTTTACATGCAGGCTCATTTTTAAGACATGCTCTGAGGGCACATGGCACTTTACTCATAACAACCTGCTGCTATTTTGTGCTTTTAAACTTTGGGCCCGATTCACAGAACAAACTTAAGACTAAATCCTAAACTTAGTACCATTCTGGTATTCACAGAATGCACTTAGTACTTCTGGTATTCACAGAATGAACTTACTACTTTTGCTATTCACAGAATGAACTTAGTACTTTTGCTATTCACAGAATGGATTTACGACTCCTAAACTTACGTCCGCACTCGGGCCGGAAATTCCGGCCCGGAGGCGGAGCTTCCGGCCCGGAGGCGGGGTTTCCGGGCCGGAGGCGGAGCTTCCGGGCCGGAGGCGGAGCTTCCGGCCCGGAGGTGGAGATTTCAGCCATAGCTAAATCGGCTGGAATCCCCGCCTCCGGGCCGGAAGTTCCGCCTCCGGCCCGGAAGCCCCGCCTCCGGGCCGGAAGCTCCGCCTCCGGGCCGGAAGCTCCGCCTCCGGGCCGGAATTTCCGGCCCGAGTGCGGACGTAAGTTTAGGAGTCGTAAATCCATTCTGTGAATAGCAAAAGTACTAAGTTCATTCTGTGAATAGCAAAAGTAGTAAGTTCATTCTGTGAATACCAGAAGTACTAAGTGCATTCTGTGAATACCAGAACTGTACTAAGTTTAGGATTTAGTCTTAAGTTTGTTCTGTGAATCGGGCCCTTTGTTTTTAACTTTTAGTGCTATGTATAGACATGTTTCATCTGTTTTATATTAATATGATAATGTACTTATGTTGATGCAATGGTGATTGTTTTGAATGCAAGTACTGTTATGGAAGGGTAAACTTTCTGAATAAAGAAATTGAACTGAACTGAACTGAACTGAACTTATTGTTCATGTATACTTTGATGGTTTGAATAAGATGAGATAAAGTTATTATGATGATGAATCAAAGCGGCAGGGATCCTTACCAGGTTTGAGTATTGTGACAATGAGGGCTTCACTCCGGAAGAGAGGCAGGACACTGTAAGAGAGAGATTGTGCATACACGGCTAGCAGATGTGGGGCAAGCACGGAAGCATACTCATTAAAGAATAGAGCTGTGAGGCCATCAAGGCCAGGCGTCCTGCCTCAAGGTGTAGCGCTGATTACTCTGATGACCTTTTCGGTTGTGAAAGGCTCTTCCAGATATCGCCTATGACCGTATTCAAGGCATAAAAGTTAGATTGGTTCTAGGTAGGCCGAAAGGTCTGAGGCAGCAGAGTCCTGGTGAATAGTGTGCAGGGATAGAAAGAAATCCACTGTGAGCTTTTGGACAGCCTCTGTAACAGTGTGGACATGAGAGCCATCATCATGTATCTTAGTAACATAATCGCTCATCCAAGGCTTGCGAAGTAGCTGAGCAAGAGATTTGCCCAATCTGTCTCCCCTCCTCGAATCAGGGACAGGAGATGGTACATTTCTGGAAATCATCCCGTGGTGGTGGGCTAGGAGACAGGCACCCTACCTAGGTACAAGGAGCTGGGTGGCCGGAGAGATTACCAGGGAGTCATCACATACCCCCTGGCGCAAA
Source organism: Triturus cristatus (assembly GCF_964204655.1). NCBI lineage: Eukaryota > Metazoa > Chordata > Amphibia > Caudata > Salamandridae > Triturus > Triturus cristatus. Next base: position 76,778,548 of record NC_140588.1, on the reverse strand, counting down.
GCCTCCCACTAGGTATTATCCACCGCTGAAAGCATAAGTACAGGTGATGTCCTAGTGCAGTGTCCATAAGCCAGCCTGCTGTGCACTCCGCCAGCACAGCCCCAAGGGCAAGGCACCTGAGTGGCCCCTGCATTCAACACCAGGTATGAGGATCCATCGTGTTTGCAGCACCAGGGCTCCCCGCATCTCCCCAGCCAGTGAGGCAATCAGGCCTTAGTCCATTTCAATGAGGTGTACCTCATCCTGCTCACAGTTTCTCATGGGAGAGCAATCTACCCTCAGCTGGATAGTTTTCGTGAACTTGGCAGCCTTCTTGGGCCCGTGAAAATAAGAGTTTTGCTGGCATGGGATATTTATTTCTTAGCAGGGTACAAAAATTAGAATCAAGACTCGTTGCGTTGAAGGGCCTGTTTGATTGGTAGGAAGTCGCTTTGTGCCACCTGCACTGACCGTGTGAAACCTGAGAAGATAGAAATCTCTGGTCTCTTGTAATTTAAGGGTTTATGCTCTTTCACAAGATGCAGGGCTATGTCTCTGTAATGATAATTTAATACTCAGGCACTAACAGTCTATGGCGGAGTGTCAGCAGGCGGTCTGTGGCTGAGAGATCAGTGGGCCGTTTTGACTATAAGCATGGGGAAAAGGTCAGTACCAAAGAGTATGCACAGCTTCTTCTCCACAAAATCCTCCATTCCACACATCACTTTTGATTCTGGCACACCAATTCCTCAGATTGCTCCATCTGGAATGGCCTTCTAGATCTTTGTTCTTATTTTGAATCACTTTGAGGACCTTTTCCATACACAGGAGCTTTTCCCTGTGAGCAGAGCGTTCATCTTTGGCACTGGCTGTGCGCTGTTCCAGTTGGTCAAGGTGATCATCTTGTTCATCGACCTTCTCCTTGTCTTTCGAACCTGTCAGCCAGGAGATCTAGCTTGGCATCAATTGCTGTCAAACTCTGCTTCAAGTCTAAGAGCATGGTATGAATGTCCAGGTCCACTGATAGGCCTTTAGCCCCCAGCGGTATCCCCAGTGCCTCTCCAGGAGGTAGTTCCATGGCACGCGTATGACAGCAGTTATCAAAGGACACACTAGGAACGGAGTAGTGTGGTCAGTCACTCTGACACCAGTTCACAGGTGAAACTTCCTCAGCAATGGGGGCCCAGTATTGAAGCAGAGCAGGTGCTGTTGATGTGGAACAAAAGTGACAGCCACATTCCTGTGCCAGGGGTTATGGGCCGATCACTTACTGACAGTTCATTCACAACAGCGAAGTTGGTAGATTCCCAGTGGTGTTAGGACCAGGCCACACCCTGAGCTGGCACACGAGGCACGAGCAGGTCAGGGGATAGTCCAATTGAGGGATTACAGATCCCAGCAGTTGTGAGAGTGCCAAGCTATGTAGAACCAAGTGGGTCACATGTGCTTGTACATTTATGTTAAGACACTCCTGGACGTCCCAGACCCCGCCATGCCCTGTTTCCAGGGTGCATGAACAGGTCTGCAGTGGCCATCTGTAGAGTGGAAACCAGGGCAGTTGATGCAGTGCTCATTCAATGTAGGGAAAACACATCAAAGTCGAGGGAGGCATGAGCATTAAGCTGATGTGTGCATTCCAAGGGAGTAAGCCGGTGGGGGCAGGCATTGCTCCTCACTCATGCCGATGTGCGCAGCATCCACCACTCAATGCGAGGGTTGGATCATTGGTGGCCACTCTAGGTATTAAAGGCCCTACCCCAGGATCAGGCTGGTCTGGATAGCACATCACCACTCACTGCTGCCATGAGCCACTCCGCAGCGGCACCGCTGCTGCCAAAGCGTCCGAGCCACATAGGCTCCTCGTCTCGCAGCAGTCTCTCACTGGCACCTCAAAGTGAGCAGGTTCTGCTGCAGGGTCCGGGGGGATCTTATGGAGAGATACCACCAGATTCGTACCCGCTCGCTCTGAAAAGCGCCCCTGCAGAGCCCTGACAGGCCCCGGCAGGCAAGGTGTCTCCGTCAGGCTTGCATGCCAAGTGCCAGCAGGCCACACCTCAAAATGGCAGCCATGGGCAGCGATCACATCATGCCCGTGATCCTCCGGTCCACGGCAAGCTGATCAGGTCCAGTCACCTCCACTAATGGTCCTCGGAGGGTGGGGCAGCCATCCAAAGCTGCTCCAACATCTCGACTACCGCTAAACCAAGCAAAATGGGCCAGAGGCAGCCACAGCAGCAGAGAGGATCGTGCCCAGGTTGCGCCTCACAGTGATCCTCGCGGACCCTCCTAGCAGACCAATTCCACAGCCGTGACAATTATCTGTTGCAGCTCACCCGAAGGGGCTGCAAAATAGGTCTGGCAAAGTCTGATGCTCACAGTTTGGCAGTATAATTAACGGATTTTCATCTCCAGCTGGCAGAGCCTCAGGTGAGTACATCCATCTTGCGGCTAGGCTCTCTAGCGCCCCCCCCCCCCCCCGGTGGAGCTTGGTTATTCCCCAACATCCACCCATGAATTTTGACACATTCCCAAATTTACCATCATTTAGTAGACCTGTGAGTGTGATAAAAAGGCTACATCCTCTATGGGGAGGCGTAACAGGGAGAAATATCTTTATTTCTCCTAGTTTTTCCTCTTTCTATGTATGCGTCATTCAGCAGCAAATGTAAAAAGAGGAAAAAGCGCCAGAAGATTGTTCTTGTGCAAAAATTTGTCCCTTCCTGCACAAAAACAATCCTGCCTGCAACTCAGGCACCCTTGCACCATGAAGCAAGGTTACCTGCATTGACGTTAGGCAGCCACTAGTGCACCAGCACAAGGAAAGGACAGTAATGCGCCATATAATGTTAAATGACCTCTCCCTTTCATGCAGCGCAGTGCAGCAAGGTGTTTTGCTGTGCTAAATTGCGTGAAATATTTTTGAATCTACCCCACAGTACTTTTACCCACCATGATATCTAAACAGTTTTATTTGTGTTTTGAGTCACTGAAGTCTGTATTATAATGTTTGTGTGCTCCTTCTAACTTCATGATAGTTTTAAGAGCATCATCAAGTGTTTCCTTCTTGGCTGAATGGTGACCCTGTAAGATCTATACACTGGTTTGTAATATTTTAAGGTTCTGAAATGCCTGTGTGTGCGAGATTTACCTGTAAAAAAATTACCAATTGATCCTACTGGATATCTCCCTAAGACTACAACATTGGGATGAAGCAGCAGCTCCAACAGCCTAAACCTTTTCATAGTAAAAGTGGTTTAAAGGAATCCCCATGTTGATTATTCGATACTGTAAGCAGGATTAGTCAGAAAGTAAGTCTGCGTTTGTTTATATGTATGCATGTGCGGATCCCTATAGAAAATACCTAGCTACAAAGCAATAGCATGCTGTGTTGTAAGGGAAGGGTATACCCATGGTAAGAAAGAGAATCATAGGATAGGTAGAGAAAGCGAATAGGTGATATTTGAAGGGTAGTCACGTGGGTGGTAGGGATATGGGAGAAGAGATCATGAGGGGGTCTGGTAAGAGGGTGGGCCAGTGGTTTGGGCCTTAATCAGAGTATTACACTAATCTAATATAACACTAACTGAGAAGTTACCTATTGAAGAAGAAATTGCTGGTGAGCTGATCCTAATCAGATTCAAACCAGTGACCTGTAGGTGTAAGAAAGATCCCAGCCACAAACTAGAACAGTGACAGTTCACAAGTCTCAGGTTTGGGGTTTGGTGCATAATTTCCCTATTGTCTTCAGAATCAAATGGGACTTCATCTAATTATTTATTTAGACGATAATACTAGGTCAGTTTAGATGAACAATTATAAGTATTTCTATTTGTATATTTGGTAGTAACAAAGAGTAGCAGCATCATAAAAAATGTATCAGATTATTGAATATTGCTCTTCCACCCAATGTCTTTGGTTTTAAAATAAAACGTTTGGAAAAGTTGAGAGCATGAATACCTTCTCTTTCGTAGTTTTAAAGAAGTTAAGAACTCCACAGAAGCAGGTGGTAGAAATGAGAATGCGCTGGTGATAAAGAGATTTCTAACTTCTAAACGGTGTTGTGTTTACTCAATGGCCCTTAAAGAGATCTGAGTGGGGTGCCAAAGGTTCTTGAAATATACTATTATTGGATGATGAGACTAAAGGCCTGATTCAGAGTTAGAGTGTGGTGAACGTTTTACACTATCACAAATGTGATGGATGTGCCGTCCACAATATTACAAGTGTTTTAGGATATAATCAGTGGCGTAACACAGCCCCCCGAAGCCCCCATGGTGCAGGAGGCCCCAAGCTCAAGGGGGCCCCCTCAGCACAGTACTCTGGCCGAGAGCTCCTGATTGATTCTGGAGGGGGCCCCTCCACATTCCTTGTAGGGTGCCCCCCTCAAGTTTCATTACGCCAGTGGATATAATGCACTTATAATTAGGCCTGGGCCGTAAATTCTGTTGTGCTCGCAGATTTTGCAGAATTTAGGTAATTTCACGTTCTGCAAAGAACGCAGAATTGCCAAAAATTGTACGATCCGCGGCTTCGTGGAATTTTTTGCTTGTTCGCGCTTTCAAAATGCATGTTCGTGAGATATTTCCCCCCGAGCAGGCAAACAGTGTTCGCGAACAGGAAAAAAGCATCGCGAACATTCGGAACAAGCAATTATGCGTGTTCGCGGAACTGCGTGCTCGCGGAGATTTTTTACCATTTCACGGAGCTTTGCGTAGCACGACAGCGCAAATTCCGCCCACCCCTACTTATACAGTTCAAAAGATCTTTTAGAGGAATAGAGGTGTCAAAAACATGAGGAAAGAAGGCTAAAATATCACAGCAGTATAATAGATAAAGTAAACATATCTGTAAAAATACACATAAAATTGAGAAATAACAAATGATTGAGGCTATATGACAAAAGCAATACTGGAAACAATATGCAATAAAAATGAGTTCCAAAAAATACAAAGGAACAAAAAGGTCTAACAGGGAGGCTTGAAAACCTCTTGTTGAGAGGGAGGCAAATGAGAAGAGCGCTTAGCACAAAAATCGAGGTACAAAGTCACAGGTAGCCAAAGATCATGTCGTTTTTTAGCCAGATTAAGGGGATGAATAAAAACGGTATCTAACCTGTGGTTATGGCATACGTTGTACCAGCATGCTCTGAAAGAGATATTAGCAACATTTTTCCAATTTACAGTAATTTGTTGGAATGCGACAGCTAACAACAGGTCAACAATCTGAGCACTAAAATCAACATCGGCTCAGCAGGAAGAGAGGCTTCCTAGAAAAACATTAACAAGGGAGAAGGGAAATGCAGTGTGAAATATGGCATTAATCTGATCCCAAACTTGTGTCCAAAAGTTGTACACGGCAGTACATGAGAAATGCATATGAAAAAGAGTAGCCTTGGGCGCCAAGCAGGACCAACAATGGTCAGGGATTAGAGGAAACTTCTTATTGAGCAAATGGGGTGAAAAAAGCAGTCTGTTATAGATAAAAAAAAAGGGTTTGCGTGAGGGAGGCAGCCCTGGAAGATTTGCGGAGTTTGGTCCACACCTTATCCCATAGAGAAGTGGACCAAGAGACATCAAAGTCAGATTCCCATTGTTCCTCTACCTTGGATTTTGGCCTGGGGGTGAGAGTCTTGTGAAATGAGTGGTAAATAAAGGAGGCAATATTGTGAGTACGGAGCAGGGAATGAAGGCGCAGAGTAGAGTTGGAGGAAACTGGTTGGGCGGGAGAGTTAGAGAGTTGAGTCTAGGTGGACATGACTGCCCCCTTGAGCAGGAGATATTTACGGGCAAAGGAGGAGGGGAGATGGAAATTACGGCAAAGAACGGAGAAAGGTAGAAAATCAGGGCCAGAGAAAAGGTGGGAAACCCAGATCAATCCTTTTTGTCTCCAAGATTTCCAGTAAAAGGGCTTATGATTAATGAGGATGCTATTATTGTGCCAAATGGTGGTATTGAGAAATTCAGCTACAGAAGAAGGAGGGCTTGGGGAAGTGGAAAGAAGAAGCTTGGCAGTGAACTTATGGATGGGAGTGAGAGTGAGCTGGGGTTTATGAGAAAATGAGAGATATTCAGCAAAAGTAAAGGGTGATAAAGAGAGACGCTCAATAACAAGCCATAGAGGTGGAGATTCAGCGGGATCTCGTAACCAAAGGGAAGCTTGCCGTAGAAGGAAAGCTTTGTGATAAGAGGGAAAATCTGGAAAATTGACCCCACCTTCTGGTTTGGGGAGTTGTAGTCTGAGCAAGGACATACGGGCTCTTTTACCAGACCAAAGGAAAGAAGAAAGGATAGTATTGATTTTCCTAAAAAATTTAGCTGGAATAGGAACTGGTATATTAGAAATAGTGTAAAGAACTATTGGAGAGAGCATCATTTTAATCGTGTCAAGGCGGCCCCACCAGGAAAGGTAAAGCGGGTGCCACCTGGAAGTGAGGTCAGACAGTCTCTGAGTACACTTGCTAAGGCATAGCGAGACAGTATCTGAAAGGGAAGGGGTAACGTGCAGACCAAGATATTTGATATGTGAGGAACTCCAAGTGAAATTGGACGCAGCAAAATCAGGTTTGAAGGTAAATTTTGTGAGGGGTAAGATTTCACACTTGTCGTTATTGAGCTTATACCCGGAAATTTGGGAGTACTCGTGAACTTCAGTAAGGAATGCAGGAATGGAGATGACAGGGTTGGAAATAAAAAGAAGGATGTCATCTGCATAGGCAGCAAGTTTAATGCTTGTCTGAGAAAAATGGAAACCGTGTATATTGGGATTTTGGTGGAGCTTTGAGAGGAAGGGTTCTAAGGCCAAATTGAAGAGGAAAGGGGAAAGTGGACAGCCCTGACGGACTCCCCTACCCAAATTAAAAAAAGGAGAGATTAGGCCATTAGCACAGACCGCCGCTCTAGGATTAGAGTAAAGGAAAGAAACAAAAGAAATAAAATTAGGACCAAACCCAAACCATCTGAGGGCGGAAAAAAGAAAAGTCCATTCTACCCTGTCAAACGCTTTTTCTGCGTCCAAGGCAATTGCTGCGATTGGAATCGTGAGGATTTAGACAGGACATTAAACAAAAGTCTAGTGTTATCAGTGAATAAACGACTCTTAACAAATCCAGACTGCTCGGGGGCTAATAATTCAGGAAGAAAGGGGTCTAATCTTATGGCGAGGGACTTAGCATAGATTTTGTAATCAATGTTAACTAAGGAGATTGGTCTATAATTCTTGCAAAATTGGGTATCTTTTCCTTCTTTGGGTATTATGCATATGTGGGCGTCAGAAAAAGTGCCAGAGGAGGTGCCGCTGAGGGTAAAAGAATCAATGAGAGAATGTAATCTGGGTAGAAGTAATTTAGAGAATTGCAAATAAAATTCAACTGTGAATCCATCCGGACCCGGGGCTTTGTCTTTTTTAAGTGTCTGAAGTGCAGTGTGTAGTTCGAGATTAGAGATGGGTGTTTCGAGAGTAGATAAATCAACAGGGAAATTGGGAGGAGCCTGAATGCTGGAGAAGAAAGTAGCGAGGGATTGGGGAGTAGGATGAGTTTCAGAAGAGTAAAGCGTAGCATAGAAGCGTGAAAATTCTTCTAGAATATCAGCATCTGTGCGCCTTAAAACAAGATTAGCATCAAAAACAGACTCAATATTCAGTTTATGTTGCTTAGCTTTTAAATAATTGGCTAGAATCTTCCCCGCTTTGTTCTTACCCCCATAAAATTTCGAACTAGATTTCAACAGATATAACGAAGCATCATCAGTGGATTGTTTATTAAATTGCATCTTTGCTTCAATGAGAGCAGTCAAACTTTCCTGCGAGTGGGAGGTATAAAAAGAGTGCTCCAATTGTTTGATTGTAAGGAGAAGATCATTAGTACGGTTGCGGGCATATTTACGCTTTTTGGCCACAAAATCAATGATGAAACCTCTGGCTGCAGATTTGTAAGTGTCCCAAATAACATGCTTGGGGAGATTGGGCGTGTCATTAATGGCAAAAAACTCTGTGGTGAATTCAACAAAGGAGGTTGTGAACTTGGGGTCAAGAAGGAGAGCATTATTAAAGCGCCATCGCTTTGGCCCAGTAGATTTGGGCAAGACGTCAATATTAACCAAAACGGGGGCATGATCAGAAAACAAAATGGGGCCAATATCGGCGTGAGTGAGGGACTGAGAGATGTGATGGGAAAGAAAAATGTAATCAATGCGGGACTGCGATTGGTGGGATGGGGAATAAAAGGTAAACTCCCTAGTTGTAGGATTGCATAAACGCCAAGCATCGACAAGTTTGTGTTGGGATACTGCTTGAACAAACAGTTTGTGCGATTTATTGGGGATATAAGATGCTTTGGAATGCCTGTCTAAAAAAGGGTCATGAGGTAAATTACAATCTCCTGCCATAATAAAATTATCATCAACGTACTCAGAAATACGGGAAGCCATTGTGTGCCAAAAGGCCGGGTCACCACCAGTAGGTGCATAAATGTTGAAAAGGGAGATGGGAGTGCCTTTCGAGGAAAGTTTGACATACAGCCATCTGCCCTCGGGGTCTGATTCAGAAGATAAAAGAGAGTAAGAGAGAGATTTACGAACTAGAACAGCCACACCATTTCTTTTACCATCCCCAGGAGCAGAGAAAACATCACCACCCCAACCCCTCCTGAGTTTAGCAGCTTCAACATCAGACAAATGTGTTTCTTGCAAAAAGGCGAGGTCTACATTCAGCTTGGCAAGATGAGAGAGAATTTTTTGCCTCTTAATGGGAGAGTGAAGACCTTTAACATTCCAGGATACAATACATATTGACATCAAAGATTATTAAAGGAATAATGCAAAGAAAGAATAAAGCATTGACAAAAAGCCTCGTGAAAAATATAGAACATAGGAGAGAGAGAGAGCAAAAAGAAATAGAGAAGAAATAGAATGGATAGGAGCAAGAAGAGTGAGAGAAAATTAAGAGAAGCCAAAGAGATAGGGGAGAACCAAGATGTTATTAAAATCAGTGAAATGATAGAATAAAGTCCAAAGATAATAATAATAAGAGTGCAATAAAAGAGAAAAAAGAGCATGTACAATAAGACTAATAAAGAAGTATGTTGAGAGAGAAAACAACCAAAGAGAAAAGAGAATGGGTGTAAGTCAAAGGAGAGATGAAGTAATAAGGAAATAAAATGTAGAGTGAGAAAGAAGCATGATCGAGGGAGCCAATAAAAGGTAAAAAAAAACAAGGAAAGAGAGATAGAAGAGGAAAAAGGTTGTGGAAAAGGTATTGACACCATTAAAACTGAGAACATTAAGGGAAAAATCAAGCTCGATAGAAATAGAACAAAAATAGACATATAATAAAGGATATGAGGGATACTTACGAGGGGTGGGTTAGGGGAGGTACGGCTAGGGACAGGAATATGTAGAGACGCACGCGGATATGAGGGGAGGGAGGTAAGGCCAACTGGAGAAGGCAGGACACTCAGGGTCAGTGAGGCGTCAAACCAGAGGGAACAGGGCGGAACGTGGAACATTGAACTACAAGGGGAGAAAAATAACAGGGTTAGACAACGGCAAATGGCAGAAACAAAAGACACACATTGGATAGGGCAAACCTAGAGATTATGACATAAATAGCAAACATTGCAGTGAAAAATATAAACTCAGCAAAAGAACAATTGAGTAAGAGAAATCAATGTTCAACTGAAACTGGAGCAGCATAATACAGCATCAATAAGAGTCACGGTGGAAGAGAAGAAGAGGGCCCAGAAAGCTCCATGGCATGCTGACTGCAAGAATTCAGGAAACTTCGAAGTCGCGTAGGGTCCTCATATGTCGTAGTTTTATTATTGTAGGTTACTTTGAATAAACAAGGGTGGAAGAGACCATATCGAGCGCCAAGTGAGCGAAGGTCAGGTCTCATATCCAAGAAAGCCTTGCGTCGATTTGCGGTAGCTCTGGCATAATCTTGCGCCAAAAACAAGATGGAACCCGACCATGTAAGACGAGGAGAGGCTCTGGCCGCTGAGAGAACCTTCAGCAGATCTGTGTATTCCAGGAAATACATTATTACACCTCTGGGTTTCACTGGCGCAGATAAAGAGGAGGAAACACGACCCAGCCTGTGGGCATGCTGGATGTTGAGCGATATGTCTTCGGGCAGGTGTAAAAGCTTGGGAAGGAATGACTTAAAAAAATTGACAGGGTCACTTCCCTCGCATCCTTCCACCAGGCCATAAAGGCGAAGGTTGTTGCGCCTATTTCGATTTTCCAAGTCCTCCACCTGCTTCTGGAGAGAGGAAACCTGCGCATGCAAATGGGTGGTTTTGGCGGCAGATTCTTGAAGAGAAGAGACATCACGCTCCACTGACGACACTCTTTCATTCATTGAAGTCCAATTGTCAGTAAGGACCTGCAGCTTAGCGTTGGTTTCTTCCATAAAAGGGCGCAAGGCTCGTATCTCTTCAAGGAGTAACTCCATCGAGATGGTCGTAGAGGATTTGGGAGGTGAAGGTGGATCTTTTTTCAACCTCTTAGACATCGTTTTTGCTGAGGGCTGTGAAGAGGCTTCTACGTGCGACGTCATCTCATCGACAGACAGAGCCTGAGAGGCTTCAAAATGAGCCAGTTCTGTGAAGAGCTTGGAATTCTTAATATAATTGCGTCTATGGGCCTTAGTGGAACAGTCAGCCATCGACACGCCTATGAAGCGCAAATATACCAGGAACAATTCAAAAACTGAGAACGAAACAGGCACTTTACGCAGTCCAAGGAACTTGAAAAATAACAGGGAGGCAGTTAAAAAGGGATGGCAAAAATAAAAAATAAAAATAAAAAAAATATGTTAGGCCAGAGAGAGCAAAAAATGCCAAGAGCCATGAAAAGCAGAAAGAAGTCTCAAAATGGCTGCCGGGTTTGAAGAGAACCAGAAACGTCCATTGAATCAGGAAAAAGCCATGAAAATAAAAAGAAAGTCACCTGAAAGTGCTTGGTTGAAACTGCTGTATCGCCTGCACTGCCGTGAATAACACCGACATAATTAAAATTCCAGGAATTCAATGCGCGCTGGACGCATTGCTGAAGAGATCCCGGCCATTGGAGAAAACAAAATGGCGGTCGCGGCCGTTTCAGAGCCGCGACCGGGACAGAAAGGACAGCAACGCTGAAAGAAATGCCGTCACGGCGGCAAAAGTAAGTTCAGGGCATGCTCGCCGTCCTTATACAGCAGAGGCTCCCCTTCGGTGTGCGCGAGTAATGCACGGAACCGCCAGCTGATCCGCATTCTGACGGAGCGCTACTCCGGCGCCGCCATTCCCCTCAGGCGCTTAGCCACGCCCCCTCCACCCCTACTTATAATAAGGCGGATAGTATAACCGTCACTTTTGTGATGCAGTAATTGATCCGCCAAATGCTAAAACAGATCCTAAGCCAGGACATCCTGGCTGTGTAATGCCAGGTTTGTGGCTTTTCAGGGTAATGGGAATAATATGCAGTGTGGTAAAAACAACTGCCAAAACAAAGAGTTGGATTTTATAAAATACCAGCCTGGTACTTGTTTGTTCATATAATATTTAGTTAGTCAAAATATGATTTGATCAATTAAAACCATCAGCAATACAACTGTCATTATCGTAAAATCAAATAAAACTCATTTAATAACTTTGATGGGATATAAAACATGCACAGAGGTCAGGCGGCCCTCGATAAGATCACATCATCCATAGACCAGTTAGAAAATCTAAAATAATGTAATACAATATATAGAAGGGCCATATTACATTTAGGGTCATATAGCCTCCTGTAGAAAATACCAATATGACATGCTGTCTACATAGAGATCATACAAACGTAGGTCCCAGTCTTCGCTCTTTGCGAAACTAGATCTTCACATACCACAATAATCCAGTGCAAAGTTTCACTCTCTATATTCATAGAATCAGG